>NC_142424.1:5231666-5955000 GCF_059516105.1 Syngnathus floridae | reverse complement strand
CCCATTTTTGAGTCTAAACAGGGCCTCTTAACAGTTCTCGTAAGCTCGTCTGCATCATCTTCTCTCCCTGGCCTATAGTTTGACTCAAACAATTGACT
This sequence comes from Syngnathus floridae, assembly GCF_059516105.1. Taxonomy (NCBI): domain Eukaryota; kingdom Metazoa; phylum Chordata; class Actinopteri; order Syngnathiformes; family Syngnathidae; genus Syngnathus; species Syngnathus floridae. Next base: position 5,954,902 of record NC_142424.1, on the reverse strand, counting down.
AGAAGATTAAAACAATATTACAGTTTATTTACAGGGCTCAATACAAACAGAGAATAAATAAAAAATGTATTTCATGAAAGTCTAACATGGAGCCAAAAATGAGAAAAAATGCTAAAATGTGGAAGGCCATAAAAAATGTTCTAGTCCAAACTAGATGCGGTTTTATTTTTTCCTTTCATGTTTTCAGTTGAAGAAGAGCATAAAACCGCCCGAGATCCCGTCCAAGCATGTGCGAAACTGGGTTCCCAAAGTGTTGGAGCAGAGGAGACAAGGACTAGAGCTCTACCTGCAGGTACTCGCCAGCATTACACCAGCTTGTCCTCTATTTTGTGTTTGCTGCAGCACTTGAGACCTCAACATAAGACCAAAATGAACTGAAATGATGGCGCCTAACTTTACAACAACTCGCTGGTTCAGTACATGTAGAATGGGTGTTTGAACACAAACACTACACCCAACACTTCGATCCACTCACTATTGGCAGGGCCTGGTGGGGCAGTTTGGTCATTTAAACGAAGACAAGTTGCTCTTCAGGGTAACAAATGCCCAATGTTTTTTTCTGCTGTTTTCTCTGTCCCGCCAGACGATAATTATGGAGAACGAGGTTCTTCCAAAGATATTCCTGGACTTCCTCAATATCCGCCATTTCCCCTCCTTGCCAAAGACAGAGAGCTGTGGGTAAGTTGAAACTGAATTCAGAACAAAAAAATAAAAAAAAGCTTATTTTTGCGCCATTTTGCGGTAAGTTAATTGCCTGTTCACTAGAAGCCTTTGTGCCTTACCCTCCTCCATTTTGCTTTCTTTAAGGTCTTTCGATACAGACTCAGTAGAATCAAGGTGAGTCAGTTTTGGTATGTTGTTCATATAAAATTAGCAGTCAGTCAAATTAATCATGAAACTATTGAATGAAACTAATGAAATAATTGCTGGCTTGTTTTCAGTAAACTTTCACATCAGCCCATCATGGTTTTTCTGAACGACCCCTACCTGCTGCCGGATGCACACGGTGAGTTTAGGCCACAAAATTAGGTACACTTGGATAATGAGAAGTCATTACGTAGCAAGAGCTGTTTCTAACATTTTGACAAACCCTTTAGCTGTAAAATGTCGTTGTAGGTATACCCCATAAAACTTTGGTTTCATTTTAATGCCTATGCTTTTTCTTTCTCCTTCATGGCTTTTAGATGCCTTTTCAAATGTCGTGATTGAAGGCGTCATCCATGGAGTTTTCTTTGCTAATCTCCAGCCCAGGTAGAGTCACAAAAATGGAAGCAAGTTGTACGGAAACTAAACCTCATTCACTTTGTCTTAAAGGTAGATTTTATTTTCAATTTAACCTCATAATAAGTTTGAGGCATTTGAATCAGGTGAATGAAGTTAATCAAGACGTTTTATATGACTGAAGCAGCAAAATAGTGTTATGGAGTCTTTTTAACATGTCTTACTGTGAAATGATTCATCATCAAGTTTGAGAGAAAGAGGCGGGTTGCTAGGGAGATTTATTTGAATAACAAAATGATTGAGGGATACAAGCTGCGCCAAGGAGCCACATGGGAAATGAAGCGTTGAAGGTCTCTTGGTTTAAAAAAAATTAAAAAAATATGCTGAGCGGCGAGGTGCCACTCCCTTTAAAATACCAGCACCCGGGTCAGAGAGGACTCGAAAGGGACATTGGGTTCATTGGAAACCCGGAAGACCGACTTAATCTTGGTTTCATTTTGTACTTGCACCTATAAGAGATTATAATTTATTTTTCAAGATATAATCAAAACTCGACTTAATTAATGGCCAGTATGTGACACTAGTACCAGTGATGTCCCAGACGGGATGCAAATTATGAAGACTGCGTTAGTAGCGAATTTTGTGCAATATGAAATCAAACACTTTGTGGCTCGTCTGCATATCATATTATATTACAGTTCACTTTAAAAAGTAAGAAATCGTTTTTCAGATGGCCAATGCCTGCCTATTTTATTTCATTCAAATGTAGTTTCTTGAGATGGTCCGTTTGTTTTCATTGTTAAACGGTGGTATATTTCACTTAATAGTGTAATGAATCTAGAAAATGGATTTCAATTTTTCAGTTGAAACGACTGAAATGAAATCTTTGAATTTAGTGAGCTGCTCCCCTATGTTTTTACGTGTACTACAGTAAATAGTTGTCCTGGAAGTAGTCAATATTATGAACTTGAATCTGTGAATTGATGTCTCATGCCGACACGGCAGTTTTGTGCGACCTCATCTTTATCATGCACTGAATTATAATTGAACTAAATCCTTCTGGTACAACTGTACTCTCATATTGCTATTATTGTTCCGTTTGTGCTTGTATGTATGAAGAGTCCCAATGTGCCATAAAATGGATGAAACTGACTAATTTATGATTAAAACCACAATGTTATTGATATCATAAGCTTTTTATTATTATTATTATAAAAGTGACAAAAAAGGCTTTGGCTTGACAAAGTAATACTCACAGTATGGAGATTTGCATACAACAATTGAACATTGTTGACCATATTTCCTTTGATTAACATTTAAAAACTGATCTTAAATTATGTTCACCCGCAACAAAAACTAATGAACATCCAACTACAATTGTTTTCGTGTAAAAACACATTTCAGCCAAAAATTTATTTTAGATTAGATGTTAGGCAAAAATACTGACTTGTGTTAGTTTCAATGTCATTTGAAATGACAAATAACTTACAAAAATGTCAATCTGGATGTGTGTCTGTTTCCCGTCGTAACAGTCCAGTAGCACCGACAAACACAGTCCAGATCCAGCAGTAACGTCTTTAGAGTTCTCCGTGACCGACTTCATCTTTAAGCTGATCGTCCAGTTTTTTTTCTGCCTCGGGTTCCTTCATGTTGGCAAATGCTACTTCCTGCGTTAGTTGCTCCATCGGAGGCAGACCCACCGCCAGGTTTCGCACCGCGATGGCGGTCATCAAGAATCTAAAAGAAAAGAAAAACATACTTGCCTATGCAGGGTACACACAAACTGACAATTGGCACGGCCATTATGTTTGGGAGTCTTTTTGGGGAAAGTAAAAAAAATAATAATCTGTCATAATGTGTACCCAGCTTTACTCACCCTCGTCGTATGGCGTAGTACTTCTTGACGGTAAAGCGCTCGAGTCGTTCCAGCACGCCAGCCTCCTTGCGTTTCTTCACTTCCTTAATACGCCGCTGCCTCTTAAGGAAGAGCCTCACGATGGGGTCGATGGCATCGACTTCGGCGCCGTCTTCGTCGTCGGTCGACATGAGCGGCTGCAACTCGGGCGGAAGAGGTTCCGTTTCTGTTCGGGTAAGACTCAAGTTTGGTTTGCGATTTGAAATCTACGTGCAAGTGTGCTTGTGTTATGCTACTTTTTTAATTTTTAGAATGTTGTGTGGCACGAGTCGCTTTGAATGTTACCTGTCCCATTGCGAATGCGCTCCTGGAGGTCCAGCAATCTGGTGAAGTTCTGCTGCAGCGCCGCTTCCGTAGTGTTGACATAGACGTACATGTAACAAGATGGCCCCTCAGACACCGTGTACGCTCTGTGATAAGCCCCGGCAGGAACCTGCACCACACTTGATTGTCATAAACAGGAATGTTTTTTTGTCTTTCTAATTTCTACCTGTATCTTCTCTCCAGCCTGCAGTGAATAGTTCTTCTTCTCCTCAACTATCTCCACATTAAGGCTACCCTGCAACAAATGGATGCTGGTGTTGCCCAGATCTTCACTCACATAGTTCTCCAAGTGGAGACCTGCAAGGTAATCAGCACGTAGTAAGTTCACAGTTCCGTAACGGACAAGGAGGTAGTGTCACCTGGGAAGTCGGCAATGAAGACGATCTCGGTCTGGTTGTCCAGAGTGCTCTCAATTTCCTGGAACTTGGTTCTCCACGGCGAGAGGTCCACCAGCAGCGGCATCAGCCACCTGTTGGGGCGGAACGGCGACCAGTCGGCCCTGACGATGTCCACGCGCGGGTCGAAGATCCTTCAAGGAGAACAGATGTTATGTGAGAGATCATCACACTTGCAGGAAATTATTTAATTTTCTTAAATTGACAGAATATTTATTAATGCTCTCCATGCCATTGATGTATAGTGACAGGCGAAACAGAGCTTCACTCCATAAACACTTTTAGCAGAAGCCAACCGATCTTGTTGCTTGGTCCCGAGCGACGCGGCGTTACCTTTGCTGGAAGCGTTCATTAATGGACACCCAGATGTCAAAGTAGATTTGGGGCTCAGAGATGTTGTAGCGAGGCAGGAGGTCATTGAGACACGTGGCGTACTGCTTTAGCATGTCGCCGTGGTCCTTCCAACGACGGCTTTGAGTGAACACCTAAAAAAAAAAAAAAAGTTCTGATTGCAAAAGAGGATCTCCTTGCATTTAAGAAAAAGAAAAGAGGATCTCCTTGCATTAAGATGCATTTAAGAATTTGCGACTAACTCACCCCTGGGTTGAGGTATCCCACCTCTCCCGTTTGGCCATCCTTGTATGTGATCTTGACATGCTGGTGGCTACGGGAGTGAACCATCATGTCCCACGAGTACCCGTACAAGCCGTTGGTCCAGTTGTTGTAACCCTGGCAGACAAAAGCAAATGATCAGGACCCAAAGACAGAACGATGATCCTTTTTTATCAGCGGGTCGGTGACCTTGCTGATCAGCATTGCTCAACTGTGAGTAAACTGAAACTGATGCAACACGTGCTTGTACCTGAGTGATGAAGTGGGAGTAAGGCAGGAAAAACTGCTCCAGTATGTAGGCCAAAGTAAAAACAGCCGCCATCTTATGTTTAAATCGCAGTTTAGGAGATTTAGATGCGGCTGGCTGGCGTCCTTTGCCGGAGCCCGCGTGGTAAACGCAGGAGGAGCTGGACTGGGGGTCTGCTGAAGTGAGCGGGAGGACGCCCCTGAGGAACGCCGGGAAGCGGCCGAAGAACCTCCTTGGCCAGTCGGCGTAGCAGAAGAGCGGAGATGTCGCCAGCATTGCGTACGGGAACATGCCTGTGGGAGGTGAGCATGAAGGTAACGTCACTCACAAAAATTGCATCATCAATGAGAGATTAGCTAGATTTCGATTCTGGTGGCATCTTGTGGTATCTAAGTGCATTCCAGACAGCACAAAACCACAAATTAAAATAAAATCACTTGAGTTGTGGCAATAATAAAAGTAGATAAACCAAATTACCAATGCTGAAGAGCTGAGAGTTCATGCAGTGAAAGTAGGTCACGAAAACCATCGCATAAGGCCGCGTGGCGTCAAAAAACAGCAGGTAGCCTGCACTCAAGTCCAGAATGAGCCCGCCCCCGTGTACCACTACCAAACTCACAAACTCCACGGGAAGAATCACCCTGAAATAAAATCAACGCCATGATTTTGAGTCAGCTGAGATTTGAGCGGAACATTTTAAATACTACCTACTTAAAGGGATCAAACAGCCAATGGTGCGCCAGGTACGACATGGAGTATCCCTCCACCCAATCGGCATCCAGCTTTTTCACGCCAGCAAGGAAGTAGACTATAAATATCTATTAAGAGATGACGCCATTAGACAAACATTACATACATGAACACAAATTTCTCAAACCTGCGTCCTCAAAAGGGTGTAGTTCCAAAGCGGCACATGTGCGTTTCTGATAGAAGGTCTCCTCAAGCCATCGAGTGACCTAAAAAGCAGCAACATAAACGTTAAACCCGCTCCGAGCTGTTTTTGCGTAAAGCGACCGCTCACCAGTATCTGTTGCCGTCCATGAGTGTGAGTTGAAATCCGATGAGGCCGTAGAGGTAGGAGTGATTATTCCATGCCGTTTTGTCCAAGAAGAAGATGTACCAGTACGTGGAGATGAACATTAGACAGGACAGACGATACAAACAGCCCAACATGATGCCCAACGCACCTTCAGACACACATAGACGTTCATTTAATCACAAATAAAAAGGAACATTTATTTTCAGATTTTCAAAGAGCAGTTTTGTATGTCAAAACGTGAACTTTATAACTAATTAAATATACTAATATAAATATCTTTAGCCTCGTCGAATGACAAAAGTCGTTTTTGACTTGCTCTCCCAATACCAATTAAAAAAACGAAGTGACTGCATGAGGAGGTTTTCTGGGGGTTGGGTTTAAAAAGCAACATGTGTGCTTTCATGTCTGGTAACAGTGCCACCCCTGCAGAGATTTTTCCCTGAAGCTAGAGAGGGAGGTGCAGGTGAGGGGAGCGGGGTGCGAATGAAACCCACCGAGGAACATCACCAGATAGACCACATACATCCAGTCCATGGGAAGAGGCTTCAGGAAATTGAACAGCGGAAAGCGGCACACGGGTGCACCGTCCAGGTATTTGTAGTCCACGTGACTGAGGCCACGCTCCTGTGTGATGTCCACAGCCATCAGCAAACCTATACATGACGATAACATGATCATGATATTGATCACAATTGGTCATTTTTCAGCATTGCTAGTCACCAAACAAGCAGCGGAAGATGCCCAACGATGCAGGGTCCGTTGGTCGGTTCAGGAGGGCCACCAGGCTGGACCAGGAGGTCAGGTCCTCCTTCTTGAACCCGAAGAGCTGCTCCAGCTTACTTTGAGGTGCGGGTTGTTTTGTTTTCTTATGTGCTGAAGCTTTTTTAGCTGTTGTTTTCCCCCCATCGCTGCCCACGAAAGCACCTATGGTATACAGTAGTAAAGTCAAAACTTCCTTGGAAGATCTCCACGCGCATTATGCAGGTCTTGCCATGAGATTGTATTTCAATAAGAGCCGTATACCCGCACAGGACTTACATTGGGGAAGCAACTTTAGGTTTAAATGCAAGTTGATTTATATTCTCCATATTAAATTGTTACTTTGGCAAAAGCAATACAACGCGCAGCCAGGCTAACAACCTCACCTGCACTCGCGGCTCTCGCTTCCATGGTTCAAAATGTTAAATGCAGCAGGGGCAGAGTGGTTTAGGGCTCATTAAAAATCTTGGTCTGCAGTCCTGGCCTCAGGTGGTGTCCTGGAGTCAACGAGACGGACCAACTTACGTGTCACAGTCCCACGCAGACCCAAACCGCAGGCTGACCAGGGGGCGGGACCATAAAAATTGTTGGCGAGACACTCGTTGACTATTGGCTGGTTTCTTTGTAAACCACACCCAAAATATTTTTAAACGTCATATCCGGGTAGCGAAAAATATTTTTTTTTACGAACGCTAAGAGAAATAAACAAGATTTTCATTCAAATAAGGTTTGTTTTGAATTGTGCTATTGTGTGTTTTTTAAAAAACAATTTTCCTAATTGTTTTATGGGGAAAAAAACACTTTTGGGCGTGATGCCAAATATTGATCGTCTGTGCACTTTGGACTAGGATAGAACATTCAGCAACAAATGTTTGCAGAGGGTGATCGTGCAAAATTAGGTTCTTAAGATGCAGAAAAGAAGCAAAAAACGTATAAAATTAATTTTTCATTGCATGTAAAAAAAGGTCCAAGGAAAATAAACACTTAAATACACGCCAGTCGTAAACAAGATTTAGCCAAATTAAAAGCTTTGTTGTAAACATGCTGTTTATTTTTCTGGGTGTACTTTGCCGATCTGCCATAAGTAGCGCTATTGAGAGTGGCAGCCTCCTGCGACGCAGCCAGTGAACGCGTAGGCAACAAGAGAAGAAGAAAGCGAATACAACAACCGTTTTTGTCGCACCTCAGCATACGCGTAAAAATTTGCATTTGTACTCCTTTTTTTTTGTTGGGACAACATGTATCTGGTTTAGTGGGTTTGCGAATGCTTAGTTTGTGACTGCCAACACCGTTGTCCAAGACTTTTGTATGGTAAATGGAGCAAGCCCATCTTCAGCTGGGCTCGGTGAGGTGATAAACAGACGTGGTTTTGTTTTAAAGTCCACGTCAAACGTACCCGACTGACCCCGTTCTCGTCAAAAGGTAAAGTTACGTTCGTACTGAATATGCTAAATCAAACATCATATAGGTAACCAGTTAGCTTTAAGAGAGTAGCGTTTTAGCCGACCGCAGCATGGAAAAATGGTGTTCAGTCCTTGTAGGTTGTGAACGTAGCACCCACCTATTAATGTCAGAGTAATGTACTTGATTTTGATACAAGGAAATATTAATGTCTATTTTGAAGTATCAATGTTCAGCAATTGTCTAATTAACTCTATGACTAATATCTTAATTATGTGTTTGTGTTAAATGACTAAAATGAAATCTGCATCTGAAGTGTAAACAATCATTTTGTGAATTGGACTTCCAGTCACTCAATGTATTTGTTTCTCCAGGCAAAAATGGGGAATATGGGAAGCAGATTTCAGTCCTCGAAGGGACCAGACGAAACCAGCGAAAGCAGCCGTAAACACGGGTGTGAATGGAAGCGAAAACGGAACACACAGTGTGACTGTGAAGACGACAAGGACGATGATGCCATTCTCGATACACCACGCAGGCAAGTCAACAAGCTCAGCAGCAAATTAGCAAGCTGTCCTCACATGCCATCGTTAAATGCATTTTTTTCTCTCTAACCTTGAACAGGAAGAAACTGAAAAGCACCTCCAATTACATTTATCAAACATTGTTCCTCAATGGAGAAAACAGTGACATTAGCATCTGCGCACTTGGCCAAGAGTGGAAACTTCATAAATTGTACCTGTGCCAGGTGAAACAAAGAGATATAAGCATCACACCTAATTTTCAAATGCTTTTGAAAGGTGGATTTACACTGTGGGTTGAGGTGCTCAGTTTTTATTTAATTTATGACTCTAGATACACCACTGCGATGGAGCAAGGTGGCGAAGCTTTGTTCCTGTGTGGAGGTCATGTTGCTGGGGGCAATTTATGTACATTGAAAAGAAATTTTAACTGGCTCATTTCTCAAGCGTTTTTGCATGTACTATTGATACAGAGCCAAAAAAGTCTTGCCTATGCACTAGTACGAGAGGTTTATAAAAATGATTTGATTTGACAAAACTAATTGTTACATTTTTTAAATTGTTGCAAATGTCACTTGAACCCTTCAGTGTAAATCTAACCATAGTGTCACCTTTTATCTTAACCCTTACCTCCTTTTGGGACCTGCCAGTCGGGTTATTTCTCCAGCATGTTCAGTGGCTCATGGAAGGAGTCCAAAATGATGGAAATCAACCTGGAGATACCCGACCAGAACATTGACATAGAAGGTGAGAAGGCAATTTGAAGTGGTGAAGTCATGCAACAGTTATTCACTGTTCCAATTTTTTTCTTTTGTGCATCTTTAGCGCTGCAGGTAGTCTTTGGCTCCTTGTACCGCGATGACGTTCTTATCAAACCCAGTGGGGTTGTCAGTATTCTTGCAGCTGCTTGTATGCTACAGCTGGTCAGTAAATGGAATTACTGTTTCGCTAGTAACTAGTGCTACTGTATTATAAAGGCACAGTGAGATGACGGCAATCTTTTTTTTTCCGTTGTGTTGGCAGGATGGTTTGATCCAGCAGTGCGGTGAAACCATGAAAGAAAACATCAGCGCGAAGACGGTGTGCAGCTACTACGCATCCGCTTGCATCTATGGCTTGGACTCTGTCATGAAAAAGTCAGTGCTTATTTTCTACCAGAGCTCATGAGGTCTGACCTCCAAATATTCAGAGAAAAGTATAATATGGCTGACAAACTCAATGTGCTTCTGAATGCTTTTATTTGCTGTGCAGATGTCTGGAGTGGCTACTAAACAACCTCATGACGCACCAAAATGTGGACTTGATGAAAGAAATTGGGTATGTGGTTTTAATTGGATCATTTATTACAGAGGACCCTCCAAATAGCGAACATCCGTATATAATTGACACCTATTGAAATGCTTTGGGGGGGGGGAAATTAAACCACAAAATTAAATCTAAAACTGCTGAGACCCATTTATTTTTTTTTTTCCACAAAAAAATGATGGATGAAACTGCTTAAAATATTGAAAAAAAAAAATCTGCAAATATAAGGATGCGGCCAATGAACATGCGCTCTCACATACTCGAAATTGTTCAGAACGGAGATGATGGTGCAGCTCATCCAGTCGTCCGACTTGTTCGTCATGCAGGTGGAGATGGATGTCTACACTGCTCTAAAGAAGGTATAGATTTGATTTCATGCTTCACTGATTTTCAGTGCATTATTGAATGAATTTGTTTTCTCTCTTGGTCAGTGGATGTTCCTGCAACTCAACCCCATGTGGGACGGACCCATAAAGCAGCTTCTGGCTGATGCTGACGCCTGGCTGTGCAAGCGCAGGACCGGTACTGCTTATGATTGAAATCAGCATCCTTGGTTTTGCATATTTTATTTTCTAGACAATTGTTTGTGGTTGCCTTACAGACTTGTGTGAGAGTGAGCCCTTCCTAAACACTGACGAGGGGGCCCCCTTTAGCTCCGTCTTCAAATATGTGCGTCTTCAGTACATCGTCAACGACCTCGCTTCTGCGCGCATCTTGGAGCGGGACAACATTTTGCCTCCTGGTATACATCATTTCATTGCTAATTCTTTTCTTTTGAAATAACGATAAAGATAAAGCAGGAAACTGTTACAGTGCATTGTTTCCTTTACCCTCTCTTCCAGATTGGTTGACAGCAGTATACAAAACGCAGTGGTTTGCCATGTTGCGGACAGAATTTGACAATGATAACGGGTAAGAAGAATCAATCTATGTGACATGTATTTTTAAACTCAGCTGAATGCAATAGAAGAATTGTTAATGCTAGTCACCATTAGTCCGCAGGAAGCAAACAAAGAAGAATTCGAGTTTAGCAGCATGAGGTGTGGCAGAAAACTGACCAAAGATGGAGATGTGAGTGATGACAGACAGCATAAGTTTGCTTTATGCACATATTATTTTTAAATGCTGTATCCATATGACATAGGTGTGTATATATTTTAAAATACTGCATATTCATTTAGTGACATAATTAGATATATATTAATGGTCTATATTTTTTGTAATCCTCAGTACTGTTGGCGATGGACAGGTTTCAACTTCGGTTTCGACCTGCTCGTGACCTACACCAACCGCTTCATCATCTTCAAAAGGAACACACTCAGTCAGCCATGCGGGGGCGCTGTGAGCTTGCAGCCACGGCGACATCTGGCATACAGGTTTGCAGCGCTGCACATTCACCTCTTGTTGTGTCAAACATGTTTTTTGCAAGCCATGTTTTGTGTCAGTGCTGTTTCCCCGGACTTTACAATGTACTTGCTGCTATTGTTTATCCAGGTTACGCTTGGCCTCCTTTGACAGTCTCGGCAAGCTGGTGTGCAGCCGCTCTACTGGTTACCAGCTTCTCACACTTGAGAAGGACCAGGTCAGGAACTATGGTTCATCCTCACAGGATGTTAGACCAAGATGTTTAACTCGTATCCCTCCTCACAGGAGTATGTGGTGATGAACCTGGACAGCCGCCTGCTGTCCTTCCCGCTTTACGTTTGCTGCAACTTCTTGTACACCTCGCCGTGCGTGGACCACCGGCTGGACCCCTCGGAGCAAGAGGGAAGCGCCCGCAGCATCTCCTGATCGGCGCGCTGTGGTCGCCCACCCATTCTTGTGGTAACGTTGATGCTGTTTGCACACTCCGCCGGCACCTTCGACTTTACAAATGAGCCAGCGCGGGGAGTACGTCCCTATCGTGTTACTTGAAGACTGCTGTCATTCTTTCGTGGCGTGAAGCTGCTGCATACCTCAACAAGGAAACTTCCCATTTCTGCACCCATGTTGATGACTCAAACCAGTCACCTCAACTTCACTAATGGGAACATTAACGGAACTGTCCTATGGACTTCTGGAAGTGAGAATTGTGAGGATCTTGAGAATTGTGAGGATTTTCCGCCTCACTGTCTTGGCATCACAAAGCAGGAAATCTGCAATTGGGCTTTTTTTGTATACCAACAGGTAAAATACTTCAAAAGGATAATAAATAAGAGGAACCATTACGATTTGCTGTGTATTGAAGATATGGTGTTAGTTGACATCATGTACAACTCAGCAGCTTCTTATTTTGCGAATACATCTGAAATACGTAAACAAAAAATTAAATAGTCACCACTTTCAATTTGAAACGGCAATCTTATGCAGTCTTGCTTCCTTCACAATTGTTTCTCTAATGTGGTTTCACTATCACGTCACACATACTTAAAACACATTTTAGTTACTTATTTAGGCACTCGCACATCCAAGTCTTAGTTTTTGGGGGGAGTTTCCACAGTTGACTGCTTCCGTCGTTACATTACCGCTAATATTTTTCTTTGCATCGTAATGTCAAAATAAGATGGCTGTTGCAATCCGAGGTTACAGTTACTCGTGCCGCTGCGGCATGCCTTGTTTTTAGTACACATTTATTTATAATTTTTTTTCAAGGGTTTTTTGTACGTATCCAAGATGTTTTTATTGCCAATAAAACTGCCCATTGATGTGGGCTGTGGTGCTGTCATATCATCTAAATGAACTTCCGCTTCTGTATTCATTTACACTGGTTGACTTTTAGGTTTCACTTAACACGAAATTCTGATTAACATTGCATTGTACCATGTTTAATTGTTTCACAGAGACAGACCTTGTATTACAAATGACAAACTTCTTAAATATGTGACAGTTCAACACCTTGTGAATGATTCCAATTCTGGCATTCTGGACCATTTGAATACCACGTTGCCTACTAAGCTCAGTGCAAGTGTTGACATTTGTTGTCTCATTGGGGTATAGAGTCCAGGTTCTCCTGGATTCTACGAGTCATGCTGGGGATCAGGTTCATGTGGTCGTCCACACAGCTGCCCACACATCGCTCCATCAACGACCGGACGGCGGGCTCCTTAGCACCCGAGTCAAACAGATCCTTCGCCTTGTCGTTGCAGTGCATTGTGCATCTGGCCAGACGGTCCTGATGGGGGTGACAGATTTACTTTTAATATCAATGGGGAACAATTTTCGTGGTTTCCTCATCCTCAAAACCATGACTCAAGTGTGGTAAGTAAGTCCACTCATGCAAAAAAATGAATGTAACTTTTATTTCTAACCTGAAACTTCTCCAGCTCGTTAGTGACGAGCCCCTGGGCTTTGGCCAGAGGAGTGTGACACCTGTCGATGCATTGATGCACTTGAGTCATGGAGTCCGTGGTTCGATCACAGCAGTCCGCGCTGCACTTGAACATGCGAGCCTGCCAGCATGGATACACCTCCTTAATAATTGTACACAAATGAGCAAGTGTGCACGATCAGAAGCCCTACCTGCATTTTGCGGATGTGATCCCTTTCCAGGCTTTGGACCATTTCCTCCACCACAGCCTGAACGCGTGCTTGGTGAGCCTCCGCCATTCCTCCTCGTCCCGTTAAATACTTTATATAATACAAGTTTTGTGTTAAACAATACGAGGCGGGCGCATAGGTCGAGGGAGCTGTCAGAAAATGATTTTACCTAAGTATTAGATTAGGCACTAAGGTCACCTCCATTCAAGCATGGTTTAGTAAGGCGGTTTTGCTACTTCCGGGTTACTTCCGCTGTCAGTTTGGATGAAGACCGCCTTTTCCTTTTTATTGAGTCAGTCCGTTTTTCAAAATATATAGAAAATATCTATATTTAGAAATATATATAGTTATTTTTTTGCACTACGGTGACGAAATATGTTTGGTAGTGTGTTCTATAACAATTGTAAACGAACGTCAATTCTGGATATAAAATTAAATTCATAATACCAGTTTAAGACGCAATTCTTTCATACAGATGAAGGTTTAAATGCAAGTATAACCTAAATGATTATTATGAAACTTTTGTAATATTGTATTATCGGCCTCCGAGTCCATGCAAAAGCTTGAATTACTTTTATTTTGAAACATTGAAAACTTAGCCCGGAACCACGTAAGGGACGTCGTTCATGTCTTTTCAACTGTTCAAACTAACAACAGTTTCCTAGTTTCGCTTCAAGCAAAGCTTCGTCTTTATACGTCGTTTTGAAAACTTCCCCGTTTTGTGTAAGTAGTCAAACAACTTTGATACGGGTCGGAATATTTATGTCGAAGAGTAACGCTGTAGACTTGTAGTTTCGAGAATTGGCCTTGCCCCATGCTGTTTATAAAATTTAATATCTTTCTCCCCCTTTCCCCTTTTACTCGACTATGTATGAAACGTGTATTGTTGGAATGTTAAGTGAACGTACGCTCTATCTATCATTATTTTACAAAAATAAAAACTAGGTCAGACTTTGAGCCATGGTTGATAAAACACTTGTCAGTAACATGCCTGCTTCGTGTTGTTTCAGATGTTGTTGGACCACATCATGTGTGTTGGGACCCTCAGCCTGGGAGCCTTCCTTCTCTTGGCAGTCTGTCACAGTTTTGCCTCAACTCAGGAGCTGCACAAACCACCCACAAACATTGGTGAGATTTCACGAAGACTTCCTTATCTTTATTACTTTGATTTTACTGTGACAAGGCCGTATTAGGGTCACCTTGAAAAAAAAATGACAATGAGATTAAAGTTATAATTTTCTGACAATAAAGTTACATATTTTCAAGATGAATTGAATCCGAATGGACTCATTAGCATACTGACGTTTTTAATTTTGCGGTCAATAACTATTCAAGCCCAAGGCAGTCTCACACTCGATGCATGAATTGTACATATGGACACTCACAGCAGCACATCACCATGTATGTGTATACCATTGATTGACAGTGTTGACTTTACTCCCGTCCAGCTGTGGTAGGAGCAGGCATCGGCGGCTCGGCCGCGGCCTTCTACTTGAGGCAGGAGTTCGGACCTACGGTCAAGATAGACGTGTTCGAACCCGGCGATGTCGGTGGAAGACTGGCGACGGCGCAGATAGCAAACCAGGAATATGAAACGGGAGGTGTGGCCATCCATCCCCTCAACCTCCACATGAAGCACTTTGTTGACAAGTTAGGTAATGAAGTCAACACGCTGGATGTTTGAAAATATTACAAATTTGATGTAAAGAAGCTTTCTTGTCATTTTTTTTGCTATTTGAAATGTTTTATCACATCTATCAACAGGCATCTCCACACGTCAGGACGTCCCGTCGAAAAAGGCGGTCTTTGACGGCAGCGAGCTTGTTTTCGAAGAGAGTGACTGGTTCATCGTAAACTTCTTGCGCATGCTGTGGCGCTATGGGCTCAACTATCTGTTCATGCAGATGTGGGTGGAGAGTGTTATGGATAAATTTATGAGGTGAGTACGGGAGGGGGTGAATGAGTCTCGCATCCTTCAGTGCCTTGTGGTGAGGTTCATGTCTAGTGACGTCCCTGACATTCTTTCACATGGAAGGTAAAAATGTCCTCTGTCAATAGGATCTACCAGTACCAGCAGTACGGTTACTCCTTCACCAGCGTGGAGAGGCTTCTGCACGCCATGGGAGGGGATGACTTCCTCAGCCTGATGAATCATTCGCTGGAGGAAACCATGAGAGCCGAAGGGTTTCCGCAGAGCTACCTCAACGACGTGGTGTCTCCCCTCACGCGCCAAACCTACGGCCAAAGCGTCCGCATCAACAGCCTCGCGGGTTCGCAATCTCACGCCTCTTCATGTACTCTGAGATGAGGTATTTTCGTTGACATTTTTGCATTGTTCTGCCAGGGGCTGTGTCATTGTCGGGGGCTGACTCAGGCCATTGGGCTGTGGATGGAGGCAACAAAAGAGTTTGCTCAGGACTTCTTTACCACAGCAAGAGTGAACTCATCCGTGCCAGCGTGACCAACATTTTGTTCAAAGTCCGCCCTTCCAAGACAGGTATCCTTCACATGTCATTCTCGTATATATTCAGCCTAGTATCTGACAAGCACCCACCCCACCCCAAAATATTTAGAACTGCCTATATCAGCATTTAGCAAACATTTTACACTAACTACCGTCAAAATGACCAACACTGAATTAGTTGTGTAGTAGGTCCAAGTTTTTATAAAAAACAATTGCAATTAAATGTAAAGGGAAAAACTACACAAATAACAATTCTATTAAAATTTATTAAATAAAAAAGTTTAATTGAAATTGTACGTAAAACATTAAACACAACAAATGTACTGTACAGGATTTAAAAAAAAAAAATTTTTTTTTAAAGTTGAAGCCTCTCAAATTGACTATTTCAACCTTTAGTATAGTGTTTTTCCCCTACACGCCACTAGAGGGAGCTGACATACCGCATTTAAGAATCACAAGCGTTGTTGAAAATGAATGAAAGACTGAATGACTTTTAGGTCAGGGTCACGAACATGCTAGAGCCCGGTTTGGATCTGGCTCCAGACCCTGAAGTGCTTCCATTTGGACCCTGGCTGATATCCATAGAAAAAAGAATGCATGATATGAAATATGAGCCGACACTTGTTGTTCAAGCAGCGCACCCATTCCAGGTGTTTCGGTAGCTGTCTCGTAGAAGGCGAAGCATGCGAATGAATTACACGTGAGTGAAGTCATCCCAGGTCACTAAGCCAATCCAATCTGCATTTCAGACTATGACTATGCCTCACTATTTGTTTATTGAAACCATTAAAAAGTCAATTTTCCATAACTTCTATTTGTTTCCTTGTTTGCAGGGCCCTCCGTTGGGTTCTATGAGGTCAATTATGTTGGTGACACCGGCGCGGGGCACTCCATGTATGACATTGTTGTCATAGCAACCCCACTTCACCAGGGCAAGTCTGACATCTCGTTCTCAGGTCTATCCCCGCCTGTGTTGTCCCATTTCCCAGGGATCTACCACAGAGTGTTCTCCATTCTGGTCCACGGCGTGCTTAACACGTCCTATCTTGGAGTCACGCGGCCCCCTTCGGAATTCACGGTGTCTGAAGTTCTCACCGCAGATTCCAGAGACAACATCATGTACAGTTTAACATCTATCGACCCGGTCCACATCCCGGCCGGCTACAGCCGACCTCCTGCCAGCCACAACAAAGTTTGGAAAGTGTTTTCTTCACGAGAGCTGGACCAAGAGGACCTGCACCGTTTGTTCCTTTCGTGGGATTCGGTATTGCAGACTCCATGGCTGGCCTACCCCACTTACCGCTCCCCGCAACGCCAGACCCCACCTTTTATCCTCCACAGCAGACTCTACTACCTCAGCGCCGTGGAGTGGGCAGCCAGCTCCATGGAGATGAGCGCCATCTCAGCCAGGAACGTGGCGTTGCTGGCGCACCACCGCTGGCACCAGCAGAAGGGCCAGATTGACCAAGAGGACCTGCATACACGCTTGCGGGGGGAGCTCTGAAGCACAAGGCGTTGGCCCGAAAACATCAGGTATTTGGTTGGAATCAGGGTCAGATTTATTTTCGGCAACAAAATGATTATTATTAAGTGCTGATTTGCCAAAAATATGTCTTTTTATCGCTTCCGGATGAGCTGCTAGTCTGCAAAGTGGCACCTACAGCGTAGGCAAAATATTGTGCCGTTTTTTCTCATTGGGTCCATAGAACATTTAGAGTCCTGTAATTTAGCATTGATTTTGTCATTTTTTTCTTAAAAACAGTCTTTACAATATGTGTGCCCTCTCTTGTCTAATTCTGATTATTATCGCCTTTGTGGAATATGAGTTAAGCAAAAATGGCCGCCCCCAGGAATGGATAATAACGGGTCGTTTTTTAAGTTTTATTTATATTCCACAAATACAATATTAATCAAAATGTTTTCTTTCTTTTCCATCACTGGTTTCCATCTCAAGTAGACCTATTATGAAAATTCAACAATTTTTCATCATTTAGATTAACTTTGCTCCACTTTAAAAGCGCTCCCATACACATGTTCGTTGTTTCACAATGAGCTTGCTCTTTTTTGAAGTCAGCCTTACAAGAATGAAAGGCACGTTTTGCGGAAGTCATTAAGCACCACTTACTACTCCAAACTACTACTTCTGGTTTTCTTTGTTACTAACAGGCGTGACTGCATTGCACTGACATGACTTCCAATAAATTACTGAGCCACGTGGAACAGTAGCGTAGAGCCCAACCGGTATGAATTTATTTTGGCCAATGCTGATATTTGAAATTCAATAAAACTGATTAATCGGCCAATAAATGTGGCTTGGTGTACTGTAAAAAATATATATATATATAGTTTGGGGTATCGGGATCACAAATGATGGGAAGTATTTAACTGGAGAAGACAGAAAATCGACGATTATTGCTAAACTGTCATGACATGAAATCGTCACAAAACACTGGAATTGCTGGCCCGACATGTTTTACAATGCCAACTGTCAATAATTTCTCAGAACTATTCAAAGTGAGGCTTTTCTAAAATTTTATTCGTATGAGAGGACAATATGTATGTGCGATCACTGAAATTTATTGTACGATAATGAGGCTTAACTTCGGACCTTACCTTATTTTCCCTCTTGGCCTTCATTCTGCAAAACACTTTATACCTAAATATGTTTCAACTGTAAATGTTGGTTAATAAGAACTTCTTCCTCTGACCTACCTCCTGAACAGACTACTATTAAAAGACACGAAATAGGGTAAATAATGCTACTTTATTTTTTTTAAAGATTACTATTGTAGAATAATTATGCTGGTGTAACTAGAATCAGGGAGACAAATGTTTGCAACTGTCATTTTAAGTATTGTATACATGCCATATTGTTCTTTTGTAATGCATTGGCAACTATATTTTAAAAGAGAACCATTTACTAAAGCACTTTTAAAGGGGGCTAAATAGGCACTTTAATTGACAAAATTCAAGAACTCAAACAGTTTGGAACAATTAAAAAAATGTTTTATGAGACTTTGAACTGACACATTGTGTTGTGTATTTGTTTAGTAACAAAAGTCCCCTCTACCAATGCCCCAATTGTGACTGTGTAGCATTGTGAGCTTCCAGTTATCAGCCAAATGAAATCAGATTTTTTTAAAAAAAGAAAGGAAATAAACATTGTCTCCACTTGTCAACATCGTCTTTGAACCTTCTTTTTTTTTTTTTGACAGCTCTGAGCATCCTCCCCTAAATAAAGGCCCATGTGATTAAAGGCCTAACAATGAGTGTCCATTGAGCCTCTGAATAAGGATGAGTCTGTTGTGCTGATGTGACTCAGGTAGTGAAAGGGGTCCAGGGGGACAATGGTACCAGAATCCAAGCACGACATGTGACGGGACATCAGAGGACATATAAGAGCGTTGACGCCGTTTGTCCACGCACACACTCAAACATAAACCGTTTACGATGAGATTTCTAGCGCCGCTTTTTGTCGTCCTTGCTGCGGCACTTTTGCAGTCCGGTAAGATTATTTCATCAACTTGGAATTTTATTTATTCATTTGTTGTACTTTGTTTCAAAATGCATTCTTATCAATGTATTTGTTTTTGCTGTAGCTTTCTCTGCATCGCTGCAGTCTGTTGAAAAGGAAAAGGAAAAAGTTCATCATGGTGAGTAGTGATTTGTAAAAAAAAAAAAAAGAAAAGCTCATCATTAGGTTATCACAATTAAATGTAATTTTTTTTCTTACAGATGCGCTGACAGAGCTGAAGAAAATAGGTAATGAGCATTTATTTATATTTGAAATGTAAATTTGCCATTCATATATATATAGCTTCATTTGCTGCTTGTACTGTAATTTGCCATGGGACGATTAAATTGTTGAAAATATTTTTTAGTTGTTTTTTTCAACACTGAAAATAGAACAATTATGTCTTATGTTGTCATTAATAGCATTTAAAATATAAAAATAATCGTCTTGAGTCGTATATTATCATGTATATATTACTGTTATTATTATTATGTATTATTTTTCTGTGTGTTCAGATCAGCTGGAGTTTGAGGCCGCTCAGAAAGATGAAGCCGCTCAGCTGAACGGTACGATTCTGTGTATGTGAGTGAATGCATTGAATTCAAGTGACATCTATATTCTAGTTACAGAGAAGCAAAGTGAAGACGCCCGCTACCTTGGTAAGTGGAACCCCAAACATCACTTCACAACCTCACCCAGGTTTGCGTGATAACATGGTATGTTCAATATCCAAACAGGGGCTGCTACAGATGAATCTGGTAAGAATTCAAATATTACTAATAAATCGTGTGCACGTCTAATATGCATCACTGATGTTGTTTCCACAGTGGAAGTGCACAGTGAGGAATCAGTCGGTGATGTAACAGGTAAGTGCAGCTACATATATGGACAAAATAGTAGCACTGTGTAAGTAATGTGCACGTGGAATAAAATGACTCATTAGAAACTCCTGTTGGCAGTAAATATATAATAATAATTATGATTTGTTTCCATAGTGGAGGTATACAGCGAGGTTCAGAGCGATGCAGCAGGTGAGTACAACACGTGCTGCACACATAAGTATTACATAACACACCCATAATAATTAATCTCCCTGGTCTTCCTGCAGAGGGAGGCCGAAGCTCTTCTGACGCAGCAGCTTCGGAGAAGGGTAAGAGTGGGGGATTGGACTGTAGGTGGCGACTAAGCCCACTTTGAGAAAGTAGTGTGAAATATCACATGACCTTGTTGTGTCTTTGTACAGGTGCAAACTGTCCGTCCTCAGAGGAGATGGTGGCAGATGGTGCGAAGCACACGCTCTACTCCAGTTAGAAAAGTTGTCACGTTATCAAACAAGTAGTCATGCCATTGTTGTCCTCCAGAGGAACCGCAGCTGTCATCTGCACGCCCAGAGAGCACTTCAGGTAAGGAAAGTGATCAGGGAAATTAGGCACACCCAAAATGAGGTGAAATATTCATGAATTTTTCTCAGCTCTCCATTACAGTGGCACATGTTGCAAGCCGTACACGTATCAAACATAACCTTATTCCGCACAAGATAACACAACATAATGTTGCACAATATTGTTACAAAACTTGACCTGTCTAAACACGACACTTTAAAAGACACGATAAGACAGATAATTAAATCGATGTTGTGTATTATTTGCATTTAGTCACGCAACTTGTGCAGATGTACCTAATTTTTTTTCCCTCATGTTTCAACAGAAGATGACCGCAAGGATTCAACCAAGGAACAAGGTGACCGCACACTCAGTGTCTATATTATGTAAAGACTTTTTATTACAGCTGGCTAGGTTTCTCGTCCACACTGTGTTTATTTTAATGGTATAAAAATCTTGCCATGGAATCGCAGCCTGTCAGTGTCATGTTTACAAATCCCATCCTCACAACTATTCTGTTTTGTCCGCAGTGGCCTGAAAATTGGGAAGAGGTTCAACTTAGCCTTAGCAGGTGCGTCCCACCACACCAATGTGTCCCAATGCAGTTCAAGTAACTAAGTGTGTGTCTGTGTGTGAATGTGTGATTATGCAATGCAGCACGTTGTGGGGGAAACTGGACACAGCCAGTCTGGGTCAGCTGAAAATAGTCAAAACCCCTTTATAGGCCTTGGCTGCGAACACAACATTTACACATACCACACTCGCGGCTTTATAAAAAAAATATATATTTTTTTAAACAAGTTGACTGAAAAGTGCCAACAACAATGTGATCACTGCAAAGATGACCAAATCTTTAGCCTGGCTCAAAAATGTAGGACACAAACCAGGACAGTTCTCCCTGGTGCTTATTGTTCTGGATTTATATAGTAACTATATTTGCTCGTGCTACTTTTTGCAGTGTTAAGTGAAAGAATGGTGTGCTTGTTGCCTGTATACACAACTATGTCAACACAAATGATTGTACCTGTTTGAGTAAAACCTGTTGAGTGAGTTCCGATTAAGAAGGAAGCTAAATGTGAGTCATAGTTCATGTTTTTAATAGGAATTTAACTGACTTTTTATGTGGGTGTGTGTTCTTTTCCCGTCTAATAGACGAACTCGAGCGAGAGCACGCATCCGCATGGAAGGGAGCACCTTTTACAGCGTGGAGGCACCAATTAAATACTAATATATATTTTTTTCATGTATTCAAACATTATCAAGCGTCATGTCTTCCCAGCTTTGTCAAATGAACACAGCAACGTTTTAGTTCCGGAAACCACCGTGTTAAGTTTGGAGATTTTTTTGGGGCAATTTTCAAGTTGGACTGGTTAAGGCTAATAGGTTGTTTGTTACTGGTAATCTCCAAATATTTGTATCAACTGCTCACTGACATTCCTGTGTAGAGGCAATTTAGAGTCTTGAGTGAAACTAACATATGCATTTGGAATGTGGGAGGGGGCCAGAGTAAACTGAGAGAACCCACGATAGCGCAGGAAGACATGAAACTTGATACAAATAGGCTAAGATTCAAACCCAGACTCGAGCTAACACTGAGCTAACCACCATACCACTGTGTTGTAATTTTCCAGTTTCCTTCCTTGTAAGGCATCCAAAATTTCCACACTCAGAACCCAACTTTTATTGTTGAACTTTGACACAACATTGACTTTTTCCCATTAATAACGTGGCTCAGTATGTTCATATTTAAAAAACAAACAAAAAAAAACAAATAGAAAATTCTTTGGTAACTAAAGAGCAAATGAACCATTTTAAGGCAACTAGAGCATTTACACAACTACCAATGGAATGCAACGTCTGTTCTCAAATGCAAAATAGTTTTTTCAATTGCCAGCTAAAAGAGGGGGGAAAAAAATAAACCCGCTGTAGAGGCAATTGGGCACCTGCGTGTAACTGTAACAAAGGATTGATAAGGTAAACTGGATTTCAGCACATTCTTGTTTTGACATCCAATTCATGTAACGATATTGTTCAGTGTTTCAATAGCTGGCGCTGATAGTTCTCGAGGGGCACGTATTTGGTGAAGTCAGCCATTTGCTTTCTGTACCTCGTTTTTATTGGCCTGGTGCATATTCTAAAAATAGCTTTGAACATGCCACACTTACAAGAAACGATCAAATATCACACTAAGCATGGACACTCTTGTTGATTAGATGCACAATTAGCTTTTTGCCTGCCTCTCGTTCTTCTGTCTTTAGCAATATCATGAGTCAAATGTTTGTAAATATGATTTTCTATCCCTCAACAGTGTTGTTTTTTTTAAACGTATTGAATACATTGGTCTCACTGCAGGAGTATACCAATCGTGTAGAATCTGACTCAAACAATAACCGGGTTTTCAGTTCATATCTATAAAAAAAAAAGCTTTGCATCTACTCCAGCACATGTTAAAGCCGAGCTCTGCATAAGTCTAATACTGCATTTTAATTTTTTTTCTACCTTTTTGCAAAACGTAGTTAAAACAATACCGTTGTATTTACAGAACTGCAAAGTAAAAAAAAAAGAAAAAAGAATGTACTAGTAGTTGTTGCCTTTTACAGAATGAGAAGACGTGAAAAGCAAATGAGAACAAAGAAATGCAACAAGTTTTCTCAATGGGAGGCCCGACTGGAAACAAGCAATATATTGTGGGCTGTTGCATGACGCCGCCATGAACCAAAAGGCCTATATCACAAGTCCCACTAAACATCAAGTATTTTTTCCCCTCCTTTTCCATTGGCTTGAGGTGAACCCCACCCAACTGCACTCCTCTCATTGCGCACCGGAGCGGTCGTCGTCTTCTCTCTCTTCTCCCCAGCAGGGGACCGAAGGCTCACACGGTGCTTTTGAAGGCATACATGAAGATGGCCATGATAGCAGCGCTGATCAGACCCGAGATGGGTACGGTGACAAACCAGGCCATGAAGATGTTGCGGAACAGACGCCAGTCAACCGCTTTCTTGGAGCGAAGCCAGCCCACAGCCACCACAGAGCCCACCTGACAAAAACATTCCCCTTGAGTCGAGTGCACTTCCTGTTTACTGGAGCCCTGGCCACACTTGACTAAATCCAGTGGGAGCGAAAACCTACCTTGCAGTGTGTGGTGGAGACGGGCAGTCCGATGTTAGAAGCCACTACCACGGTCACAGCCGATGCCAACTCGATGCTGAAACCACTGCGCAAGAGACGAAGGAGGGAATCAAAACAAGGCCTGTTCTGTGCAATGGCTGGAAAATGTTTTGAAATTAAATTGCTAATTAAAAATTGCTGTGCTAATGCAGTATATGTAATTATTATTGTAATGAAAAAAAGTCTGAATTTAATAATTGGCCAATTGCTCAATATGTTAAAGGTTATAATGAAATAATTTATAGTTAACCCAATTGGAAAAAAAAAATACTATTGGCTTTACCTTGATGGGGTAATGGGTGTAAGGTCCCTGCCCATAGTCTGGATGACTCTGCGGCCCCACACCCACAGGCCCATGCAGATGCCCACACCTCCGTAGAGCAGCAGCCACATGGGCGTAGCATCGTTGGACGTCACACTGCCGCTGCTGTAAAGCAGCCAGAGCGCCACCAACGGGCCAATCGCGTTGCTGCACGACCCCAAAGGGAAAGATCAGCGCCGGTGTCTTTGAGTAACACATCACCCAATGTCAAACGGACATATACCTGACATCGTTTCCTCCATGAGCGAAGGAACCGAAGCAGGCAGTGAGAATTTGAAGGAACTGGAAGAGCGTGGACACTTCGGGTTTGTCCGCGTCCAGTCCATCCTCGTCCAGGGAGCTCTGGGTACTTCCCGCGTCCTCCTTTCCCATCTCCAACGCTACGTCATCCTCGCCGAGGCCTTCGGGCGTGGCGTGCTCGGCCACGGCGTTGCAGTAGCTGGTGTAGCTGTCCATGCGTATGCGCTTTCTATCCTGGCCCTGCCCGGGCGCCCCATCCTGGGGCTCGCCGTCCTTGTTCTTGAAGTCGCCGTGCATACCGATGATAGCCATGGTGTAGGACGTGTAGCTGTTGTTGCGCCGGATGGGTCGTTCGCCGCCCTCGCCCATGCAGTCGCCGACCTTAGCCAGATGGAGCTTGTGCAGGAGGTCCTTGTAGAGACCAGAGTCCTTGTGGACCGTGTGGTACTGACTGTAACCGTTGCTCGGGATCTGCGCCGGCCGGTTGTTGAACTGGGCCTGATGAGCAGAGCCGTTGCTGTGCTGCTTGGGGACTGGAGAGCGAGACACGCAAGTTCAACACATCTGGATTTTATTGTACAGATTTTTTTAGTTAAGGTGGGGAAGGAAAAAAAAGCTTCACTATAGTCGACTTACCCCCATTTGCATTGTTACACTCGGTTTCATCGGACTCCCCGATGTCAAAGGCCACCTTGCGCTCTTTGACGACTTCAGTCTCGTCGCAGTCTCCGATGTTGAACGCCACGCGACGTTCCTCGGAAGGGGGCGTGGCCGCGGGGCTTTCCTCGTCAGTCGAGGCTGACTGCACGTCCTTGTCGGTGTGTTTGAGAATGGGACAGTGGGGTTCCTGCAGCTCGCTCTTCTGCATGAGGGGGCTC
The DNA here is from genome assembly GCF_059516105.1 of Syngnathus floridae. Classification (NCBI taxonomy): domain Eukaryota; kingdom Metazoa; phylum Chordata; class Actinopteri; order Syngnathiformes; family Syngnathidae; genus Syngnathus; species Syngnathus floridae. Next base: position 5,929,679 of record NC_142424.1, on the reverse strand, counting down.
TCTGACGGGCTGGAGGACTTGATATCTCCTAGCGAAGGGAGGCGAGTTGAGAGTGAGACATTCCTTGGGACTCATCCAAACAAAGTGCAAGTACAGGACATGGGGCTCCTTTCACATGAGTACACAACCAAGTGAGGGGAAAATACTGTTTAAAAAAAGAATCAGATGACAAGTAATGTATTTACACGACCCCTCACAGCTTCCCTTGTAAAAACTGTCTTGTCTCTCACATGACAAGTGTTTGTGGATTCAGTGATCTAGTCCAGCAGGGGTGTGAAAATCTGCTCAAGGGCTCTATTTTATTTTTTTAATTAGATAGTTGGTCATTCCCAATAACCTGTAAATTGAGGTCTCACTCTTTGTACACAATATTGTCTTTGTGAGAAATTAAATTTCATAGATCAAAAGTTTTAGATGTATTTATAATTACAGAGATGTGTGCATGCAGCTGACAAATATTCTGCATGTGTTCTGAACTTTTGGCTGCTTGTATTGCATCATCCAAACTAGTTGTGACCAGAGCGAAGATGCTCAGTCACGTCATCCACTTACGTTCAATCTTGTTCTTCAGGCGCGGGCAGACGACGAACCACACCACCAAGGCCGTCAGCACCGCGCAGCCGAGCGAGATGAGCAGGACGCCCCACCAAGAGAGCTTGTCTAGTCCCAGCACTGGAGAACCACCAGGTACACACAAGACACACAAATGGAACAAGAGGAGGGGGAAAAAAAGGCAGGTTTTTAAACAAACGGGCAGCGGGCGCCACTTTCTTTTGTGGGCAGCTCAGTCAGCTTTAAAAGGGGGATGGCCACTTGCTCAGATTATTTTTTTTTTAGTAGAGACTAGAGTGGATCATTAACAGTTAGTTCAATGCAATATGATCACGATGTCACTGGTACGGAGCAATCTGGGATTTGAGCTGCAGCGGTGTCTCAATACTGTCTTTGACAAGTGGACACGCGCCCTGGCTGTGCTCCGTATGTAAATATTAACTTGGCGGCCTTGTTATGTACTTCTAGTTAAACATGCGTACCCCCTTGATCTGAGCGCTTATGTAACAGCTATTAAAAAAAAAAAAAAGTGTAAAGAGCAACAACGTTAGCATGAAGGGCTGACAACAGCACAGAAACGAGGAGTTCCTTAAAAGGTGACATTTCAATGAGTGAGAGGGGAGGGGGGAGCAAAAAGAGCACCTTGATGCCAGCACTGCAGCAAGAGCTGGTGCAGCTGACGTCGGCACGACGCAGTGCACAGGCACAACGTTAACGACTTCAACCTCCCAGCCACCTTTTCGGTGGATAAAAAAAAGTGCTCGTGGAAGAAAAGCAAACAAATGGCGAGGCCGATACGCGTTCGAGGGCAGAGTTCTCGGTCTGTCTCGGCGTCAGCTGGGTCACGCTGCAGCAGGAGACCGCAGAGCACCTCGCTGCTGTTTATTCGGTTATGTAAGAGAGCTGCACGGCCTTCGGGGTGGGCGTGGTGTGAAAAGAATAACCAGAGGGATACGGTTCTGTGAGCAGCTGAGCTCGCTGCCCTTCACGAGGCTCATGTGAAGTGCGAGATGTTCACAAACAGGTGTCAGAAGAAGGAAAAAAAATAAAGTGGGTTTGGGGGGCTAGACGTTATTCACGTCAGTCCGCCTGTGTGTCATTGTGACTCAGTTACGGGCTTCCTGCAAAACAGTCCCGCCGCAGCCATTAAGTGGGATGGATGGGACTGCGCAGCAAATGGAATTTTAACCACAGCGCTATTCCGCACCCCTCCCCAAAAACCTCCTCACACCGTTATACAATTACGCAGAGTGTTGTTTTCTCCCTTCAGTCAGCCGCCAACTTTAATTACGCAAGTGACAGAGAGAGTGATACTTTATGGACACGTGGGCGACTTAACCCAACGTTTGCCCAGCTCAAGCTCTGAGGGGGGAAAGAAAAAGGTCTTTGACTTCAGTATTAGCGCCTAAAAAAAAAAAAAATCATAAATCAATATCTAAAATTAGCTACCCCTGGGGGGATAGCTCAAGAGTTGGTTCCAGGAAGCAAGCTTAAATTGAAAAACAACTAAAAGTCCGTTTTATGCCACTGCCTAGTGTCACCACGGTAACAAATGCCGAGGGGGTGTTTGTTTTTTCAGAGTAACTCGGGCAGAAAATCCCCGTCCAGCCGACCGCATTGAGCTCTCATCAATGGAGGCTGGTGCGAGGGTCGGCTTGTTCCCTCACAATGACACTGACCCAGACACGCACTCGCTCTGTCTGGCGTGCAATAAGAGGATTTGTTTACTGCAGTTTGCACAGCTCTTTCCTTCGAAATGTGACTTTTTTGTTCATTTACAAGGCTCCTTGACTTGACTTTAGGTCAGCTGAGCCTCAACTTGCCCAGTGATCGCATTGGCCTTGCTGACTTGGTCTCTGCCACTCGTGTGTGTGTGTGTATATCAAGTGCTGGAATGTGTCCTGGAATGTTTGCTATCCTATCGTGCTACTATGATAGCATCTGAAGCCTTATCACCAACTGCACTGTCCTTGCTTGGCTATACTGTTACTCAGTGGAGAACATACTGAGTGGCAAAAATTGTGCCCCAGTAGGCATTAGTTAATGTGTCTAAAATGCATTCTCGCACCTTTTTTTTTTTTATAACCCAAGTACAATTGTACAGAATGTGCCTGGCTAAGCAGGCTCATGGGTTACGATGGAACCACAAGTGTATCTGGTCCTACTCTGGCCTGTAGCCACCATTTGATGGCCCAGGCCAGCTAACATCTTGTTAGGCCCTGTAGAGAGAAGAACACAAAAGGAGCAAAAGTTGCTCGTTTAATCAAAATGTTTCTCGACGTTAAAAGGGGCAACATGTATTCAGAAAAGGTTACGTATGATTTCATAGACCACAAGCATTAGTGCGAATAAAAGCACACCCTTGTTACTTCTCTTTTCCTCTTCTGTGTGTGAAGGCCACAGACAGTGACGTCAAGACTTTAAATGAATTCTTATTTCCGTCTGCCTGCCGTGCTCCGCTTTTAACATTTTCATTCAGCCTATGACCCACTTCCAACCACAAGCGACCAAGAAAGCCCCGAAAAAAAACATGTTAAAATAAACACAAGTTATGAGGATAAACAGTCTGGTTGAGCCTGGAATATGCGTGGGCACCCTGCAGTCTGCGTGAGGGAGCAGTTATTTTAAGCTGTGGCCAAGGACAGACGCGGAGAGAGACGTGAATGAGACGAGACGATGATACTTACTCGGCGCTCCAGTGAACATGATGGAGAACAGGTTGATTCCCATTGTAATGGCGTAGAACACGGGCAGGGCCTTCAGTCCGTTCGGCACCGGGTCTTTCTGCAGAGAGGAATCACAATCAAATATTCCCAATCATTCCAAGGAAAATTTCCTTCGTATATCACTCCGTGATCTAATCTCAAACTCACCTTGTGCAAAATAAAAACGCGCACAATGTAGAAAACCACAGCAGACGTGATACCAGACAGAAGGGGACTCAGAAACCAGGACGCGACTGCAAAATAAACAAACAGGCTAGTTAAAAATATCAGTCGGGATAAACAAAAAAAAAAAACCTGACACAAGAGCATATTAGTCAACAATGCGAAATTTCCATCCATTCTTCCTCTTCATCAGGTTACCAACAGGAAACGCTTGCTAAATATCAAGTTACCGAAAGCATTAGTAATTAGAGACTACGGTGTGCCTTTGAGTCTGTGTTGCAGGGAAGGGCTAAAAAATGTGTTTGTGGAGTCTAACCATTTGGCAAATGTTCTTTAAAAACTACCGCAAGGCTTTAGTTTCTGATTTGCATCGCCACAAGCCATTCTAACAAACACCAGGCGTGTCATGTGTGACTTACCAATACGGAGAAGCTGGAGCCACCTGACTCCCTGCTGGCCTTGGGCTACTAAAGAAAAGCCAATGGTAGCACCAACAATGCAGTGTGTTCCAGAGATGGGCAGCTTGAGGAAGGAGGCAGCCAGCTGCCACACAGCAGAACCTGAAGATAATCAAGAAAATTCAGCTCGCTGCAATTTTTTGTTTTTAATTAGAGGTGTGAGGCCGATGCTCACCAAACATGGCACTGATGTATCCGGCCATCAAGACACGTTCGGAATCGGAGCTGTTGTACGTGGCCACGTCGATGATCCCCGTGCGGATGGTTTCGCTGACCTTGGCCCCGAGGAGCACCGAACCCAGAGTCTCGAACACGGTGGCCAGGATGCAAGCCTGCTTGAGGGTAACCACCCCGGAGCCCACCGCAGTACCAAATGAGTTGGCGACGTCATTGGCGCCCACCGAGAAGGCCAAGATGAAGGCGATGATGAAGCCGATGATCAGAAGCCATAAGTATTCCGTCAAGGGGCCCTGCGTCGTCGCTTCCACGATTGCAGTCACCGTTGCAGTCACGGTTGTCATTGTCGTAACCATTGTAAATGACCTCGTAAAACTAATAATGCTATAAATATACAAACAGATCAACTATTGGAGGTATGAGGATTTTCTTGAAGGCCCAAATCAGGGACAGGCAAGAAAACAGAGGTATAGTGTGCCAACTGATGAGGCTTATTGCTATCCTATAATTATGTTAAACAAGTTAGAGTTTCTTTGGGTCTGGGTTAGTGCGTAGTGTGATGAGGCAGCCATTGTGCAACTTTAAGAGCAGCAGATGAGCAGGGGAACATCCTGAAAGAACCAAGACAGAAATGTGTTTTAGATCAGGGATTCCCAAATCAGGCGTGTCATAGGAAACTATCCTTTTCCACTTAATTGGCCTAAATTATAAATTTCAAATACTGCGTCTTTAGTCATCTGTCAATGTGAGCTAGTGACAGGCAAAACAATTAAATACTCTCCCACCAGTAAGTACAATTAACCTGTTGCCCTTCAAACGACAGTATGTACTCTTATTTTTTTATTTTAGGGGGGTCGTGACATTTTTGTAATTACAAATATGTGCTCACTTAAAATAGGGAAAATACAATAACAACCCAAAAAAAATGATTTATAAAACACCGAGGGTGGATTGTGAAATATCCTGAAATTTTAAACGTCTCACTGTCTAAAGTAGGCGGGACATGGGTAGCCATCTTCGGTTGAAGTCGCCACACAAAACCGGCTTTTCGTGTGCGTATACGCGTATATAAATAACACAATCCCACCCTGCTCGATCGAAACACTCGGGGGGCTTAACTGAGCAAAGCATTTTGTGTGTTGGCAGTGCGAAAAAGGAAATAATAGATTAAGGCATCTTTAATCATGCGCACGTGTCGTTACCCATTCACACGATTTGAAGCCCTCGCCATCTTCACCGCACAGGGGTGACACTTCAGCCGGTTTAAACACTCCGTTTACTACATACACGTCAAGTCAACCGTGGCAGTGTTAATTATTTGCACTTTTATTCGATACGTGGTATCGCCGAAGGAAATTGCGACATGTTGCCGAGCAAAAGTGCAGGACAGATGGCCCCCACTCCTTGTATACCAATGACGACTTTCATTGTGTCGTATAAACGAGTAACAAATACAACTCGACTTGAGCATTCGCCCGAATGGATTCTTGTCAAAGGACCAACAAATCCGCCACCTTTTCCTCGCGTAATAGTAAGTAGGAGTAACATTTTTCATTCAAACTAACGCGTCAAAGTAATTCTTCAAGGTAGACAGTCGGCTACCGTGGATGCTAACGGTTAATCCAGTCGAAGCTGCAATCGAGACGCGGGCGAAAACACACAGGTTCCATCATTTTGACGTGACACCACACAAATTCACTTACCGCACTTCCAGTAGTTAATATTCGCTTGGAAAAAAAAAAATCCTTGTAGGCGCTAAGATAAATAGGATAGCGCGCGCGCGCTCACCGGAACGTTGCGAGGGAGGGACCGTGGAGAATTCAAATTAGATTTAAAATGCGATCACCGAAAAAAAGGCCTTATAAAAAGAAATAAATATAAATTATGTTAAGCGGCGCAAGCTGACACGAATAGATAGCAGCGTCTTCTTTTCCAGAACCGTTTCCAGAACCGTTAAAATTTCACAAGGCTTCACCACCGCGTGTGTCCGCTCGCTGTTGCCGGCGAACGAGTGGGTGAAGGGGGGTTTTATCATTGGCTTGTCCCGCCCCTCAACCACATCGCTACCTTAACCTCCACCCAACTGACAGGACTGCTTTCAAATTCAAGAGGCACTTTGTTACTCTAAAAAGTACTCACACTCTGATGATATAAGAAAATAAGACTCTGGTAGGAGTAGGATAACTAAATCAACTCTTGCGCTTTAAAAAAAACAAACTAAAGGTGTAAACCAGGACGAGACATTCTTGAAAATGAAGAAAAACAGCAGGATCTTGTATAAAAAAAGAATCTAGAGAAATACCTGGGTTATGTAATGTAATTACCGTCGTATTTGTTGGGTATTATATTAAAAAGGACTCAGTATCATTATCCTTAATTATTATGGATTTGCATGACACTTGGTGGAAGAAAAACCTTCCAACTTGGCATTCCTTCATATACGTTTTGGCGGTCCGCCCGAAATGACGTTAAAGCAGCATTTCGAGGAACATCACTCATCGTTTCCGGGTAGTTTAGCAATTCTGTCGGTTTGGCAATGAGTGCCGGAAACAACCATGCAGAGTGAAGTCAAGAGGGGAAGGTGTCGTTTTACAAAAGGTGGTCAGTACGCCATCAAATCCTCTATCGAACAAAGCCAGCGTATGCAGAGAGCAAGTATTGTAATATAAATTAGAAATTGAATGAATTATTCAAACAGTATTTACGTCATCTAATTACATACTGTAGAATTTATTTTCCATGCGTGATCACGGTATGCTCAGCAGCTATAGCTTTTGTTTTCTTGGATAAATGACGCCACCTACCGCCAAGCTGAAAGATTTCCCCGAATGTGCATTAATTTTCACAGCAAATCCCGTTCATGCATTTCATTCTAATGCTAATGATTGGGATTGAACTATTCGCTGTTCCCTAGTAAGATATGTTTTCTTACTTTTGTGCCACCTGAAAGATCTTTTAATGGTGTAGTCGTTGTATTGGCACACTGTATGTTGTACGTCCACACTGTATGTTTTGCATTTCTTTCCATTTTATGGATGTAACAGCCATAAAATACTTTTGGAACGCACATGCTTGTACCGATTCAATACGTTACAGAAGATTTCCCTTCTCGACCAATCAAAATCACCATATTGTTGATCATTGCCCAATCAGCACGCTTGTTAGAAGGCTGTAAGCCTATTGACTTCCGGGTGGGCGTGTTCACTAGACGTTAGGAAGAGGTCAAAGGAGTTGTTTGTTATGCGTGGGACGTGCGTAATATTATTTGGCTCCAGGATATTAGAACATTTTGGATAATCCAACGATTTGAGGCACTTATATTTACAAGCGCAGGTATTCGCAAGTTTAATTCCAAACAATCTCAGCTCATTAATGTGCGCAAGTGACGTGCTAACGCTAGCCGATGCTAAAAGTCGCGTGTTCACCAAGCGAGAATGGACATTTGCGAACTCAAATACTCCATATAATTTTTAATGTAAACATTCGCCTAGTGCTTGGAGCTAGATATTTCCACTAGCATTTTGGTACCCAAATTTTGGAAGGGTTATCCCGTCTGTTGGGAGCAATTGCCACGGTCGTAGAAAGCCGTCATGTTTCACTCCGTGCCCCGTCGTGTCACTACCGAGGTCGGCGTTAGGACACTCAGGCTACCAGGGGTTAGGTCATTTCGACGGGCTGTGCAGAATGACGACGGCCAAGGCTCAGCGGCGTGGCTGGGCAGGGCCGCTGGCCTGTTCCTATCAACCCTGCGCCGGGTGGGGGTCCTCGCCACGGAGTCTGCAACAAGATCTGGACACAGAAGCAAGGATTTGCTGTCAATCTTCGCAGACCATTGCGGCTTTGTCACCGGCCAGAGATTGCGGCGTGCTTGTCGGATTGCCGAGCTCTACTCCAACTTGTACTCTGAAAGGACCCGATGGACCCTGGTGAGCAGCTTATGGCGCAGGTTCCAGAGCAAGCATCCCTCCCCGGGCAAGCTGATCGCGGCACTTGCTGGGGTCTTCATGTGGGACAATGAGAAGATTCAAGATGAGGAAATGTACAGGTTTGGAAGCTTCTATTCTATGGAGTCTGTCATTTCTACCTAACAAAATGTCTTCATTTGTCATGCATACACCAACCAAATAAGTCCCCCTGAATGTTCTAGATTCAATCATTTTAAAATGTTTATACATTTGTCCAGATGCGGCCTGGAGCTTGAGGCCCTCGATGCTGTAAAAAGTCTAAATGCAAACGTAGGCACAGTGAGTGGTTGCGCGAAGCAGGGCTGGGAAGTTGTGATGGAGAAGAAGGACTTCCGTGTGTGGAAGCGACCGATCCCCGACAGCCACCTCTACGAGTACAGAGGTTAGAAATGGAAAAATTGGCTTGTCAAACATGTGGCCTGTTTGAGCTGTCGACATTTGTTTCTATTTCTATTTTATTGCAGTGTTGGGCTCATACACTGATGTCACACCAAGGCAGTTCTTCAATGTGCAGGTACCAATGTCTTTTTCTGTGATGTCACTCTAGTTTGATTTGGCCCATTGGTGTGACCTGAGATCCATGTTAGACATAAATCCTATGCACATTAAAAAAAAATGTTGATATTTCAAGCCTTTACTACTGAGCACAGTGCTTTCATGTCTTCTATTTATGGAGTCACCTCAAGCGCAATCATTCTGTCACCAAGGCAATGTTAACACTCTGCTTGTACTAATACACGGAATATAAATAGCACAACACTTGACTGACCACTGCTTTGTCTTTTGCAGTTGGATACTGAGTATAGGAAGAAGTGGGATGCCCTGGTGATCAAACTAGAAGTGGTGGACCGGGACATCAACACCGGCTCAGAAGTTGTACACTGGGCTACGCACTTTCCTGTGAGTTTCCCTTCTCATTTATTTACTTTCTAAAGAGCTGCTAAATCAGCGTTTTAGCATTGTAGTGACATGTGACCGCCCTCTAGTGGTATGAGAAAGAATCATTACCAAAATACCATTCAGTTTTATTTTGCTTTTGAGTTCAATACATTTGCATTTTATATAAAAAAAAAATTATGGCGTTTATATTAAATCCTTATTTAAGTAATTAATGTTGCAGTGATTTAGAAAAAAAAATACTCTATAGAAATAAAACAGTCATTTTTGATGAACACTATTTTAATGCTGGCCATGATGGTGGAAGTTATTATTATTTTTTTTTGGTACACAACATTTAAAGATGACTGTACAGTTTTTCCTTATTAAATTGATGTCTATTCTTCCTCCACAGTATCCCATGTATTCCAGGGACTACGTGTATGTACGACGCTATGAGGTGGACGTGGAAAACAACCTGATGATCCTAGTTTCCAGGTAAGAAACTATTAAAGCATACATATTGCTATTATTTATGTATGTAAGGACTGTTATTTTGACTTTGTATAAAATTAAATTGGAAAAACTTGTATTAGGAATTCATATTCAACTGTTCATATGCCCCTTGTAAATGAAATAAATGTGAAATTAATACGTAATATGTAAAAAATTAATATGGAATACGTAATGTGAAATTCATATGTAAAATCTTGTCCTTTTTCATCATTGTGTTTTAGAGCTGTGCAGCATCCTCGAGTCCCAGAGTCTCAAAATTTTGTGAGAGTTCACTCCTATCAATCTAAGATGGTCATCCGTCCCCACAAGTCCTTCGATGAGGTTCGAATCGAATCTGACAATTTTCAGTCATTATAAAACAATATTTTCAGGTTACAGAATGCAAAGTTTTAAACACTTGTTGATGATGTCAACAGAATGGATTTGATTACCTGCTAACCTACAGTGACGACCCTCAGACTGCCTTCCCTCGTTACTGTGTGAGCTGGATGGTGTCAAGTGGTGAGTTGAAAAATTATTTTTTCCTTTTTACATTTATGTTTTATATATATATATTATTTTATTATTATATATTTATTTAAAATATGCTTTAAAATATATTATTTGAAGTGAGTTTCTAATATGGCACACATCTAATGCTTTAAATGCATTTGGCATGAAAACAAAACAGACGTCTTCTATCACATCCTGACAGGCATGCCGGACTTCCTCGAGAAGCTTCACACTGCTGCGTTGAAGGCCAAGAACTTGGAGGTTGCCATTTATGACTACACTAGCGTCATCAAGTCCAAGGACAACGCGGGCCGCCAGCAGAACCAGGAGCGTCTCGCCGCTGAGAACAAACACGGCGGCGGTTCCGGTCAGATGTTCGCCTGAAGTGACTTTTAACAGATGAAACCCTCCAAAGCCTACTTTATGGATACGACGTATGTGAAGGTGTTTGTTTTTTGGTAGATGAAGCTTGGAAAAAGAAGAATGGACCTCTGCCAATGTGTGATGTGTGGTCCCACTGACTGTTGTTGGGCCTTTCATGACATTTGAGTGGATGTGCTTTTGCAGTACAGTATTTCCATCAGAATAGAGATAGATGAAGGCCTCGATGGGAGAACACTCCTTTTTTTTCTTCGTCTTCATATGAGTCACAGTGATGCTGTTTCTGCTTTTATGTCAACAGAATAAGAGGGCTTTAAAAACAGGTGAAACCAGTCCTTCCGTAGCAGGGGCACAGTGTCTTATAACAACCGTGGAAATCCTCACGTCCGACGTACACATGTAGTCCTTGTCTGGAGAAAAACAGCACTTTGGAATCTGTTCCGGTATCATTTCACAAGCGGGAAAACATAAGATAGAAATGAACAAAAAAAGTTAACTCATTTCAATTTTTTTTTTTTTTTTTGGTAGCGTGCGAACATGTCACACTGATTTTTTTTTTCTTTTTTCAATGCTTTCTCCCAAACTGGATTGAAATGAGATGCAGAAGCTCTGGTGTTCTCTGTAATTCTGCTGTGTTCGTCCTGTAATAACTGTACAAATAATGCACTGCTTTGAAATAATAAAACAAAGTTTACAGCCTGCTAATATGTCTGGCAACATATGCATTTCCATGTTCTTGAAGTGGGCTGTTGGAATGCGGCCCCCGAGGACTGGAGTTCGACACCCTTATGTTAAAGCAGGGGTGTCCAAGTCCAGTCCTCGAGGGCCGCATTCCTCCATGTTTTCCAAGTTTCCCTCGTTAAACACACCTGATTCAATGATCAGGCTCCTGCAGAACGTGAGGATGAACTGATCATTTAATCAGGTGTGTTTAACGAGGGAAACTTGGAAAGCATGTAGGAATGCGGCCCTCGAGGACTACTTGGACACCCCTGCCTTACACTGAGTGCCAAAAGTCCCACTGATCGTGAGCAGCAGGGGGCGGGGCCCCATTTCAACCCCTTACACTGAGTGCCAAGCAGGGAAGAAATGGGTACCATTGTTATAGTCACTGGTATGACTCGGCAGGGGTTTGAACCCACAACCTCCCAATCTCAGGGCGGACACTCTCCTCTGCGGCCACTGAGCTGGTAAACACTTGTATCGTAGTATAACACTTATAGTAGTTTTTAAATAACGTGTATACCTATGTACGCCCAAATATTGTTATCCAATAGATCTACTGCAATTTCACATTAGATTGCTGGTTTGAAATTTGCTTTTAATATTATTATTTTTAATAAACACTTGTATCGTACTATAACACCTATAGTCGTTTTTAAATATCGTGTATATATACGCTCCGTAAAACCATACAAGTTCCATGCATTGAGAGCAAGGCTTCCATAGGTTAGTGGTTACTGCTCTGGGCTTTCACCCCAGCGACCCAAGTTCGAATCTCAGTGGGATCCAAAAAATTTTAACAGACAGAATTTGCAACACAGGTGCTCGTGTAACCATAAAACCATACATGTCCCATGTATCGAGAGCAAGGCTTCCATAGGGTAGTGGTTAGTGCTCTGGGCTTTCACCCCAGCGACCCAGGTTCGAATCTCAGTGGGATCCAAAAAATTTTATCATAGAAAATTTGCAACACAGGTGCTCGTGTAACCATAACACCATACATGTCCCATGCATTGAGAGCAAGGCTTCCATAGGGTAGTGGTTAGTGATATGAGCTTTCACCCCAGCGACCCAGGTTCGAATCTCAGTGGAACCAAAACATTTTATCATAGATAATTTGCAACACAGTTGCTCGTGTAACCATCAAACCATACATGTTCCATGCATTGAGAGCAAGGCTTCCATAGGGTAGTGGTTAGTGCTCTGGGCTTTCACCCCAGCGACCCAGGTTCGAATCTCAGAGCTAGTGTTAGGGTTTGAGCTAGGGTTAGGGTTAGAGCTTGGGTTAGAGTTAGAGCTAGGGTTAGGGTTAGATGCTAGGGTTAAATGCTAGAGTTAGGGCTAGAGCACTGGTTAGAGCTAGAGCGAGTGTTAGGTTTAGAGCTAGGCTTAAGGTTAGAGTTAGTGCTAGGCTTAGGGTTAGTGGTTGGGTTAGAGTTAGAGCTAGGGTTAGAGTTAGTGCGAGGGTTAAGGTTAGAGGTAGGGTTAGGGTTTGAGCTAGGGTTAGGGTTAGAGTTAGTGCGAGGGTTAGGGTTAGAGCTAGGCTTAGGGTTAGAGTTAGAGCGAGGGTTAGAGCTAAGGCTAGGGCTAGGGTTAGGGTTAGACTTAGAGTGAGGGTTACAGTTAGAGCTAGGGTTAGGGTTAGCGGTAGGGTTAGAGTTAGAGCTAGGGTTAGAGTTAGTGCGAGGGTTAGGGTTTGAGCTAGGGCTAGGGTTAGCGGTAAGGTTAGGGTTAGAGTTAGTGCGAGGGTTAGGGTTAGAGCTAGGCTTAGGGTTAGAGTTAGAGCGAGGGTTAGAGCTAAGGTTAGGGCTAGGGTTAGGGTTAGAGTTAGAGTGAGGGTTACAGTTAGAGCTAGGGTTAGCGGTAGGGTTAGGGTTAGAGTTAGAGCTAGGGTTAGAGTTAGTGCGAGGGTTAGGGTTAGGGTTAGGGTTTGAGCTAGGGCTAGGGTTAGCGGTAGGGTTAGAGTTAGAGCTAGGCTTAGGGCTAGTGCTAGGCTTAGGGTTAGAGCTTGAGTTAGAGCGAGGGTTAGGGTTAGGGTGGGGGTTAGGGTTGAGGTTAGAGCTAGGGTTAGGGTTAGAGCTTGGTTTAGGGTTAGAGCTAGGGTTAGCGGTAGGGTTAGGGTTAGAGTTAGAGCTAGGGTTAGAGTTAGTGCGAGGGTTAGGGTTAGAGCTAGGGTTAGCGGTAGGGTTAGGGTTAGAGTTAGTGCGAGGGTTAGGGTTAGAGTTAGGGCTAAGGTTAGGGCTAGGGTTAGGGTTAGAATTAGAGTGAGGGTTACAGTTAGAGCTAGGGTTAGGGTTAGCGGTAGGGTTAGGGTTAGAGTTAGAGCTAGGGTTAGAGTTAGAGCTAGGGTTAGGGTTTGAGCTAGGGCTAGGGTTAGAGTTAGTGCGAGGGTTAGGGTTAGAGCTAGGCTTAGGGTTAGAGTTAGAGCGAGGGTTAGAGTTAGAGCGAGGGTTAGAGCTAGGGTTTGGGTTAGAGCTAGGGTTAGGGTTTGAGCTAGGGCTAGGGTTAGCGGTAGGGTTAGAGTTAGTGCGAGGGTTAGGGTTAGAGCTAGGCTTAGGGTTAGAGTTAGAGCGAGGGTTAGAGTTAGAGCGAGGGTTAGAGCTAGGGTTTGGGTTAGAGCTAGGGTTAGAATTAGAGTGAGGGTTAGGGTTAGAGCTAGGCTTAGGGCTAGGGTTAGAGTTAGTGCGCGGGTTAGGGTAAGAGTTAGGGTTAGGGTTAGGGTTAGAGCTAGGGTTAGAGCTCGTTTTTTTTTTTTTTTTCAAAAAAAAAGTACCATACACGGTAGTTTTTTTTTTAAACTACCATTTAATGGTAGTTTTTTTTTAAACTACCATACATGGTAGTTTTTTTTTTAAACTACCATTTAATGGTAGTTTTTTTTAAACTACCATGTGTGGTAATTTTTTTTTTTTTTTTTTTCAAAATAAAAAAACTACCATACACGGTAGGTTTTTTTTTTTTAAACTACCATTTAATGGTAGTTTTTAAAAAAACTACCGTGTATGGTAGTTTTTTTTTTTTTTTTTTGCCCTCAAAAAAAAAAAAAAGGTAGTTTAGTAGTTTAAAAAAAAACTACCATTAAATGGTAGTTTAAAAAAAAACTACCGTGTATGGTAGTTTTTTTTTATTTGGAAAAAAAAAAACTACCATACATTGTAGTTTAAAAAAAAACTACCATTAAATGGTAGTTTAAAAAAAAACTACCGTGTATGGTAGTTTTTTTTTAATTTGGAAAAAAAAAAAACTACCATACATGGTAGTTTAAAAAAAAACTACCATTAAATGGTAGTTTAAAAAAAAACTACCGTGTATGTTTTTTATTTGGGAAAAAAAAAAAAAAAAAAAAAAAAAACTAGCATACAAAAAAAAAACTACCATACATGGTAGTTTAAAAAAAAACTACCATTAAATGGTAGTTTAAAAAAAAAACTACCATGTATGGTAGTTTTGAAAAAAAAAAACGAGCTCTAACCCTAGCCCTAACCCTAGCTCTAACCCTAACCCTCGCACTAACTCTAAACCTAGCCCTAACCCTAGCTCTAACCGTAACCCTCACTCTAATTCTAACCCTAACCCTAGCTCTAACCCTAACCCTAGCTCTAACCCTCACTCTAACCCTAAGCCTAGCTCTAACCCTAACCCTCGCACTAACTCTAACCCTACCGCTAACCCTAGCTCTAACCGTAACCCTCACTCTAATTCTAACCCTAACCCTAGCTCTAACCCTAACCCTAGCTCTAACCCTCGCTCTAACTCTAACCCTAAGCCTAGCTCTGACCCTAACCCTCGCACTAACTCTAACCCTACCGCTAACCCTAGCCCTAGCTCAAACCCTAACCCTAGCTCTAACCCTAGCTCTAACCCTAACCCTCGCACTAACTCTAACCCTAGCTCTAACCCTAACCCTACCGCTAACCCTAGCTCTAACTGTAACCCTCACTCTAATTCTAACCCTAACCCTAGCCCTCACCCTAACCCTAGCTCTAACCCTCGCTCTAACTCTAACCTTAAGCCTAGCACTAACCCTAACCCTCGCACTAACTCTAACCCTAACCCTACCGCTAACCCTAGCCCTAGCTCAAACCCTAGCTCTAACCCTAACCCTCGCACTAACTCTAACCCTAGCTCTAACTCTAACCCTGACCCTACCGCTAACCCTAGCTCTAACCCTAGCTCTAACCCCAACCCTAACCCTCGCTCTAACTCAAGCTCTAACTCTAAGCCTAGCACTAATCCTAAGCCTAATACTAACTCTAACCCATGCCTAACCCTAGGTCTAACCCTAACCCTACCTCTAACCCTAGCCCTTGCACTAACTCTAACCCTAACTCTCGCTCTAACCCTAAGACTCGCTCTAGCTCTAACCCGTGCTCTAGCCCTAACTTTAGCATCTAACCCTAACCCTAGCTCAAACCCTAACACTAGCTCTGAGATTCGAACCTGGGTCGCTGGGGTGAAAGCCCAGAGCACTAACCACTACCCTATGGAAGCCTTGCTCTCAATGCATGGAACATGTATGGTTTGATGGTTACACGAGCAACTGTGTTGCAAATTTTCTATGATAAAATTTTTTGGATCCCACTGAGATTCGAACCTGGGTCGCTGGGGTGAAAGCCCAGAGCACTAACCACTACCCTATGGAAGCCTTGCTCTCAATGCATGGAACATGTATGGTTTTATGGTTACACGAGCAACTGTGTTGCAAATTTTCTATGATAAAATTTTTTGGGTTCAACTGAGATTCGAACCTGGGTCGCTGGGGTGAAAGCTCATATCACTAACCACTACCCTATGGAAGCCTTGCTCTCAATGCATGGGACATGTATGGTTTTATGGTTACACGGGCACCTGTGTTGCAAATTTTCTATGATAAAATTTTTGGATCCCACTGAGATTCGAACCTGGGTCGCTGGGGTGAAAGCCCAGAGCACTAACCACTACCCTATGGAAGCCTTGCTCTCACTGCATGGAACATGTATGGTTTTATGGTTACACGAGCAACTGTGTTGCAAATTTTCTATGATAAAATTTTTTGGGTTCAACTGAGATTCGAACCTGTGTCGCTGGGGTGAAAGCTCATATCACTAACCACTACCCTATGGAAGCCTTGCTCTCAATGCACGGGACATGTATGGTTTTATGGTTACACGAGCACCTGTGTTGCAAATTTTCTATGATAAAATTTTTGGATCCCACTGAGATTCGAACCTGGGTTGCTGGGGTGAAAGCCCAGAGCACTAACCACTACCCTATGGAAGCCTTGCTCTCAATACATGGGACATGTATGGTTTTATGGTTACACGAGCACCTGTGTTGCAAATTTTGTCTGTTAAAATTTTTTTGGATCCCACTGAGATTCGAACCTGGGTCACTGGGGTGAAAGCCCAGAGCACTAACCACTACCCTATGGAAACCTTGCTCTCAATACATGGGACATGTATGGTTTTATGGTTACACGAGCACCTGTGTTGCAAATTTTGTCTGTTAAAATTTTTTGGATCCCACTGAGATTCGAACCTGGGTCACTGGGGTGATAGCCCAGAGCAGTAACCACTACCCTATGGAAGCGTTGCTCTCTGTGCATGGGACATGTATGGTTTTATGGTTACACGTGCAACTGTGTTGCAAATTTTCAATGATAAAATTTTTGGGCTCCCACTGAAATTCGAACCTGGGTCGCTGGGGTGAAAGCCCAGAGCACTAACCACTACCCTATGGAAGCCTTGCCCTCAATGCATGGAACATATATGGTTTTACCGAGCGTATATATACACGATATTTAAAAACGACTATAGGTGTTATAGTACGATACAAGTGTTTACCAGCTCAGTGGCCGCAGAGGAGAGTGTCCGCCCTGAGATTGGGAGGTTGTGGGTTCAAACCCCTGCCGAGTCATACCAGTGACTATAACAATGGTACCCATTTCTTCCCTGCTTGGCACTCAGTGTAAGGGGTTGAAATGGGGCCCCGCCCCCTGCTGCTCACGATCAGTGGGACTTTTGGCACTCAGTGTAAGGCAGGGGTGTCCAAGTCCAGTCCTCGAGGGCCGCATTCCTACATGCTTTCCAAGTTTCCCTCGTTAAACACACCTGATTAAATGATCAGTTCATCCTCACGTTCTGCAGGAGCCTGATCATTGAATCAGGTGTGTTTAACGAGGGAAACTTGGAAAACATGGAGGAATGCGGCCCTCGAGGACTGGACTTGGACACCCCTGTGTTAAAGTGTCTTTATTAAAGTGTCCTCACCCCCCGATTGGCTGTTTTCTTTGTGACGTCACGAGGTGTACCTAATAACAGCCCACTTCATTATGGAAAATTCATGGCGAAATCTTAACTGAAACTGGAAAAACGACCCCCTCACCTCCTGATTGGTTGTTTTCTTTGTGACGTCACTCAAATAAATAAATACCAAAATAAATAATACATCAAGTTCACGAATTGCCCAAAAAAAGACACGGATCATTTTGGCGTTGAAAAAGTAGCACACTTTGTTTCAATTTATTCATTTTTTTTGCCAATCAGATGCATTTGGGGCCTTATTTACATGTGTGTAAAATACTTTTATCTCATGTGTTGTAAATTTTCCTGAGGTAAAGTGTGCCGGACCGAGCTGGATTTGAACTTCTGAATGAGCAACTTTACTACCTGAGCCACGGTCACAACAGTCTTGCCCCCACCTGTTCACTGTAATGAGCGATTAACATTTAGTTTGTCCAAGCCAGCTACCGTAGTGCAGCCTAATGGGATAAAAGTGTGTGTAAAGCCTTGTTTTCCCTGTCTGGAGTCTGGAATAAAGGTCAAGCCAGGCAGAACACGCTCCAAGCATTGTGTGCTTCATTCATAACAATAAGCTACTGTTGTGTCAGAATAAAGGAATAAATATATCACTGTGATTTTCAAGTTTCTCTGGTACTGTTGCTACAATGACATGTTTTTGAATGACAGCATCAGAGTAGTATGCATCTAGCAATATGTTTATGAACATAATTTGCAGTGGAAGCCAACTGCATTGCGTCAACATGCAAATGTTGGTGATATTTCGACCGACAAACTGAACATAGCATCAATAATAATCACATTGTTACATAAATACTTCTCAATCAACATCAATAATAAGGAATATCTAATACAAGATTATGCTTTTACTTGATCAAATAATGCTGTGAAAAAAAAAGACACTGGTTACTTCAAGCTAAGCATATTAAATGTGTATTCATTTTGTTCCAAGTGTGCTTTATACTACATTTCTAAAAAAAAAAAATCTATCAAGTGGAGTGCTGTAATAACATTTGATCATCTTCATAAGCGCACACTTTGCCTCAACTGTCTCATCCCGCAATGTCTCTGCTCGCTTTGATTTATGGATCCGTTAACAGCATTAATAAAACGACCTCTACTAGCAGCACTTATTAACCGTACGGTTGAGGCACTTAGTGTAATTGAGACACTTCACAAATCTGCCATGTTGGCTTTGGCCCACAGTCATCATTTAAAGACACGTTCTATTTGAATATTTATTACAATACACAATAAGAAAATAAACTGTCTTGATTACGGTCTAAAGTGGTGGGAAGAAAAACATCAAGAGGTTGTTTTTCGGATGCAGAATTTGCTCGCAAGGCTCCAAAGTGCTTGGCACAACCATGGACAGAGACCCACTGCATGGTTAGATCAAGCACAATGGTGCCCTGGGCAGCCAAATGAGGGACGGAAGGAGACAAACACTCTAGAAGAATGTCAACAGGAGAAACAAGAAAAAAATAATTGTTTTAAAGACAAATGCAGTTAGGTTTTTTTTTTTATGAGGGTATGGGAGTGTTTTTGTCGCTCTAATTGACAACATCTTTGAGTTAATGTTGAAGAGGAGTGGAGAAGATGAAGAGTGGCTTAAAACATTTAAATGTATATTTTCACCATTTAATGTTTTTTTTTTATAGTTTTCAAATTTTAGGGGATTTATTTGACTTGACCCTTAACCAAAATGTTCATGAGTGAATATAACCTGCAGTTTAACTTTTACAAATTTATATTTTTATTATATATTTGTTTACATTTATATTTTTTAATATATAAAATTATTCTATTGGATGTAAAGACCAAGTCCATCTGAATAAAAAATTCGAGATTTGTCATTTTGACTCCCAACTTAACCGCAAGGATTACAAAAGAATTTTTTTTTTGTGAAGCTTGTCTGTCAAAAAAGTACAGAAATAAATTTGAGTTAAAAAATAAAAAAATCAACAAATACTAATGAATAATTTGAATCATTTTGGGCTGCAGAATTTTTTGAAAAAGAGAAAAAGCTTCATCGGTTGCGGCTCACTGCGGTAAAAAAAGCGGGGCTCCACCCTTCTTGCGAACAAACTGCGTCAAACCACACCCACGCCCCTCTTGGCGGTCACATCGACTTTGCCCCCACCAAATTTTTTTTTTTTTTAAATTGTAACAAATTGACATTGTTTTTTTTCCCCTCTGTTCAATCAAAGGGGTTCGCAAGCCCGACTGACTCACCAATTGAGACGTTGCTCAGAAATTTTCCTCGCTAACCTTGTTAAAGGACAATCTTGTTACCTTCCCTTGAGTATTGTCTTGTCTTCTGTGGGATGTTTAAGGAAACAGTTAGAAAGCTTACATTGGTGGTGACTCAATGGCAAAATGGAAGAACTTTGGAGATGATTTGAAGGGATGGAAGATGTTTTCATGGATGATTGTGATACTGAAGTATGCATTCTTACCAGGTTCTTTTCCAACGTTTACCTGTGGCGCTGCAAAAGAAATCTGTCATCAAATCAAGAGAGAACTTTGACTTTTTAGCCCACCGTGTGGAAAAAAAGACCCACCTTTTCCATTCAAGTCGACCACCGCCAGGTTGCTGCTGCCCGGTAGCTGCTGAGATGTTTCCAGGCTGCTCTGCTGGAGCCAGACTGTCCCGACTGCGTCCTCAGCACCCTTCAAGTCACCATCGCCATCCCGCCCCTCCTTCCAGCTAAAGGAGGGGTCAGTGATGTTCTCCTCTCGGGATAGGTGCGCTGCCAAGGGGCGCTGCTTCACGCTACCATTGGACATGAGATGGTGATTGGGGATTTTTTTTTTTTTGGGCGGAGGATGGATCCAATTCCGCATTTCATAAATATTAATACAGAGGCCTCCCTCTGCACCCGCCCTACCTAAATGGCTAGTTTCTTTAATTTTGTTAGTGGGGGGGAGTGGGAGTGCTTTATTCACTAAATGGCTTTTATTAGTGGCCGGTCTTCAACTCTTTCATTAGCTAAAGTGCTGCTATAATTTACAGGGGAAGAAATAAGGGGGAGGGATAGATCGGAGCCCGTGCCTGATGCTGGGCTGACTGGAAAGTCCTTCAAGTGCTTGGATTCATACTTGCTAAAACAACACATGTTACACTGACTATTATCTAATGGCCCCACAACCCCAAAAAAGTTATCCCAACTCTAAAATGCATCCACATTGGACCGACATTTGTAAGTACAAATTTAAATTTGGTGCTACGGTGACCAACTGTTTAGTACATTTGCCTAACAGTTGAGTTCAGGGGTCATGGGATCAAATCCGGCCTCCAGCCATCTAGTCATGTGAACGCCTGTGATTGGCTGGTGACCAATTTAAGGTGTACGGCACCTCTTGGGTCAGCCAGACATACCCGAGAGAGGAACAGGGTTGTCATACTTTGATTTTTTTTTTTTCTTTTAAATTTATTTAGTGCGTTTTGACTTTTGTTTTTCAAATTCACTTTGTTTTTGTTACTTTTTATTAGTTTATTTTAATAATTTGGTCAAAAATTCAAATGAAAAATCTCATGCATTTGTATTGTATTATGTAGCTCCATCCGTAACACTAGTGAAAAGTTGTGGACATAACTGCATAGCAATTTAAGGCAAGATTTGTACAAGGCAAACTTTTTTTTTTTATAAAATAATTTAACAAGACTGCAGCCGTCATTTGTGTGGTCCGAGGTAGTTTTACTACGCTGCGGTATATTAGCCTCATAATAGTTGATACACGGGCACAGTCCATTGTTGAGCATAAAATGGCCGCTCCTCTTCTCACAAGACAGACTAAATCAGCATGAGGAACGGCTTCTACATGCATGCGTGTGCGCTCAACGGAGGCTTGTTAGTTGTGAACAGCTGCTGCACAATGTCCCCGAACTGCGTCTGAGTGAATGAACTGATTAACCTGAGTGGCCGTCCCAACCGGCGAGGGAGAAAAAGGGGGTTTAGGAATGGAGGGGGCCTACCGGGCTGAATAAGTGCCTTCATCATCAATGTCCCGTAAATCACTGAGCTGGACAGGCCTTTTAAATGAGACTTTTTTTTTCCCCTCCCTTCTCTGAGCCAGACTTGAGTGGTTGTGATGCTGCAGAGGCCTTTGCGTTGCTACTGCGATAGTGCGACTGCATCAAAATTTGTTGACTTTATATTGTGCCCAATGAGGTACATTCAAGTACAACCAGGTATATTTAAAGTTGTGTTCAATGGTAGTCATCACATACCTGTCTTTTACGCGTGCCACCAAATAAACTTCAGATGTTCTAGTCGGCTTTTCCTGTCATTCTTGTAGTCACAAGTGATGGTTTGCGGAGATTTTCCACAGCATCGGATGGATCTCATTGTTCAAAGGTAGCACTCGGGAGGAAAAAGAATTTTCAGGACATCAAATATGCTACGGAACACAGCCATCATCAAGTCGACAAAATATTTATCACAACAGTGACATTACCAAAACCTGAATACATTTTGCTTCAATAGCATATAAGTGACAATAAATGGTGGAGAAAAGCTCTGAAATGATTTATATCAAAACATCCTGGCGATTGTAAAGGGGTGAGAGGACTTTTTATACTTACCGCACAATAAATAGGTTGATAAACACGAGATAGGTAGGAAGTAAAATAGGTGTGTGAGACAGATCCTGTTGACAGAAATAGAAATTTCTTGCAAAGTTGTGAGACTCTTTTTTTATTATTTCATACTTTTGTTTCCATGTCAATGCAAGCGTTAACCAATATTCAATATGAACTAATCATGGTGTTGAGGTGTTTCCATGTGACATGTACATTCATGTCATCCGGGTTAAAACAAGAGTGACAAGCACATTACACAGAAGCTCTGAAGTTTTCACAAGTGTTTGCCTTTGTGATAGCGAGCCATGCCGCACCGATTTTTTGTTTAATCCCTATCACTTCTTCACCAACTGGATAACGTCCTCGTCTTCCATCACGTGGTCCTTGCCCACCTTTTGAGGGTTGTGTTTGACGGACGATCCCCACACCAGCGCGCTGAAAACAAGTTGATGGCATCTCGTGAATCACGTGGGATGGAAGTAAAAGGTGAGCGACAGCAAACGACAGCCTTCGGCGGCACAAAAGACTCCTCCCTAATGTGGTGTGACACCGCTTGGCCCCCGCCGCCTCCCCGGAGGATCGCTAATGCTCGGCAGCACTCATGTATTGACTGATTGACGACCCGAGCGCCCGAGCGCAAACGCAGTATCTGCGCATAAAGCGGCCGATGGCTGTGACTAGTCAGTGCTTGCTTTGGGTCTTTATTTTATTTTTTATATATAGTATATTTTATATATATTTTTTTCAATTTTTATTTTAAGGTTCAATATATTGTTCAATATATTTTCTTTCTTAAAGACTAAAAGAACATTTCAAACTGTGGCCAAGTAAAGAGCAATTAAACTAATTGGTGCTTTGTTATCTTTGGTCGCAAAATTCTGCATTTGTCTTGCAACTGCCGGCGGCTGACGCCGCACTAAAATGTTAATTTTTCTAAAACCTCAAATCACAATGACAATTGAGGCATTGTCTACCCTTAATGGACAATTAATTATCTACACCAGCACAATCTATTGAAAAAATGTTGAAAAATCTAGTAATAAACAATATGTTTCATATCGTGGTTATAGAATGTAGGACTGCACACAGTGGAATTTGTAAGCAAAATGAGTCCTGAAGATACTCACTATTTCAATTCCTTGATAAGGTTCTTGTGAATCTTCAAGCAGAAGTCCTCGACGGTGGTGTGCTGGTCAGGCAGGACCACGGGAGACGTGTAATCGGGGAGCTGGCCTTTGGGTTTAGTGTAGCTGCAAGCCCAAAACCGACGTCAGGTTAAGCTAGACGGGGTGAGACGTCATTGGTGGCGGGGGTGCGGAGCTCCTGGCGCACACACACTTACATGCGCACGAGCTTCAGATAGTCCCACATCTTCTCCAGCAGGTCGTCGAAGTTCCAGCGATGGTGGGCCGAGATAGGCACGCAGTGCGGCACCTTGTAGATGACGTCAAGCTCCTCGATGGAGATCTGGTCGATTTTGTTCAGCACGTAAATGCAAGGGATGTATACCCTGTAAGGAGGAGAGACTCACCGTCACTACGGATTTGTTGAAGAATAAACATAACATATAATATGAAGATATAAATATTTAAAACACACACACACAAAACAATTTGACCAATGATTTTCAAAATTGCAGAATGGCTCACGGTGGACTGTGCGTTCCCCACCCCCCTCTAAAAGATTAGAGCGACCATGTCGGGCAAACGCGGCCGCCATCAATGAAGCGACACATCTGCTGGGAGGCCACGCCCACGGCAAACGACAAAAGAAGGACGACGACAGCACACGGTCTCACCGATTTCCCTCCACCACGTCGATGAGGTCATCGGCCGTGGAGTCGCTGCGGAGGGTGATGTCAGCATTGTGGATCTTGTACTCAGACAGGATGGTCTTCACCGTGTCACCGTCTAGCTCGCTTTGCGCACACTGCAGAGCAGAAAACACATAAGCAACCAAATACTGCACAGTACTAAGTTGAAGAAAAATCTGATAAGATGTCCACCAGAGGGCGACGTTGCTAAATACGTTTCAAAAGACACGTACAGTGGCGGTAAAATTAATGCCTCCTTTGTCCTTCTTCTTGAAGCCGATGTTGGGCGGCTGCTTGTTCAGTCGGATGCCAAAACCCTCCAGCTCGTGTTCTATTAGCCTCTTGTGCAGGAGAGGCTTCAGCACGTCAAGCACTATCAGGATGAGGTTGCAGGTTCGAGCCACTAGAGAAGAGGGGGGGTGCACCATCATGTCACACCATTTACACAATCTCATTTCGCAAAACGGTTGACTGTGCAAATTTTTTTTCGTGTTTTTAGTCTTACCGGCTATAACTTGTCTGCCTCTGCCTTTGCCATCTTTGGCCCCTTCAATGATTCCAGGGAGATCCAGAAGCTTTCAGGTAACAGAACAAAGTCCAAATTAAACCACACACCGAAAACTGTCCGCAGCTGTTAATCAGTTTTATGTGTTTATATTTTCCTGTACCTGGATTTTTGCACCTTTGTAGCGAATGACTCCGGGTACTGTTGTTAGGGTGGTGAACTCGTAGGCGGCAACTTCAGAGTAGACCCCTGCCAGGTTGCTGAGCAATGTTGACTTCCCCACTGAGGGAAATCCTACAAAGCCAATACGAGCGTCGCCGGTTTTTGCGACGTCAAAACCTGAAAATAGAGACATGAATATTCAAAATGTTGTCAACAGTATCGAGTTGATGAATTAGAACATCCACCACTAACCAAAGCTAACGCAGTGGTGAAATCACATTTCAAGTCAAACACCAATCAATGACATTTCTTAAAATCGTGTCCCTACTTCAGTCATATGTGATTACAAAACCATAACCAAGTTCTCATTGGTTACCTTCTCCCGGGCCGCCACCGCTGCCTCCCTTGGGTGTGATGAGCTCCCGCCTTAGCTTGGCTAGACGTGCTTTGAGCAGACCCAAGTGGTGAGCAGTGGCCTTGTTTCTTTGTGTCCTGGCCATCTAAAACAAAGCATAGTAAGAATGGAAGTTCGTAAGGTGTCTTATGCTTGACTACTGTGAATAAAGCACTACATTCAGCATTAATATAACATTGCAAAATTAATGACTATTTTTAGTTTATTTGTTGTTTCTCCGTTTGATTAACATTTAGGGCTCGTGAACATTTCTCGTACAAATATTTACTGTGATAATGACTTCATTACTGAGTTGTAAATTATTTCGGTGTCACCTGGGTGCCAAGTAACTATGCTGAAATGAATGGAGGAGCTTCAATTTGTTTGGCAGGAAATTTTTAAACTTTTGGGGCAGGGGGTTTGCGGTCTGTAGTAGGACTCAGTCCTCAACTCGGCAGAACACTAAATTAATTCAACTATATACGTTAAGTCTATAAAAATCTATGCAGTTTAAAATCTGTAAACGCAGCAGACACCAATAACGGTTTTATGTGTCCAGCATCAAGTAAACAAGTGACAGGTAGAATACATGTTAAAAAAGGCCAAGACATAAATGCTTGTTATAACGTTCCTTTGGTACGAGACTATTTGAATGTATATTGCATATTTATTTACCACTAAAATTCAGTTTTTGAACGGAAAAGGGCAACGCATTCGGAGTTGATATTTACCGGTCAACTTCTTCACCAAGACAACCCCAAGATTCCATCTTAAAACAAATAATATAACTACTAATTGATATAACGATTAATGTTTTCATGCAAAAAAGGCAATAAAGTGCGACGTCTATAAGATACATAAGGCCCGGCTGTGTGAGCCCGGCTAATTTTTGCTTGCATTCCAAGCTAGCCGTTAGCTACAACGGGACTTGATTCATTCCGCGAGCGCCACGTTTCTTTCCGCACTCACCTCATTTTCAATCTCTGCTATTTTGGCTAATATGCTCATGATGACTTGAGTTTGTGTCACAGTCCTGCGTTAACTGTAAACGTTAGATAAACGGTAAATAGACGTGGCTAACGTTAGAACGTGTGCGGCTAGCACACTGCCACCACGCAAGCGTCAACGTCGCGGACTTCCTGGTGCGAATTCTCGCGAGAGAATGCATGTTCACGAAGAGCCATGTCTTTGCCCCGAGTGTTGACTCGCAGGATGATCATAAAAAATACAGCCAGGTGTACCACTTAACCATACCTGACCTATATTATATCATTGCATACAAAAATGGATGAATTATACATTAAAATTTGTATCATAATAAATATATTAACATAACATGATTTATCCACAGCTTTCATGGCGATATCAGATGTGCAGGTAAATTTTCCACCAAGTAAATAATGAAGTCCCGGCTTCTATTATTTCCATTATTTGAGAAATTAGTGTTTTGAGAGAGAATGATTGTTATATGAATTGAAAGCAGACACATGACAAATCAGTTGCCAGCCACATTTATCATTTCTGCTCTTGAATACAACTCAGCGGAATCATTTCCTGTAAAAATAAATGCAATTTGAATAATGATATAATTGAAAACAAAAAAAACAAGTCCGTAATTATTTTACATTCTGTAAAGAACCTCAAATATTTTATTTCATACTCAATATATATGTATAGTACTCCATTCTGATGAGTCTAACGCCACATGCTCGGTATGTTGAATCTGTTTGTGCCCAGATCCTCGTTGCTGTTCATTATTACACAGTAGGAGGTGTGCTTGTCCTCATCAAAATATACAAAAATAGTACTTTTCTATAAGGTAGATACGGTATTCAGCGAGTTGTTCAACATCAGTCGCTGTTGTCCAGCTGAGCATGAGGAGCACGGGAAGGAAGGTAGGAAGGAAGTGAAACACAGCAAGACAAGACAAGATTCATTATTACTGAGTTTGTGACATCTGTACGGTATAGATATGTACGTTGAGCTTGTTCTAACATACAAGCCTTCATTCAACCACCCTTGACAACTCAAAATCTTCTTCAGTTGGAAGACATCACCAAACATCAGTCATTGATGAAGTGCATCAATTAATAAAAGTGCAGTAACAGACTTTGATGCATTCACTTTGGCTGGAGAATTTTTACTCATGTGCTGTACATGCATACCGATAATCGGATTCAAGTCTGCAAAGATCCAATTATTGGTTGTTTGTAAAATATTATTCTGATCGATGGTTTTATGGAGTAGATTGTTACATTATTTCTGGTCTTTCTAGTTTCTGCTTCCCATTCTGGAGTTCTGCTATTAAGGGCAACCCCACAAGGGGGCACACATTCCCCATAAAAACATAACATTTTCGAGCAGCTCGGGAAATATCGCTGTTAGCACATAACAGACATCTAAGAATTGGATCTTTGCATGATTTAATAACTGCTCCAATCTGCCCCGATTGTTAGTCTGCGTACACGCAACCTTTAACATCACTATGTGATAACCCAAATTAATTTGCACTATTTTGCCCTTCTTCCCAAAAATCATTTTCAGGTACTTTTTCTTTTTTAGTACTTTTAGCATACCTCTAGCATAGCTCTATAATAGCAACCAACTACCTTTTATTTGGTCTTTTGGTGATAATCAATAACATATGTGGGAACATGCTAATATTCAAATACAGATATCACTAGTGTGCAAGTTAATTGCACAAAACTATCAGTGGGAATCAAATAATTTCAAAAAAAAGAAATTTGTTACGAAGGAAGGATATGAAATACGGTTTATTATTACGGCTGAGGTACAAAGTGTCAGAAGTAGTTTCAATTTTCTGATGGGGAGTTATCATTTGGAGATCATAAACCAATAAATCGGGTTCATTTCTATTAAAATTGTAATATGTTTACGTTTTGTCTGTGTATTGAAAATCTCTCGTTACATTTGTCAGGGCAGCGAACCCCCGCTACGAATGAATCTTGCCACAAATGTTGATGCTGTTTCTAACCTAAACGATTACACTTGCTTGTATTTGCTTTCTACTGTTACTCCGGTCCCATCCAGCTCAAACCATTCCCTCAATGGGAAGCACTATTTTAGTGCAGTATTTTCCCAGCCGACGACAGGCCTTTACTGAGGGAAGCGTCATGAGGTAATAGAAAGCAAAAAATAAACCGCACGTGTCCACTATCATTGGATTCTGTCATCAGAATTGGGATAATACTTATTGAAGCCATAAGGCTTTAAGATAAATGCAACTTAGCCATATGATGGCAAAAGTCTTCAATGGAGGCCTTCCCTTCGGACCCTAGCTGCTCTCAGAGGAGGTGGGCGGCGCCGTGGACGACGACCGCCGCCGCGACGCCGACTGCGAGCGTTCGGGGCTGTGTTTGTCGTAAGGCTGCAGTTGCACCTCCAGGAAGTCCCTGTGCTGCTGGCTGATCACCTGGCTGATGAGCGCGGGCAGAGCCTGCAAGTTGCTCAGTAGAGTCTCAAGCTTGGTCTCCAGCAAGGCAATCCTCTTCTCCATGTCCTCTCCCCGCTCGTTCAAATCCGACACCATGTCATACATGATGTTCTGAGTCTGGGACAAGGCAGAGAAAAGGAAGCATTAGCTTTGCACGCTGCTCTCCGCATTCTAATTACGCTGTGTATGAACTGCTGCCGCAAGCAGTGGGAACGACTTGCAAGATTCAGGCTCCGTCCCTGGTTGTCATAGTAACAAAAGTCATGCGAGTCAGCGGTTCAACAGTAGATGTTATTATTGCCAACTATTAAAAATAACCTTGTTGCTACTAAACCCTTATGTCTGGTCAGCAAGGCTAAGTAAAAAGCATCACTCCCGAAAGAGGAAGAACTGGCAGAGCGTATCCAAAGAGGAGTAAAGGTTATAATCAGAAGGGCACATCCAGTATGGTTGGGGGACACATTCAATAACACACGCACATTACTTATCTTTACAGCTGAAGCAGACAGCAGCAGCATATTTGCTGGAGGAGACACGGGCCACGAGGCCTCGTGTTATATGAGCAGCTACTCGTGGTTAAGCGCATTAGCTCTTGTGACCTCAAATTGACTAAAAAGGTGCTGCTGACTTTCATTGTACTTTCTGGTGCATCTGTTCTCACATCTTGACAGAAAGAAAAACAGCTCTGGAGCTTGGGGGAGGTTGACCTAAAATAAAGCACCTTTTGAAAACACTGTCACTTTGAAATTGGATTGTTGAAGAGGACACTGAGCATTTTGCAATGAATTGATTTACATTATATAGCTGTGCTTTTAAATACCAGGTTGACATCCACTTGCAGAGCAGTAAAAGCTATTGTGGAATTGCTGCTGGATGCAATATGGAGAAAAAAAGATGCTAAACCTGTCAACAGTGACCCCCAAAAGAATTAGGGATTAAAAAACAAAACAAAGAACACATATCTTGCTGACAGGAAGAGAAAGCACCTCTCTGGAGAAGGACAAAGAAGGTTAGTGAAGAGCTGGAAACAAAGAATTGAGAGGGGAACAAACAAATTCCACGAGGAAAAAAAACATAACTGAGGAGGTTTTAATGAGAAGGAAAAAAATACATTTTTATTTTAAAATGAGGTGACCGTGCGCTTGTCTTCAATCAAAGGCTGCTGGGACAGCTACTGCAGCCCCACAAAGGGTAGCTTGAATCTACACTGCCCTCTTGTGGCGACAGAACCATATTGCAGCTATTTTTATTGCGTGATACATTGATAAATATTACATTTCATGACGTGCAGGTTTTGTCCAGTTTGACTGCAGTGTTCTTTTGAATGTCAAACCCTTGTTCGCTATATCGGCATGATTGTGTGTGTGTGTTGTGTGTCTGTGTGTGTACACTTGTGAAAGTCTTTTTCCCAGGTTACTGGTTCTGCTGTGTCAGGTTGGCCCGCTGCCCGGTCTTTGCCTTAAAGGTTCTGTTTAGCGCATCTGGAGATAAACTTTTTTTTTCTATCCTTATACACACACATACACACACACACGCACGCACACACTGCATTGTCACAACACAATGTGGAAGAAAAGACCGGAAGTGAGTATCGGCACACATGTGAAAGGCCTGTCTGTTCATTTGACACCTGTAGACTTTTGCTTGAGGAACGAAGCAGCATGCGTGACAACAACAACACGCACACACATTAGGGGAGAGAAGCGTGTCAGTTCTTCCTCGCGTGCAATGCAGCAGAGAACCGTTATCGTCCATATAGCTTACCTTGGCAAGGTCCACTAGAGAGTTTGCTTGGTCATTCAGCTTGCGTTGCTCCATTTTAACACTTCTCAATCTGAACACAAGACCATCCAGACGCCAGTAAATGAACGCTGCCATCAATAGTTGGGCGGGGTTAACTCGATGCACACAAAGGGCATACGCACGCAACACGGTCCCGGGAACATGCACGAGGATGTGTGTGTGGAGAAAGAGAAAGAAAGAATGCAAGGGATGTGTGTGTGGAGAAAGAGAGAATGCAAGGGGTCACTCTGGTTGCTTGGAGCTGCATGCAAGTGGGAAGGGGCCTAAAAGAAGGGGACACGTGACTATATGGCTTTAAACTTCATCAATGCAATCAAGACCACGGCTATCAAGTGGACTCAAAATGGTTTCTTAGTTGTCACTTTTTTAGGGGGTGGGGAAAAATAACATATTTCAACAGCAGCTATCTATTGAGTTTTTGATTTGACATTCATATGACATTTATTTAATTTGATAGAACAATGGAGATAAGTGCGAGTGATTACATATTTACACATCGTCCCACTTTTTAATAAACTCAAACCCATTCTGGATCTGAAATTTAATTAATTTGCCCTCCTAAGAATAATTAAAATAAATATTTTCTATGTATTTTTACAAAATACATCATTATTATTATATAACTAAAATGCGATAACCCCAAGAACCTAACGATATCTGATATCTAATTTTAATTTGTATTCCCAAAAAGAAATGATTTTAATGTTAGGAGTAACTCATGATTTAATGCAACCAATTAATCCCCCAAGCACGTATTTCTCATGTCTAAACTATAACGACCAAAAACTGTATAATTCACCAGACCTGTTTAATTCATTTTTGTCCTCACAGTGACCTTTAAAAAGCAGCTGTAGAGATTTGACCATGTGTGTTTTTTAAATAAAACTCCTCCATAAATAAACCACAAGATAAATTTAATGGAATCATCTGGTTATGTAAATGTCAGAACAACCACAAGGGAACTAAATATGCTGATGTTCAATCTGGAAAGAGTATCTTTTGTCCTGGAGACAAGCACAAATGACCAGCAGAGGGCGCCAAAGGAGCCACTAAAGGTCCAATGCCCGGACACCAAAACCAAAGGGCTCCCAAAAATATGACTTTCCTATTCTTTTGATTAATCAAATGTGTAGCGGAGACTATGTAACGTTGATATGTATTCAGTGTCACACCAACCCGACTGCAATTGATGACCGATAGCTGTGAAAACGATGTAGAGGTCAGTGCATGGAGTCCGTCTCGCCCCGCATTTTATTCCTAATGCGTCCCCCCCTCCTCGGTCAATCACCCGTCATGGGTGCTTGTGCATAGGAACAGCCTCTGCTTGTTATTCATGACGACAGCGTGGCAACACAAACCCTCTCGGCGTGTGTCACTCCTCGTTAGTGTTGCGTTATTTATTTATTTCTGCTTTTATCGTAGCTCTCGTTATTATTTCGCGTGGACATTTGCGCCACCGAGTCGCACTTTTATCTTTGCTGACAGTTTTACGGCTTCTTGCAAATGACGGGCGGCTGGCTATGGTTTGACCTTCCCTTGGGGTCACGTACCTCCTCGCATATCTTGCGACTAAAAGGCTCTCGCCTTGACTCCCGCGTTAACCTTGGTAATGGGGAGGGACAGAGCCTCGAATGGAATTGATACAATGGAAAATGGGGAATTGAAACATTTAAAGGGGGATGAGAGGAGCTGCTTTGATTGGTGGGGAATCAAAACAGCTGTGTCCACACCCACAAAAGCGCAAACCGCCTTTTAAAAAAAAATCCCACACCAAGTCTTAGATTGCTGGAAACTTCGTCCAAATTTGAACATATGCTTCCAACTAAATTCTTAATGCGCCTAAAGGTGTCCAACTTAAAATTCAAGAGAGGGAAACGCATGACAGCTGCCGCCATCATCTTTGTGATTGAGTCACCCAAGGGAGAAATAGAGGAAATGTAGGAGCAGGCCAAACAATGATTCCACACACCGAAAGATGACCCCCGAGCCCTGATGAGGCTGACAAAAGCTGTTCAACGAAACACAAGGGAGATAAATGATGTTGCAGTAGCTGGCTGTAAAGCTCGAGTCGTCATCATTTGGTACATGAAAGCATAGTTGATTGGAGTTTAATCAGTTGCTTTCTGATTAAAAATCAAATTGTCATCACACCCATGCACAAAAGGAAAAAAAACACCCTCCATCGCTGATAATTGAAATTCACTGTGAAAAAGACGTTTGACAAAATGTGCTAGCCCCTCTCTCAAAAAAAAAAAAAAGAAAAAAGAAAAATGTGGCATGAATTTCACTTATCAAATGAGGGCGTGTGATTTTTAGTCACACTTTCGAGTTGGAGGACAAGCTCTCGTTAGCATGCACACGACAGGACCGGGTCTAAATGTAAGGCGAAGACTTACTTTCGAGCTCTATTGCATTGAGTGTGGACAACAAAGAGGAAAAACAACAAAAAAAAGGAAACATGAAGTAGACAAATGAATTATTGCAACATCATAAAGACATATATTCAGATGGCAAAATAATCGCTTTCTCTTGAGTCTGGCTGCTGCGCAAACCTCATCTCCACCGTTTTGACTTATTGCTTCAGCAACTACGCTCTTATCTCTCTGCAGTCTCACTTGTTTGCTGCTGCGCTTGCTCTCTTCACTGCGTCCAATCTTACAGCGAGCCATCACACACACACACACACATAGGAGGAAGCAAAGGAAAACAACCTTGCTGCTGACGTCAGGACACTTACGCTTGGCCAAACAGACAGACGCTGCCTCAAAGCGTTAACGGCCTTACAGCTGTTTGCACCTGGCATGGATCTTTTTACTGCACCAAGGGAGGACGTCTCACAGCGACGTGATTTGATGTTTCGCATTGCCGCACCGCTCGCCACACAGTTGCATTCTACCAGGATTCCAACCCCCTTTCAGCTTTGTTCCACTGCTACTTTAATGAGTTACTATTTTATGAGGGTCTTGGTGTCAAACGCAAGGCCTGGGGGCGAGATTTGGCCCGCCACATCATTTTATGTGGCCCACAGAATTAAAATCAAGAGTGTCAACTCAATGTTTCTTGTTAAAATACCCAAACTCTAAATTTACTTTTAATAACAATGAGATATTGCAAATTTTTTTGTTATAATCCCAATTTCAAAATAAATTGGAAAATTCGGTTGTGTGTATGTGATAATGTCCACACACATTTATTTCTATTTAACTCATTAATGGCCCCACAAGGGAATCCATAAGTCTGATGAGTTTGACATATTTGGTCTAGATTGTGTTAAGAATCTCGTAGTATTCCGTCACCACATTTTATTTTCGACTAGCCTTAACATGGTCTCAGTCCTGACCTGCCTTTTTAATTTTTTTTATAACATATTCCTTTTCTGCTTTTTTTAAAAGGGAGGTTTGCACCACTGTGGATATGAACATAGCAAATTCCTTTAGCCAGTCAAAACAGCGCTGTCATTAAGAAGGTGACAGCATTTTTGATCAATGATGATAACACGAGCCTAAAAAAACTGTGACCAAAGTGGATGACTGACTACAAATCTAATGTATCCTTCCCGTTAATACAATTTAATAAAATTACAATTGAATGCACTATACGGGGAGGGCAGCAGCGTCTACTTTGATCTGCTTGCTGATGGCCATTTGCTGTCCTACATTCATCTTGATACAAGCATCACACACAGTTCAGCCAATACTCGAGGCGCTCTGATAACACACACACACACACACACATACACACACACTGCACAACATCTTGTGCGTGTTACAATCTCTACAGGATGCTGAGCACGACATTCCCGCACAGAGCTGGACGTGCCTCTTTCCTACCCGATCTGCTTCCTTTTACAGATTTATCTTAAGCGCCGAGGGAACTTCTTAATGAGGAGAGCACGAGGTTTATGTGTCATCGTCACGTCATCCGTGACGGCGAAAAGCTTTAATAAATGACGCCAAACGTGGATGCGGATTGCAGCAGCAGCAGCAGACATATTGTGTGGGAACCAGCCTCCAGAAGACAAACGAATGCGTCAAATGAAAGTCACACACAAAGGCCCATTTACAGACATCAAACTACAGGGAGCAACCAAAACGTACAAACAGCAGCACATAGTGCCGTTCTAAAACTAAATAAGAGCACAGTCAGTCACCTTTAGTTGAACAAAGACCTGAGCTGATTGCCGCTGAAAGAAGCCTCTGTGTCAACGGAGAAAAAACACGAGCAAGGTGAGGCTACGATCGATACTTTAGTGGAGTCACAGCGCACTTTGGCTGTCCTCGGAGGGCTCGCGCTGCCAGGTAAGAGTGTGAATGAGCCCGTTAAGAAAAGCATAAAAACAAAAAGGCTCAGGTCAGCCTGGGAGTCGGACTCATCGGGAGTGGGCACGAATCGATAATTCACAGCAAAATGATTCGGTTTGGTCTCCTCAGCGACACACACGTTCACACACCAGGGATGTTTTTACATATCTTAATCCAAGAAGAAGCTTTTTAAATAGCTTTTACGCTGACTGCTCCAATCCTGGTCTTACTATAAATGTATTACAAGAGCCTCTTAGTCTTGAGTGGCGGCGAGACTGATTTACATACATTTATGGCCTTTGCATATTCTAACGTGTAGACCACACAAAGTCAGATCAACTGCTGAGCTGTGAAATGGAATTGAGTCAAGGAAAGGAAAAAAAATTAAATCCACGTGAGGGCTTGTTTAATTTGCTACAGGTGTCAAACAATTCAGGATTCAGGTTTCGGCTGAATGAGAGGTAGCGTTTGCAAAACATGGCACCTACTGATGAATGGCTTGGAGAAATTTCCTCTGGTGCTTCCTGACTCTGGCATGGTCCATCTTCCTCACCAGTTTGGTGTTTTTGTAGATGAGCCACGTCTCCCTGAGAACATTCGCAGCTGTATTTTTCACCTGAAGGGGGCCGAGAAAAACACAAGTTGAAGCGTAATCCGACGCGAGCGAGCATGCCGACGAAGGTGACTCACTCTTTTAGTGAGCTGGGTGTCCATCATAAAATTGTGAACGTGCTTTTCAGCTTTGGTTAACTCCAGCTTCTTTGCTACCACAGCCACCACCAAGGCGGTGCAGCCTGCACCCTGGGAAATAGGCAAAACCCAATTATTTTTAGTTACAAAGAGAAATTTTAATAATATATTCATTTTATTATATTATATATATTATATATTTTTTTATGTATTAATATATATTTATTAATAATAGGCAAAACCCAGTTATTTTTATTCATTGTTACAAAGAGAAATTTTCATAATATATTTACTTTCTTATATTATATACTTTTTAATGGATTAATATTAGCATTGCAGTAAAGTTGTAGGGGAGAATATTTTCTTCATAAAATACCATAAACCTAACAACTCTAAATACAACATATGGTATATGATCAAATCCGTTAAATGGACTAATTGTTCATTCAGAGCAATGTCGGCTTCTAAATTTGTCTGAGAAGTTAAAGGAAAGCACTTTTCTGTTCCCCAATGCCCAAAGCAAGATCTATAAAAGCATGCTCGGATGAGCTCGGTGTGGAAGAGCTTAAATCACCTTTGGCATGAACGAGAACAGATATTGGGAGCCAGTCCCTTGCTATGACATCACAAATGCTGTTCTGGATGAGTGGGCAATATTTGCCACAGACTCCAAAATCTTTGAGTAGTGTGATAAGTAAATCCATATTTTCTGTCGCCATCCTCTGCATAAATTGCTCACCATAATGCCAGTCAGGAGGCAGACTCCTTTCCCACAGTACGTATTTGGGACCATGTCTCCATATCCGATTGTAAGAAAGGTGATGGAGATCAACCACATGGCCCCAAGAAAGTTACTGTTGATGTCCTGGTTGTCGTGGTACCTGCAAAAAAAAATATTCCGGTAAAATCAGAAAATAATTATTGGGGTGGGGGTGCCCCAGAAGCCCCCCCTCTAGCGCCGCCAGTGGTTGCTGAATGCTAATTGAGATCTTGGATGCGTGGAGCTGATCTATTTTTGTGCCTTATCTATGTTTGATGCTGAGGGGCGCAGCATAGCGTGAGCATAAAAGGAAAAGGAAAATCCAGGCACCTCTCGCAAGCTCTCACGGTCCACGCCGCGATGATCCACAGCGAGATGGTGAAGACCAGCAACACCGTCCCGGGACAGATGGTCATGAGGGTCTTCATAACAAAGCGAGTGTTGAAGTTAATCTTGTTGAGCGCCCCGATGCTCCGAGATGATGCGTCTGTGAAGAGCTTGCTGTGCAGCAACATGACGCGGGCGATGAGGTACAGTCGCAGGAACATGGGGATGGACAGGATGATGTCCACGTCGGCGTCCGTCTGGGATGGCGTGTAGGTGTAGGCCAGACGGGCGTTCCAGGTGAAGGTGTAGTTTCCCGGGATGGGGTGGATGGTGCACACCAGGATTTCCAGGCAGATGAAAAAGATCCGCTCGTAGGTCATGGCTATCCTCCAGTCGTCGGCCGCGTTGTCCACCATAAATAACTGAAAGCACAGCAGCCAACGTTTTCATCATTGCCACGCAGCAGGCAACAGGAAATCATTAAAACCTCTAAACAATATGTCACTAATGGCCTCGGGTCATTAAAGTACATTTCTCACCTCACATTACTCCAAGTCTCTTATTTCTGATTTGGGCCAAGACATTGAGCAGGAGACAATTGATTGAACACCCCCTGCCCAACATCCAATACAAACTCTCTTTCAGGTCCAAAGCCAAATTAGAAATTTCCTCGTCAGATAGTCGAACTCACACGAATAAATTACATATTGATTTAATATCGACGCGTGCGTATAAATTAATGAAAAAGAACACTAATGTATTACATAACAAATGGGAATCAAAAAGCCCATCGCCAAGAAATCGCGTGTCTGCTTGATGATCAATAAAACAGCTTACAGCATTTCACTCTGACAATCTGCAAGCCAATAAAAATGCAAGCCAATGCTAAGCAAAAGCAGCCATAAAAGAAATCTAAGATGAATAAAAAAATCAGCTTTTAAATGGATTCACTACTTACAAATATGCTTTAAATCATTACAAGAATATCGCTCCTTTATTTTGTTTAGTTTAGCTAGCTGAATTTAGGTGAATGGACAACAATTCGGGCTCACATTCTCAAATATTGACAATTTAGAGCAGGGACGGGCCACTCAATTCATTTTTGAAAATAAAATTCAGTGTCGCGTAGTTGTAATAACAGTGTTCACCACTAGATGGCAGACATTGCTTAAGAATTCCTCCACAAAGGCCAACAAAATAATTACAATCTGTCTATGACTTGCTCAAATATCGTGACCAAATTAATTCCATGTAACTTCCCAGCACAAATTGTAAATTCAAACCACGTTAGCTCATTTTTTTATATTCATGTGAGAAGATTGAAAGCACTTTGGGCAGTGGCGTTTGCACTCAAAGTGCACCACCAGCACCTTTCCACCATTTATCTGCTTACGTCTTTTATGCACAACCCAGCCAAGTGGGATAATGCTGCAACAGCGTGCACTTTCACTCAGTGACACGGCATCCCGCAATCAGGAACGGATAAAAGACTTGTCGTACAGCCACAATTGCTTTTTCACGCCCCGTCGTGACAAATATCCCAGCCTTTTTTTTTTTACAATAATGTGAAAGGATCTCGGGGGCAGTGGTGTTTGCATTCAAATGCAATCAATGCACCACAGGCGATTTTCTCTTTCTTCCACTTCTGTGATTTTTTTTTTTCTCATCACTTGGACTCTGAATAAAACAAAAGGCGAGAAAGGTGCAAGATCAGTAGTCAGCGTTTTCGAGTGGCACCGATGCAAACATCTGCTGCTGCCTCTGAGTGGACCGTGCCAATGACCAGCAGTGACGTCATCTCTCGGGGGGGACTTGAATGTGGCTGTAATTTAACACCCTTCATCACTTCCCCGAAACACACACACACGGAGACCCCTCCTCTCTACTCTTCATTATTTTCAGTGCAATTTACAGCTTTCTATGAAGACAGAGTGTTGTCACCCCGAACTCATGGCAGCAGTCGGATCACAGTGCTCTCTTATCTCGTTTACACATTTTCCAGAAGTCTCCCAAAAGCCAATCAAACCTTCCACAACATTTGTCAAATAGATTTCCCCGCTTATTCCCATCGGAGGCTTCCTCCTCTGACTTTATGTACAGCAGCAGATATTTCACTAGTTTAATTTCTGCCTCCAGGAAAATTAATCTTTTTATATATTTATTATTTGCTGCATTATAATCTGAACAAACGACAAATCTTTTTTTACTCAGCCGCCACTGTGCTTGTATTTTACTTCATTTATTTGATAGGGACATTGTAATTTAGTATAGTTCAAAAACAGGTCACCAAACTGAAGTGGCGGACAAAGACTTTATAGCCTTTTGTTAATTTACAACTCCAGGCCCCAGTTGAACCGAGTCGGGCTAAACAAACAAACTTAAACTGCTTTGAGTTACGCAGCTTGTTACAATCGCACGTAAAATATGCTGAAAAGGGCTAATAACAACAATGTCGACTATGCGGACACACCGATATTCATCATACTGCAAAGCTCACATCGGAACCTTGCCAGTAACTTTCCATTTAGACTAATTTGACGTTTCTCATTATGTAGGTGAAAACAGTCCTGGAGGCCTAATGAGATCAGCGACCTAGCTTGTAAATTTAGTCGTGATACATAAAATTAAATTGCTGAATCGTCTTTTCTCCGCAATGTGATATTACAATCTCTTTTTCACCATTTTCAAACCAAGGACAAAAAAAAATTCAATCATAAAGTGTAATGCCGCTGACATAACTGGCTCCACCCACTTTGCCTCAACACACGTCAAAGGCTGCTTTTGTATGAATACAACCAGAACAGAGCAAGCTACAAGTTCCCCGGAGTGGCCCCACAAAGGCAGCCCGACTCATCTATAATTATTTAAAAGCCACAATCCGTTTCCCCTAAACACATGAAGACACGTCAATTAAATTTTCAGTGGCCGTTGTTCATATCAGCAGAGTGACACCGAGCTCTTTTGACAAGCAGACATCTGTCAGAGAAGTGTGTAACCCTAACCTGCTCGGCCGGTCGGGTGTAATGTAGACACACAAACGCACAAACGGCGGGCGGTCGGCCGGCCGGCCTCCCGCTTCCCACTTACTTACTTGACGCTCACTAAATGTATTGTTTTCTGTGCGGCTCAAGCTGCGTTTTATTTTACATTTTAAACTACACACATCCCTGTGTGAAACGTTTACAGAGCTTGTTACCTCAAAACAATGTAATTAAACATTTAGACCCCGGTTGCAGAAGGAGAGCCTACTTGGTGGCGGAAAGCAATTAGGGTAATGGTTGACCTGAAATACAATACTCAAGGGCCCTTCATCACGGAGTATTCAAAGATGGCACGAGAACAGCAGTTATGACACAAAGCGTGGAGTCAAAGAGTCAAAATTTGTTGAGGATTATAATTCAAGCAAAGCTTTCGAAACAATCGTACGGGATTTGAATTTTGAATTTAAATGAGGTCCATTTACTCTTATGTGTGAGTTTTAAAGCTGTAATGTTATTGTTGAAGACTAACCAGGTAACTATTTAATTTGGCATGTGACCCTTTGTATAATATTAAATTCTAATGAGACCCTCCGGAAAAATCTGTTGTAGGAAACACGGAGAAATCTCTTATTTATGTTTTTGTTGACAGGCTGGAAGAAACTGCACACGTCAACAGAATAATTAATAAGGTTTTCTTCAAAAAAAAAAAAGAAACAAATTGTGTTTGCTTGCCTGTTACGGTGTAGTTGATGTAAAAAGCATCAACATGAGCGGG
Source organism: Syngnathus floridae (assembly GCF_059516105.1). Classification (NCBI taxonomy): domain Eukaryota; kingdom Metazoa; phylum Chordata; class Actinopteri; order Syngnathiformes; family Syngnathidae; genus Syngnathus; species Syngnathus floridae. Next base: position 5,889,823 of record NC_142424.1, on the reverse strand, counting down.
AGAAAGAAAAATGATTGTTTTCAAGCTGCAATGAACATTTGCGCAAAGACCATATGCCATTTTTAGATGCTCCAGTGTTGATTAATTGAAAGGGCCAGTCTACACATTATAAAAAAAACCCATCTGCCAGCAAATTACTTTTAGCGTCATCATTCTTGGAAAAACAAACGTTAAGAAAAGCAGTATTTTACAGAAATATCGTCGCTGTGGCCAATGGTGCAAGGAACGAATCCAATTTATTTGAAGACAAAGAAAGTGAGTAAATAGTGCATGATTTCTGTCGTTCCCGAAGGATTAACCTCTTTTCTCTCTTTTCTCCCCCTTATTATCCTTTTAGCTTCAAAGACAAGACACTCATGTTTGGCTCTTTTGTAACACACAATTGGATCCGATAACCTTCACCCGGCAGTTGAGCTAAGGACGGAGTGGTCGTGCTCAGAACGAGCACGGTCACTCACCTGAGACGCACGTTAATCTCGTGCAACGCACGATTGAAATACAAAGACAGGCTGCATTCTAGTTTAGTGAGAAAGTTTTTGGTTGCCTTAGTGACCCGCGCACCAGTTATGCTAGCTAGGCTGGTTATCACCTTCACCATGCTCAATATATCTAATGGAGTCCAGCTCAATATTTAATTTGTGGAATGTCGATTGGGAAACATATATCTTGCCATCCAGAATAAAATCGCTCAATTTCATTAGCAAACTTAAGTTGAGAGGTTGGGCCCAATTAGACATTAATGCAATGCTTTATTTATGATATCAAAGCTAGCCACTAAGAGGGCCACTTTGCTGTGTAAATCTGAAAGTGTCGCAGGTACGTACGTACGTCCCCACTTGATTTTCTTTTTCTTCCATTTTGAAATCAAGTTTCATGCATGCAAATAAAGTCTTTTTAATCAAGCAAAGTAAGCGCTTGAGTAAATCTCTCTTCCTTGATGCACAGTTGAGGTAAACCCAAATGCCCCGCGTGTTCACATTGCCATGCAGAGCACGCTTTAGACGAGGATGCCTGCCATCAATAAATTATCTTAAGGGTCCCGGTAAAGAAGTATGTCTGCTTCAAAAGCTTGTATGTTCCGAGAAAACATTGAGGTCAGCAGCCAATCGGGTCACCTGACTAGCACAATTTCCAAAAATATAAAAGAAGGAAGAGGAACAAATTTGCTCTAAAAAGTAAACCTAACTGAATAAAAAAAAGTAAAAAACTAACAATAATCACAAATCCAAAAGTGACAAACACCCCTTAGACAAATAAAATTCCCTTTGTTGACTGTTTTGTTTTGTTTTGTCAAACTAACTTTAATACTATGCAAGTTTGAAACAGACATCAAGGACACACAAGCCCCCAAAAGAATTTAGCTTAAGTCCACATCTAGGAAACTCAGCAGAACCATCACCACAAAGCATCTTAACGTTAGTCTCAACAAAAAGGCCCTTGGGCAAAAGAAAAAAAAACCTCTTTGACGTGAGCGTTAAAAAAAAAATGAAAAACCGTGAACATATTAGTTTCCCTCCCTCCTGGGGATGAAGGTGAACCCGCCGACCATCTCAAAGCAGGATGACGCCTGCCCGCTGACAATGACAAATCAAAGTCGGAGGGGGGGGCCCCAACACAATCTCCATCGGTACGCTAAGTCGCTGGCTGCCAACACAGCAACCGCAGCGAAAGTAAAAAGTCTAAAAATTCCTCTGGCGTCTAGCCATGTGTCAACAAGAGGCATCAAGGCAACTTCATCATCTGCTAACACTTCAAGGAGGACTAAAAATAGTCTGAACATCAGCAGTGAGGATCTCACATGAAAGCCATTGGAGATGATGAGACCAATCTAGTTCACGGACACCCCGCCTCACTTTTTCGGGTATAATACACAAGCCTCTGGAGGCCACCTGAGCACGGCAAACGTTCCTAAACTAATTCCCGTGACAGCAGGCAGGCATCTATTCCTGTCCGACGTGACCTTTTTCAGCGAGAAAACCAAAAACATTTCACGTTGTTAGGAGCCGGAGAAACGATCGGGCGTAATATTTACCGAGCTTGACAAGTGAATCAGTTTTAAGGAGCTGGGAGTGGTAAAGGAAACATTTCATAGTGCCGACTTATTATGTGACAGACATCTGTGAATACACAGGGACGAGCATGCATAATGGATTTCATTGCAGGGGGGTGCAACATCTCGGTAGGCCTACAATTACCGCTTCATAAAACAGCAACATTGGAGTGTACTCAAAAAACAAAATGCGGCTTGGTGCAACCTATTGACTGTGAATACAGATGACACCTAATGTAGAGCCTGTTATAAAGTTGTCCCACCTCAGAAAAATTCCTAGAAAATGTTCCTTTATGTTTTTAAATGCATTGGACTACATAATGAATCAAAATAATTATTTTAAATCATTTTTTTAATTACAACCGACCTTCTGTGTTTTTTTTAGATACTATGGAAATGAAGCTTCAAATTTGCTTCATGCCCCAGATGTATTTTTGGCGCCTCTAGATGGCGCTGTTGGTTTAAAAAAATGGGTTTGAGAAATGACAAGTCAATGTCGAAGATGAGTGCCATCTAGAGGACTCAATAAACACAACAACTGGTTCATGAACCATCTTGAAGCTTCATTTTTCCCATCACTATAATACCTCAAACATAATAATAATAGACTTCATTTTTGGAAATAAAAGTCTAGACACGGGCAAAAATGGATATTCAAAATTATTTCCAACGTGTTATTTGTTTTCTTTGTGGGAAATGATTTTAAAAAAATATGTGTAGCATCTTCACATTCACTCATAAAGCAACTTTAATTTCTTGTGTCTGTTTGAGAGGTATTTCAGTATTTTTATTGGCGTCTTAAATATTTCACTAACGAGGCTGTTTTTATTTTTCCATTTGTTTACTTATAACCCGTACGTGAGCAGGATTACGTAAAACCACTTTGCCTAATCTTTGCAGGTCAAAGGACAACCACATTAAACTTGCTGTGGCTTTAAAGTAGAGATCCGGGATTTGGGATGTTTACTTTAGTTAACATTGCATGATAGAGCAGTTTCTACCATATTTCCCTTAAAGTAAATAATTCATGAATGTTAATTGCAAAGTGAAAAGCTGGGAGTTTGAATCTACATATGAACGACCCCATGTTGAACCTGAGCCAAATGAAGACTCTTGTGGAAATCGTAAAAATGCACAGGTGTGCCCGTCTATGTTTATCACGACACTTTCACTATCACCGCAAAACCAAGCGCTCACTATTAACATCTAAGACTATCAAATAGTCTGAATGCACATGCACTCAAATTGTTTATGGGAAGTGGAGCCAATAAATGGGCGCTGAGGCACCGCCAACAATTCAAGCCATCAGTATGCTAGCAATGAAGAATGCATAGCGCCACCACGTCAATCACAAATAAATCTCGACTTGACACGAAGATGGAAAAGTTTATGGATCTCATTGGGAATAGAATAATTTACACACATAAGTTAGAAAGGCTGAAAGGATGCAAACAATGATACTTTTAAATCTCTAATTCATAAATGGCTACAGGATTGAATGGAAGCACTTTAGATACGCATTGAAATATGGTAATGTGCATTTCTATCAGCCCTCATAAAAGAAAGGCTCACAATGAGACATTTTACTGTTGGGCCATTCCAATGACAGATATTCCCCAGAGACTTGTAAATTAAAAAAATACAAGGCTAGCACAAAAATATGAATTGAGTATTGAACTGTTAAGCAAACACGTCTGGAACGGACGATGGAAACTGTGACTGCATTCAAGTTGTTTCCCTTTCAAGTTAATTAAAGAGAGGCACATGTGAAAGCTACATAGATTCTCAGCACAGAATGTGTCACTATTGATTTTGTGGCTGTTTGACAAAGACGCAAGTGCTGCGGTTTAGGATGAACTGTTGTGGCGTTTTTTTTCCTGGGCAAGGTCATTAAACTGTCCAAGCGTTTGGGGGAACTTTCGCAAGATGGTGGTGGTGTGGCTGTGTCGCTATGCACTAAACACATTAAATTCATAAATCATACAAAGTTGCCAGATGCATTATTCATTCCTTCATCCTTTTCCCCATTACATGTAATTATCTCAGTGCCTCGATGCGACTATTTCTACGCAGACATTGAAAAGTTAACTAACTGCTGAGCCCATTTGAACTTGCTAATCAAAACAGCAGCACCGAGTGAAGTAAACAGTCTCTGAATAATTAGTGTGGAGAATGAGTTCACGGCGTGAACTTTAAAGAAAAAACATGCTTGTAATGTGGAAATGCAGTCATTATTGACAATTAGCATTCCAGTGCTAAAATGTGTCCATGTTTAAGCACTGTACAACTTTTATAAATGCATGATCCTTTACAAATCGCCATGTTCCATTTCTAAACATAACCTCTTTTTAAAACAATCAGTCGTAATGATGTCATATTAACCAACTGTAGCCACATCAACGCGTATAAGAGTGGAGGAAAAAAAAACCAGACCAAAATGCAAGGTGTGTTTCATTACCTGGATCTCTCTCGCATGGTAGATGATAATCAGTCCCAGGAGAATGATTGTAGAAAGGCTTATCAGGCATTTTAGAGCTAATGAATACAGGGACTCCTGGAAGAGAGCGACAACACTAAAAACCAAAGACAACATTGTGGCATAAAGAGAGAAACATCACACTATTACGTTACACGGCTGGATAAATCAAAATGACGGCTGATTAGGAAAGTGCTTGCTCCGAGGGAAAATAAGTCCATTAACGGCTCATCAACCTCAAAGATACTGCTTGTGAACCTTTGAATTTTATTTTAGCAACTCAGTATCCATCTCTGGACACTGAGTTGCCTTGGAGCCCGATAATGAGGATTTACTGTACTTTGAGGGACACAACACATGCTTGAATTACTCCTATGCTTGTCTGTGTACTTTTTAGGATTTAAAAAAAAAAAAAAGTTGGCAAAATTTCAAGATACCCACCTTTCCATAGGCTCCCCAGGAGAGTTCAGTTTCTATTACCATTACAACGATCCCAAACATCCCAAAGATTAGAGCATAGTCGCTGAGTCGCTTCCTCTTCTCAAACAAGGCCCTCCTGTGGCCGAGCTTCTCTCCAATGTTCTGGTTCTTCTTCTTGCCCGATTTCCCCCCGCCGTGGCCGCAGCCCCCGCCTCCGTCCCCGGACGCGTACGGCATGAGCGCGGCCGAGTGGTTCTCCGGCTTGGAGCTTGCCAAGGTGTCCGACGCGTCCGCGGCCGAGAGGGGCTGCAGGGGCTGCGACTCGGAATCGAACTCATGCACGTTCCTGCGGGACGAGCTCAAGTGAGTGAGCGGCCGCATGACGCCGCCGTTGTATCTGCAGCTGCTCATGGCTGTCTCATGGTGGGGGGCGTTCGCGTGGCTGGCCCCGGGATGCTGCGGATGCTGCTGACGACGAGGAAGAGGAGGAGGGGGATGCCTGGAGGAAGTAGCATGACTAGAGGGAGTCGGGTCGCGGACGCCTCGCCTGGAAGATGTCTCCGAAGATGTCCTCAAAGTTACCGCGGTGTGCGTCGGCGATGTCCCGCGGAGTACGCAGCTCTCCCGGCCATGACAGGTGCAGCAGTCGGTGCAGGTGGAGCGCGGAGGCTGTCCGCAGGGGTGCCGGTGGCACTGACTCGGATCCAACTGCTGCTCTCGATAGAAATGGTTCCGCAGCTGCAACGGGCTTCCCATGTCACAGTTCCTTTTTTTTTTTTTTTTTTTTTAAAGAAGCAGCAGTCTGCTGCCTACCACTGAGCACCCGGCAAAGGGTGGTGTGCTACTCGGACCAGGACAGCCATGTCGGCTCTTGTAGGAGACCATAGCAGATTCGACCAAAACAACTAAATGCTACTACGTCATAAAACGCTTGCTGCCACGGGTTAACTGACTCTGCCTTGTGTACCAGGTCGCACATATATAAATTAAGTAGTTGTGTCCTGACCCCCCCAACCCCATCTAAAATACCCCCAACGTGTGTCCAACAATATAATGTGTCCTTAAAGTGACTTTATAGCTTTAACAACACATATGACTCAATGTAGAATAGGTTTAAGATTTTGGTTCTTGGAAACTTTAGTTTATATTATCTACATATAAATCTGTCAAGCACAACATCAATAAAACCTTTTGTTTTGTCATTGCAACTCCAAACCATGTTTATTTTCCTTCACTAGTGCTTGCATTTTTTATCCATCTAGCTCTAAAGCTATCTATTCTATAACCATCAATCTTTCTATATCACTTGTGTGTCCATCTTGCAATCGACCAACCCATGTATTTATCTAGCCATCTGTTCATCTATGAAATATTAATTCATCCATCTAAGAAATGTATCAATCAAATATTTATCCATTATTTATTCACGCCATTCCTGCTATGCCCTCCAAACTTATTAAAAAAAACTGGTAAATTTGTTTCCACTACCAGCTACTGTATTTTATCGATATTACACATCTAAACACATCCTATCTTTTCGCACCGATATCACCCATCAAGGACTCATAAATTCCACACGCGTGCACGTTTATTGGCCACAAGGCGCTCGCCTCCCTCCAGTCCAGCCTCTTTATGAGTTACACCGCGGCGACTTGATTCATTTGATTGGCTGCTGGCCACGTGAGCAGGCGTATGCCCGGGGCCATTAATATTCTCCGGCCCCCGGAATCGCTTGACCGCTGCAGCCCTTTGCATCAAGCGAAGTTGCGCTCACGTCGATCACACTATTTACTGTTGCATTTTGTGGCTCTTTAGTTATGTTGCCCCACTAAAGTTGCTTCCACGTTTACTGAGCGTGTATGTGAACGAACTTCTCACGCACTCGCTCATTGATCACGAAGCGCCCTTTCATAAAACAGTCCCTCTGCACACCATCGCATTGCGCACTTACTCCTGATTGGCTGGATCCGCGTGTCACGTGACATTGCCTCCCACCTTCTCCTCTGCGTGTGTGGATCCATCCATTAAAAATCCCTGTGATAGACAAGACTATTATTAGTCAATTTAGTATACATTCAATATTTAAGATAAAAGGCAGATTTGTTCAGACAGAAAAAAATCATATATTTCAAATATATATCATGATATTTATGATTAACTTCCTAAGTGGCGGTACGTTCCTGTAATAAGATCCCAGCCACCATGTCTAGTTAGTGCAGTCTATGTAGTGTTAATGATCCAAGAAGCCATTCCTATATTGCAGAGGGGCACTGGAAAGTTAACTTGTATTTGGGGTTATAAATAAAAGGTTTGTGTTTCAGAGCTGGAGCCTATCATTGTTCCATTGGCTGTAAAATGTTATGAAAGATGGAATACCCCACCACCCCACAAACAATAATTCCAGAGTCAGCTCTGCTGTAGTCCTCTTATGTTTTGATCATACATGCTGAGAGTGAAATTACTTTGAGACAAGGAAGAAAAAGTTAGCAGCTTGCTTAGTTTATTCCTGATGATATTAAGTTTGACCTCAAGACAGGCTTCCTATGAGTTGCGCGCTCCGTTCCAAAGCACTTTTGCAAGCACTTCATCACTTCAAGACGTTTGTTCATTAGTCTTTTGAAACACACTGATGGGAAAATTCAAATAACGGCACTCGAGCCTAATAAATCATGTTCGGTCGTTCTTTTTAACCTACACGATCAATTGGTCACCTCTGCATTAAATGTGAGCAATTCAAGAAAAGAACAATATGTGGAGCCACCAGGTGCTAGGCCAGATAATTGACTTCTAGCTGTTTACTGATTTTTGGGGAATTATTCCCCGCATTTCGTCTCATCCTCATTAAAGAACATATAGTGAATGTTTAACAGCATTTTCCAAATAATTATTTAGCTTTGTATTTTTTTTGCAATCCCCCCCTAAAGAAAAAAAATTCTAGCTCCGTCAGCGCATGTGCCAAATTCTCTACTAGATCTTTAAAGTCACCGGGTCAAATTCTGACACTGTTATTGGTAGAAGAAATGTAGGTTGCTTAGAAGGAAAAAAAAAAACCTCATGATGAAGAGAAAAGTAATTACTTTGACTTGTTATGCACAGAACTTTTCTTTAGCTTCAGCCCAAGGCGTTGGAGGAATGGGATGATTAAAACTACAGATGTGAGTCTGGATGTGAGGATCAGAATTGCTATTAAGATTAAGAGCATCAATTAAACACCAGACGCCACAGAGAAGGAGCGCATATTAGCGAGAGAGCGATTATAAAGTTCATTACTTCACTATACTTCTTTGACGTTTGTCTACAAACTCTGATGACCGACTTATCGGCGGGAGGGTCACCCCTGTCAAATTTGTTCTGGCTTTTTGGTTTTTAATGAGACATTTAACGTTTGGCTGACAGACCATGAAAGTGTCACTGGGGACTTAGTGAAAGCGTGTGACAATGTCCTTATATTTAACACCTGCAGAAACTGAAAAAAAAAAAGCTGCAGACTTGAATCAAATTGATCATGGAATGAACTTTCCGGACTTTGGTGAAACCTCCACTGGCTCCCCAGTCCAGCCAGGTTGGTCACATGGACAGAGGACACCAGGGAGGAATGACAAAATGTATCTTGCCCAACAACAACATCCTCTCACACTTCATCTCCACATACCTGACATCCAGCCAAGTTTTAGTCACGTTGCAACTGACATAACGGCCATTTACGTTGAGCAGGAGATTTACGGTCAATCTGCCTCAAATGTCTCGCTCAAGGCCATGATGGGACCATGCGGGATTTGGATTCACAGGTTTATATTCTCTGTCAGAATGATATACGGCTGATGTGTTGGTACATTCTAATTTGCAAGAAGATGTGTTGGCAGAGATGGGGCACAGTCGAAGAGATAGATGCTCAAACCTCACCTCAAAATTGAACTTGGCTTTTATGCGACCATAAATGTTTTCACAATTATTATGTACTGGAACCTTTACTCACAATCTAGGCAAGGTTTTAAAATAACATGTAAAACTCAGCGAAGTGCCTGATACTGAAATAAAAAAATGAACTCTGTTTATAAAAAAAACCCCTTAAGCCTATTTACAAAGCTTAATGCTAACAAATAATGTAAAATGGCATTGAAGGGCTAACAAATAGCATTGGTATTGTGATGTCATAAGAGATACTAGAACACAAACGGTGGAGCAACACATGAAAACTGGTAAGACAACAATACTCAAAGAAATGCATTCTTTCTCCTCAGCAAAGCATAACTAATACCTATTAGCGCTTTACCGAGGACACTATATCCATATGTGTAATATACTGCCCTCTGGTGGGCAAGGCAAATAAAAACATCTGCACCACTTATTGCCAGACATTTGCTCCTTGGTATATAATCCCACACTTTTAGAAACTGGACCCACAACTTTTTACTTATCTACTAGCCATTTCTTCCAGTCACTGTCACTCATCCCTGAGAATGAAAACTCTTTATGGGTTTAATCATTACCTCAGACCTGGAGGGGGCAATGGGGACAGGACAGATTGCAGTCATTTTCTCCAAACGCCAGAGGTGCTTCTTGGCCACTGACTTGAAATACATTGCACCAGGGAGAGTGTAAAACAGCATCGTGCGTTACATATCAGCACTGTTTAGCAGTAAATACATTTTGATGCAGTCACATTTTATTTCGAGAGGGCCCAGAAACACCGGGTTCACTTGACAATGTAAGAGAGCCCACTTTTACCTGCTTTAAAAGTGCATGCTCGGCAGAGCGAGGAGCTTCGAGATGGCTTCGGCCGCGCCGGTTACGGGTGTATGGGGAGCATTTAAGACAGCACATCATTTTGTATGGGGGCGGCTTTTATTAAGTATGCCAACTGTTTCAAAATTACCTGCATATGACAGCACATGGACTATTTCATTTACAAAGGCCAGATTCTTTGAGTGATTCTTCGACTGAAAGATAATCCTAATTATACTCTGGGTTAGAGTCATTCTTCCAGAGAGCGACAATGGTTAAATGTAAAACCTCTTAAGTATTTAAGATGGCAAATATTTGTTTGTCCAACACGTGTTTGGCTGAGCCTTGGGCGTGATTCATGACAGGAAATGGAATGATACGCACTAAACAGTTGGGTCAGAAATAAACTAATTTTGGTTTAAAAAAAAAACAAAAAAAACAACAAACAAGGTTTTGGGTTGCTTTGTACAAAACCACCAACTTTTTTTGGGGTGTTGTTGGTTGTGCAAAACAAACAGTTTTACATTACTGTCCCATATGTACCAACTGATTTAAAAAAAGTTCCACTGTACTTAAGGATTATTTCATAAGCAAATTCATATATTTGTAAATAGAGGCCCAAAAAAAAGTATCAAACATTTGTCTGTGAGGAGCTTCATCCCCACAGGATGAGTTTTTGAACACTCCCACTCGCGTGTGCCAAGACGCTTCTGGAAGAAGAACGTTTAGTAGAGCCCGCCCAAAGCGTTTAACCTAATCTTTGTACAAACATGATTGGCACACACGTAACGCAAGCGCACACACACACACGGGTCATAGAACTCTTTAGGCGGTGTTAATCATTTCAGGCCAGCGTTATGAATGAGAAACACCAGATTATAGCATGTCAGTGATTCATCAGGTTGACCATGAACAGACCAGCAATGCTCCAGCACCTAACACTCCTGGTAGGGCTCAATTATATTTTCCTGTAAGATCATTTTGCATTCAGATTTCAAATTAATACTACCGTGCTTTTTCCTCACAGCTGAACTGTCCTCTTGTCATCGTTGCCATTTTCATCTCGGGCATCGGTGGGACATTTCAATACGGATTTGGAGTATCTGTAGTGACTGCCCCTTCCGCTGTAAGTAAAAAAAAATTAAAAAAAACTTTTAACTTAAAACAATAAATTAAGAAACACTTTGCCCAACTTATAATCAAAGTTTATCTTGTTTTCTCAGTCAGAAAATGTTTCTTTGTGCTAATTTCAGTACATCAAGCAGCTGATTAACCAAACATGCATAGAGAGATACAACGTCTACTTACAAGATTGGCAGGTCTCGCTCATATGGTCCTTTATTGTTTCCATTTTTTGCATTGGTGGCTTGCTGGGCTCGTTCTTGGCACCTCCATGCCTCTCGATCGTTGGCAGGTTAGTGTGCAAAAAAAGGCTTCTCTTTCCCTATTACATTTGGCATACATGCAGGTTTCTGTTTTCCCATCAGGAGAAAATGTCTTTTGTTAAACAATTTCGTGGCTATAATTGGAGCGCTGTTGATGCTCTTGAGCCAAAAAGCCATGTCCTTTGAGATGATTATGGTAGGACGACTTCTACACGGTGTCAATTCAGGTGAGACTAAGAAGCAAGATATTCTTTTAACATTTGGTTAATTTTTAACTCAAGATGAGCTCCTAAAATGCTTCTTTTGGCCACTTGCAGGAATCAATATCTCTGCTCACACCATGTACATTATTGAATGCACTCCGAAGACGCTGAAAGCGATGGTGGGCGTGACCATTGCCACCTTCATCGGCTTAGGGAAGTTCACTGGTCAGGTTTTGGGGCTCAGGTGAGAATATTGTGGTACAAATTGTTCTGTCATAATCCAATATTTATGAGGAAATGATCACCATAGTGGCCAAAATCTGCAGTGGATGTAAAAAGTCTGCCTATCCCTCTTGAAATGGCAAAAGAAAAACAAATTCCACCGCTGTGACCTGTATCCTAAAAAAAAAAAAGGTAATAAAAATTTTGAAAGGGGGGAACCACTAAGCTGTGTTTACACTTGAGTCCACACCCTCGCAATTAAAGATGTGGCTTTGTTCAGAATTAACTAAGGTCATTCAAATTGCCTGCCTCTTCATGTGTCTACTTAAATTAACCTGAAGCCTAACTAGTTTTGTACAAACACCAAGGTTGTTACACAACAAAGACTACAAAAAAAAATGAAAAAAATTGACGGTTATTGAAATACAACAAAAATCCCTTTGAAAAACAAAAACTTAGCTGATACTACATCTTACATTTATGAAACAAACTGAAACAAACCATCGTTACTGTAAAAATACCCTTTGTTTTTTTTTCTGTCAATTAATATACATGCACTACCGGGACTATTTAAATGTATTTCATATCTACAGATTGAAAGTCACTATTTGAGAATTACTCCATACTTTTCTTTGTTACACAATTCTTTGTGTCCCCCCCCCTTTTTTTAATCCACCTCTGGGGGCGGCCATCTTGCCACTAGCTGTCCACTGAAAATGACATCACAGTTGCTCGAACAATGCTATCATTTTCAGTCCATAAAAATGGCCGCCCCTTGAGAGAGAAAAATTGATGGATTTTGCCTCTTAATTCATATTCACAAACTAATAAAAGATAACAAATTTGCTTTAATAACTAATTAAAACTAACTGTATAAAAAAAAAAAATCAAAGCTAACTATAGTGAATAGTTTGACTCAATTCTTTTTGGTGCTAATTCATGGACACTCTCCTTGCAGTGAGTTACTTGGCACAGAGGATAGATGGCCCTGGCTGCTCGGCTTCATCGGCTTCACTGCGCTCTTTCAGCTGGTCACCCTCCCCTTCCTGCCGGAGTCGCCCAAATATCTACTGCTGAGCCAAGGAGATCGGCTGGCTTGCGAGAAAGGTGCGAGCACACGTTGAAAATAACTTGTACTAACAAGTGACACCTTGGTCCTGCCGTTTAGCTTTGACAAGGCTTTGGGGTAACAAGGACCACAGCATGGAGGTGGAGGAGATGCTGGAAGAGAAAGCCGCTCTCCAGAACATCCAAAGTCGCTCTGTGATGGAGCTGTTTCAGGAAAGAAGTGTTCGCCGGCAGCTGGCGACTGTCTGCGTGACCTTCATCGCGCTGCAACTTTGTGGCCTCAACGCAGTGAGTCCCACCACATAAAGAACTCAAGAGCAGTGTTTCTACACTATATATGCTACGATAACATTGAGGACTTTCTGGCCACTTTGGTAGGCTAAAAATGAGGAAAACTAGTCAATAAATGCTTGACTTATTGTGGTCATTGTTTAAATGCTGATCCATTTCAAGCAATCATTAAAGGGGAGGTTACTGTCAATGGTTAACATGGCTAATTTTCCTAGATATGTTGCCTAAAATTTGAAAATATTTTTGCATCGTGGTCTATATGAACACTTGTAAATAAACATATATTGTTACGCTTCACTGCAGGTGTACTTCTATTCATACGAAGTGTTTCGTGCCGCAGGCATTGCTGAAAACCAGCTCCGTTTTGCCACTTTGGGAATGGGGTCATGTGAAATGACGTTCTCGCTTGTGTGTGTAAGTGCCATTTCATTACGGAACCGAGAAGCAGCATTATAGCCCCACCTAGTGGTAGTTTCTCACTGTGTAATCGATTTTTGTACTACAATACTTTGCCTTGTTCTATGCCTACACTGCAGTTTATGATCATTGAGAATACAGGAAAGAGAGTGCTCCTCTTCACAGGATTTATGAGCATGTCTGTTATACTCATCCTCCTCACCGTCACTCTCTATCTGCAGGTGAGCCGCACTAAAATCCGGATTTCTGCATCTTTAGAAGCTCCAACTGACACTTCTGTCTTTGTTTCTCACTTAGCATCACATCTCCTGGATGGCGTATTGCAGCATGGCCCTCATTTACTTGTTCCTCTCTGCATTTTCCATTGGGCCAGGTAAGCTAAAAAGAAAGAAAAAAAATCAAGAAAAAGAAACAATCGAGCAGGTGTAAAATGACATGCCATTTTTAGACAGTTTCATTTAGATAAAAGTAGTGCTTTGTCACCATCTTGTGGCATTTTAGCTTCACGGAACTAAGTTGAAGGGCACTATGGGCTTTCATTTGGACAAAAACAATGCGTTGCCACCATCTTGCGGCATTTAAGTTTCATGGAACTAAGTTGAAGGGAGTTGAGGTTTTTTATTTAGACAAAAGTAGTGCTTTGAGGGTTCTGTAAGCAATTATAAACCTTTTTAGGGGAGTAAACTTCTGCTATCGCAACAGGGCTCAGGTCCCACTGTTTTATTGGCCATGTTTATGGGGTTACCAGATGAGCCGTTTTTGTCGTGTCTGTGGAATGAGCAGCCACGTCGGCCATGTTTGTTGACTGCACTTAACAGAATAGATTATTATTATTATACTGTTTAAATTCTTGGTCCATAGGTGGAGTAATACCTCCGATACCAGGTAACATTTTCACTCAGGCATTCACAGTGAGCGCCTACAATGTCGCCTCCACCTTGAACTGGATTGGTATGTTTATAGTGGGGATGGTCTTCCCAATCATAGTGGTGAGCTCATTCATATCTTCATCATGTAAATGCAGAAGGTTGATCACAAACTCACGTACAAGGCATTCGTTTTCATTCCAGGAGTATCTCCATGCCTTCTGCTTTCTCATATTCCTGTTTGTGTGCTTGACTACCGGACTGTACGTGTACTTCAACGTGCCCGAGATGAGGAATAAAACCGCCCTGGAGATCGCTGATGACTTTGAACGGATCCGCAGCAAATCTGGAAGGTTGAAGGAGGGGAAAAGGCATGAGCAACTACGTGATGACTTTCTAAGTTGCGAGACCAAGTTTTAGCTGTATTTGTGAAGTTTGGCTTGGAAAAGATTACATTTTTTTTTTAAAGTTACAAATGTTACATGTATACTCGTGTACTAAAGCAGAGGATGTTGTTTAATTAATCAGATGCAACTTTTTTTCAAGTGAGGATTTAACATCATTTGCGTGTTGAATGTTTTTATATAATTCTACGAAACAATTTATATAATCTTATTTTAAGTGCACTTGGTTTTAATTTTTTCACTTTTAAAACTATTTATTGATGTTTATGATTTAACATGATTGCAGTTGCTTTTTCTTTCTTTTAAAACAACTTTCAACCAATTGATGAAATAACTTTTCAATTTAAAATTTTCATCATGAGAACACGAGGTTCGATATGTTTACTTGTCCTGTTGCCACATCTTTTAAGAAAACAATATGCTTTTCTTTTCTTTTAAAAGCTTGTATAAATGTGAATCCAGGGAACAATAAAGGCCTTTGTGTTTGCATTAAGTTGTTTATGTTGACTGTACTGTTCATCATGCAGAACCAATATCTTGAATTCCTGTTGCAGGCAGGACAAATTTGATCCTTGAGAGGGAGTAGAAAGGTCTCATTGGCTTAAGCATTAATGAAGTGAGCGTATTTTAATATTTAAATGAAGTGTTTGGGTTCTGCTGAGCGTGACTCCCATTAGGAAAGTTTTAAGGAGCCACTCAGGGGTACAGCACGCACCCATAAAAGTGTGTGTGCACGTCTGATAAGACAATCTTCAAGGCTGCACACCTCTCAACCCGCTAATGTGCGGCAGTAATCAGAGGAGGGAGGAGTTGCGGCATCCTGCAATTTGCGTCACTTGGGCAATTTATATGAGGACTGAGGTCAACCCTGAGAAAAGTTGCATCCCTAATCAACAACAGAACACAACAGGCTGATTTTTTTTTTTTACGTCAGCAACTGTGGACACGATGGACACAGAACGCTGTTTGTGTGGAGACTCCAAGGTTGCCAGAAGCAATGAACAAAAGTAAGTTTTTCTTTACGTGATACATTTTTAAATGCCATTATTTCTTTTTTTTTTTTTATATTTAATTATTTCTTTTTTATTCAGTTATCTACTGCATGCTCTTTAGCGCTTAGAGATTATTTATCATCAACTGATACTCGATCATGTAGTCTCGAGTTGTACTAGAAATATTTTGCAGCAATCAAGAGAAAGATCCTTAGAGGTCAAAGGTAGGTGTAAATATTGATAGCCACCTTCTGCGTGCAATCTAGAGGCTAAAACCTGGACCACCCAGGTCTCTGAGGGCGTAAACACTAGAGTCTTTGGTGTCTATCTGTGACTAGCAAGCCAAGTGAGACGAAGCTGAGAATACTTAGAAGATGATAAAAGGTATTGTCTCCACCCAGGCCTACCTATCGCCATGAAGGCAGGCAGTCAGGAGGTACAAAATGGCAACAACAGATTAAAATGAGAAGAAAATGGGCCAATGACCCAGTAAGAATTTGAGGAAAAAAATATCTTCTACATATGATCACTAGAAGAGGAATACTAGTTGGTGTCCTTGCACTATACATTTATTTTAGCTGGTTTTATTTATTCATAATTTATTTTTATTTTATTTTTTACATTGGATTTTTTTTTAGCATCGAGCAACATCACAAGGGAGACCTATGACCAAACTGAAAAGAAAAGAAAAATGTAATGTTAAAAAAATCACAATAAGATAATCGTACACAGTGTTGTTCCCCTAAGAATCCTTTCGTCGCAGCATATCAATTGGTCCCAGCATATCCCACACAATCATGATGCGTTGTGACCTTTCTCTGGTCACGTCAGCTGACCTCAACTACTCCATGTCTTTGTGTTTCATCACAGGATATTTGTCAACAGAAGCTTGACGCTGGAAAAAATTAAATGTTACGGCTTTGACATGGACTACACGCTGGCAAGTAAGTACACCCATGCCGCTGAAAGACTTCTATAAATACAGAATTACCCTGACCAATATTATGGTTATCGCTATTATCACATTTTTTTGTTTTTTTTTTAGCAAAAATTTAAGTGAAC
Organism: Syngnathus floridae; assembly: GCF_059516105.1. Lineage (NCBI taxonomy): Eukaryota > Metazoa > Chordata > Actinopteri > Syngnathiformes > Syngnathidae > Syngnathus > Syngnathus floridae. Next base: position 5,873,242 of record NC_142424.1, on the reverse strand, counting down.
TATTATTACGCACAAACTATTTTTCTTGATTAAAAAAAAATTGTGAATTTGTCAATCTGACCGCATTGCAGTGTACAAATCTCCGGAATACGAGAGCTTGGGCTTTGAGCTCCTAAGGGACAGAATTGTGTCTGTCGGCTACCCTCATGAGATTCTACGCTACACGTATGACCCGAGCTTCACCACCAGGTTGGCTTTTCACTCAAAATGACATTCTTCAGTTGTGATAAGATGGCTGGAATCACTCCGTCCATCACTGCCACCCACTTTCCCTCAGGGGCTTAGTGATCGACACCACATATGGCAACCTCCTGAAGGTGGACTCCAATGGGAACATTCTACTTTGCAGTCACGGGTTCTGGTTCCTCAAAGGGTAATGTGAAAATTAACAGCAATGGATTTTCCAACAATCACCCCATCCTTTTTTTTTTGTGTGCCTTAAAGCGAGGAAATTCACCGCTATTACCCCAACAAGTTCATCCAGAGAGACGACACCAATCGCTTCTACACTCTCAACACACTCTTCAATCTTTCAGGTGTCACCTTTATCGCTCTTTTAGTCTTCTCAAGAACTCAAACACCATAGGCGCCATCGTCTTGACCAACATTACAAAACAGTAGTGTAGCATAGTAGGCCTAAGTGTTCATCCCAAAAAGATGCCATGGCTTTATCTTCAGAGCACAAACAATCCCGTGGCCTTGCGCTAACTTGTTACCTTGGGAGCTCTGCTGAAACCATAATGGAATATCTACTCTGGGGAAAAAAATGTCTGTCCCTCGAATTTGAATTTATGTATCCCTAAAAGCATTTTCGAAGCAAATTCAAAGAGTGTATTGAGTTGATTCAGATTAAGTACAAAAAATTAATCTAGTAGAGTTTATTTGCATCTTTGATTAAAAGACATTAAAAATGTGTGTTACATTATTCGGGGACTTTATTAACATTTGAGTGGATTCACGCATGATTGCTCCACAATGTTGTGTGTGTACATGTGTGTCCATGTTTATGTTTCAGGAAACTATTCGACTTGGCCTGTCCTGTCTGCCTGATGTCAATCCTTACATAGTATTACTTGCTATTACTCTAAAAATGTGTTTGGGCAAAGGAACGCTTACCCCGAACTAAATTGTGGTTTATTTTTCCTTTTTACAGAGACATATCTCTATTCTTGCCTTGTGGACTTCTTTACCAAATGCAGCAGATACAAATGGTAAGCATGTACTTTCTGAACCATCTTCTTTTGCAAACTAAAAATATACGATAACAAAAAAATCTACCACCCCCAGCGTGCAAAAAGGTTACCACTATGGTGACCTGTTCATGTCATACAGAACCATGTTCCAGGATGTAAGGGACGCAATGGACTTCATTCATGACACGGTAACCTTTACACGACTGTTGGTCTGTTTTTTTTTTTTTTTTCTCCTCTGATACATACTTAGTGTTACACTCTGTGCAGGGCATCCTCAAAGACCAGACCATCAGGAATATTGAGAAATATATTTTACGAGATGTGAGTAGCTAAAAAAATATATATATATATATAAATATATATATAAATATATATATATATATATATATATATATATATATATATATATATATATATATATATATATATATATATATATATATATATATTTATATATATTACATGAAAACAAAAATAGATTATATATATTATAATATATTTTAATATAATATTTTAATAATTTTTTTTACAGCCAAATATAATCACTCTTTTGACTCGGATTAAAAAAGTGGCCAAAGTTTTTCTTGCCACAAACAGTGACTACAAATACACTGAGGTAAGCCTCCAAAAAGACTCAAATGGTACAAAATTGCTACAAACATGACTAATAGTGCCTTTAAACTTCTTCTGCCCTTTATCCAGGCCGTTATGACATATCTTCTTGAACACGGTGCCACGGTAAGATCATTTGGCTTGAAGATGCAGAAAAATGGATAAGCGACACGCGAAAGCAAAAAAACACGTAACTGTCAGGCCACCTAGCGAGTCCGCCAATAAAAGATAGAGCTTGATTAGGTGTCGTCATAGCAACAATTTGTCTCAAACTACACAACTTGGCTTTAAGGTTGTTATTCTGAGGACAAAACACTGCATGTTCTTGCTCAAATTTTCCATCAGCAGTCTGGAGATTCCCTGGAGTCATGGCGCTCCTTCTTTGACCTCATCGTTGTTGATACGAGGAAGCCGCTGTTCTTCGCGGGGGGCACGGTGCTAAGACAAGTTGAGACGGTATATGAAGGAATTCCTGCGCTTTGACACCTGAGATCAGTATTGGACTGTGATTGACTTCTGTCAATCATCTTCAATTATTTTATCGGTATTTGCGATCCAGAACACAGGGAAACTTTGTATCGGGACGTACACCGGTGCTCTCCAGCATGGAACTGTGTACTCTGGAGGTGAGACAGATCTATTTTTTTCAGTTGTCACTAAAGCAACTCTGCTAAAATCTGTTATGGATTATTTTGATGGTTTTAGGCTCGTCAAACATAGTTTCCGACCTGCTGAACGTCAAAGGTAAAGACATCCTCTATGTGGGGGATCATATCTTTGGCGACATCCTCAAGTCCAAGAAACGGCAAGGCTGGAAAACGTTCCTGGTGGTTCCAGAGCTCATCAAAGAGCAACAAGTTTGGGAGAAGAAGAAAAGTACCCCATTTTTCAATTTTTTCCTCAGAATTAATTTGTGATTGAGTTTTTGAGAGATTTGTTTTTTTTCCCAGATTGGTTTGAAGAGCTGAAAAGTCTTGACATTTCCCTAGCTGAGATTTACAAGTACGTACGCATTCGAGTAATTGTGTATTCTGCTATTTTGCTGTTGAAAGTTCTCCGCTTTAACGAGGTCCAAGCCAGATGTCACTGAAAAGTTTAGTCGATCACGCGCTAGCCGTTTCAAGCTTAGCTTCGCTTAGCATTTAGCATGGCCTCTCCATCTTTTCTTATGTTCTAATATGGTACTTCTCAGATATAGTTTATTCACCGCCATGCGATGTTTACCAACTTTGAATTGACTCAGCAACATTTTCAGGCGCAGTAGTCGCCAGCCAAAACTGTTGCTAGCTAGCTAGACCTCTCACTACTCGCGGTAGCCAACTTCGGCGAAGCTTTTTTAAAATTTTCTAGCTGTTTCTTTTGTTCATCTTCTACGTTCTTGTAATGGTTGTCTTCACATTTGGCTATTGTTGCTTGCAGGCACTTGGACAGCGGTAGTCAGGATACTCCTGACATCATCAGCATTCAGTACAGAATGACGGTAAAGACATGAAATATTGTACATGCAGATAAACCTTCACACTATTAATATTATTGGATGGCCTTGCGACTAGTACAGTATCCCATCCAGAGTCAGCTAGCACAGGCTAACGAGCCATGTTTTTTTTTATAACTTAGGACAGATAATTAAGTTGATAACATTTTGATTGCCTGTGTGGGTTCCTCCCCCCTGGTTGGCCTCCTGCAGAATCTGACCACCTGGATGGACATGTCTTACGGTCAGATGGGCAGCCTACTTCGAAGTGGCTCCAGACAGACGCTGTTTGCCAGCCAACTCATGCGCTACGCCGACCTCTACGCGGCTAGCTGCCTCAGCCTGCTGCACTACCCCCTCAATTACCTCTTCATGGCTCCTCCATTGCTGGTCGGTCCTCCTTTACTCACGGCGGAATTAAACTGCTGTCACTTCCTCTAACTGGTCACCCGTGTTGCTTTTCCCAGATGCCCCACGAGGCCCCGGCGCACGGCTCTGTTGACTTTCCTTCAACGGCGCTAACCAACTGTCAGTGTGGGAAGGATAGGGGCTAAGGTAGCTTTAATTACTTTTTCTTTACAGCAAATTTGAGTAAAAGTTAAATTGTGACTATTTTTGTCTCAAGAGCAGCGTTTAAAACAAGAGAACATGAGGACACTTTCTAAAGAGCATGGCATGAAGATTTCGCTGTTGGAATAGTTTGGCAGCCATGAGGAGATATGTTGCCGAAATGCACGGCTCCCTCTGCTGGATGGGAGTTGCTATCCACCCTCTATTTAGTGAACCCTCAATAAATTTTAAGTCAGAAAAGTTGAATCATTTCAGTAGTTATTTTCCCTCTTTTATTAGGCATTACAAATTAACCATATAAACTAATAAAATTGTTAAAAGTAATTTAAGCAAATCTTTTGAAGTGGGTATTAAAACTGGTAGCATTTTGCATTTTTCAGTTCAAAGAACAAATTTTATATTAACAGCAAGATAAAAAAAAAAAAGGCACATACAAACCACCATTCACACGAGGGGCTATGAACTTTCCAGATAAATATGCGCACCTTTAAGAGTAAAACCATCATGTATGGTTAAGGTTGTACTGCTAATAAAATCACAAACGAGACTTGTCCAACTAACCTTACAGCCTTTTATAACTGTTATACTTTGAATGTCCACTAGATGGCAGTAAGTCTCCTTTACAGCAACCCTTCTCATCAAATTCTGTCTCGCTTGCATCCGCATGCACACACACACACACTGCAGAAAGTATCATCGAAATATTGCAGGCATTTTTTTTATTACCAAGCCCACTTATAAAATAAATTAAACAGTAGTTAAACTATTTTTCATTGATTTCAAAAGGAGTTATCCATCAGTTTGAAATACTATAATAAACAGACAGACAGATAGATGAAAAAAAAAGTTGATAGTGATGCAATGTGGATGTGATTAAGTCCCCTTTTCGCCTCTAAGAGGAAAGACCACAAGAGGATACACCCCCCTTTGCTTTTATTGGCACCGCCCCCTTCTACAACCAGACACACAAAGCAACACACTCACTTCCCAGATGATTTCATTTCCTGTATCAGGGGCTATTTTAGTTTATTTGGATTTCCCTCTTCATTGTCTGCTTGTCGACGGGATTTATTATTGTTACTGTTTGTTTTGGTGGTTTTTTTCTCCTCTTTTATTTTTTTAAAATTATTGTGTTGCTTTATTTTAACACCACTTGTTAAATTCACACATTTGATAGTTTCTGGCTGGTTTTAATCTTGTTGTTCTGTTATCTGGATTCAATACTATCTTTAATGTTACTTTTGATACATCTTCATGTTTTATGCACTTTTTTTGAGATACCATTAAACTCTTTGTGGATATTTAAATCCAACAATATGTTGATTTATTTCATCTATTTCATTAAAATCTAATAGTAGAGTACTGGAGGAACAATATCACACACAAAATGCTTTTTAAACCCTCAATATTTGTAATATTGTAATTCTACGATTTATTCACATAAGGCAGTACGACAACGGAAAAGCTTTTTTTGGTGAAGTTTCCCCTATTAATTAACTAACCAATACAAACCATTATAAACCGTTAGCAACTCTTAGTTTCCTACAAATACAAGTTATAGTAAGGAAGTGAGCACAATACACAAATCAGCAAAATAACATGATTTATGTAATTCACTGATTGTTTGATATGCAAACGTCACTACATTTAATTAGTCAGTTTTGTTTTTCTTATTAGCTTTTTCTAACTTTTGAAAGGCTTGTATGTTTTCTACAAAACTAAAAATACTTTTTTAGGGGGTCCAAAAAGTGCACTGTAATAGGAGAAAAATCTTTAACTTCTTCCTTTTTTAACATAATTACTTATTCTTTTCATTATTATTATTACTGACTGGGCTCCTTTATTGTCCCCCGCCCTCATTCACAATTATTTCCACAATTAATTATTGCATTTGGTTGCATTAAGCAAGAAAGTTAATTCTATAAACCCCATTGTTTTTAAACAGTAACTTTCTTTTGCTAAGCTCAAAAGCACACCTTTTTCTTGGCACTTTATTCCATACAAATGTATACACACAAACATAATACACACACAGGCGACTAAAAAAACGACTTTGATAGTATATTTTTAATACGATAAATTGATTTAACTTATAAAGTTGTTTGGAAGCATTGAAAAGGCAAATTGTGCATTTTTACACCTTTATTGAAGTCCACATGCAAAGTTACATCTACAAAAGACATCCAAGTCAAACTCCAAAGCTTTTTTTTAACCAGTTGTTCGTCATTCTTTTGCGCTTGTAAGTGCTCCTTAGCAGCCATGTGTCTCTCATGGCAGTATACTGTGCACTCTTGTGCAGATGCAGAAGCACCACCGTCCCCCATTCCACACATTCCAGGATTTCCCAGCAAGCATTGCAAGCAAGCCCAAACAAGTCACGTTCTTGCACTGGGGCGGAATTTCACACAGTCAAGTGACTTGAGGCGGCTTCTCTTTTTCGGGGGGCCCTCGATCAACCCCTCCCTTACGGTGGCCGATCGCAAAAACAAGGACATAAGTTTGCGTTGAGACAAAGCCTTTTTTTTTTTTTTTAAAGCGCCGTTGGTTAAAAAAAAAAAAAAAAAGGTCTTTTAGCACGGTGCAAACAAACAAGGCTCTTTGCTGAGAAGCTTGCCCTCAAGGTTCAAACATGAGGCACACACGGGAGCACTGACACCTAATCTCAACACAACCTGAGAGAAGAGCAGGACGAGAGGGGATGGGTTTGGGGGGAGGGAGGGAGGGTGAGGGGCCCCGCATTCCTCCCCCTTCCCCCCTCCCCGACCTGCTATACGCTACAAGGATGCTCAAAAAACACAGAGGCCCACCCTCACCCTCCTCCACTTCCTTTTAGCATAAGCTCGCACTCCCGTGTCACCGTGTTTGATGACACAACACCACACAGGTGCAGAAGACAGTTGGTGTAAATAAACTTCGTGTTACTGTTCAATGTAATAAACAAAAGTGTTACCTAAGCTAAGGAGGTTATGTTGACACAGTTTGTGAGTTAAGGCCACTCTAAAGCTACTTCAAGTTCCACTTAACTTTCCCTTTTTTGTGGTGTGGATTCCCAACCACTGAAGAAAACCAACATTGGTCAATGTCACATTCTTTCTCAAAAGTGACTGAGTTGGATTCTCTGGGCTTATTTTTTGACATTTTTAGCTCAAATGGAACTTTTGCTGTTTATTACGTGTTGATTTTTGTATATTTGAGCTAAATGTGGATTATTTGGGTTTAGCAGTTCCAGGCTAAAACTTCAAGGTGTGGCTATGGGTTCAGGCGTGAATGCAAGATTTGTTTTGATCATTTTTGCTAATATTGTATGGACACTTATATATTTTAATTGTTAGTCTATAAGATTATATAGGATTAAACAGAATCTACTTATCATATCCCAGTTTTATGACCAACATTACACTTTTTTATGAAAACCGCCTAGCAAGGATTTTTTTGGTTCACATTTTGTGAGCATGCCCGACTCTTAAAAATTTCATCTGCACAACATTTCAGGTTTCGCAGTAGGCTAAAAATGATTTCGGTATCTTATAGTCATTTTTGTTGCACACATTTTGGTGGCCAATTTGATCACTTTTGTGCTGGCATTTCATAGCCACATAACTTAGTCATATGATTGGAGCTATAAAAAAGTTTTTTATCATTTTAATATTTTTTTTGTCATGCATTCCTTATTTCCTAATGAGGAAAATGCAGTAAATGTAATTACAAAAGTTTTTTTATTTTGGTGGAATGGCCAGTTAAGTTTTATTAACTCTAAGCCCTTCTAGATTTCTCCAATCACCAAGGTGGTTGGTTTCAATGTGTTCCATTATTATTATTATTATTATTATTATTATTATTATACAAGAGTAATGAACTTTTAAGGGTGAAGACTGGGTCAAGGAAGAACCCCTTCCACCATTTTGTTGAATTTTATATATTAAATGAATCTGTGAATCAAATGACGCAAAATAAGAACATTCGGTTTGTTCCTATGGGTGTCTCAATATAAATCACAGTCATTATTTCTTGATAGTGACTTTTGACATGGTTATCAAAAAATATTTATATAATATTTTTTTGAGTAAATGGTGCAGAAGGCTCCACCACCTGCCATCAGCCATCAAGTCAAGTCAACCTGTCCACTTCCACTGGCCAGTTCTGAGGCCAAATGCTATGACAATACTATTGCACTGCTAGAATGGATGGTACAGTAGTGCAACATTGTCAAAGCAGCTGACCTCAGCATGTGTCAGCACACGGACAGAATAAAGAGATAGAGAGGAGGGAGTTGAGGGCTGGGAGGGGTGGCCATTCGTTTTGCTGCCAATCTACATTTTAATTTGCTTTATTTGTAATTGTGTGAGAGTATTTAAATATTTGAAAGCTATTTGGGAAGTTGCTTGAACTAATACACCCACCAAAAGCGGGAGGAAGCTGCAACCCATGGACCATATGCAACCAGAGTATTTAATGCAATTTTAAAAGCAATTTCTTCCTAAAGGAAAGCTCACACGTTGAAAGTTGATTTCACTAAGACACAAAAAGTCATCTATATGCAAATAAACTTTGAAAAAACACAATCTGTAAGAACCACTTGTTTGATTGCAAAGTCATATTTTCAATTCATTCCGAACAGGACTTGAAAAACTTTCCACAGCCCAGTCCACATTGAATTTCTTTTTAGAAACAAAAGTCAAAGAGTGGTGCGGGTCCATCAACCAATGCCCTTTTAATATTGCACTGCTCATCCCCAATGGCCAGTAGTGCAACAGAAAAAGGGCAGTGGTCAACAACCATGAAGCCTCTATCGCATAGAAAAACTTAAATACAAATATATACACACACACGATTGGATGGACATTTTCTATATAAATAAATAAAAAAACTATAAAACAGCCCATGCCTGTGTGTGGTTGAAGAGGGGGCACAATAACAAAAAGCTGCTTGAGTGCTGAATTAACTTCCTAAATTTAACAGCGTTGCTTATACTCTCGCCCTGGGAGAATGGGAATTTCCCAGCATGTGGGCCCATACTATTCTCTTCAGTCAATGACATGCATTCTAATTTGGGGGGAGAGGAGGAGGAGGAAGAGGAGGAGGAATGAGGTGGGGGTTAAAGAGAGGAAGAAAGGGAGAGGGGGGGGTGCACATTAAAGCCTTCCCACACCTTGCCTATCAAACTATTAGTCAGACATGGCCCCAAGTTGCAGTTCTGATGAGTACAAAGTCACTCTAGAGCAAGAAGGAGAGCGAAAAAGTTTGGGAAAAGCTCATTTTGGAAAAAAAAGTGAAGAAGTGCACGTGAGGCGTTTGCGCAACACCTTCCGTGGCTGTTACACAACGTACACAATCCATAGCATGACGCCAGTCACTGGACGACGAAAAACGAGAACATCATATGGACGCATGGTGCTATTTACCTGCTTTCCTTCACTCTCCGCCATGTCTACAGAGGAGGAGGCGAAGGAGAGGAAGAAGGAGCGCGCGCGGCCTATGCGCCTCCTCCGCTCCACGCCAAGCCACCCAACCAAGCAGGCAGCCCGGAGTCTCTTTCCTGCCAGCTCACGGCGCAACACTGACGACTTGTTAGATTGCACAACAGGCTTGGCTGCACGCACACGCCCGCAACGTGAAAATGTAACCCCACACCCACCCCCACCAACCAGACCCCCCCCCCCCTCTCTCTGCTCGTCACTCCCTCCCCTTCCTCCCAATCATCGGATACCTATTAGGTGGCCAAATAAGGTGCACTTTATCCTCTTCAAGCCCCCCCCGAACCAGGCTCGGTCTGTTTTCCACGCGCGGAATCAAGTTTGTGCACAAGATTTACGCATAAAAAGAAGCTACAACTCACCGTGGAGAACCCCCCCCCCTCCCCTCCTCTCGCGCACACCACCCCCTTTTTCTACCTCTCGTCTTCCCACGGAACACTATCAGCAGGAGAATCCGTGGATAGGCCAAGAAAAACAACGACGACAAGGGAAAAGCGAGCCTCTTTCCTCGAAATCACGCCGCGTGGAAGGCGGGTGGTGGAAGGGGGGAAAAAGGGGGAGGGGGGGGGGCTATGGCTTCGGTACTCGTTGTCCCCGCGTCGTGAATAACCGCACAAATCGGAGCCGAAAAGCGTCCAAAAATGAGCGTCGAATCCCGCACAAACCTCCTCTTTCCTCATGAGGCGATGGTAGTGGAAAAAGTCTTCCACGCACACGTAACGCGCACGGCCCTCGAGCATACCGGACTCCATCTTTGACTACTTGACATTCACAGGCTGGCGAGGCTCGAGTCGCCGCTTTTGCATTGCCGCGCTCCCATTGGTTGCCTCCTGCGCTAGTCTGCGGCGATTGGTCAGCCCTAGGCGCCCGCCCCGCTTCCTATGCGCCGCTCATTGGTCGAGCACAACGACGCGTCAGCCAGCGCAGCAAATGCCTGATTAGCTATGTCCCATTCACAAAAATCCACCCAAACTCCTCCTCCTCCCCTCGCGGTATCCTAATTATTTTATTCACTTTTTTTGGTGAGCCCGCTTTAAAACAAACACGCTTATGATATGATAATAATCAGGCCTTAATTGATGGTAACACGGGTGGCCATTACACCAACTATGGCGTCACCTCGCTTACTTCCGCACCGAATTTTATTTAAAAAATCCGATTAGATTAAATTCATATTTAATAATTTAAAAAATCCTACATATTCAGGTAGTTGCGGGCGGGAGAGACGAACCGAGGCGCCATCAGAGGTGACAAAATGTGCCGTTCGAGTAGCTCAATTTGTCACCTCGGTCGGTGCACAAAATGGAAGCGCGGCCAGCCTTTTTTTTTTTCCATTTTTTTTTTTTTTTTTAATCGACGCCCAGAAAGGAGAAGCGGCCTGTGAAATTTGGCATTCCTGGCCCAGAGGAGCTGAAATAATGGCATTATCCCGCGGCTTTCCCCCTCTTTCCCTCACTCAGTCTACCCATATCTGATTGTGCAGCCACTCGGTGCTTTTTTTTTTTTTTTTTTTTTAATATATATATAAAGCAGGGCGTGATGAAGGTTGACTCTCCTCTTCTGCCCCCCCAAAAGTGTCCCGTCAAGACACACAAGTTAATTTAAGGCACCAAAACTCTCTCACTCTCTTTGCTCTCTCTATCAAGATCCAATAATAAGTTCTGATAGTGACTGTTGGTGGTCCACAGCGTCCTGCTGCTAATACACAAACTGCACCAAGTGCAGGGAATTAATGCTGCAAACGCCCGATTAGCTCATTCATTACTGTGGAGAGCACACACACAGGGTGACAATCGACTCAAAGACCTGAAAATGTTAATGGGAGGGGTGGGGTGTCATCTCATTAGAGATTAATCTAATGTACAATTATGTAAAAAATACCCTAAATCCAATATAACTGAGCATGGTATATTTAGCATTAAGTACTATTATGTGTTATGATTGTATTATCAAACTAATGAGAGAACAAAAACAATTTAAAATGTTTCAACAAAACTGTTATGTTCCAATGGATTGAAGTTTTGCTGTTTGAATAAAATGTAACATATACAATAATACAAAAAGAATGTAATCACATTTTTTAAAATGTGTTTTGATTACTTTAAAATGAAGATTAAGAAATTACAAATAATCAAACTTTGCTTTGAATCTTTTTGCTAATTCAAATATCACACTTACGTCCCGTCATCCAATTTGCATACATAACTAATACAATTTAAAGTCAAATGAAACAACGCATGGATATTAAAATAGAGGCACGTTTAGGCTTCTAGTTTTGTGACAATAACTACACTAATTTGCTTACAGATTTATTATAGTTCAGTCTTAAAGATTCTTCTACTCTCAGAAGCTCTAGTAGTGAAGTTAAAACCACTGGGGGATGTTTTTAAAATTTGCAAAATGAGGAGGATTGAAGTTAATGTGGTTTATATGCTTAAATGCAGTTTTTGAAGTCAAACATTTAAGTAGCTAATAAAGTGGTCTACACCTTGAATACACTTGTGCATATAAATTCAAGCAACATTTTATTTTTGGTAAAAGATGCCTTACGTGTGTTCATTATTATTTATTAGCTAAAGATGAGCGATTTTATCAAAAATAATTCTAATGGTAAGATAGTTGTTAGTTTGAAAGTGTTTCCTGTGGTTACACATTTTGACATTGAAGTTTTGTTGGGGAATAGGATTATCTCTATGACTAAGAGTAGGTTTAAAAAGAGAAAGAGAGGGAGGGAGAGAGAGAGACTCACTTTCATGTTTTGGAAAACGTTTCTGTTTAAAAGGAATCTGAGGGGATTTAAAGGCCCCAAACATGCATGCAGGAGTAGTAATATGGCTGTCTGCCTCTGACTGTCATGTGGGCCCGGGTGAGAAAAGCCTTTTAAAAGATGCTGCTTATTGTTGTGCCTCTTTTTTTTTTTTTTGCATTTCCCTCTATGTAGCAGCTCCCATCCTCCCAAAACGTACCTCCTTTCTTCCTCTGCACTTTGACCTCTTCCCTTCCCCCATACCCATTTCCATCTAATACACACAACACACACACACCACACAGACACACAACGATGGATGATCATTGATAATTTTGAAGACTCTTACTGGTGACGTTTTAGGTGGCTGTAGGAGGTTTCTTCTTTGATGAAGTAGCAGTGGCTGAGCCCCACCTCAAACTCACCCCCCCCTTGAAACAGACTCTATGGACTGCATGCATGACATTCCAGCTGTGTGGGTGGCACGCTTTTTTTTTTTTTTAAAACTATGTCTCCAACGGTACACAGCAACTCCTGAAGCTCCCGACGGCGCGGGAACCGCCACCACCCCCGGCGGCATCAGCCATTCTTCAAACTCTCTTTAAACCGGCTGAAAATAACATTAGGTACGCCTGCACGTTCTACTCAGAGCCCATAAAGTAAACATGTATGAAGACAATGAGGCTTAGTTGATTACCAGTAGGTGTGCAAATGCACTGAATCACTCTGAGGTGTTTCTATTATTTTGACTCTAGATAAGGTGAGCATAAGTACTTTTCACTATGGTGTACTTGTACGCCAGTGAAATCTACAAGAAATAGAAATTTGATAGATTTCATATCTAGATAGCTAGCTCGCCAGATAGCTAGCTAGCTAGCTATAAGTCTAGTCCTCTTTGCCTTGCCGTTGACTCTAACATATGGATACATTCTATCTAAATAAAGTGAACTCCATCATTAGAGATACCAGCACCTTGCTGTTGTATTTTACGAATAAAATACACTTAAAGCAACCAGTGAGCAAAGAGTCACCTATAATGACTCCCAAGCTCACTCGCTGACAAGCGTATTGATTACTCATCGATTATTTCCTAGTGTGCACGTGGTGCACGTGATCAACGACGAGCCTAGTCTGTAACTCACAGTCCACCCCCCCATGCAGTATGCATACATGCACCCCCCTCTTTCTACTTCAACAGTACTGCATGAGCCGAGTCCAAGAGAAAAAAAAAACTCCAGCCCATTAAGTGAACTTCAGAGGAATTCCTCACTTTACATACGGAATGCACTAGAGGTCGAAGGGCAAAGGGCCAGAGGGGAATCCACCCGCACCCAAGCAGGCAAGGCAGGCCGGGCCTTATTTAAACAAGCCTGGAATGCCTACTTTGCTTGCTGGATGGTGTGCTGGAAGAACAAGAAGAAGAAGAGGAGGAGGAGGTGGAGGAGGAAGGAAGTTCTCTGCTATTAACATGAACACGAGTGGCCAATAAATAGCAACACGCTTTAAATGACCTCGTTGAGAGCCTCCATACACAACACGCCATTCACGTCCAATGCAAAAGATCAGAAGGCTCACTTTTGATTGACACACCCGCTGAGGTACGTGTTTACAAATATTGTACTTTTAACGTAAAAAATAAATGAAGCCTAATCGTAACGGTAAGGACAGTTTTGAACTGGATTGTCCGTAATCAGCGACTTTAAAGATGCCAAATATCAGAAAGCAGCTCAAAGTGCAGCTCTACACCGCAACACACATTGCTATCTTTATGTTTACATTTTTTCATGTGTTTATAAGTGTCCAAAAGAAAGAAACAAAAATATTAGCAATTATTTTATTTGTATTATTAACTCCACTCAAGGAGAATTATTATTTATTATTATTATTTTCATTTGAACATGGATCCATTTTATGCCAAGCGTAATAGCAGGGTGTCAATTCAAACCGTCAAATCAAAACGCTACTATTATTCTATAATCCTGATCATATTTCTTTAGGTAGCGGCTCTCATTAGACTGTACAGTTGTACCTAATGAAGTGGCCTGTGACCACACTACCAATCAAACTGTCTGCTACTGTTCAAACGGTTTATTTTGTTGTTGTATTATGCTTCAAAATATTTTGCAAAATTGTTCCCAACAAATAATGCAACACTGCCTCACTTCCGTTAGCGTTAGGAATGATTCAGCTCTCTTCTTGAAATAAACAATAAGTCTATAATTCAGATGAATTCCATACCCCCAACAAGTTGTGCTGAAGATTCTCTTTTCACAATTATTCACTTTAAGATACTTTTGTTTCTATTTATGTGCACTTTGTGCCACTTTTTGGACATTTTCTGGACCTTGAATGAGTTATCTTGAGGTATGGGCCGGCCCCCTTTAAAAGAGGCCCTCCAGTCAAGACCACACAGCAGCACTCACTTAGTATGAGAAAGTCAGTTTCCAAACTGCAATAACATTAAAATATACGAGATCAAGTGAGTCCAATAAAAAGTTCTACTTGTACAAGTCATTTAATTATTTAGTGTCGGTACGGTGCAACAGATTAGGACACGGTTGAAATTGGTGTTTTCCTCTTATGTATACAATTATTTCACTTTCTTTTCTTTCTTTTTAAATTACAACAAACAGATACAAAAACAGAAAATATGTGAGAAAAATATAAACTGTCTCTTAACAACCAGCTCTTATGAATCATACCAAAAATTTGGTTTTGAAATTTGGTTGGAAAACACATCTCACAATTAAATGCGGTGTTTTGAGGTTATATACAATTATTTTGCAGTCTTTTTCCTATGATATAACTCATAAAAACTGTTGAGTCTTACAAGTCTCTTTGTAAGACTTACAAAAATATGTAGAACATTGTGCAAAGAATTAGGACACCGTTAAATTCGCTGATTTATGAAGATAAATGTATGATAATATAACCAGCAAAAACGTCCTTCTGCAAAGTCTTAGGTGTGAAAATTCTTTACATTACAAAAGACATTAAAAAAGCTTCTAAATGTCTCTTAAAACTAAACTCAAATTCTTTCCCCATGAAAAGACATATACATAAATATACAAGTATATACATATAAATATACATGTATACATACAATTTATATAGAAAAGATTGTAAAAAATATTGTGTGAAATTTCATAACCAGAAAAAGTTCTTACAAAGGTTCCGCCAGGCTTAAGTGTCAAGTATTAAGTGTAGACAAATTTTACGCAAAACTGCCTCTTTAAAATCTGCAATCTGAATTATTTTTTTGCCTCTTGTAGGTTAGAACAATACGAAATAGCCTAGATCAAGATGAGTCGTTTGACTAGTGTGTGTGTGTGTGTGTGTGTGTGTGTGTGTGTGTGTGTGTGTGTGTGTGTGTCGCAGGCAGGGGTGGGGCAGCAGTGGTGTCAGTATCCGATGAATGAAACTCTAAATGTAAATGAATGCGTCTAATAGCAGCTGGCCATCATCATCACCTGGTCATGTGACATAGAAGCGCCTCTGGACAACAAAACCCAGCATTCCCAGCGTCCCCACCCCCACCTTTCTGTTTTTAGGACCACCACGCCAAATTTCCTTTCAAATGACATGCTACAATCCCCATGGCCGTGGTGGAATTCTGGCCACTTCAAAGCGGCGCAGGGCCGGCCGGGCCAAGCGGCCAATGACGGATGAGGGGTGGGTCGCTGCCTGCCTTGACCTCCCCGACCTTACGCCCAACCCCTGTCCACCCTCCCCCACTTTTGCCGCAATCCCACCACCCAGTGTCATGCTCTCCAACCACCCCCCCACCTTCCATGTCAGTAAACCCACCAAAAGCTAATGACTGGTCACTTAAACCATCCTATCTTAACATCTGTCACTTCGAAACAGTCCTGAGAGTCCAAAAATAAAGCAATGTAATCAATTAGAGGCTTAGCAATTAATTAATCACAAATATTTGACACAATCGGTAATGTTTGCCCATTTAAACTTATTTAGTCGACATCTAGAGGGACTTCTCAGTTTACGATGAATCGACAGAGAAGATTCAGAAAGATCCAGATTGGATTTTGCAAAGTAGTCCAGAGATGAGCCAAAAACGTTTTACACAAAGGTTTTATGGACTGATGAGATCAAAACATATTTCTATAAAATTGATGGTAAGGGTCAAAGTATGAAGAAAGAAAAGACCTGCTCATGATCCAGAACACAGCATGGTGGAGATCATGTCATGGCTTGGACTTGCATGGCTGCTTTTGAAACAGGCTCACTAGTCTTTATTGCTAACGCGTGACGGTAACAGCAGAATGAGTTCTGAGGTCTACATAAAAAATTCTGGCATAAAAATAGATCCTAACTAATTGGGAGAAGCTTCATCAAGCAACAAGAAGGACTCCAAACCTAAAATATTGAGCTTTTGGTGTTCCAATACTGAATATTTGCAAAGTCCAAATGTGCACCTCAAAAATCTTCTTCCGATACTCCTAAAGTTTTAACGTAGAGGCTACTGTGCTAGTAAAAAACATTTTAGTCTGAAGCTCTGGACTGTGACGCTAATGAGAAAAATCGCAGCACAAAACGGATGCAAGAAGTTCTAACATGATTACTTTCCAGATCCACTTTGAATGGTTTTATGGTCAGTCACATCAAGATGATTATCATTCATGATTATGTGCTTTCAGTCTTTGTTGGATGACCATAACCACATTTTCCACTAGTGTCAATCTCACTCATTCAATTCATCTTCAACTCCCGGAGGGAAAAAAAAAAAATCTGTCTACCTTTTGGTATTGTCTTTTCTAAATGTTTTAATTAGTATCTCAACAAGTATCATATTACTTCTATTGCGGCCATTTTCATGAAGTCAATAACTTCCCTTCGTCCCATGCGCGTAAGCAGATATTTGTACTGTGTTTCCCTCTGCTGGACAACAACCCCACATGCACCTTAATTACAGTATTGCATACAACGGCGTATCCTCGGTTTACGACGAGGATAATCGTCGTAAACCGTGTTAAATGGTCGGAACCTGCGCCAAAGCAGTACACATTACAAGAGTACAGAAACTAAATAATTTGACGCTTTCAATTACTTGTAAATATTTGACAACATATTTGTTAAGTCAGATAAGATAAGAAGGCAACTCTTTCATTATTTTTTTTTGTTTTAGTTTGGACGCATTTTAGGTCAAAAATTTCATTGTCTGTCTTACGTTTGTGACTTTTCTTCTACAAGTCTTCATTTTCTTTGAGCTTTAAAAGTCCCTCCATGCCATTTAAGATTACATCCAGTACGGCATGAGCATAAAAAATAAAAAATTCAATGGCGAGTGCAGGTAAAGTTGACAAAACTGTTAGCGCTAACCAACCTTTTTATGCGCCACGGACCGGTTACGTGTCAGAAATATTTTCGCGGACCGGCCTTTATACAAAAATACATTTATATAAATAAATAATACATTTCTAATGAATATATAAATACGATGAAATAAAATTGGCATATAAACAAGTATAAACCACATAAAAGTAATACTCACCATTACGTTGAATTAGTGGGAGCACTGAGGTTGTTTCTCAGAAACGAGCCGGTCCCATCGAGGCGTAATCGGAGACAATGACACCCGAAGTGGTTAAGATTTGTCTTTTAATGCAGGATGCTTGGTCTCCGTGTGCCGAAGAAGTTTTGAAGGCTTCATTGCTTCGTTAGCTAGCCTGTCGCCGCCACATATGCAGTGTGCTTAGCTCGTCACCTGTGCCGATAAATCCATATTTTAAGTAAGACTCCAGAAATTTTCTTTTAAATGTAGCTTTCCTGATCTTAAAAGTCGTAGCTTCTTCTTCTTCCGTCTCCTCATTGGGCTTTTTTCCCTTTCCGAAGAAGCTTTCCAGACATTTCTGTTTCTTGCTCATTTTTGCTTGCTTGGCGGGCTCGACTGGTGTGACATGTCACGTGACCGGGAAACAGCTGCACTGACGGATGTAATTGGGAGAAAAACACCAATTTTTAAAAATATTTCTCAAAATAAATTTTTACTCATTTTTGCTAGCTTTGCGGGCTCAACTGGGGAAACACGTGACCGGGAAAAGCGTCTTGACCTGAATTAATTGATCGTCGATTAAAAAAAAAAACGGACCGGGGATTGGGGACCCCTGGGTTAGCTAGTTGTTTGCGTAGAAGAAAAATGCGACTCACCTGAACATGTGCGCTCTCGTACGCCCCCTTCTGTTTGGATGATACAACCACTCGAACAATTACCAGCCTTATCAAGGTTAAACGTATAATGTTAAAATTAGGTAACGTCCTTATTGATATATTTAAACAAGTGTAAAACACTTTTATGGTTCCCCTAATTGAAATATGACCCCCGAAAAAGACAAATACATTTACAGTTAGAGTCATGTTTATTTACAGCACAATCTTGAACGAGGGAAGGAGACAAAAGTGTTCTTTTTTTTTCGTGGATAGAATGCATCCGGATTCATGTTTCATCACAACACGGTTCTTAATTTATTGAGTCACCATTTGTCTATACAGAATCCATTCAGTCGCAATATCTAGAGAGCTGCAATCTTCTGCTGGAGACAAAAAAATGAAAGGGCCGAAAAGAAATCCATTTAAAAAATTCCACAATGATCGTCTTTAGCTATTTATATATGTATATATACACATATACACACACATATATATATAGGTATATATGTATACTTATATATGTATATAAATCTATATATTTTCTTGCCATGTCCATGGAGAGGTGATGGGGTTTGTGGTTTTGACAGTTTAGGCTTTGAGAGGGTCCTCAGGTCCCAAATATTGAAATATTGAGCTTATTTTTTTTTCCTCCCCCCCCAAGTCACAAATGTCCCGAGTACAAACTCTTCTGTGTACATGGGGGGTGCTTCATAGAATAGGTCCAGTTCAGCCTCCAAAAAAAGTTCAGCAGTAGCCCTCCAAAATGATTACAATGTACACTTAACATGCACGTCCAGAGTAAAAAATCAAATTAAAAAGAACATTGAAAAAGAAAAATGAGCTGTCCCTTGGGCTTTCTAGCCACTTGCTGTATAAATTAGAAATGAACTGACAAGCACCACAAAACAGTGGCAAAAAAAAAGACTGGTTACAGTAAAAAACATACATGTTAGCTTTTAGTTCTAATTTCCATAGATCAATTTCAGATTTTTAAAGTGATTTTTTTTTGTCCTCAGGTCCACACACACGCACATTCACGCTGTATCTCTTTACATGTAACCACAGTATGTGTGCATCTGCCACTGACTTATCACAATAGTCAGGTCGTCATTACGCTCACTCGCTTGTTCTGCGTCAATGTCACCGACTCGGTGGCCTTTTAAAGTCCCTTTAGGATGTGCAAAAAAAAATATTAAGAAACAAATGGGACAAAAAAAGGTCTCCTGGATGAACGTAAAATACCTTCAAATTAGTTTAACATTCATTTATTTGAAGAAACATATTTCGAAAAAAAAACACTGTTTACATTTCCACTTGCCCCTAGTTTGACAAACAAACAAAAAAAAAGATGAAGTACATAGATTACAAAAAAATGTCAGAGTCGCTCGCCCGCGTGAATGCCAACCTGACTATTGTCACAGCAAGTTCAAATTAAAAGCAAATAAAATCATTCAATCACACTCACATACACGCGACCCAGAGCAGGAGCGGGTAACTAACGGCCGCTGACATTTCGTGGTTGTTTTGAATTTTATTTGTGTTTCAAGCAAACACACCAAAGGGTTCGAGAGTCAACCGTCCGGCCGTCAGTTTCAAGCCACCCGTTGCTCAACATGCTCTCAAACACAAATACAAACTCAAGAGATGGCAAAAATACAAGTTTACACATATATACAAACGAAAGCCACGCCCGCCGGCTGTGTGCTTCGCAATTTAATAATGCATCGTTTTTCTGTATACGCAGAGAATAAAACCTTTTTTTCTAAATAAAATACATTGTTGCCTGTGTAGAATGGGGGAGTGAGGATAGCAGATGATCAGAGAGGAGAAGGAGGAGGAGTCTATGTGAGTGTGTGTCTGCTCCCCTGCTCTCCTTCACTGCATTTCCCCCTCCCGTCTCCACGGCGACGCTCCGTGCTTGACATCGCTCCGAAATAATATTAATAATAATGTCAAGAGTAATGACCACGACAATGCTAAAAAAATATATATATATATATATAACCACCGCCCCCCCATGTCTCACATCTGCAAGTCCACAAAGAGGGGGAGGGGCAGGAGGGAGGTCATGTGATCTTGTGTGACAAATCAATGCGGAGGGAGGAAAGACTGGGAGGAAGGGGAAGTGAAACATGAGCAGGATGTGCTATGATGAAGAGGAGGAGGATGAGTGGTGTGTAGGACACACACACACACACTTGTGTCTTTCTGTGGTGGGGGCAGGGAGGGATGGAGGGGGGGGGTTCCGCAGATGGGTGGAAAGCATGAACGAGTGGTGACGACATGGCCTCACTGTGAGGGCGCCCCCTCTACTCCCCCATCCCTCCATCGAGCGCTCTTCCATGGGAGTGGGGGTCCGCTGTCCTCCCCCCTAGTTGCTGGTTGTTAATTTGCCTGGGTGCTATCATACCTCCAGGAAGCGGGAGCTGGGCTTGGTATGGAAGGGCTCGGACCACATGCGCCGCAAATCACCCTAAAACACACACACAGGAACATACCAAGTGTTTACATCCAGGGTTGGGCAAAGTTGTTTTTTCTTTACCATTCCAATAGATTTATTTCATTTAAATGAACCCCTACAGGGAAATCATGATCCAAACAAATCAGAGGTCGACCAGTGCCAGAAAAATCCCATTCCAGCGGAGATATGCAAACAAAGTCATCGGTTTTGCTGCATTGCCACATAACTCGATCGATCAACCCATACGCGTACCATCCGCTGACTGTGCACGTACCTTCAGATAGGCCATGGTGAGCAGAGGCAGCAGGGTGAAGGGCACCAGGTAGAGCAGAGCAGGCTGAGCAGCGCGATGGATCCTGGATGCCACGGTGGCAGTCAAAAGACCTATGAGGAGAAAAATAAATATTTCAAAGCGGGGACATGCTAGTCAACATGTACCTCATGCATCTTTGAAATCCAGCGACCCAGCCAGTAAACCACTTCCTTACCCACAAAGTATCCGATGAGAGTGCAGTGGAAATAGGAGACCCTCTGCATGCGTCCCGACATGTTCCCGGGCCCCGAGGCCTCCCCGCTAGCTTGCTTCTTATAGTTGTCGTAGCGCAGGACAAAGCACAAGAGCAGCCCGGGCATCACGATGTCGCCGATTCCCAACATGGAGAAATGACTTCCTGTGGAGCTGTGATAAAAAAAACATTTGGAATGTTCAAACTCTTGTCGCCGTGTGCAAATAAAAGGACAAAAAGACCAATTTGCTGGAGAGATGTTCTTCAACAGCCCACTGAGGCTGTAATGCTCATTCTAGCAGAAAATTAAAAGTCATGTGGAGAGAAAAGTAGAAAAAAATAAATCCAATAGAGATTTTTTTTTAGCAATAATAAAAAAGGAAACTGGAGGAATCCAAGGTCATTCCTACCTGGGAAAAACCAGTTTCCCAGGTAGGGAGAGGCGGGGCACGTCACGGGCCATCCCAGGTCCCAAGTGAAGCTTCCTGGACAGGACGTCAATGGGGTTCTCAGCAGGTTGAGTGGCGACTTTGACCATCACGTTGCTGTTGAAGATGTAGGCTGAGAAGAACACCTAAAGGGAAACAGAAGCATCGGGGCGTTATGTTTAGCTTGACGGTTGCTAGGCGAAGAGGCGAGAGTCGCCGCAGCGGCGATTGAGCGCTTGCTTTTATTGGCGTGTGATGCATCCCTTTTCCAATTCACTTTAATGTGACATTAAAACACAGTACTGTTTTGCTCCGGGGAAACCCTGAGTGTTGTGAAATTGACTAAGCAACAGTAGTAAAAGACATCTGTTAATAAAGATGTGGCCAAACAGCATAAGATGAGCTTGTGAATTGGAATAAACATCCTCTCATCATTTGTTTACTTTGCCTCTAAACACTTAAGCATCTAAGTTTGCTCTCGCAGCTTTTATGGGCCAAGTCACATTTTATTTTGAAAATACACAAAAAAAGGATGTAACGATGTTCTCATGTCAATTTACAGGCAAATTGACTTAGCGTTGAACACAAAGCTATTATTGTGAATGTCAACGGGGAAGACACAGGTTAATTGTACCTTCTGCCATCTAGTGGAGGAGCGTTTAATTGTTCTGTCTCAATGTCACTGACATGAAAAAGCTGAACAAAAAAAAAGAAATCTGACATTTTAGGTGAACACCTGAAAGTGGCACACCTGAATCACCGCTAAACACAAAACGCTATATGTCTAGCAGGAATTATAAGGCACCATTGAAATCTTTTGAGGCTATTATCTCATGGAAGATTTCAGCCTTGAGGGGGAAAAATGAATAGAAATGATGAAAAGCTATGAAAATGACTCAGAATTGAATCAATCAGATAATACGTCAGCGTCGTGCCCGCACAAACCAGCACATTGTGCGCCCTTTGTAACCTCAAATGTCATAACCACAAGAGAAGGAAATATTTGTACGCATAAAACAATCCAAAGCAAACCGGAAAGCGAGTGACATTAACGAGACCAATTTTTCAGTGACTGCTCCACAATCAGGTGCGCGGATGATCGTCAGCGGCGATAATGTCATTTGAGCTCAATAAATCACAGCGCCGCCACAGCCTCGTCCAAATGTTTACGCTCAAACTAATCCGGGAGACAGTGAGCTGATGACAATGAGCTTGTCCTCATGTATCTCCGCTCACGGCATTCTTGTGTGTGAGCCTGCGCGAGCGTCAGCATTGACGGCGACGTCCTTACCCAGAACACGTCATAGATGAGCAGCCCTGACAGGAGCAGGCACGACACCTTCAGACTGGGCAGCCGCACAAAGGCGATCATGGCCACACACAAGCCCATGGCCAAAGCTGTGAGGAAGGGAAAAAGACTTAAAAAAAAAAAGACACAACCGAAAACTAAGCGCTTTGTAAAGTGGGTTGCGGTGAACCATCAGGGTGACGCACCATCCATGAGAAGCCAATGTCCAGTCAGCACCCAGATGAGCACCAACATGACGGAGAGGGAGAAGGACAGGAGCTCGGCCAGAGTGAAGCGGCCACAGCAGCCAAAGGAAATTCTAAAAATCAAACATTTGGTGACATTAGTGACATCATTAAATGTCAAAATGAACATGAGCAAGTAAGTGGAGCTTGGAATGTTTTTGTATGAAAGGGTTTCTATTGGTTGCAGAGTGGGTGGGGTGTTGCCACTCCTTGTGCGTCACCATTGCAATGGAACAGCTGCAATGTCCAGGCGCCATGCTAAACTTAACCTTTAGAAGGACGGCAGCGAGTTGAAGTTTTTTTTTTTTCCTCCACAAACAATGACGCGGAGTCATTTTTGCATTGTCAGTGAAGAGGGGAAAAACTGATATACAGCTGGAGGAAAAAGTGAACACTTAATTTCTTAATTTTTTTCTTCTTATGAATTGGTCATAAAAGATAATCTGATCATCGGAACCACAACAAACACGCTACGCTGCTTAAAATTAAAGCAACACCACACAAACAATTAGTTCATTGTCGTTTGATCAGACCGCATTTTACGACTGATTTATGCTGAAATGTACCAAATTCCATAAACTAGCAGTGCTGCGGTTGATCTTTATTCTTTTCTCACACAACGTCTCTCTTGTCAAAAAATCATTACATTTTTTTTTTCTCCTCAACCCCGTAACAGAAAGTGTCGCCTATTTAGCACGTCATCCCCAAATCTCACTTGCAAGGCACAACTAATCAAGACGCGGTCAATTTGTTAACAGTTGGATTAAGCAAGGTTTGATTGGTCATGCCTGGAGAGCGAGGCACACGGAAGACCTCATATAAAAGCGGGTAGTTTAACATTTATTTACCGATTTAGTACTCTCTGAAGTTGTGTAAATAAACCGGCCACTATACGAGTAAATACGGCGCACCAACTTGCAGCTCGTAAACCTTCGATGGTTTTTCCACTGTTGGACGCAGATGATTGCGTATGGAGCGATGAACTGACATTTTAAAAAAAACAAAAACAAACAAAAAAAACATCTTACTTGTTCTGTGGGGAGCAGGGCCTCGTCAGATACTGGCACATTGGCAACAAGAGGAAAGCAAAAGCGATTGTAGCGAGCACTGATGATGAGAAAGAGAGAGAACGCACACAACAGCAATGAGATACAGTCAGCTCATTCTCATCCTTTTTTTTTTTCGTGTGTGTCCGCTTCACAGAGCAGCTAATGATCTTTGCGCTTCCATCAGCCGAGCACAGAAAAAGAGACACACGACTGTGTGTGTGTGTGTGCGTAAAAGCCTTAAAGCAGTCAGTCGCTGCTCTTTGTGCTATGCGGCACGTACCTGCCGTGCAGATGGTGAAGACCACCTGGACCGAGTCAAAGAAGAAGAACATGACTAGCAGAGACACGGAAGCTCCTATGGGCAGGAACAGCGCCTGCGTTGAGTCTATAGTCTGAATACCTGCAGAAAAAAACCCAAAATGGAAAATCACCACCAAAAACATGGCGACGCTGCAAAGATCGCACTCACTGTTGTTTGTGTTGGCGTTGTTGAAGGAGCCCGGTGTGGGGTTACCATCTTTGTCCTTCTCTTGGTTCTCACAGTCCATGTTTAATGACCTGCAGCGGTGCGATGAGAGTGTTGTCATATTTACAGCTTCTTTGCCAAGTGTAATTGACTTGTTAAGAGTCGATTGAATGCCCACGCGTGTCAATTCAGGAAAATGATAGTAAAAATAAAACAGCCGGCAGCGTTGCAAAGAAAATGGACATTCAGTGGATTGTAGCACAGGATGTTTATCCATCACATTTTCGCAATGTAGTGGCAAAAGGAAAGTAAGCTTTGGCCTCATAAATTCTTCTACTCATAGAAACTATCTGACTCGACACATAAGTGATGAGTATTTTATGACACATGCTGCAAAGTGCATTTTGGGATTCCAAACTGAAGATATCGGATTCCAATTTATTTCAGTTTTGACACTTGAGAATAATTAAAAAAAAAAAAAAATCCTGATTGCGTTACTTCAACCATGTAGTCACACCTAAATGTAAGAAATGCAAAGCCACATCTTGGCAAATGTGATTTTTTTTTTTTTACCAAGTGTCACTTACCTGAAGCTGCCATAGACGATGAGAAGGATGGAGATGAGGAAGGTGGACACCTGGCTTGAGTCAACTAAGGAGTACGCCCTGGGGGGAAAAAAAAAATAAAAATAATTAAAAAATCCAACATGAAAGAGCCGAACTTCAATGATGAGCTCATTTTGGACGTGCAACAACACGTACATTTTTTTTTTAATAATGTGCAAGTTTTGATCTTTTCATATTTGTGTTTTCCCCTCCAAACCGTTTGTTCGGGGCAAAGCGTACAAATTGACTGTTAAAAGGGAGATCGACAGATACCCGGCAAGCATTCTGACCTGTTGAGAGCCGAGGCAATCGTTCTAAAAATACCGCACGTCAATCTCAATTTTAATGACTACACACAATTCTTTCGAGGAAGGTAGGGCAGCCGGGCCGGGCGGCGTGCTCCGTTGCGTGTCGGCGCAAATCCGTAGGAGTTTCCCTTTTACAAAAAAGCCGCCGTCCTCTCCCTCTGGCACAACAGCGAGCATAACGAGGTTAAAAAAAAAAAAAGTATGGCAATCAATCAATGGGTCTTGTCAGGAAATTAAAAGCCGCTACTGGCAGTGAACAAACCTACACAAGATTCCAAGCGAGACGGATTAAACTCGAGTTTCGTATTCTTCCTGCACTTGACATAGTAGCCGCTCCTATCGTGAACCGATTACAATCCATAAAACACAATGCGTGATGACTCATTTGGAAGTGCTGACATTGCTTTATCAACACTTGGCAGTTCTAAAATATTGAACTTTTACTGCAGGGAGATGAAGAAAGAAGGGGAAGGGGGAAGACAAATCATGGATGCATATGAGGGAAAATTCAATAACTAAGCGTCTTATCAATCGTCACTCTGTTGTCATATTGCTCACATTTGCATGGCATCTAGGGAATGCCACAATATCCTGCAGTGACGCACAAACATGTGTTGTGGGTCCGCCATTCAGTTCATTCTTTGGCATCTTGGCTGTGCGACAACATCTCTCAGCATTCACGTACAACTTTTGTGTGGGAACTGCAACTTCTTGCGCCCTGACATTATCCAATGAAAACACAAAACAGTTCGACATCTAGGAGGACCCAAAGAGCAAAAAAAAAAAGGGGGAGGCTTAAATCAGATCGGCCGTCTTGATTGAAGTGTTGAATGTTTTGACGCAGCCTGGACTTGACCCGCAACCTTTTAATGCAGGCCCCGGGTGCGAGGGGGGGGAAAAAAAAATACAAGGCGGCCATTGTGGCCGGGCCGCTTTCAGACGGGCGCGCTGACCGAGATGCCGACCTGTCAGTCGCCTGTCAAACTCGCCCTTCTTGGGTGAGGAATGCAGTTAGTGTATGTAAAACCACTCTATGTGCTTCTTATATAACATTATTGCACTTCAGAGTGTGTGTGTGCATTAGCATCACGTCAGATCAAGTGTGTGGGGAGGGAAACCCAAGGGCCCTTTTCGTCCTCCGAGGGCCAAACTCCATTTGTGGAAAAACCAACGGGACATTTGAACAAAATTCCACGAGTTTGATTTTATAACAGCCTTGTGAGATTTTACAAATGTATGGCGGCGGTGAGAAAAATGCTCATTCCCCGCCTGGACTCAATCCACAGTGCTAAATTCCTGAATATACACTCGGCTTACACAAATCTGAAAAGCATTTTGAGATACTTGTTGACAGATATCCCGAATCACAATTCGACCCATCATCATAATAGCGAGGGAGCGAATTCAAACATCAGCTCAGGTGTCATCTTAAATGGGTGAGAGATTAACAGATAGCAATTCAGAAAGACCGACTTTGTTCCTCTCTGATTCTAATGATGTCACCGCAGTGACTAGATAGACGGCAAGTTTCATCCACCACGGAGCTAATTCATATTCCAGCGCCAAACTGCTTCGTCTGAATTCCCCGCACAGATGCCCGCAGAACATGGGCGAGATAGATGAATGGAACATTTAAAAACAAAATACAATCCCGGACTGTTGGGGGCTGGACGCAAGCCCAAGGAGCCATAAGCCCTCCTTGTCCACTGACAGACTTGTTTTTTTTTTTTTTTTTTCCTTCCCCCTTCCAAACAATTCCAAATCTGACTCACAAACAACCCGACATGCGTGACTTGACCACAAAGGGTCAGCGAGCGGTAAAGTAGAAAAAAACGTCGTGTGTATTTAACATATTTTCACAGTAACTACAGAGTGGAGATACCATGAGACCTCCAATTGGAGATTAATATTCATCTCCCTCCATCGGCTGATCCAATTATGGCTGTAATGGGCTAAATCCACCAGGAACAAGGTTGAAATTTGTAATCAACTGCGACCTTTCTGCCTCCATTAAAAAATATTTGCTTCCCCTTCTTAGACATTTGGATGTAAGGTGCGTTGGCAGCCTTGTGTGGCATTTGGACGGGGGGGGGTTACAAGTCTTGACACACAGGGACCTGTTTTAGTAGACTGGGGGGCGGCCTGACAGACGTAAATTAATTTGAAGTTTAGTGGAAGAGATACATCCATCACAAAGTCAGCTCAACTCAACATGCGTTCTTATGTGTCCTTTTGTTCCGACCCAGGCGACAGTATGGCTTCCTCGTACAACTTCTAATTAACTCTCCGTAATGTTGGAGTATTCAAAAGAAGCGCTGATGATTTCGCACATTAGCGGTGAACATCTCGTTCTACTTGTACGACCGCAATCAGTTCGGGTGACACCTGCCTTCCGAGTTGCTCTAATTCCAAAACGTTTTGCGTACTTATTACAGGCACAAATGGCTAATGTCGCTAAACCTTTAGTAACTGTTGGATGGAAGTTTTAAGTAACCTTCTAGCATCTAAGAGATGTTAATGAAGCAGACTGATACTGTCACCATGGTATAATAAATAGTGTTGATATATTAGCATCAGCATTTTAGCCGTGTGGCATTCACAAATTCATCTATTTTCTGATTTTATTATAAACCGAGTCTCCACTGTTTGCTGAAAAACTCACTTTTTAGTAGTCAGGGCCAAAACCATGTCTAATCTAAATTTATTGATTTGACGTCACCACCTGGCCACATATTGAATTGAGGAGCGGTCCCGTAGCTTTGTCTAAAATAATTATATTAGTGTATATTATATTATAAAAAAAAATTCCCAGCCACACTTAAGTGTAGCTAGCCACGGCGTCACATGTTTATGCTTCACCCCAGTCTTGCTATGTGCGCTGAAGTTTGCCATTCCATTACGGTGGTTGAAATCCATGTTTGACCAGACAGTTTAGTGCAATCGAAATTGTAGCACGGTTGTTTGAAGCCAGATTTGCACTTTGATGTGATTCGCTAATCCCTAAGTAAATTCATTTTGGGCCCAAGCCTCACCTCACAACACAAAACAACTCCTTTGGGGGGGGGAAGAGCCCGAGTGGCGTACAAATTGTGACACGAGCCTCAATAGACTGGTGGAAGAGTGGCCAGATTGCATCAGTGACGAATGTTGTGGTGATGATGAAGATGGTGACGGATAGCAGTGAGCCACTGCCGGCCAAACACAACAAAAACGCAAAAAGCGGCAACAACATTCGTTCCCCTCACATAGAAAAACTGTAATTTTGAAAATATAGGCTTCGGCCTTGTATCACAGGCTGCAATTACAAGAGCACAACTCTTGTTCCATACTTTCAATTTGAAATACTTATTTTAGTTCCTTTCGGCACAATATTCCAAGAGCCATTTAAACGCAACAAATTAGTCATGCTACGCTATCAGAAAGATGGCCTGAATATATTACAAACCAACAATGGCCGCTACTGTTAGATGTCTGTGTTCACAAAAGCGATTGGGTACATAGATTGAGTCAGCGTAACGTAAATGCATGTTCAAAAGGTCACGACAATATGAGACAGCACTAATGTTCCCTACGCATAGAATGTCGACATCAAGCCAAGTCTGCTGCTTCCTGAGCTGAGCTAGACAGAAAATAAGTTCAGAGCAAACGTGACTACAATTTAAAAATAGTAGTTTTTTTTTTTTAGTGGCACTGTTTATTTAAATGAATTCAGCAATTAAGTAATTTGAGTTTAATTGTATTAAATTAAACAAATGAATTCAACTCATCAAGATGAGCGATTTACGCAATAAATTAAAATACATTTATTCAATAAATGTGATGAACGGCCACATTTCAGTAGCTCGGGCAACTCAACTGGGTAAAATGGTAGTTTGAAATTCAACATTCTTGTCAAAGTGTTGACTAGAAAGGATTCTCTAAGGTCAAATGCTATTTTGCAGGATGATCTCCACGGGGGGAGGAGAAAAAAATCTTTGGTATCTGTTCTGGAATTTTAAGCAGCATTCCCAACTGTCTTATTTGTGTAAACAAAGTTGAGCGTCATTATTAAAATAAACAAAACCAAGGCTGCACGTAAAGATTTTTTTAATCAATTAATTCCATTAATTATTCTGTTGATGTCACTGATTTAAAAAACAAAAAAAGCCAAAATTCAAACCCAGGACTAGGGCTGCCACTAATAAATCTTTTTAGAATCAATTATCCCATCGATTACTCGGGTAATTGCACCCAAAAGATTTTCAGACATCTCATGAGTTGCCACGCATGGTTGCTGTTTGAATTTTTGGCCTACATAATATGTATTATTTCACATGACACATGAAGATGCACTATTACACAGCCTACAAGCATTTTAATCGAAATATTCACTGTAATTAGGTCTTCACATTCTGAATCACGTATAAATTCAGGCTACATTGCCACCATATGAGCAGCAAATATACTTGTGTGCATGAGACGAAAATGTATCAATTTGGGTAGGAGACTCCAAGCAGAAAAAGCGCAAGATCCAAAATGAACAAGCATCAAGATTGCTGCACTTTGTTCAGCGAGTAAATGTCACCGAAGGCTACAGCAAAAGATGGTGGTGTGACACATCACAGTGCCGGAGGAGTAAGAGTGGGACGGATGTGTGATGCTGAAAGTCCAATGATGTTCTGAGTGTGCCAGAGATGAAACAGGACAGACGAGGTGTGATTTCTTACCTTTGGAAAATGACAACTGCAGTATTTGAATAGAAACGACATGAACTGCTAGCCTATTGTGAATAGCAAGTATTTCGTGTCACACCGTTTTTTTAAATACTCCTTGAAGACGAAGACACAAATTTGGGTTGAGAGGTCCAAGGAAGAAACTAGTCCCTCTTTGCCACTTTGCAAAGAGCTCCAGGACACAACATTTAAATGATAAACACACTTTAGTCGAGACAAAAAAAATTAAAACTCTTGAAGGACCAGACTTGATTCTTACCCAACTGCCCTGGCAAACAAAACATTTTATTAGTGTTAATAAATTTGCATGCTTCATTGCGTCTTTCACTTAACTCTGTTGATCTCCATTAAGTTTGCACAAGGAGTCTGATAATATCAATTGGCAATAAAAGTGATGCAACAATATGAAAATGTCTCCACGCTCATTAAGCTGAGGGACAGCCAAACCTATGCAAAATCAGGTTTTAACAAGCAAATCGAGCTCATTTACACACAAAGTTGCTGAGCAAGTAAAACGCTCATTTTATGAGGGCCTCAGCAAAGCGGAGCGATTTTCATTCATGGGGTGTTTTGAATGATCACGTCATCTCCATCGGGTGTCAACATTCAAGATAGCTTCAGGTGCTCGGATTCCTATTCCCCACCTGTTCAAACCAATATGTGCGGCAACCTGTCGAGCACCACGCCGCGTGGGGAAAAAAAAGGGTGTCAAGTTGGGACACGATTGCCAATATACCGCAAATGGCTTTTAGCCCCCCACAAGCGGAGCCATCGTTATTATGTGGGGCTCGTCGATGAAAGCTGGCCCTCTCTCTCTCTCATCAGCTAAGGCTAATTTGTTTGCCCACTAATCAGCTTATCGCTCCCGTGCAACGTCACATCCCCCCCGGGGAATAGAAAAGCAACTCACGCGAAATCTGGATATAATATTCATAATCATGCAGTAACGCACAAACGTTCAGTCAGGTAGCTGGTGGGCTAGCTCGTTAGCATTCGCTCACAATAGCACCATTGGAATTGACCTCAGCTGAATGGCGTTAGCGCAGCAGCATCATTAGCCGCGGCCGGCTAACCACATTTATTTATCGGCTCTCACTAATACTACACCGGGTGACATACTCTCCACATTGGAGTGAATGCAAGATTGGTCGCTACGGGGCGGAGAAAGAAACGTTAACGTCCAAATGCGTATCACTGGCGATTGCCAGGAGCAACACGGGAGGCTATGTGGCTAATGCTAGCGGGTAGCGCGGTGCCCGTACGCACTCACCAAGACGAGTAGCCTTGCTCCGCCATATCGCCAACCAACAGTGGAGCTCCGCTCCTGCGGCTCACACGGATTGTGGTCCCCGGCGACGACCCGTTGGGACCTCGATCAAGAGGTGTGGGTGTTGGAGGGGGAAGCTCTTTCGGCGTTTCCCTCGTAGACCGTCGCTTTAACGGCTACTTGTCGGTGACAACATGGTGCTGCATCCCGACGGCAGCTAGCCGAGCCACTAGCCGAATATGGTGCACTTGGAGCGGCTCCGATGATGGGGGTTGCTGTGGTTAGGTGCACGAGACAAAAGCACCCCCTACCCCCAAACAGCAAGACAAATCGTTGTTTACGCTCGTCGCTTTTTCCCCCCCGTTGCCGTCCGTCACCCCCCAGCCGAGAAGGCTCGGTTTCCAGCGATGCTACACCCACTGTAAATCCATATTCAGCGCGACGTTGCCCGGATGAATTCGGCTGTTGCTCAAGTCTGCAGCCCTCGCTGTTATGGAAGGCGTAAAGGCTTTGTTGTCTATCCTAGAGTCGCGGGGGCGCGCACACTCGCCCTGCTGCGTGTGCACGCGGAGAGAGCTTTGCAAGTAGGACGAGCACTGGGAACGCTTCGATAGAGGCTTCTGGGCACCCGAAAGCCTCGCAAAAACAAAAACGGTTTCGTTTGCACTTAGAAGCGCCGCACAGGTTCAAACGCAACGCAATTATTTGGACTGTGACAACATAAAAAACAAAGCATATCCCTTTTTTTGGACATCAGATCTCCGGCGCAAAACCTGTGTATTTTGAAACGCCATACAAACAAAAAAATATGTACAGAGGACTCTCGCTCCGACGTTTTTATGTCATTGATGTCAATTCTCTTTAGGGTCGGTCAGGTCGGCTTCAGCAATATATAAATACATATAATGTGAAAAATTATTAATTGTAAAATAGGATTGGTGGACTGGGTGCAAGTGAACCAGCCTAGTAATCACTAGGACATTGGTTTATTACTTCTGACATATGGTTGACATATGGTGTTGGTGTCTCATTAAGACCTGTAATGAGTTTAATTCATGAAAAGTTTGGAGGAAAATATACAGGACTTTCGTGGATACTCATCTGACTAAGCTTTTATACACAGTGTAACGACTACTATGGCTTTCCAAAACAAAACATACCTATTAGGGCTTAGTGGTGGCAAATTGAGATGTGTCTGCGGATGGTGGAGATTGCATTGGAGTTTAGAGAGAGGTCAGTGGGATTCCCTGTATAACCCGAGAGAGCATGGATTACAGAAGTCTGCAGAGAGCTGCTTTTCTTGCAGATTATGCGCAATCTGTCCTGAGAAACAGAGTCACATCTATTCGGCATACATTCTAGATCAAGGGCTAAGTGAACATCTTTTTCCAAATTATACTCAACAATAGCCCTTTGTGATGCAAAACCCAAGTTTTGATGGTGGGGGGGTGGGGGGGGGGTAGCCTACCATGCAGGTTTTTGGGATGCGGGAGGAAACCGGAGTGCCTGGAGAAAACCGGTTTCCTCCCACATCCCAAAGAAAATGCATGGTAGGCTGATTGAGCACTCCAAATTCCCCGTAGGTGTGAGTTGTTTGTCTCAGTGTGCCCTACGATTGGCTGGCAACCGGTTCAGGATGTCCCCCACCTACTGCCCGATGACTGCTGAGATAGGGCCGGGCACGCCCGTGACCCCCGTGGGGACAAGCGGTACAGAAAATGGATGGATGGAAAAAAAACTCATTACCTATTGTTAGTCTTGTATGTCATTCAAAAAAAAAAAAAAAAAAGAAAACATTATTAGGGCTACTCAAATTATAGTACAATTGTCCAATCGTAAGCAAAATTAAGACATGTCTGCTATCTAGTGGTGATTGGTAATATTACAACTTAAAATGACAACTGCATGTTCAGCACCTATAGATTTGCATAACTGTGGATTTTTATTTTTTTCCACAAATTTGTCCTATTTTAGATTTTCCTGTCTTCTCAGGATTTGATTTCCACCCATTGAAAACTATTGAATGGTTACCATTTGGGGGGATTTGTTAATTTTTTTTATATATAATTATTTGAGTCACTCAAAGTTCATCTCATCTCAAATATTAAATTTGTATGCAGAATACTGCATGTTTTGTGTTTACCCCCCCAGCCCAAAAAGAGCTCCCAAAACACACAAAACATGATAAAAAAAAAGTAATTAAGTTAATGAGGACAAATTCGATGGAAAATTGGTGAACGATACGTCACACAGGATTAAGCAATGCCAGGCTGTACGTTCACATATGGCCACTAGATGTCAGTCTTTACATATCAACACAAACGCCATATCCTTTATTGATTTTATGGAAGGACCTCAAGTCTTATTAAGAGTTTGTATAAAATCTGCCAGGGGCCATACTACATGTGGACAGTTTATAACTGTTTATTATGATACATAATAAATTCAATTGTTGATTACATGTTTTGGGGCATAATTGGCAATTCAGACATTTTTTGTCACACAACACTTTACAAAAAAATAAAAATAAAAATAAGTCTTGTGCAGCAGAGGGAGACTGCACTTCCTGAACAGAAAGCCTCAAGCATTATTTGACGGCTCTTCGAATAAAATGGGATGGCATAGCTTAACATGTGACCAATGCATGCTTCCCAAGTCATGCACAGCTCGAGGAGTTGGTTGCACATCTTCGTAGAACTGTATGGCCTCATTGGTGCATGTGATGCCGTTCCGGTTATTACAACCAACACACAAACCTCACTTTGACATTTTTCCAAATTGAGGTCAGAGATATTATCA
This sequence comes from Syngnathus floridae, assembly GCF_059516105.1. Taxonomy (NCBI): domain Eukaryota; kingdom Metazoa; phylum Chordata; class Actinopteri; order Syngnathiformes; family Syngnathidae; genus Syngnathus; species Syngnathus floridae. The sequence goes on along the minus strand of NC_142424.1, from coordinate 5,838,871 downwards.
CTGAGGAGTCGGCCGCTCATTTTCAATGGAGAAGAATGGGTCTGATATTCCATAACCGAGGCTGTGCGCCCTGTTTTGATACATAACCTTACAAAATTCTTCATTTCTCAGGCTAATTTAAAGCACCTGATTATACTTATTAACTGTTTAAAGGGGCAGGCAGACTACAGTGTCAGTATTGTTGCAGCTTTGACTGAGCTCCAAACCTTCAGATCATGTGGCTGTGAGCAGAGCAAAGCGTTGAGTACTCATGTCTTCTGTGAATTAGCTGCTGATTAAATTAGAAACCCGTTGCTGTTGCATCCTGGTCACAAAAGATCTTATCTCAAGTGAAAACTAGTCTGAACACGCATACCCTGCTTTCCTATCAACTAAAATAAGGGTCTGACACACTCGATTGCTTTGCCATAAACACAAACGCTTTAGGTTTTTGTGACCTTAATTATCTGTGTTTAGGATTCAATAGTTCTGGGAAAAAAAATGAACTCCTAGAGCCCTACGTGCAGTTTTTTTATAGTTACAGAAGGGTGTTTGCGCCGTTGTGGGTGTGAACACAGCCATGCACATTTTTGTAATAGTTAACGCTGCTATTTTAGTAAACAAGGTCAGCAAATTCTCACATACTATATGAATTGTTATATCGTGAAGAAGAGGCCTGATGGATCACTCGAAAGAGACTTCGATTTTCTCTTCGTCAGCTGTGGCGTAACCCTAACACCTATGGAGTACCAGGGGGGTCCACACCTCTTTAAAGACTCTCCCTCACCCCCCACCAATCGGCTCCAGGGTTCCGTGGGATCCGAGTGAGCAGACACTGTTAGCACGCCTGATATGAGGGCCTGATCAAAGCTGGCGCTTTCTGCCTGACCGATTTCCACAGGATTAAGGATTAGGGAGACAGGAAGCTGGGAGAGGCACACAGACAATCCGGGAGAGAGACACAAAAAAAAAAAAAAAAACAAGATGATGATGGTGATGGAGAGTGAAAACGTTGGCGGAGACAAAGAGGGGTCATGAGGCACTGGCAGAGAACATCTTGGGAAAAGAATGCAAGACTAAGGGCACATGTCAGTGTAAGGATGTACAAAAGAGTCCCTTGTATTTTCTGAAGAAGAACCCAATACAAGGTAATTCTACTGTACAACAAATGCTAGATTGTACTTAATCTGGAATGGGGTGGATGGCCGATCAAAATCCCGTTTAGGAGGCCTTAAATATTATCGTCGAGAGATTTCATGAAGACAAAAATCTTGAAATCCAACAGGCGAGCGGCGCTAAGGTTTAAATGGGAGAAGAAAAAGGGAATGTAATGTGAACAGGAAAAGAGCAATTAAGTAGGGGAAGTTCTATTTTTTTACGCTCACTAAATAAAACAACATTTGGAAATATGAAAGATGAGCAGCTGCCTCGAATTAGCAATAAAACGATTTGAAAGGCCACATCCAAATAATTTGCAAATTCTTCAGCGTTATTATAACATACCATCATCCCTTATTAAAATTCTGATTTCACAATTGAAAATTGACAACACACGTTTACGACGATATCGGAGCATTTTGCTTCGGAGAGGTTAAACGAGAAAAAATAAAAGGCCATTCACACCCTTTGGAAGATTATCTTATTTGCCTGCGCTTGTGTCAATTCCTGTTCCTGACCAATTGCAATAAACGAAGCGGCCTCCCTGTCACAGAGACAGTTGGCACGGAAACAGCACATTACACCATCGTCCAAACCTCCTCCCATTCTGCTGTCGTCATCACTCCCCTCCCCTCCCTCTCTCTTGCTAGTATGTTTTTTCCATCATTAATGAAATTACAAGCAATGGCAGCCTTAAACTTAAACACACACACCGCCACCTCCATCCAAACCAACTCTCCTTCCTAAATTTCATCACCGTAGCATTAAAATAAATCCAGCTCCATTTTCTCTCCCTTTTTCATTCTCTTTTAGTCTCATGATTTAATCCTGACCATTTCCCCCCTTCTCTCCCTTGCTCGCTCTCTATCCTTGCTGCTGACTCCTCCCTCCATTTCTGTCCTGTACTCCCTCTCCCTGTCTCTGACACACACACACGCACACACACACACGCACGCACACACATATACACGCCCTCCACCCCCATCGCTGCAGTGTCTCAACTGCCTTGGAGCAAACGAGAGGAGGATACTGACGTGTAAAAGCCACATTAAAGATAGAGACGGGCAATGTATGTGTGTGTACGTGTGTGTAAGTCATCGGGAACATGAGGAAGACACCAAAATGAAGACGTGCGAGTAAAAGGGTGGATTGCTCAGAGGCGTTCAGGGGGCTCATCTGCAGTATCCTTTGTAAACGGATGCTGGCTCGTGAACACGGTAAGGCTAACTACTACTCAGACTGCTGTTTTGATTTCGTTTCCTTTTTGGGAACGCGGTTAGGTAGGCCGATTGCGGGGCACCTGTGTGCGCGTTGGGTGTGTTTTCGCAAAACGGGCAAGGTGATGTTCAGAGATGACACCAAGGCAACCAGATTGTCCGGCCCCCTCCTCCACCCTGCTAGCTGTGTGCCAGTGGACAGTGCTATCATCTTGTTATTTGCATCATCACCAAAGAGCATCCTCCATCCTTAAGGATGCTTTTGTCACAACTGCGTGCAGAAATCTTAAAGTTGGCTTATGTAGGACAAGGGTGTGTGTGTGTGTAGGCCACTGGGGTTTGGAAATAGGAGAGGAATAGAAGAACCACATGATCAGGTGTTGGCTTCCAAAGACGCGAGCTGGAAAGGGACTAAATTCCTTTTTAGTATTGCCGGGACAGATTTGTAGGAGCGGCGTGGGACTGGCGCCGACCGCCGCTTTACGCCTGCGTTAAATCATCATTGATCATCGTTGAGTTGATTTAGGGATTGTGACGGCAAGGAGGGGAGGGGGGGTGGGAGTTTCAGCAGCCTTTCATATGTAGTAAATTTGATGATAATAATCGGTTTTGTACGGTATACTTGTGCTCCATGCCTGAGAGACAGGGAGGGAACCATTGCAGCTGAGAGGTGGGGGGGAGGCTTGGGGGGGTTAACAGTAAGGAGGCAGATGGGGCAGAGGGGCGGAGGTTGTGATGCTGCAGAGAGAAAGAAGGAAAGAAGGGAAAAAGGCCATTTGGATCGACTTGCATGTTAAAAAGAAAAAAAAATAGTACTTAAGGAAATGCTGGCTTCTTATCATGACAACGCACGAAGAGCGTCACCAGATGTCTCGGAATTAGGGTTAAAAAAATAAAATGGCTCAAGTCTACTGTGCTTGTCAAAATGGATCAGGAAGATTAGCTTACGCTCGCGTGGTTTGGGCTCGTCGAGAAAGGATAGGAATATTGATCAGTCTCTGTCTGACACATGGGCTTTTATAGCTCGCTGTTCTTAATCAAGTCCCTGTTCAAGGTTTTTTTTACAAGCCCCATTTTGGAGCTTTCCAGTCAGGTTTGTTATCCAAAATGTGTAACTCATCATTCGCTTGAGATGCATCTACCCCCTTCCCACCCTTCACTTCCATTTGATTGGTTCAATATGTCCGGAGAACATTAGCCATGTAGCAAGCTATGTGTGTTATTTGAAGCTTTAGGACTTTGTGTCACACCAATTACCGAGAGCAGGAAACACCGTGGGAAATAGTCGCGTGTGCATCTTTCGATATTTCCACCTGTTTGCTCACAGTCTGGTCACTGCTCGGAAACCCGACGGGAGGCCAAGCAAGGTCAAGCTCGCTGTGACAAAAGCTTTAATCAGCCCTGCAAGCTGCAGTAACATTTGAGTGGCTTTTATTTGCTAAACTGTTTACTTTTTGGCTTGTAATGTTTGATGGAGCGGGAGAAGCTGGATGTCTGAGGTCCAAAGTGTGTAAAATGAGTAAAGCTAAAAAATCCTCAAGAGCTTGAGGTTTTTTTTTTTTTCCATGCAAATGCATTGGGAATTAATTCCAAATCAAAATATTGGGAAAAATATTTTCATTTGGAATTAAAAAATATTAAAAAAAAAAAAACTTAAATAAATAAATAAATATTAAGATGTTCAATAAATATCACAGAAAATGTTAGTACTAAAACACTTAAATGATAAAACTATCAATGATAAAAAAAAGCCAAATATGGCTCTTTTCTTTTTTTTTTTGTTCAGTGTGACGATGTACTCCACAAACAAGTTTATCAACTTTTCCCAGTTGGGACCAACGTAAATAGAGGATCCCTTCTAACTGCTTGGTATTTGTGTTGCATAGAGTCAATCGACGTCGAGCTCCTGCGAACTGGTATTTCAGCCAATTACGATTGAATTACGGTTAGCCATTCCTCCGCGTTTCTTAGATTTGTCGGTTTCACCTAACTAACTTAACAAAAATTGCTTTTCCTTTCATTTCCTGCTAAGCACAATCAAATCATTACAATTCTCATGTTTAAATTTAGATTGCATTAACCAATGCTCCCAATGTCAAAATAGCTAAAAGCCAAACGACTCCCGTTCCTATTATTCCAAACACAACTGAACAATTGTTTTAACAAATGATTGAACATGTCAAAATATTGACCAAAACAAGAATTTGGATTGAACCGTTTCAGTAAGTGGAAATGCTATTAAAAATGAGTCCTCCATCTCAACTGTGCCGATGGCAAATGTTTGCCACAGTACGCTGTCCGTCAAATGAGCTGTACGCATATAAAAACCAGCGCGACTGTGACAAAAAATGACCTCCTTCCGACTCTTTTGTTACTTGCTTCTTTCGAGTCCAGTGGGTGACATAATGACTGGGGACAGCACAGGCAGATTTGATTTAAAAGGCACAAACAAAAGTGTAAAGGGACACGCCCAGTTGCCCACACACTGGGGACACCCCTGTGGCACTTTTACATTACCAAGCCAAGTGCTAAAAATGTTATCATTCAAAATTGGTGATAAGCCCCACTACAGTTGAAGTGTCGTACGGCTAATTTGTCCGCTATTTAACGTAAACTGTGGATATTAGCGCCACTCTGATTCGTGCTACAGCGGTTGCTCACTTTACGACATTTTGACAAATAGTGCAGAATGAACCGGTTTGTGGAGCAGCATAAGAATCAAGTTATATCAGCAAATAACGTTAGCATACGTTAGCAACGGCGTATTTCGGCTACAAATTTACGTTACGTTTTAAGTTATGTCCTCGTAACTGAGGACCTCTTGAACTCTTACGTCGGACAATGTAAGATTTATTAATTAAACTAATTACAAAATGTGCTTTGCATGGAACTCGTTTGGACTCGATAATACCAACAATGACACTGAACTATTGTCTTCGAACGAGACAATGCTGACATTCAGCTGCTTCGGCACTGGTGTTTATTTATTTATTTATTTTATCCTGGCCAGGTTATTATTACCTGGCAACATGTTCTTTGGGAGCCAATTCTCTTGCGCAGGCAATGACATAAGGAGGACTAATAAATATCTTATGAGTCTGTGTTGAATCAAACCCATTTTTAAGGCCGGGGCTTGAAGCAGCTCTGCATTCTTCTTTGGTGTTGTAAAAAACAACATTTGCTCGACCCGCTTCTTTCTTTCTCCTTTGACCTCCATCTCTCTGGCTCATCTATGCCCGGCACCACATACAGGAGCCCGTCTGTTTCCCTTCTGAAGGCCAACAAGTGAACGGGCCTTCACTTGCTGCACTCAAATGTGAGAGGGCAGAGTAAAAGGGGGAGGGGGCAAACAGACCAACTTTGTGTTCCCAATGCACACACATAACAGTAGTCATATGACAACAAGGAGGCAGTGGAGAGGGAGGGGAGGAGGGGTAATGGTGGTAGTGGGTTGATGATGCGACCCGCAGGCGAGAGATGTAGCTGTGCACTGAAAGCAATTATAGGTAGTATGTGTATTGTGTTCACTTACACATAGAACTTTATGAATTCTACACAGAGGGGTCGTAAAGGTCAAAGACAATCTGCTCCAGGGTCAAACTGCCATTTTAGTAAGAGATGGGCGAGTATCATGTATCAGTATCGGTGCCGATACCAGCCTCAGTATCAGTACTTGCAACAATGGTGCCTTATTGAGACCCTTTTCCAATTGGGAACTAAAAATTAGAAAATTTTGTAGAAAATTGCCGTTAGCCTATTGTAATTTCAAGGAAATATAAAAATATAAATAAATATAAAAATATAAAATGTTAAAATATAAAATATCGAAATATAAATATAAAAAATATAAAACTATATATAACAATATGTATAAAAATATACAAAATTATTAAAATATTCACACTGCCATTGAGTGCAAACTGACCCCATGTTGCCTGTACAAAAAGTCAAGCCAACAAACCACCATCAGTAACTCACCACTGTAGTACAACAGCAAAACAATAAAACACTCAGTACTAACTTTAATGGCCATGACTATTCCAGAGCTTCCACCATGAATGAGACTCAAGCAGTAAATATGTGGTGTCTACATGAGTCCACCTTGTGCCATCCTTTTTTCTTGCAGCCTGTGCACAAACACGCCATTCTCAACCCTAGCTGGCCTCGTGACTCAGTGTGACTTGCTAGATTGATGAAAGGGGAACGCAGCGTCAACAACGTTAAACAAGGCATTATTGCAAACAAGAAAGCTCGCCCTCCCGCCACCAGCATCCCGTCCCTGCTTTTAAAACGGCCCACTGTTTTGGGAAAAGAACAGTGCCCGTCATTGTTTTCCATAATGAATGAGTTGCATCCCCACGTGTGCACACAGGCATCCATTTCTTCAGTCTGCTTTTAACGTTGCATAACCGACACAATATTAGGTACATGTACACCTGCTAATCCTATCCCAACCCTTACTTGACCAAAAAAAAAACAAAAAAAAAAAAAAAAAATCAAACAAAAATTGCACTGGGGGCTGTGCAATAAAATACTGAGTGCCCCAACTTCACAAACGCTCAAAACTAAATTGGTTTATGCCAATTTCTTACGCTGGCTGCACAGGCGCCTGCTTACAAAAACAAGGCTCCAAGTGTTTGCAAATTTTACAAGTACATAATTAAAAAAAAAAATTATAATACTTGGAATCAGGCTTTGAGGCTAAATTCCACTTTTGGGTGGTCTTAATGATGATTTTTTGTCAGCTATGGAAAATTATTTCAAAGAATCTCACTATTCAAAGCTATTTTCCCCAAATAACAATTAAACATTCGGCCTTTATTTACGCTGCATTGCATTTTGTCCAGAAAGCTAAATCCAGCCGAGACTAACATTAAGCAAAGCACTTAGATTTGCTGCGATTATCAGGCACGAATGAATCTATGTTGATTAAAGAAGCTTTCAGAATAAATTAACAAAATAATCCACCAGAACAAACCCTCACGCTTTTGTATTTTCACAGCAGATTGTTTTTTTTTTAATTAAAGTTTCATCTTCCATTAGAGGTTACTCACATGCTACTATAAAACAAATTCATGCTTTTGTTGGCCAAGTTAAATTGAATAAACACCAAAATCCAACCTTTGTTCACTCTGAATTGTAAGGTGTCTGACAACTCTGCATTATCCAAAGTTTTGAAATTTGATCTCATTCTCATAAAACTCCCAACATGATGCTTTAGTAGTAGAATGGGACTTGTGGGGGTACTTTGGAGCCCAATTAAGTACGTCTTAATAGCTGCAAAAGAATCAAAACGTAAACTTGCACAAAGTGTCGGATGGTGCAGAAAAATCGTCTGACCTATATCTATTCTAATTTTGATGTTAAGTGGGCCCAACACGCAGCTCTGAGTCATCACTGCCAAGCAGGCTTTCTAGCTTGGGAGTGCTTGTACATGTTGTGTTCCTCTGAGCTCCGCACGGTAAAGCATACATTATGCTCATTAGCTGCAAAATAAGGCATCCCGCTTGTGTTTCAATCAAACAATGTCTGTGTTCCAATCGGGGATGACACCGATCAATCATCCGGCGGGTGGAACCATAAAATTGACTGTTTGCTTTTTTTGTCCCAGATTCCAGCGTGCACTTATAGAGCAATAACTCTATACAGAGACAGATAATTATAAGTTAGCACGCCGCTAAATTGCAAAGCTTTTTGCCTATATCATTTAATATCAGTGTAGCATGTCAGCAAAGCTTGATGTTTATTTCCAAAATGAAAAATTAATGGATTCCCTCTGTTCGATTGCAAAAGTACGCCAATCTCTCTGGTGTTTGTCGGCTCCTAATTAGAGGGGCCGCTTCGCTACTCGCCGGCCGAGCATAACGAACAGCAACGTTCAATACGCAGCGCTCGGAAAGAAATCAAATTGTGATTTATTGGAATGAAACACGATGAAATGAAGCTGCGCATTTCTTGTTGACTGTTGTTCAGCTGCAGCGCCCGGCTTGTTTAAACTGTCAACAGTGCGAGCCGCAGATGTTAAAAATCACTTTGAAGTTTCACAAAACCCTGAAAGTCACCTTGACTTCTGCGTAACTGTAACACTAACATACGAAATATTTCACACAAACATGAGCTTATCTGCTCCGCCATGCGTTCGATATCCTCATTTGAATTTACCATTATCCCTTCAGGAAAAGCCGGTCGGCTGTGTTTATACTAAACAGGCTTACGAGTCACCTTGTGGCGGCTGTGCAACGTGGAAGACAAGCGTAGTCGAGCGGAGCGAGCGAATTGATCGTGCTGCGCTAATGCGTTGCTCGTTCATCACGTATACATTAATAATGTCCCTCCAGCAGTGGCTCGTCTCACTTAAGAGGCCAGATTTCTCTCACATGGCTTCAGGAATTCTTTATCAACTGAATAATTACATGCTGTTGTATTTTCACTGGCGGAGCTAGGGTTTTCTTCCTGGGAGGGGGGCCATGAGAGGGGCCTTCTAACTCCGCCAGTGATTGTTATTGTTATCTATCACAAAAGTGCAACATTTTAGTTGATATAAGATTAAGTCATAATTTTCCACTATTGGACACAAAGTTCTCTCACTAACCCCTTTCTAAAAGATGCTGTCAGGTGGAGTATAGCGAGTAGCGAGAAGCTAGCTCGCGGCTATTCAAATGATTATGATTAAATGACATGTGAGCGCTTTTCTATGTGAGCCTGCTCTGTGCTCGCCACTGCAAAGCCTTCTTGTCAAATATCTCCACAAGTACGATAGGGATAACCCTGCCATTGTGAAGATGTCAGCGGATGGTGCCAAGCAAAGTTAGAGCGGGCCGTCCAAACCCAGAGACAAAGGAAGTACAGTCATCTAAAAGTCACACACTTCCTCTGTGCCCAACTGGTCTAAATACCCAAACGTTAAATGCCAGTCATCCCATTTGTTTACTTGAACAGCGGAACATTAAAGTTGAACACCCCGCTGGTAATACAATTGACAACTCAGTAAAAATGAATGAAAGGATTTTTCTTTGTGACCTTTTTGCAGCCGTATTTCAAACTATCACGGTGGCGTCAAACAAGACGTCAGGGTATTGTGTTAAATTCCAGTCAAAAGCATTAAAGGATTATTTCACCTTTTTTTTTTTTACTTAACATATTTCAAAGGTTTTATGTGTTGTGCGTGTATCTGTCACAAAGTGTCAGCATACATTATCAGTTCAGCACCTGTGAAATATTTTTTTTTCATAAAGTTATTCTAAAAGATGCCCTGATGTCCAAAAGCGTTTGTTTGGCTAACAATAGCTGAAACACTTTTATGCTAGTTGCAGCTTGAGCGCGGAAACATTCTAACATTTCCTCGAGGCAAATGATTTGAAAATACAAATAAATCAAATTGTGTTCGACCTTTGACTTTGTACTGAAATGATTGCCGCGCTAGCATATTTCCCCCACTGGATGCATGAACACTGCATGCCCTATAGCGCAAGTCAATGCTAACCGGAACAAATCAAATGCAAGCCTGCGACTGTGACGCCTCATTCATCAACACACAACACGATGGATAAAACCTGTGCTGTTCATTTTTCTCCCTACAATTATATTCATTCCTAAAAAGAAAAAAAATACATTTTACATGGGGACTTATCGCTAATGCCGATGCACATTAGCAGGATTGCACCAGATGTGTCCGCTTCAGTAAACCATCCTGCTATACTGTACGTTTTTTTTAACCAATATAATTCTTGATGACCTAGTTTATTTACTCACCATCATATGTTTGTGTACATATTTTGACATCCACCAACCAGTCATTTAGTAGCCATTCACTGCTGTAGGGATAAACACATGCTTTGAACAGCAGATTGGAAAATTGTATGTAAAAAAAAAAAAAAAAAAAGTAGGTTAGCTAAATTACCACCTTGTCATATTACCTAAGCACTCATGATACATTAAGACGCCTGCCTGCCAACACCTGCTATTTATTCCTCACCAAGCTGTCCAATTTACTTCTGAATTCCATAATTGACAATAGTAGTGGATGTGACAGTCTGCAAGACATGTGAAATGGTGTCAGCAATGATGCGTGTTAGCATTTTGTTGTTAAGGTCAGCACTGTGCCAACTTTTAATGAGGATATGATGAAGGTCAGCATTTTCTTTTTTCCTTTATAGTTGTTTGCACTCTTGGCAATGTATTCTCTTACAATTATCTAATGTGGTGCAACTTCAAAAGCTGAAGAAATGCAGTTGCTGCAATTTTTTTTTTTTTTTAAAGGATTTTTTTTGCATAGCTTTAACATCTGTGCCTGTCTGTCATTGAGTGAATAGAATCAGGTGCCTGAAGCTCGAAAACCAACTTCTCAACTTGTGTGGATATGCTCTGTTGCAGTTTATAGGTAGGCAAAGATTAAGTCTGCCAAAAAAAAAAAAAAAAAATCGGGCCAAAGCATGATTTCCCGTTTATGACTCTGCCAATAGAGAACAGCCTGTCTCATTACAGAATATACCGATTTGCCCACAGGCCATCCCTGCACCAGCAAAGCAGAATTATATTAACATCCTAAAATATATTACACTCCAATATTTCTTAAGAAATAAACCTCTAACTCCCAACTAATATAAACTGCAAATAACCAAAATGAAACTAGATCTCATAGAAAATATTTGTGCTTTCCAATAATCCCAGTGCTGCTGGATAACATCACAAAAGTCTGCAAGCGGAGCAGGCTGGCTTCATTGCTTCATTAAAGTGTGGGAGGCACCTGTCATTTTCCCTCAGGACAGTAAATAAAGAATTTTTACCTGACTGCAGTCAAAAAACAGCAGACAATATCCAGAGGTGTACATGCTGTTTTCTCAAAAAGAAACTCGTTTTGCAAAGCTGCTTTTTCCAGCCCGTGTTTCGACATAGTATCTCTGACCTTGATCGTGTCTTGTGTATTTGTGGCACCAACCAGTCAATGTTTTAGAGCATACAGCCATTTAAAAAAAGATCGTTTATAATCTTAGCGTTACTTCCATGATGAGAATCTTCAAAATGATCCAAATCTGTGTATTAGTGGAGCGGAAAAGTGCCAGGACACGTGTTTCACCAAGCGACACTGGCAGAGCTAGAGGGGGGCCTGCGGGGGCACTGTCCCTCCCGGAAATATGCTTGAAACCCCCAGATGCCAGACCAGATAATTAGCTTCTGGGTTTTCCAGTATTGCGATTTTTCAGGGATTTTTTGTTTCCACATTTCCCATGTAATGAATGCCTTCCACAGTTAGCTAATTAATACCGTGATGAACCAATCTCTCGTGGAATGTAAAAATTCATATCTTTTATCTGTTGTGTTTTACCAGACTCTAAGAAGAATTTGCAATCCTGTGAAGATAAGTCTCACTCTGGGGTGGATGATTGCGGTGAGCTGACTGGGAGGAGGCAACACAGGAGCCATGCGGGAATGGAGTGAGAGAATTTTCCCGATCGCACCCGTCAAGCCCAAACACTTCTTCCACTGACATAAGCCGAAGGTAGTCCGCCTTCCTCCAGCGATTCTCCTCGAGGGGAGCCCCTGCTATGATCCCCATCTCCCTCGGCTTCAGCAGGCAGTCGAACCTCAGCGCAAGGCACTGTGTGGGCATCCCACAAGTCTGGGTTTTGCCCACACGGGACTCACAGACTGCCCCGGAGGAAGAAGAATGAGACACTTCTGAGTCACTCATTTCTGCGGAGGCTCTTCTGTGACGTAGCACCTTCTACCGACAATCCTCGACCCCCTCCAAAGTTCCCATCACTTCTTCTCTGCAATTAGTTCACCCGTCAAGCGTCAGCACGAGTTCCTTCGCGCTCACCACGTGGTGGAGGACCATGGGATGCCGTCAGAGCTCGGAGGAGAAGGAAGCGGCTCGGCGCTCGCGGCGAATCGACCGCCACTTGCGATCGGAGAGTCAGCGGCAGAGACGTGAGATCAAGTTATTGCTGCTGGGCACCAGCAACTCCGGCAAGAGCACCATCGTCAAGCAGATGAAGATCATCCACAGCGGTGGCTTCAACCTTGAGGCCTGCAAGGAGTACAAGCCCCTCATCCTGTACAACGCCATCGACTCGCTCACCCGCATCATCCGTGCCCTGACCACCCTCAAGATTGACTTTCACAATCCCGATCGCGCCTACGACGCTGTGCAGCTCTTTGCCCTCACGGGGCCGGCGGAAAGCAAGGGAGAGATCACTCCGGAGTTGCTGGGAGTCATGAAACGCCTCTGGGCGGACTCTGGGGTCCAGGAGTGTTTTCAGCGATCCAATGAGTACCACTTAGAGGACAATACCGCTTACTACCTAAACGACCTGGACCGCATTTCTGCGCCCGAGTACATCCCGACGGTGGAGGACATTCTGCGATCCCGAGACATGACCACTGGCATTGTAGAGAACAAGTTCACCTTCAAGGAGCTCACCTTCAAGATGGTAGATGTAGGCGGACAGCGATCCGAGAGAAAGAAGTGGATCCATTGTTTCGAGGGCGTGACAGCAATCATTTTCTGTGTTGAACTGAGCGGCTATGACCTCAAACTCTACGAGGACAACCAGACGGTAAGAAAAATCAATTGTAAAGCTCCGCATACAGACAGGCATAGATCATAATTATAAGAAGGTCAAAGTATCCATGGATCCAGAACTCAGAAGGTAAGGCCATCCTAATTCCTCAGCAAGACTATTACGAACATGGAAAGAAATGGAAGGCACACTTAAGTGTCTCTGACTGAAGAAGACTGCATTATCTCTTTCTCATGGTTTGGGAATTTAAGCAATTCCCTTGCCATGGTATATCTATTTCCTTCTTGAGATGTTTTGGTATGCTGAGGTCGTTAATGTTTGGTTTAACTGCCTTTTTGGGAGGCGATCAACAATGGCTACTATTTCAGTTTTTGGACAGGATCACCTAAGGGCTCAGCTATTTTTAGAATTCCACAAGCATATTTTATTTCCTAAAAGGTGTCCGTACCCAAAGATAAGTAACACACGAGGCTGTGGGTCCTAGAGTGAGCTAAAAATGCATAGATAAAAGTTGAACAAAAACAGATTGGAACCAATTACGAGACCAGGTTAAAAATAGTCTGTGGAGAAAAATCCAGTATGGTGTTAATTGAGTTCACAGAATCACGTGTGAACATTTTACCTGTGAGATTTAACAGGTTGCAAAGGCTCTTGTATCTCATTTGGGAGTTCACAAGTCCTTGGAATGAAAAACAACTACAATTTTCAGACTGCTAGCTAGAGAGCAACAAAGTATAGATTTCTTGTTAGCTTACAGCAATCGACAAAATAAAACCAGGGTCTCTATTTTAGTGCACAGACACATGTCATGGACCCAAACTATCAAGATAGAAGGCGGTCTCAAACAAACAAAAAAAACATCAGCTGTGCTCACACCCACAAAAGCGCAACCACCCCTTCTATCAAAATACCGCCTGCGTGTAAGAAAATGAGCAATGATGGAAAGAATTCAAGCAGTAGAGATAAGTCCACTTTTCAGCCTCAACATTTGCTCCGCGCTGGTTTCAATATGACAAAAATAACCGGAAGCCCCCAAATAGTTTTCTTCAGCGAACATTCCATTTGATGATTCTAAGGAATAAAAATCTGAGCTGGAATTGCCAAACTACAAACCAATCGGCTTACTATGACAAGATATATAGTAAGTGATGGATCGAACGGATCTGAATTAAGCTCGACTCCAATCCATTTTAACGTCTACCCTGCTAATAAAGAAACATTCCCCTGGAAGGAAATTTTGATGCACCAAATCACGCAAGGCTTAAAACACACCATAATTACTGTACATTTACCCATCAACCCATTCCCAGTTGCATTTTCCCTGTCCCATCCTTGTCCTCATAATGAATCGGTTTCCGTGGTTACCGTTGCCTAGCAACAAGCCAGTCAAATGCTCCTAATCCTGCAATGTTGACAGTGAGCTGTGACTAGGGAAAGGAGGATGAGAAGGAAAGGGGAGAGGGGCGGGGGGGGGGGGGGGGGGGGGGGGGGGGGGTCCTCCAACAAACAGCATCACAGGAGACAATACGTGTTGATGTACAAAGGTGTGTCAGAAAACTTCCAGGACTAGGATATAATTGAAACACAAATCACAAACTAGAAGATTGCCCCCTTTTGAAGTAATCCCCCCGGAGTTTTTCACACTGCATCTATCACCGCGTAGCCTCAACCCATCCTTGTGTCTACACAGCCACGCGACAGGAAACACACTCCAAATGAAAAATTTGGGTGCAGCGCCGCTGCGAGGACCGACAGCACATCCGATAAGAGAGGTGTGGCGCCGTGATTTCACAGCGAGAATTGCTGTACAGAATACGACACGGAGACAATGGAGAACAATCTGATCATCGACATGCCCCGGTGTTGCTCGCTCTGAAGAAGATTTAGCATTTTCAACAATGTTAAATATGATTCAAATACAATCTAACATAGACATATAGTTGATTTTATATCATGTCTTCTTATTTTAATCAAAGTCAGGGATTCCTGTTGGAAGTCCAAACGTGTTCATTAGCAATCAGTGCCAAAAATAGCCAGGCCGCTATTGTCCCTTCATTTCCTCATGCCTTGCCCTTTGGCCAACGCCTTTACTTTGTTCCTGGAATGAATTTTCTCTCTGTAGACATTGTTGGTTAACTGTTAAGGTCCACACTAGAAGACAGTCCTGGAACTTATCTGACACACTTTGCGTACTCTGCATGTGTTGTGCGAAGGTGAGACCAGGTGGGGGATGGGGGAGCTGAATGAATGCATGAAATTGCTGATGCCGAGCAAGTCAACGTAGCAATGGCGAGCTAGCTTAAATAGGTACGAACGATCCTCTCCGTTAGCTAGATGTCGTCAAAATGAAACATTCCCAAAAGCGGTGACATTATACATGACACAGACTGCCCCTATCACAGGCACACAAGCGGATGTCTGCTCCCGTCTCAAATCGGGCACTCAGACATAGATTAAAACATGACCGAGTTCTAAGGGAACCGATTACAACAGTATCATGCAATCAAATTGATCTTATGACATAATAGCGTCTACTCGACCCTCAAAAAATCCAATGGCTGAGGTTTTGAGACTGTTGTATAACGCTGTGGCAGCAATTCACAGACACTATCCAGTGTACAGATGGCACCGACCCGAAGGGGGGGGGGGGGGGGGGGGGGGGAGTCGAGGCGGCGATTTGCCGACTTTGAAAGTACATTGAGTCGTAACAGACGCGTATTCCACGATACTTGGACAAGGGGTGTGAACGCAACACTTCTAGTGCCAAAGACTGCTAATGTAAGAATATTTTTTTCCAGCCTTGGGCCGAGATACCAAGCATAGCGATGTGCTACCTAGAAACTGTCGTCTATTGACCAGCCGACAATAAATCATCACTTTCATGTGATAAAAGATATGAAATGGGGTGCTTTTCTCAAAGAAAGCTTTTGGTGATTATGTAATGAAGCGCCATGTGCCAAGAACAAAAGAACACAAATTGCTGGATGTGCTCCATCGTTAGTCTTACTATCTTTTTTTTTTTTCCTTTCTGTGAAAATGAGAGCGTTATGTTAGGATGAACTAAGGTAATTCACATGGATGCCATCTGGCATGCGATCCCTGTGGTGAAAATGCAAGCTCGGCCAAGCTTTACTATTACATATATACGGCAACATGGTAAGCGGAACTGATTTGTACTTCTTGGTGTTTTTTTTTTTTTTTTTGGAGGTGTAGGCTTGTTTTGTCAGTGAAGCTCAGGCAAGCGATGCCGGTCTCCATTGTACGACGCAACATTACAGAGCCGTTATTGTGCTGGTAAATACTGAAAAGAACAAACGAGTTGTATTTAGCGGTCGGTGATTTTGAGGCGGGATATGGATTATAAACCCGATTTAAAAATAAGATTCGCAATGCGTTTGCAGTTAGTCCATGTAACAGGGATGATTTGTGAGACTTGGGAAAAGAAATTCAGTTTTTCTGTAATTTTCCATTATTAGATTGTGTCTAATGAAGAGTGTGGTAGATGTATATGTATGAGTTAAAATTGCTTACTGTCTAACAATTGTAGAGGACAGGTGGAAAGACGAGAAGCTTCCTGGGCTCAGGTTGTCGTCTCCTGTTTGGATCATCTGCAAGGTGGAGGACAGCCGTCGAGTGGCGTTAGACTGTTTCGTGTATATTATACTGTACACTGTACAGTGATAAGTGACCAGATCTTTTTGATACAGTTTGTGCTATATAGGTTAAAATAAAAGGCGATTTTTTTTGGTTCAAATTTCACGACATTTAACAAAATATACTGAACAAGTATCATCTTAAATGTTAAAAACGGAAAAATGTGTAAATTCAATTAAAGCTGTGGATTAAAATTCCGATTAATAGTTCTTTTCTCCTTTCCCTTTAGTCCACCATTTTTTTTTATTTCCAGGATGTGCAGATCTTGTGATTTGCTCGGAGCATTGTGTTATTCCTGTATACTTTGAAACAACAGCCCTCTCCATCTGACAAGGTCCCAGTCACAAGCTGCTGGCCTGTCGCCACATGCCAGCAGCCGCCATTCCGTTTTTTTCTTTCTTTTCGACTTCATGTCCAACATCACATGACGTTAAACTTTATGAGGACAAACGTATGCATACGTGCTTATTGCTTATCAACGGCAATTGATATAATTTTCCACCATGTGATTTCGAGCGGGCAAAGTGGCTATATAGATCCGTATCTGACAACAACGGTATGACTGCAGGCTATCAGATGCTTCATGTAGGATCTTTTCAACCCTCTAGGTAACTTTAAATGATACTATAGATTCAGTAAATTAATAAAAGAGATCAGGGTCAGATTGAACTGCTGGTCTGATTCCCTTTTTTGCCTTTGCAGAGCCGAATGGCCGAGAGCTTGCGTCTCTTCGACTCCATCTGCAACAACAACTGGTTCACCAACACTTCACTCATCCTCTTCCTCAACAAGAAGGACCTGTTGGCTGAGAAGATCAAACGCATTCCCCTGACAGTCTGCTTCCCCGACTACAAGGGCCAGAACACCTACGAGGAAGCCGCCGTCTACGTTCAGCGGCAGTTTGAGGACCTCAACCGCAACAAGGAGACCAAGGAGATTTACTCGCACTTCACCTGCGCTACCGACACCAGCAACATCCAGTTTGTGTTTGACGCTGTCACGGACGTGATCATCCAGAACAATCTCAAGTACATCGGGTTGTGCTAGGACTCGACGTTTGGTTGGCGGGTGGGTAGTTGGTTTAGCTCGCCGATGAAGTGCAAGAATGACAGGAAAAAAAATGCAAATGAGAAAGGAAGGACGGTGAGGATTGAAATGTTTTAGTGGGGACAAAGATGAGATTTTTTTTTTTGCACCGAATATGCAGACACCCACACAGATAAACACCTTTTCTGTTTTGCTCACACAAGATTAAGACGTGGCAACACTGGACATGTACGACAGTTTCCCCACCTGCCTGCCAAACAGAAGACAAAATACTCGCCGGGTGGCTTTTTTGTTCATTTTGTCTCAATTATTTTGTTTGCCTGAGGACATTTAATGCTGCTTTACAGGACACATTGAAGGCAAAAATCAAGGTTGTATTTGGGGATTTCTTTTTGGTCACTTTTAACAATGAGAGTTAGTGAAGGAGCTTGTGTCTCGAGTCGGGAAGCAAAATGTGGGTAGGCATGATGTCACAGGGTCTTTGCCTAAAAGAAGAAACTGCCACAGTTTAAAAAAATATTTTCTAAGCACTATTTCTGTTCTTCTCCACCAAACTCTATAAAGGCTGTTCTGTTCCTCTTTTTGCTTTTTTGTGCATTGAAAAAAAAAATATGTATGACAAACCTGCCTTTTATAGCAGGCCACTGACTTACCAGGAGTGTTAGCGTCAAGTGTTCACCATGATAATTCTACTTTCCAGCAAAGACGACAAAAACAGTGCCAAGATCAGTTTGTAAATAAAACATTGATGACAATTATTTTTTTGTTTTGTTTTTCTGGGGGAAAAAAAATTACCTTAAAACATGCATGATTTTGTTACTTTGGGATACTACTCTATTTTCTTTGGAATTTTCTTTCTGTTTTCTTAGGTTTGCAAAATATATTCCCAAAAATATATATTGAAGTCAAACACTGTGTAAGATTGTACAGCTGTCAAGAGAGGAATCTATTGAAGAGTTCTATCGGGGATGCTACGCTGGTTTAAAAAAAAAAAAAAAAAAAATGATGATGATAGGGTCAAGTCTCATTCGTGAAAATGAGAAAAGGAAAAAGGACAATGGAAAAATGTGAAAAAGACGACGCAAAGTTCAATCTTCCTTGCATTCTCTAAGTGGAAATTGTCCAACAGTTGGTATGATGTGTAAATATACTGTCCGGTACACTCTTTGTCAAAACAAATAATAATAGTGGTTGAGTTGGGAGGACTGCAAGAGACAAAGAGAGAAAGAGAGCGAAAGAGAAGGAGAAAGGGGAATTCCATTTTGCTCCTCCTCTTTACCCTTCCTTTCGGTTTATGATGTGCCAACAACCGAGCTAAGGGCTTCACGCTTGACTTTACAGGATGTCCACTTTGAGAAAAAAAACCCAATACAATTAAAACGAAATGAAAAAGGATAACTACAAATAAAACAACTTATGCAAATTTTCATGGTGTTGTAACTGTGTTTTTTGACAGTGACTTTGTCTTGTCCACAACTATGCAGCATCAAGTGAATGGCAACTGGGAACTTACTGTCCAAAATCATGGAATGAGCACTGTTTGTCCCCTTGTGGACAATGAAACTGCCGGGGCACAACTAATTGCCACGTCAAGAATGTAATTAAATTACTCCTGAATAAATGTGGCCTCTTTGTGATGAAGTGACAACATACAGTGCCATGCAGGTCACTGGCGGAGCTAGGATTTTTCTTCTTTTGGGGTGGGGGCAAGGATAAAAAATATATATATCTATAAACCCCAAAATATTCTTAAAAAAACACTGATAAAGATTTATTATAAGTCCCCTACAAGAGACAAGTGGAAATGTTAAAAAAAATTCCCCCAAAAAAATCTGGTTTTGGTTATTCAAAAAAGGGGGGGGGGGGGTGTCAATGCCCCGTGGGCCCCCACTATCTCCGCCAGTGATTCAGGTCTTTGGTGCAAATCATCAACATCCTGGTTCACAAATAACATTGCACACACCAGCTGTGTTCCAATAAATGGCTCATTTTGTGTTCATATTTTGAAATGAATGCTCCACAAAGTGAATTAGGCCTGCGGTTTATGCTTTTACGAACTGGTTTGGACAATGCTGTGTTGATAAATAAAACCCACTTAAGATTGGACAGTTCTGCGCAGCAAGCCTCGTGAACGTCATGTGGAGAGCATCAGGGTCAAACATAAAAAAAAAAAAATTAAAAAAAATGTGTGACACAGCTCCAAAACAAAAAGCAAACGACTTTACTGTCATTGAACCAAGGATAAAAACAACTATTGGGATAGGATTTATGTCCCAGATGGTGTTTTGGTCACAAGGGGGTGCTGATGTTCAACCAGAGGGAAATTCCACTAGTTAAATAAAGACAATCTGTTAATGGATTAATTTTTCTGTAGAAGGCTGAGGCTAATATTGCCCCTCCTTCAAATTCATTTGGTACAGAAAAAACATAATTGCGATGTAATAGCATTAACAACCTTCCTCAATTTATTTGAGCATTTTCAAATAGTAAATAGATGCCAGCAAGCCCTTTTTTCTTTTTTTTTAATGACAATGCTCAACATTTATCCCTATAATAATAATAGATGTATCCCCAAAAACAAGCCTTGTAAAGCCAGGCCTCAAATATCTTGTGAATTTGTTTGTTCTAATCTTACCTCTCTGCTTCATCCAGCTGAAATGTTCTCAGCTTGGTCTCTAAACTTCCATATCTCCACCTTCATGCAGATTGCCTGATGAGTAAAAAAACAAATGAACAAACAACAACAAAAAACTATTTCTACCATGTACATCACTTTATAGATGCGATAACATGTTATGTCCGTTAGGTGGCAGCATTCACCTTCATAAGGCAGTGAGCTCAAAGCACGCAAGCAAAATCAAAATAGCAACTACAATGACGTACGTATTAATGGACGCTCCATCATTGTGCCTTGTTAAAGTCCACCTTCTCAATTGACGTATTTTATCTGGCCCTGATGGTGGTGAAAAAATGCTCAAATAAATTCAGGAAGGATGTTATGTTATGTTATGTTATGTTATGTTATGTTATGTTATGTTATGTTATGTTATGTTATGTTATATGTTATGTTATGTTATGTATGTAGTTAATTATGTTTTCTCTGCACGAAATTAATTTGAAGAGGGAGGGTAGGGGGCAATATTAGCTTCTTCCGCATGTTCTGAACCGTGAATGCTGTTTACCTAGCTGACACCATTCTTAACAATATTGCATCATATTGTCTTTGTTGTTTTGTTTACTTGTTTGCAGTCAGTTTTGAAATAAAAACGTGTTCCTTACTTCTGCTACAGTAGCATTTTTAATGAAGCTATGGAGTTGACTGAAGGCCGGACCACTCACTGCTTCCTGAACACGCAACCTATCTTGTTCTTTATCAGTAATATTCAAATTGGCCTATAAAAATAAAAGTTATTTACAAATCCTTTTGAGTAATGTCATATTCCAGTCGTTTTCAACCTGGTTCTCGGGGTCCTGTATTTTTTTGAATTGCGTCAGAGAGACATCGAAACCATGCAGGACTCCGAAGACCAGGATTGAAGACCGTCACGTTTTGATTGATAAACATGACTGAGACCATAATTAATATTTAACATAACACGAAATACCTCTGAGACTCCACTCTGTAATTTAGTTTTACTGATTGAGTCAAGTTTTCAGTGTTTTACACATAGTTGCTAAGTTTCGTTGCTTAGTGATTTGTATATTGGCTGCTTTTATCTGCTTTTATGTGTTCTGTGCTTTGATTTACAGGAAGTCCGAGCATATATTTCCTTGAGTGTTGATGATTAACAACATTTGCCCTCAGTGGACACAGCCACACACGATGAGTGGATCGACTCTCAACTGAAATAATCTCGTGTCCCCCTACTAGCCCCTTCGAATATTCCCACGCTTGACCCCGCCCCCCTGCAGCACTGGTCAGGTAAAGGTTCATTTAGAAGATCACAGGTGCTTCATTCATCGACACTTGTGCGTGAGTGGCGGACAGCTTCAAGATGGATTTTGAATTCTCCCTTGCAAAGAGCAACGCGGGAAACGAAACGTTGGCCGTTGCTAATGCTGCTGATATATCTGTCATTGTGATATATTTTGTGGTGGTCTTGGCTGTTGGAATATGGGTGAGTTGTTCAAGATCAAGGGTTACCTTTTGGTGTCTTCTTGGCTTAGTCTTTGTGGTCATTTTTATTTTTTGTTACAGCTAAAGCTAGATTAGTTCTACAAAAATTACATGTTTAGTTTCCCAGATGGGCTTCTTTAGCTTTGAGCAGGATTTTGTTTTTAGGTTGTGTGAAGAGTGTTGCTCACAGGTGGTCCAGTCAGAAAAAAATAAATAAAAATGGAGAATAACTATAAATATAACACAATGCAGTAAGTGAGGATATAGCAGGCCTTCTGATTTGGATTTAATTCCTCAATTGTGGTCTGTTGAGAATGCACAAGTGCCAGATTAAAGATCTTGTCAAATGAATTGAGATTTTTGTTTCTAAATACATTCTAAATATTTTAAGATAATTCCTGAAAGCCGTATATATTTTTCTAATGGCATAACTGCAGGGAATAAAATATAATCCGTTTGTTTACAGGCCATGATTCGCACCAACCGCTCCACTGTGGGTGGCTTCTTCCTGGCAGGCAGAAGTATGGTTTGGTGGCCGGTGAGAAGATTGTGACACAATACAAAGTGCAACAAGAATGTGAAATAATTTCTGAATAAATCTATTTTAATTATGCCTTCCAAAGATCGGAGCATCTCTTTTTGCCAGTAACATCGGAAGCGGGCACTTTGTGGGAATTGCCGGGACAGGGGCGGCCACCGGAATAGCCATTGGTGGATTTGAATGGAATGTGAGTATAATTTAAATAATGCTAAATCACTATTATTGACTTTTATGCTATTTAAGTTGTCGAATACGATTGCTTTAATTTCAGGCTCTCATTATCGTGGTTTTGCTGGGTTGGCTCTTTGTGCCTATCTACATTAAAGCTGGGGTAAACTTACTCTTTCGAAAAATTCAAATGGAAAGTATGACATGAAATAAAACACCATTTGGGTGTTTAGGTGGTCACCATGCCCGAGTACCTGAAGAAGAGGTTTGGCGGGCAGCGCATTCGTATCTACCTCTCTGTGCTCTCCCTCTTTCTGTACATTTTCACCAAAATCTCAGTAAGTGTACAATATATATTGACTTTTACGACTTGTCATGACATGTGATCTCCTGTCCACTCAGGCGGACATGTTTTCCGGCGCCATTTTTATCAACCAGGCACTGGGCATAAACATCTATTTGGCCGTTGTGATGTTGCTACTGATTACGGCGTTGTATACTGTCACAGGTCTGTGCCACATTATTTCAATCAAAAAAAAATTAAATTGGTAAATAATACAGAAATAAATGTTTGGTAATGTCTAGTGGGGGCAAAGTCACACGCCTGACTCTAAAGCCATTTGACAATGGCATGTTATTGTAGCTTGTGGCTCATAAAGTGTGATAAGTGCACGCTCGGCTTCTAGTGCCTCTAACTGAACTGTGGAAGCGAGATATGTTAACTTAAAGAGCTGTAAATACATAAATCCACGCATATAGAATGAACTCCACATGAGTGTTTATTTTTAGGCATTATAAAAGGATTAATTCTGGAGTGACTTTGGATTTATTATTAGTTTTTTGGTTGTTAAGAGTACAGTTTATATTTGGAGTTCCCCAACAAATAAGTCATTATGTGTCAGTCAATATTTATTGTAAACAAAACTGGTTTGATAATAATAATAATAATAATATTCTGGCCATTGGCTGTAGGATGGCCACTAAATTTCCAGGGGTGGCCATAGCCAACCCTGGCCACCCCTTAGTGGTGCCCCAGCATTTTTTATTTCATTCATTATCCCATTTTGGCTCATTTTTTTTACACACCACTTTCAAGTAGGCACAATTGAGCAGTACTGAGTTATTTTTTAAATCAAAGCTGAAATTTTGCCATTGTTTAAACCCTGTTGTGTAATTTTCTTAAGGTGGCTTGGCGGCAGTGATCTACACAGACACCTTACAGACCATCATTATGATAGCCGGATCATTTGTTCTTATGGGCTTTGGTAATAAAAACATTTCTTAGCGCTATTTTAAATATCTGAAATGCGTTTGACTAAAAGATCTGTTTTGCAGCCTTCTATGAAGTGGGCGGCTATTCAAACATAGAGGAACGCTACATGAAGGCCATTCCCTCCATTACGGGGAACTTCAGTGAGGAATGCTACAAGCCTCGAGATGACGCTTTCCACCTTTTTAGGGACCCCGTCACAGGAGACTTGCCATGGCCCGGCCTGGTTTTTGGACTCTCGATTCAAGCCTTGTGGTACTGGTGCACGGATCAGGTCAGTAAAAATGGAATGACTTCCGGCACATCTCTGGTCATAAAAATAAAGACCTTAATGGATGTTTATCTAAAGTGGTCAGTTGTATGGTGGACATAATGTTCTTTTATGAACTTTAATTCATGCAGATAACGCCCTTTTATCTTCTACAAATGACTAAGGTTTCCGAAGCTCTGTTTTTGTTGACCATAACGTTTGGCTATGCTTCGTTGAACCTCACAGAAAGCTGTTCCATTTTTCTGTCTCCGCCCTCCCCAAAAAAATATAGGTGATCGTGCAGCGTTGCCTTTCCGCTAAGAATTTATCCCACGTTAAAGCCGGTTGCATCTTATGTGGCTATTTGAAGCTCTTGCCCATGTTCCTGATGGTCTTCCCCGGAATGATCAGCAGGATCCTCTACACTGGTTAGGGCTTGCTCACATTTCTAGGTGACTTGCCAAAGCAGTTAAATATCACCTCTTTTTTGGTAGATGAGGTCGCCTGCGTAGACCCGGATGAATGTCTAAAACACTGCGGCACCAAAGTAGGCTGCAGCAACATTGCTTATCCCAAATTGGTGTTGGATCTGATGCCCGACGGTGGGTAGAAGAAATCCCAAATCCTCCGTCCTTTAACTCAACCCGCGCTTCCCTTCTCAGGTCTGCGTGGTCTTATGTTGTCGGTCATGCTGGCCTCTCTTATGAGTTCCCTGACCTCCATCTTCAACAGCGCCAGTACCCTCTTCACCATGGACGTCTACACCAAGATCCGTAGCCACGCCACCGAGAGGGAGCTCATGATCGCCGGCAGGTCGAAACAACGCTTGACGTGAGCCAATTGGTGTGATTTGGCTTCGCACACTGTTCTTGTTTTTCTTGCAGGGTTTTTATTGTGGGGCTGATTGCCGTGAGCATCGCGTGGATCCCCGTGGTCCAGTCGGCCCAGAGCGGTCATCTCTTTGACTACATCCAGGCCATCACAAGCTATCTGGCGCCGCCCGTGTCTGCCGTTTTTATACTGGCTATTTTCTACAAGCGAGTCAATGAGTCTGTGAGTTCCCACTCATGTCGTGGTTAGTTAATACTAAATACTAATAAACAGCCAGGTGAACTCTGTTCTGTTTATCATGGTAGAGAATGACTGTGCAAAGGTCTTTGCTTTTGTTACGGCTTTTTGTTCCGCGTTATGAAACCTTGCCATTTTACAACAAGGAGCAGAAATCAAAAGTATTGAGCTCTTCAAGTATAAGATTTTATTTCACAAATATGACCCAAATGTGGATAAGATGAATTTTTACAGAACTTGTTTTGTTCTACAGGGTGCCTTTTACGGGCTCTTCATCGGCCTCCTGGTGGGCCTTTCCAGGATGATTGCCGAGTTTGCTTACGGCACGGGCAGCTGCGTGGAGCCCAGTAAATGTCCCACTATCATATGTGGTGTTCACTACCTCTACTTCAGCATCATCCTCTTTGCGATCTCCTGCGTAATCATTATCGGCGTCTCTCTCGTGACCGAACCCATACCCGACAAACACGTACGCAACGTCTGACCTAATAAGTAACTACGACAATAAGCACTACGTGTCACGCTCTGTTTTGTCTTTGGTTCAGTTATATCGACTATGTTGGAGCCTGAGGAACAGTACTGAAGAGAGGATTGACATGGAGAAAGACGACTGGAAAGAAAATGTCAACAGTATGGAAATAGAGGGTAATGGTCACACGATGGCGCGGTTCTTTTGCATTTCTATGTGCGTGCGTGTGTGTGTATTATATATCTATGCCAAACTGCGCATACTCAGGCGTCTATAATGTAATATCGGTAAATGAGGTACAGCTAGAAATTAGCACACATGCTAATGTTAGCTTTAGAAGTTAGTACACATGCTAATGTTAGCTTTAGAGATTAGTACATAGGCTAATGTTAGCTTACGTGTGCTGCTGTGCTGTAGCTCTGTATCTTGTAGTATTTCATTCCAGAGTCTCTACCAGGTCTGGTTGTAGTCTTGATCCTCTTGAGTCGAATTACAACAAGAGACCCAGTTGTCCTCCATTGTTGTTGTTTTTGCTGATTTCTGTATTGACAGAGATAGAAGCAGATGGTGTGAAAATAGCATTTGCTTTTTAAGTAACATTGCAGAATACAGGTCTGGCATCAAAAAAATATTTTTGCATTTCTGTAATGATTCAAAACAATATACACAAACCAAAGCCACATGCATGTCTCCTTTATTTTCTGTTTAGAACCAAAGGAAGAACCAGGCTTCTGCAAGAAGGCGCTAGATGGTTTCTGCGGCCTGGATCAGAAAAAAGCTCCAAAGCTGACCGAAGAGGAGCAGGCCGAGCTGCAGAAGAAGCTCACAGACACATCCGAAATACCACTATGGAGGAACATTGTCAACATCAACGCAATCATCCTCCTCTGTGTGGCAGTTTTCTTTCATGGATTTTATGGATAAGTATTCATACTATATACAAACAACGGGCTTTTATTCAAAATAGCACTTTCTTACATTACAAACTTATATTTTGTCCATGCTATGATTGTTGTTTTGTTAAACAATTAAGCACAAGTTTAAAACTCAGAGCTGCCATAATTTATACATATATTTGCACTGACAAATGATATTAAAATGCCCTATGAAATTCTTCACATGTGGGTCCAGTGTTGATTATTTAAAAGAGAAAGTGTTTACATTTTGTAATTGACAACAAGACAATAAAAGAATACTATCAAAAATAATGAAATATGGAATATTTCATTACATAATTCATTCAAATGTGGATCAGTTGTAAATTGTTGGCATTTTTCCACAAATAATGCATTTATTTAAATGAAATCAAATGGAAAATAAAAATCTGATTAAAAGGACAATTTGATCAAATTATTTAGTTCCAACACATGGATCCAGTGTAATTTTTTTTTTTTAAAACTAATTTTCTTTCATTTTAAATGTTGCATGGATTTGCTGTGACGGCTTCGTGTTTAATTCATCATTCCAAACACTCATGAATACTTGATGGAACAGAAACATGGTTGGGGACTTGATTTGGAACATAGCATGCTTATCCCAGACAATACAATCTCACTGGATGAAATAAGAGTGAGTTTTGAGGACTACTTATTGCGACACTGACAGTGTGGACTTCCTGAGGTCAAGATGTTGAGATTTCACTGACATATTGGTGTGCTGAGCTCATTTTTGCATTAGTGACAGCTAATTAGCTCGGCAGGAAGCTGCAGGGCTGGACAAAAGGAGGCCACCGGGTTTACAATAGACACAATCCTACAGCTATTTGTGACTTATGTAATGAAATGATTTGGGATTTTCTTGCTCCATGGATCCGAGGATTTTTTTTTTTTTTTTTTTTAGGATGAAAGCTTCAATTATTTGTATTATGCAATATGAAGCAAAGATGCTGCCTTTAACTGCTGAATTTATTTATAGGAAACAGGATATGGGGAAAATAGTGTGAAAGAATATTGCTTGTAAGCTGGTCGAGTAAGCTTTTTTATTATTATTATTATTTAGTGTTTTCTTACTTATTTCTATATTGCATTATATTTATTAAAACCACAAATTGGTTAAAAAAGAAAAAGGGTTAGTTTTTTAGAACGGATTAACTGCAATACCATTCATATCAATGAGAGAAATTACCTTGATATGTGAAAAAATTAAGTTTATAACTTGCGAGTCGACTGTATAAATTACTGTACATAGTTTTTGACATCCTGACACATGTCAATATTATAACAGGACTCATTAAAAAAGTATTATGAACTATGTCGAACTGTGTTAATAATCATTTTTTTAAAAATCGCTTTTTACAGAGAATTTCAGCAATGGAAAAAATGCATTTGATTGAGCTTGTATCTTGCAGTCAGCATTTTTTTTTTTTTAGCAGACATGATTTGTTAGTGGAATTTATGCTTCATTTCCTTCTCGGCACTCTGTAGATTAGATCTGTGTTTGCGCCAGCTTCCTGTGTGTGTGTGTGGATAGTTAAGGAGGGAGGGTGTGTGACACTTTGGCTTGGCTGTTAATGTTTCGGATTGGCTGAAATATTTCCTCTGGCAACTAAAATGCGTGACGCTGCCTGCAGAGCCACTGCAGTGTGTGCTGCAGTGAGGGGATGGGAGGGAGTGTGTGATGGAGAGCTAGAGGGTGAGAGAGCTGGAGTGAGAGCGAGAGAGAGAGGAAGGCAAAGCGAGGAGAGTGCGCATGTGCAGCGCTGAGGTGCGCTCGCCTGGAACCGACGAAGGAGGAGGAAGAGGAGGAGGAGGTGTTGTTGTGAACCCAGGCTGATAAGCGGGACGCCGAGGAAAGCGGTGCGGTCCAGCTAGGTTGAAGACCCGGGCCCAGCAGGACTAAGCCACAACAGGGTGGAAGAGGAAGGATGGGGAAAGCCGAAAGAGACGCTCTGACACACGGCGGAGGAGGCAGAGCGGCGAAGTGAAGAACAAAAGAGGGATGCGGACGTGCCTCCACCTTGCCTCCTCCATCTTAACATTCTATCTTCGTCCTGCTGGGAAGCAGAACCTACAAGCTTGTACTCCTCCGTGAAAGACCTGAAGGTGAGGATGATGATGTTTTATGAGATCTTGGAGATGCAACCCCAGCTCTGATCTGAATACGGCGCAGGTGGGCTTACATGGATGTTGCATCATCGCACATGCATGACTGTTGAGGGCCATTTATGAAACTGTATTAATGCATAAGTTGAATGTTTGTGTGTGTGCGTGTGTGTTTAACCACATGACATGCTATCTTAAGCACTATGTAGCCCACAGTCAGCAGGTTCCCCACCCTTGCTGTGTTAGCTGGAGGTCTCGAGTAGTTATGACATTTCGCAGACTTCTTGGACGGTGTGCATGAAGTGCTGAGTGTGTGAGTGTGTGCGTCTGTGTGTGTGTTCAATCGTCCCAACTCGTACGTTGGTACCGCAGTGGGAAATGTTGCTATTGCATAACCGAGTCTCTTCAACACGAGAAGATTCTCTCCCGAAAAAGCTTCTCCATCTTAAATATTTTACACATCAAGAGCTTCCCGACATGGCGGACCTTTTAGGAAAAATCAATCAGCCTTAATCAATCCAGCTACTGTCGGCGTATTGCGGAAGCTCATTAATCATCCATGAAGTGGCTGGTGATGCTTATTGCTTTTTCATTTTTCTGCCTGCATGCACCTCTGCCATGTTGTTAGCGCCGCTACACGCAATGAAGAGTACTTAACGGAAACGAGTTGCAAAATGGCCGAAGTCGACGGCGGGAAAACGAAGCGATTGAAAACAAAATCAACGTCGGTCTTGCCACATTCAAGTGAGCAACTGCATGATCTTGATGGCGTAAACCGTGGGATTTGCACTCAAGGTCAGCGCACGTTACATAATCGAAACACGACATAATACCCGCCGCCGTGCTGCTTTTTTACCAGTCGAGGCTTGAATGCGGACAATCGGCTCGACATAGCTGACATATATGAACGCACACCTCCGCCGTGTCGTCGGCATGCGGTCGTTTCCATGCCGACACGGATGTGAAAAGGATGTGGAGCACAAACGGCTCTCCATTGAGGAAAGAGAACGAGTGAGGGAGAGAGGGAGAGGGACGGGGTCGGCATGGAGACAGACTGATGACTCATTCAGATGATTCCGAATCCGCTAACTGGCCTCCAATCAAAAGTGAATCAATGCAGAAAAGATGACGATTGATGGAGGTGTGTGAGGATGATGGGAATGTTTGTCAGCCTTTTTCCGTCATCACACAGCACAAAAAGGCCTGCTCAAATTGCGACACATCATGGCACGGAAATGTTTTTCATAGAGATTTACTATGGTTATGACTTTGCAACTACGTTAGGTGAGTAATGTGTTCCAAATTAGAAATGGAATTTCATCATAAAATGCTGCTGTGACCAGTGCTGCATCAGATTGTATTTATATTAATAATTTTTGAGCAGAATTGCATATATTTTCACACCCCAAAACGGATGGACCGAATGCGAAGCCCTGATAATGCATTTGTGGAAATGTTCAATTGAAAACTTGACTTTATATACATTTTTATGTTGAATATTATTATATTATTCTCATAAAATGTCTTTATACGTGCTTATGCTTTAACATAATTTTATTGTTGTTGTTTTTATTTATTTTCTTTAGGTTTATTTAACTTTTATCTGTTTATTCTAGTTTTATTTATGTATTTATTTATTTCCTTTAGGTTTATTTACTCATTTCTTTTAATTGCAATTATTTATTTATTTATTTGGTAGCAGTAGTTCTATCTAGCATTATAGGAGAAAGAAAACAGGGCCAGATTATAGACACACAATTAAAATGCATCAGTTAAAGAAATTCTGAGTCTATACAGTCGACTTTGCGGCATGCATTCCGACTAAATAGCCGTTAGCGCAGGTATGCATGACATGATGTTTGTGACTGATATCATCTTGCCATGTGTTTGTTTGTCAAGCCAATGGAATGCAAAGCATGGCTCAAAATGCGGGTGACAATGCTGTGTGTTCCCATCAATCTAACGTTTGTGATGACAACCAGCAGGTCAGATGCCTACCTTGATTGCATTAGCATCCTAATAGGGCTTGCACAAGTGGTGGTTGGTAGAGGAGGCCGCAGATGGCATAACTGCGGGGAAAATCTTGCGGCAGTTTGCACTTTTCAACCGGCGCTCAGGGCTAGGATGAGCTCCTTACATAACAGTGGAGGGCTCACGTCCATTAGCATGGATTCTGCGCCAAAGACGGCCTGTCGCCAGTTTGAGGAGGTCTCTTATCAAGGCGTCTGGAGTAGTGTCGCCTGCAAATCAGAGAGGGTAATTTTAGCCGCTTTGTCTTCTTAAAGACTCCTTGTGCTTTATTTCCATCTCCCTGACAGGTGCACTTCAATGCGCTGTTTATAGCCATGAAAAAAAAACCGAATGTGATCTCATAACTTTCCATTTTTAAAGTAGATGTGACTCAGTAGTCTTCAGTCAAACCAAAATATTCTCATACTATTTCCTTTTTTGACGTCTATAGTGGTCAACGGCAGTGAATGAGTTCGGCATACAATGAAACCTTTACTTTATATTTGATAAACACAGACCCCCTTGTGCTACTATTTGAAAATAAGCAAAATATTTTTAAGTGGTGTAAAACGTTAGCGAAGTGAATGGACAAAAAACATTTACCAAAACTCTTCCCAGTAGATTTGAAGCAATTGCGGCTCCTTCCTCAGTTTCTGCTTTGACTTCCTGTAATGCCCAGCTGTCCCAATACTTTCGACCATATTGTCTGCAAAATAAAAGCATTAGCAGCCCGTAACAGGTTTTAACAGATATATTGTAATGTTTAATTTTGCAATAAAAACTCTGTTGCCAACCAGAACAGAAGCACCTACCGAGAGAGGTTTACTCTCTCGCATTGATTAAAGGGGACGTCAAGTCCAAATTTCACTTTCCAATAATATGTTGTATCACTATGATGTATTTAAATGGAGACCTTGTGGGTCAATGCTGGACCTTATCATGTGTGTGAAAGAGCAGACACATGCGAGATGGGTCGATACACTAAAGGTAGACGCGTCTAATATGGCCGCTTCATCATGTGAGAGTGAAGGCGGGTGTCTGTTGAGAGTGTGGCGGGGAAGGGCGCAGGAAGCGCTGATGTGTGCATGCATACACAAACCAAAAATAGAAAATGACTGTGCTGGGCTGCCGCCTTTTTCCTTCTTCTTCACTCACCATGTAGGTCACCGTTGATTTCGCCTCAGTGAATCATCTCTGTGCACAAAACAGAGGACTCAAGTGTTATCCTGCTTCCTTGTGTTCTTTGTGTTTTGTTAAAGATAAAAACAGTTCAGGCTCACACTTGTTCTTGAACCCAGACGTAGACGTAAATCCCCGAGATCAGTTCGCATTCATTTGAGCGCTCGATGAATGACAGTGTTGACAGACAGACGTAAGCGTGTCTGTTAGTCACCTGCTCGCAGACGACGTGTTTATTTAAAAGGAAAAGTCGAGTTAAAAAAACATTATATTATATGCGCCCTACTTCAAAGGAGAAAACTTGAATTGGAAAATACGCTTTGTGAGAACAGTCCTGGAACCTTTCTGACACACATCGAATCAACATTCCAGTCTCGATATTTTTGTCTGAAAACAATAAATGAGGATGTGAGGAAATAAATATAATTTGAAAACATGTTCAATTCTGGAGCATTGCGACATCAGGAGAGGAATTTGCGGAGTGATTTCAGGGCGATAAATGACATGAACGAGAGCTACTTCCTGGTTAGCCACTAAGTAACCACTTCCAAATTTGGGCATTATGCCAGAGTGAAAACCAGGTGCTGTGTGAAAAAGCAAAGAAGCCAATCTGTTGCCCTAATTAAGTCACTCAAAAACTCCTCTGCTGCAAGCCACTGAGTCACGCTAAAAGTAAAGCCTAGACTTAAGCCAAAACGCTTATTTTGTTACACTCGCATGGTGGATCAGTCAAATAGTAGTGCAAACGAAATCCTTCCATGCAACTTTGAATACCTTTTACAGTGACATTATAGATGATTTTGTTTTATCCGAAAATTTGTCTCAGATACAGGCACAGATACAGATCACAAAAACAAAGGACAGCATGTCTGCAATGTGTCCATGCAAACACACATCTGAGCAAACTGTCCCCTCTGTTCTGTTTTCACAGGTTGACGCGCCAAAGCTATCTGGTGATATCGCAGTCTGGACGAACTCCTCGCTTTTAGACTGTTATCACTCCCTCGACCCGAAACTTCGACTCCCACCTCATAGGAATTTACAAAAGGGAATTTTTCCAACAACTACGGCAAGCTTCAAAGGACACCTCCCCTTACTTGACCGCAGAAAAGGGTCAGCTGAAACTGAACAGAGCACAGGCGGACTGAACTGAAAGCGGGCCTCCACCAACCTGTAGTGTGTGTGTGTGTGTGTATAAATCTGTGCATTTAAGATTATCTATTGGTGCTAAGTGTGTGACTATAATGTAACTTTAATATGCTAGTAGCCAACACCGGTCTAGGAAGCTGGTCTGTTCATTCTTAAGCTTTTGAATTAAGGTGCTCTGGCTCAACTTATCAACCCAGCAAGTCCTCATAAGGACTCAGGCTGACAGGAGCTTCCACCAGGGTCGGGGGCGGAGTCTCTAAAGACAACATGGAGGCAGTCGTTCGCCCACATGTGCCCTCTAACGGCTGACTTGAACATAACAACACTACCCAGTTCTCTTGCCCAGAACCTGGCAGGGGCGTCCACTCCTCTTTAGAGCCGTCCACTTCCGAATTCCAAATGTCTTGCCTCAGGCGTCAACCCGTCACCATCCCGATGGACACGGTCAAGATCATCCAGTCGGAGAAGTTCCCCAGAGAGTGCACGGTGCCCGTCACTCAACCTCGCTTCGCCCCGCCCCCCAGAGTGGCATGGGACGGCGGCGGCGAAGGGGAGATCATCGTCAACCAAGCCTGCAGCGACCTGACGCTGGACGTGACGGTGGCGACCCCCAGGCCGGCCCCGTCACCCCAGACCCCCGTCATCCGCAGGGAGCAGAGCTTCTTAGCGCAGCGTAAACCCAGTGCCAACGAAATCTGCTACCACCAGTTCCACTACAAGATGGAGGACGTCATCGTCAACCAGTACGTGCTGCGCTCCTCTTCCACATCCACGTCCTCGTCATCGTCCTCCACCTCTTCGGGTCCCCCCATGCCCTGCGAACCCCTGGACTGCCCCACCTGCGGCCACACCTACAACTTTGCCGGCAAGCGCCCTCGCATTTTGTCCTGCCTGCACTCGGTTTGCGAGGAATGCCTGCAGATCCTCTACGAGTCGTGCCCCAAGTACAAGTTCATCTCCTGCCCCACCTGCCGCCGCGAGACGGTGCTATTCACCGACTACGGCCTGGCGGCCCTCGCCATCAACACCAGCATCCTGAGCCGGCTGCCCGCCGACCCCAACGGGCCGGTGCAGTGGGGCGGGGAGGCCGACCGCAGCTGCTACCAGACTGTGCGCCAGTACTGCCAGTCGGCTTGCACCTGCCACATCGCCAACCCGCTCTCCTCCTGCGGCATCATGTAGAGAAAAAGCGGGCATCGTGGTAACGCTGCTCAGCCACACCTTTGTCGACTATAAGCTCTCCCCTTTTCCCCTCACACACACACAAACACACATTCTGTCAATAATCCCTCCACAGATGACTTCTCTCTATATATTTAATAGCACAGACGGATACTGTGTGGGACTAACGGATGCGGACGGTCGGAGAAATAGTTAATATATGTATTTTACGTATGGACTGGAATCCTGCTCCCCTTCTCGTGTTTGGTTGGATGTGTTTGTCATCTCTTTTCATGGGAATGCCAGGGGAGGTCAACCCCACCCCTTCCCCATCCCTTCAAGGTGAATAAAGATTAAATTCATGACAAAACTGTTGTGTCCTATTGATATCTCCTCACACTTCAATGTATTTAAACACACCTTTTCATGCATTTCTAAATGGGCAAAGCGTTGTTTCTTTTTTAAGCTCTTAATTGTAAAGCGAACACATGGAGCAAGAGGAAGTCGAGTAAACAAAAAATATATATTTATCTTTTCAATAATGTGTTCTTTGTTGTTAAAATAATAAATTTACTGAAACACACACAACAGCGACAAGACCCGGCGAAACTCCCGCTCGCTGTCAACTTCCGGGTACTGAGGACCCGTTATAGGCATCACACTCCGTCCATTTTATACGCAAAATTATACATTGTACAACCGTAACCGTATGTAACATATTCTCAAACAATAATTAGCACAAACTACTAGCAGTATTGCAAGTTCTGATCATCATCTTTTCAACAGCGTTACTCACCTGAAACGCACACAACAGCGGCAGTTACAGTCAAGACCCGGCGAAATTCCCGCTCACTGTCAAATACTTCCGGGTAATGAGGACCCCCCCGTAGTTGTCCTAGGTGCCTTATTGAAATTCCCCAATATTCGCTTTTGATACAATACAGTACTATTTGCATATAACGGCCTATAACGTGTTCAGAAACATAATTCAAATTAACATGGCTGGTGAGTATTAATGTCCATTTAAATGTCCCAAAAACCACCATGGGCCCCACATATTCTGATTAATTAAATAACGAAGTGATCATTTTCAGTCGACAGCAAGTTACAAAATGGCCGCCCCCTGAGATGGATAGAAATCAGTGGACTTAATTCATTATCCACAGACGAAATATTAACCAGAACTTTGTTTACACTAGCGAGTGTCATAGAACATTATAAAGAACATTTTTGACTTGACTTCCGCTTTAAATAATAATTAATCATCATTTACAAAAAATAAACCTTTAAAAACAAGCTCTTCTCAATAAGAAAGATTTCACCAGCACATATTGGTTTACAATTATTAGTATTATCATATTTAAGGGAAAAGCCCATTGACCATATAAACAAAGGTTTTGAGACAATCAGTGGCACCAGTCTCAACGTTAATATTATGTAGAGAAGATATACAGCAGTACTGAGAGTTTTAAATATTGTATAGACAAAAAAAAAAACTGTATATACAGTATAATTTGTAAATATTGCATGTTCTACAAGTATTTACACAGTAAATCAATTTCGGGAGCGAAAAGTACAAAGATGCAAAATATTCACAAATTTGTATATTTATAATAACTTACATTATCTTCAGAAGTCTACAGGTAAAATAATAATTACATTTCCTGTCTCATGTTAATGTGCGGAAGAAATGGGAAGAGTTTGCCGTCTCTTTCTGAGCAGGTTGCCTAGTTGTCGTCGGCCAGCATTGCTTTGAGAAGATTGCATCAGTTGGCTGGAATAAAAACAACAATTGAGCAGAGCTGAGATGAGCATTCGGGGGAAGCAGTCAGAAGGGTTTGGTTGCATGGCATGTTGGAGCAGCCATGCATCATCATGCACCATATGGCACGGGCAAGCTGTTTAAAAAAAATATTTGGGCTCACCTATTTTGCTGACTGGAGCTGCCTCTCGTCAGTGACAGGAACTTGAATTTCCAGTGCTTGTTGGCTCTATATGTTAGGTCACCCTTTTTACAGAAAGAGACAAGAAAGACATGAAGAAAAAAGTAAAAAAAAGTACAAAATATTAATGATAAAGCTTATGTGAGTATAATATTACCTTTTCACGTATTTATCAACAATTACAATTTTGTTATTATTAATATTATCAGGAATATTACCAGAAGCAATTAAATAAATTCTTATTATTTTTATTAATAATATAATTATCAACATTATACTACTACTCTACTATATTACTACTATGACTATAATAATAATGAAAATAAAAATAACTAATCATAATAAGATAACGATTAACAATAATAATAATGATAATAATAATAATAATAATAATAAGCCATGAAAGGCAATGGGTTTTTTTTAAATCCAAAATGAAAATATAAAGTACTGGCTATAACAACTTATTTTGTTTACTCGTTTTATTATAATAGTATTTATTGGGTTGATTGTAATTCACTAGATTTTTACCTGAGCTTCCTTGTCCAGCAGATTCAATGTGCTCACTTGCTGCCCTCTGGAGCCCAGGTTTAACTTTCCTGTTTCGGGGGGAAAAATAGTCACTCACATGAAACACGACAACGTTCTGCTGTCCCACAATATTTCACTCAAATCTAAAAACTCACGTGTGTGACTTGACGATATGGTTGTGTCTGAGGATGACCTCTCCCGAAAATGTCCATCAAGAAAGTCTTTGAGCTCTTGGTCCTTGTTGGAAGGCTGCTCAGGCCTGGCACCATGGAAATTTAAAGGCTGGTCTAATGAATGATAGCTGCCAAAATCCTGACA
Organism: Syngnathus floridae; assembly: GCF_059516105.1. Taxonomy (NCBI): domain Eukaryota; kingdom Metazoa; phylum Chordata; class Actinopteri; order Syngnathiformes; family Syngnathidae; genus Syngnathus; species Syngnathus floridae. Next base: position 5,802,081 of record NC_142424.1, on the reverse strand, counting down.
AGCAAAGGAAGTCGTAAGTAAACAGTACAACATCGAAATAAAATAAAATCAAGCAGTTTGCGTATTGCTTACCTGAGCCATGTCCACATGGTAGCCATCTTTGACAAGCTGCTGTTTGGCGATGTCCTCCCACTTTTTGCACACCGCCTCCAAGTACCTGAGTCCGGGACTCAGAGCCACAAACGCCACAGGACGATCCTGAAGCACAACACAAGGCAGGAAGGTTAGAAAGGAAAACACAAGCTCATTGTTGGGTATCGTTTAACAGTATAAATTTAGCTTGTGAACTCGTCCATCTGTCTGGGAAATTGTCATGTGTGCCCTGCTTTCAATTTGTATTTTTTCTATGATTGTGTGTGTAAAAAATTAAAATGTCCTTGGATGCAGGCATAATTACTAATGAAACCTTGGTTGGAGTTAATTGCTCTTTCCAAAAACTAAATTACATTTTGGTTTTAAGTGTTTCTCTGACCTCCTGACAAGGAGTGTGCTCGACTCTTTTCAACCTGTTTAACCTGATTGAGAGCACCACTTTTTTTTCCCCCAACATTTCCATGTAGTTTCTTTGGTGTTTTAGCTTGGCAAACAAATGAGACCTAATTAAACATAATTAGAGTTAGTAAACGACTGGAAACTATGTTGCGCGGCTAATCAAGAGCACGGGCGCTCGTCTTTGAACTCGAGGGACCATAAAGTGAAGAAATGCTGACAGAGATTAAAATTACACTTATAGCAAGAGGAAAATGTGGATTTTTTGTTTCTCCTCTGCAGCTATGAGCTTCTAGATCTCAAAAAAGTGTGGAAAACCATAGAAAATGTAGGCTAGTGGAGTGACAGTGATTCATTTGTCATTCTAAATTGTACAGCGGCCTTGGCTAGCTTGGCTAGACAGAAAATGGACGAATAGATAGATGTGTTAGTAAATAAAATATCAAGATTCAGGAGGGACTACGGAGTCTGCAGGCGTGAAGTCATGTAGGCAGACTAGTTTGTGATCCCTTGCAGCATCCCTTCACTTTTACCTTTACGAGGGGGGAACAAGACTCAGCATGTTTCTGGCGGATTTATGTCATCTTCGAACTGCTGCTGGCTTTAACAGCCTCTATCCAAAAAATGTGCAGAAACTCCTCCAAAGCCTTGAATCCAGTTCTGAACTTTAACCCCCAACCTTGACGCAAAGCCAAGCTCCCCTCCGATCTTACCTGCAATGGCTCCATCCTGCTTCTGGAAGTCAGAGTTTCTTTTTTCATGTCTAATATCTCCCTGAGTGAAACTGATGGTCTGGGGGTCTCCCATGTGCCAAAACTCTCGGACCTCAGCAAGGGATTTCTGTATCGAGAGACTGCATGAAAATGTCGATCATCTGTGTGTGCCTCAGATAACCGCCGAGACTCGGATCTTTGGAGGGCTTGTTTCAATTTTGTATTAAAGATGACAGATCCCTGAATTCTGCTGAGACGTGGCGGCTGGGAGATAGAAGCCGGTGGCGGACAAGGAGGCAACGAAACAGATCCGAGTGATAAAAACGGCCCGAAGTTGTCATTCCCTGATGCAAAAGAGTCCATCTCTGCCATTTCTGTGGACAATGACGAGGTGAGACAAAAAGTGTCAGTGCTGGCTGTCTCAACTCCAGAATCCACCGATTCCGCTCGTACATTCCTCTCCATGCCCGAAGAAGAAGGTGAAGAACATGTGAGGGAATCATTCGAAATATCTTCCAGCAGCTCCGTGTCTGGTTCTTGCTCAGCAACCCAGGCCTCCAATAGGTTCCCAAAACTTCGGTAGAGATTCATCCTCCCGTTGCTTTGGTGCGCCGCAATCCAACTGCAAGAAGGTTTAAGAAAGTTGTCTTGAGGTGACTTGCTTAAGTAGAATTCAAAACATGCTGCCTAGATCCGCCCCTGCACCTTCGTCACCACACCTTCGCCCGTCCTACCTCACCTGCTCTCACTCTCCTCTCACAGGAAAATAATGACCGCTGGAGCTAATCTCCAAAGTTATTACAAGCATGGTTATCAAAATGTATAATCAAAATGTAACTGTATCAAAATGTAACTTAAAAATAAAATCAAAGCTCCTCAGTCATTCGGAAATCCTACACGGAAAGAATTTAAATGACTGACAGTGTGTGATTACTGTTACAGTGTATTTTTTTTTTCCCCTGGAAAGAACATTTTCTTTGAGGAATTAACAGACTCAGATTTAATTTGCATGCTGCCTAAAACATATTCTGTGGCGGCATAGTTCTTTTTTCCTTAGCCCGGGGAGAAAATGTGTGGAATTTTGCAAAAGTATTTATCTTAGGTTGTCACAGTGACTCATTTGCATTCTAATTATTGCTGTCGGATTGAAACTGTATTTCACAACAGTGACAATGTCTGCGACGGGTGGAATGTGTAGAATGGACATTCCTATGTGCTGATATGATCTTGGCTCTCGACATCAAACACACGCACGCGTGCTCGCACGCACACACAGGCCTGTAGATTTTCACAATGTGAGTGATTGTTTTACTGAACATTTTTATCTCCATTCACCTATTAATGTAAACAAAAGATTTAACGGAAGATTATGGTTTCATAGTGGCCCTCACCTCCTTGTATATGTTGAGAAACTGACATTATGAACGACTTTATCTATTTATGTATGTATTTAGATGTTATTTATTGATGTATGTATATTTAATATTTTTATGTAATTATTTTTATCGATTATTAATTTATCCAGCCACCCTATTTATTTATTTATTTATTTATTTATTTATTTATTTATTTATGAGTTTCCATAAGTTTCCAAGCCTGCGTAATACTCCGTGCCCACCAACATTTGCCATTTCTACCACTAGAGGTCACTGTTCTGCATTAATTAATACTATCTCGCGTTAAGCCTTAATAATAAAAGCATATTGTGTACCTTGCAACCGACAAAACAAAATAACAAATATAAAATATAATAGTTTTAAACGTCTCTATTTGAACGGGAGAGTTTCTGACTTGTAACTCGGTTGCTGCTTTGTGGCTATTAGCAACCAAGCAAGGCAATACCTGAGCAACCAGTCAACAGTGCAGGTGACCCAGTGGTGAAGAGCACCAATATGGAGACAGAATTGAGCACGGGTCTTTTGGAGCAAGATCCACATTATATACCAGGGTGAGTACATCACAAGAATTACAATTATAGAAAAAATGATTATTTTTTTTGTAAGTGGTGCTGTGTGTTTTTAGCTACTCAGGTTATCGTCCACAGCTAAAGTTTAAAATGGGCAAGCCATACGGTCAGCTGGTGGCTGAACTGCGGAGCCCGGTCCTGCACTCGGGTTCCGACGGGAACATAAGAAGCATCCCTGAGAGACACGCTGGGCGAATCATGCCCGGTTACACTGGTAGATACAAAACTCATGACATTCTACATTTATATTAAAAATTAATATACATTGCTTTGCCCTCATTTCATCTATTTTCTGTTGAAATTAGAAAAGTAAAAATATGACTATAACTTACCTTTTTAACTGTAGGGACTTGGAGGTCAAAGGTCACCTCAAACCTGACGTGCAGCCTTTGTGAATGTGATCCCATTGAGGCGGAGCACAGTTTGTTTTGCTGCTCCGACAGCTTTTCTGTTAAAAAGACATGCGATGCTTTACAATCATTTCCAAGTAGATTGATTGTACAACGTGAAAAGTGGAAATTTGTCAACTTGTCAACTGAGCTTCCTAAATTGGAGTGATTTATTCGACACAATGACATATGAATGGAATTTTTTTTTTAACCTTACACTCACCTGTTTCTTGCCTCTAGGTTTTGTTCCCAAAAGGCAGCACTACATTGCCTCCAGCTTCGCGGAAACATGCCAGAGAGCATTTTCTGACTTTTACCGGGAGACATATGCAAATATTCAACGGGCGTCGGCAGATTCATCACTCGCTGTCAACTCCTCGCACCCGCAGTTGGAGGTTAAAACTTTACTTTCTCTCTGTTCTTTGACTGACTACATGACAAAATACACAGTTACACCTAATGAGATTCGAGACGAGTATTTTGACAGTTTTACGAAGCAGAACAGTTTCACGTTACTGTGGAAAGCAGGAACAATAGTGAACATTCAATTAACACACTGAAAAAAAAATATCAATTGAAATTTTTGGATTTAAAAAGAAAAATAACCATTCAGGTTAAAGGCAGATTTCCTTTTGTGTTTGATTAGCGTGTGCCTTCACGTGTACCTAATGAAGTGTCCGGTGAGTCTGTATTTAGCCATGTATTAGACATGCTTGAATCAGTTCCCCCCCTCATGCTGAATTATAAATGGAGGTGCTTAGTTTCAGGTCAGTGTAATGCCATCCACCTTGCTGAAAGTGAAGGCCACATAAATAGCAACATTTTCTCAGGAAAAAATCCCAATATTTTCTAAAAAAAAAGCCATATTTTGATAAGGCATGTTGTTCATTTTTAGGTCCGGAGGCCCACGGTGCCCCTAACCGCCATTTCAGACCAATTGGTGTCCTACAAACCCTTAAAGAGCTTCACCCCCATCCCTAAACCATATTTGTTGGACGATGGACACCCCTACAAGTACTACATGTCAGGTACGACATTTCTCAAAATGGTCATTCTTGAAAATGATTCCCCCCCACACACAAATTTTGGTTGGCATATTTTTGAAGGCTTCACCGGACATGTGCCGAAATCCCGCTTCCTCATCGGGAAAGGTTACCCCACGACCACTAACGAGGCCCTTGTCCAGTTCGGAAGGGAGCAGAGTGGCGGCGAATTCCCGCTGCCATCCATTTATGCAATCTATCCATCATGCCACAGGGGGGTGGCATCATCATTCACGGGTCACATACCAGGTTTGTATCACGGATTATCTTTCGCCGTGTCCAAAGTCTATTAACCCGTATCAACCATCCCACAGGGTACAAATTCATGTACGGGCACACCTTTGGCCAGCTTTCCAAGAAAGCTTTGGAGAAACGTGCCAGCAAGAAACCCCATCCCCCAAAATATTGTGAAGAAAAAAGATTTGAATAAGATGAGAAATCTATATATGCTACTGTTTTATTGATTTGATTGTCTTTGGACATTAAAGGACGTCATCATATCTCCATTCCATAGATTATTGCAGGCTATTGCGCAAGTCTCCATTTGTATATTTACATAACTTCTTTGAATAGCAGTCTATCAAAACAAGACAGTTTACAATATGGCTTACTACTTAGGATTTCACACATGTAAATCATCAGACCGTTTCCACCCGCCTTTAGAATTTATCTACAAAAACATAAATACAGTACCAGATTCGGCCATCTTCTTTTACTGTCGTACTAAATTTAAGTTTGCAATATCATGCAAATATGGAAGAAAAACATGCACAGGTTTCTCTTAAACAGTAACAAATATGTGTAAAAGCGAGTTACGAGGAATATTATGGCAACACTTAACACCAATATAAACAATAGTTTCATTAGACGATTACCCTGCTACGACGAGGAATCAAGTTGTTACATAAATGTCTGACTGAAATGTAGCGAAAGTAAATTTGTTAGCATTAGCATCAGCGCTTCCATTGAATGTATTCCAAAACTGGCCAACTGTAACTAATTTTGATTAGCACATCCATTCAAAGCAACTGAAGCATATCAAATAAATTATTCAAGTGTTGTGACAAAAAAATATTATTAAAGTATTAAAAAAAAATAGGTCCGCATTAATAATTCATTCATTTTTAGCATCTCTTCTTTTTCACGTTGTTTATATTGATTTTGCCTCATTCAAAAAGAACCTGACATAAATAAGAGATTAGATGACTGAGCTGTCTAAACAAGGAAATGGTTGACAGAAAAAAGCAACACTGAATCATAGTGAAGGCGTCTTGGTTGACATTAGTGTCATCACTTCCACTGATTCATGATTGTGACTAACCTTGACTGGTGAGTAATATGTCCTAAAGTCACATCATAGAGAAAATCCTGAAAATACTTGAATTTATGTTATGAGGTTTATCAGTCTACTTTCAACCTTTGAAAAGATATGACATAAAAACTGAATGAACTTTTTAATGACTGGGGCTTAGCTTGGATTTAAGTGCAGCCAATGTTTGCTGAGCGAGGCTGCCAAAGCTGTTAATCTTGTTATTCGTGTTCTCTGTGATTAGTGCGGCAGAGTGTTGTGTTCTTAACTGTAGACTGCACACCAGTTTTTGGTTTCCTTTTATGGAAATCGTCTTTCAGACTGACTGCCTCAAGGCTTCAATGACCTGATGGATTGAGTCAAGAGTCCAAGGTGTGATCTGTCCAGATGGAGCCACTGCGATGGACGATGGGACCTGGAAAAATGACAAAAGGGAGAAAAATAGATCAGGAAGGAACGTAATTTAAAAAAGGAAAAACAGTAGGAGCTTTATGTGTGAAAAAAAAAATGACACAATTTGGACAGCAGTTCTAAAGAATACCACTAGATGGCAATACCACTCAGCAGCCATCTTTTTATTCCTTTGTCATTATGTCAGGATTAAAAACCGTTTTTAATTTGAAGCGACCACTGAATCTCCATGCAAGGTCTTACCCCTTGATTTGACTTTGAGAAGTTGTCTGCAGCCTTCTGGAAGCATTGGAAGCCCCAAAAAGTTTGGCCCAGCGCAGGCCACCCGGGCCAGGTCTCTCAACCTGAGCACCATCAGTGGTTTCACTGTCTTTCATTTTCCCACCATCCATACTAACTAAGGGTCCACCATCAAGGGAATCTTCCACCACACCTTCTCCAGAGTTCCTCCATTCTGGATCAGAAGCTAAAACCACCTGTCTCCTGTTAATCTGCATCACTTCACTTGTCTTCATTTTAAAAGATGCATTCTGAGAATTATCTTCAGTCTGGTGGCCTGAAAATCCTGCGAAGAGCGGAGTAAGGGAAACGCATGCTTGTCCGTTTTGTAACAACCTGGGCTCCAGCAGTAAGTCGAGGTCGAAGGGCAAGACGGAAAGAGGCTGCAGGAGAAGCAGAAGCTCCTGAAATAAAGGCCGACATCGACCTAGTGACATGGACAGGAAGCCCCAACCGTGGTAGTGGGAAGTCACCACATCTGTGCAGACGGGGAGAACGTGGCTCATCAAAATGATATGTTAGGCTTTGGTATTTACATTTTATTTAACATCTTAAACAAATATAATGTCGAACATTGAATGTAGACTCACTTCTTTGACTGTAGAGGTGACTGAGCCAGAATTCCAAAGCTCTCAAGCTGAAAAATGTTAAAGGGCCTTTGTTAGTGTGCATCTCAAGCATTAGAATAAATAAAAAAAAAAAGAAGATATACAAACTAACTTCAGCAAACCCATGATGAAGGCCTTCAGCCTCATACTGTGGCTGTTAAGCTGCGGACACTTGATGATTTTGCAGACCAGGCTGTGGAGAACCTTGGTGGGTGGACCTATTGTACCAAGGTGAATTAAAAAAAATAGTAAGATTAAAAAAAAAAAGAAAAAATCTCATTCTAAGTCATACATACCAGCTTTGGTAGAGACTTCCACTACGGTCCAGGAAGAGTTACGACGCTGACCAATGATAAGGTCTAATTTGTGATCTCTGAGGCCATCTTCTAGAATATTCTGGATGGCTGGACACAGGTGATCCAGAACCAGACTGGCCATCATGGCACTGAGATAGCTGTTACCTAAACGCATCTGTGATGCAAACAAAATGAACCAGAAATAATTGTTCTGAACTCGTGTTTCCGCACCTCATGTTGCGGAAAAAGGAATGACTGGAGCAGCTCAACTTTCCAACTTTCCTCAATTCAAAGTTAAAATGAATCTTTGACGTCTATATCCGTCAATGGTAGTGAATGAGTTGAACAGCAAACTATTTGAAACTATATCCAACCAGGTATCGCACTCCATTTGACCTCATCTGCTTTAAGATGTGATTAATCAGCAATCGAGTCCACACAATCGATTAATCAGCAATCGGGAAACCTCCAAAAACTTATTTCATTCGTGTGTTTGAATGCAAACCTCAGATCTACCTTTTCTTCTGGATCTCTGCTGTTGCCAAAATGAGCTATGATGAGGTCCACAGCCCTGCTTACAGACCTTAGCAAACCTGCACACAAAGATCAATATGCTGAATCTTTGACCTTTGACCTAAAATCACATATACTCGTGTAGAAATACTCGAGTAAAGCGCAGATATTAGTTTCCTCCCCACTAACTGGGTCATCATATAAAAGTGAGAATTGCTCTTCTCCTCTACAGCACACTGGCTCATCCCCGCAAATGTCACGGTGAATTCTTTATGCATGCCGACGCCGCCTCCAGGGGGCCACGTCGTACCGACGCCGGGCGCATCGCAGACACCGCAAACCTCCGCCGATTCGCTAGCCTCTGATTTCAATCATTAAGGATTGGAAGTGGCTCTAAAAGAAAAACGATGATGCAGGTCATAAATCATTAGTGCCGTTTGCGCTGCATCATTCCTGCGCTCCCACATAGGCCGGCGAGCAGATGGCTCAGCCAATCACGGGCAGGGAGAGTTAAAAATAGGTCATGTGTGAGAGGAAGCCCCTTAAGGGCATTGAGGGAGCCACTGAAGCAAAGTGCTTTTGCCCTGCTCCTCTTCACTCGAGCTTCTCGTCGAACAGATGAGCAAAATAAAAAATTCCAGCTAATTTTGACTCCATTTCAATCCATGTCACATTTCGATATGGTCTCACCTCTTCTCTGGAGATGACTGATGGACAGAGACTCATAAGAAGTGTCAGGCGAGAGATCCGTCGGGGCCCTGTCGCTCAGGAGCAGAGGTTCATCACGTTGGGTTTGCCGATGTTGCCGAGCAGGATCAGCGAATGAGAGCAGGGAACCCAAAGATGAAAGAGGGCCCATGGAGGAGAAGGTAGCTGTGAAACTAAAGCCTTGAGCTTGAGGGCTCTGTGGGAGAGGCGTTGCTTGATAAGGGTTGTTGGTTTGGGCGATGGAATCAGAGAAGATGGACTCAAAGAAGTCCTGGTCGTGGGACTGAGCGGGACTTTGGTGATTCTCCTTGGGGGTTGTGAGGCTTATGAGATCCTGGTAGGTTGGAATTCGCATAAACTTGGGCTGACAGTGAGCTGATAACAATTCTGGACCAGTTTGTGGGCTGGTTCTGTTCTGATTGAGCTTTGAGTCAGTCTGAGTGATTGTTTTGGAGGTTCTAGGACTACGCTGGCCCGGAAAGTATATATTTCTGCGGTTGATGCCACCTGGGCTTGGAGTACAAGTGGAACAGGTGTCAGAGCTGGAACACGCCTCCATGAAGATAGATGAATTTGCTGATGACAGCTTTGGATTCGGCTTGAAGCCCAGCTGGGACTTCTTGTTGGTTTTTTGTTTTATATATTGTTCAACTAGACAACCCAGTTGCTGGGCCTTGGTGGAACCATTGTCACTGGGACCAAGCACCATGGGCTGGATTGGTAGAGATGTTGGCCTCTGTGGTTTGATGGAGCACATCAAACTTGTACCTGAATAAAAGCAACAAAAACACAAATTCTTGTTAGCATTTTTTTTTTCATATACTCCAAAAAATTCAAAACTATTCTTACATTGTTCCTGGTTTGATGACAAATGTTCCTGGGTGCTTGTCTGATTTGTGACCTGGCACGAACAGCTATGGTTGAAACAAAGAAAACATGGCAAGTGGCATCGGTTCTGGAAGTGCTTCTTCACCCCTGAGGAGGATTTCTCGTTGGAAGTGCTGGCAAGCTGAAAATCCGGATCCAAAGAATCTTCTCTCTGTTGATCCTGAGAAGGAATAGAGAGGTTCTGACGTCAAGGTCATGGATCTGGATGGAAAGCTTATCTACGATTTTACACTCGATAGAGATAATGAAGAACCCTTACGTCAATTGCCGTATGTTCTTGTCCACTTGTCTTCGGCCCGACAAAGTGGATCTCGGGGCTGCTGACGCTCTCATCATCAAGACAGCCGGCAATGTTGGACCAAGTTGCGTTGGGTGAAAGATCACAAGTCACGAGTTTGTAGTATGTCTGATTCGTCCCGGTGACCAGTGCGGCTTGGGTAGCCAAGTCGGACACCTCGAGAGAAGATCGATGCTCGTATGGGGGACGGTTTGAGTCGAGATCTTGAGTTGACCAGCGAGATGTAAAAAGCTCCTCTTCTAGGGGACTGGCATCGCGTTCGTTCGGAAGAGGTCGGAGGTTGAGGAATATGGAACCCTCGGGGGATGGAGATGGGCGAACCGCCGGGCCGCTGAGGTCGTGAGGCACGGCGGGGTTGTTGCTGTGGTTGTACATGGTGCCGAAGTTCACCAGGACCCCATCGGAGCTCCCGCAAGACGAGTCACTGGCATAACTATTGCGGAACATCTCTGAGGGAGACTCGTGTTTGTTGTGAGCTTGAAGTATGCCGTCATGGCCCCAGTCCATGTTCCTGTGGGTCGCATCATCTTCATCATCATCAGTGCTGTTGTGCCAGTTGGTAGTCCCGTGCAACACAAAAGATGAATCCTCAAGGTATTTGTGAAGGTTGTCTCCATCGCTGTCCTCGTCGTCCTCATCCAGGTCCGGATTGGGAAGGAACGAGTTATGCGAGTGCAGACTTCCTCTTGCTCGTTCCTTTTTAGTTTCTTCTGGCGATGAGGCGGAGATGCAATCGCTGGTGGCATCCTCTTCCTCCTCCTCGCCTCGATCCTCGTTGAGGCTACCAAAACTATTGGAAAACTGCTTCTGATGAATAGCGATGGGATGCTCCTGGTTGATCTTGTCTTGCTCTGGGAGGGACGCCGCCCGGGGCAGACCCGAGAAACCGGGCCTCCTGGCTGAGCCGCAAAGGGCCTGGACGGGAAGTTGCCAGGCGGGAAGTGGAAGCAGCGGGAAATGGCACGCAACCAGCGTGTCCCCCGAGACACTGGATGCACCAATCATACTGGTGAACTTTGATCTGTCATATCCAATCTCCTCATGTTGTGGAAATAAAATCCTGCAAGTAGAGAACAGACTTATTGATCATGTATGACAAATAAATTCTATTCTTTTTTTTTTTTTACAATTAATAGTGAAAGTGAAAAGTTGCTTGCGGCATTTTCCTTCGGCCTTTTCCTCGCTACGCACTTGACTTGTGATGATTCAGAGAAACAATGAGATGCACTCTGCTGCAAAAAGCATTTTGAGTGTGCAACATGAGAAGCAGTGCAGGGAGTTTCCTCTTCGGAGAAACAATCACAGCAGCCCAATAAAGTAGGAAGGGATGAGGAATTATTACCATGCTAAATGCTATGCTTTGTTGTGCTCACTACCTTGAATGAAAAAAATATTTTGTTTTAAGCTTGATCCAATCCTAGTGGTTCTGTCTTCCACTTTTCTCAGCCCGTGTAAGTAGGTCAGCAGCACTGCAGACAAGCACTGCCGGCATTGCTATGAGGAAAAGCGTGTTCACGCACACGTTCAAACACGCGATAAAACAACATGTTATGTTGTGCTTTGAAAACTGACACAAATCAATGTTTGCCCCACAAGAAGATTTCACACGGTAAAGCTATATGGGGAAAAATGCTTCATAATCAGAGGTGTTTTTATATTAAGAAATCATTTTTATTCAATTGAATATTATAAAAATATCAACACATTAGGAAAAATGTAATCCGTGTAATTTAATTGTATTTTATTTTCAATATATTTTTTGTTTTAATATTTTTTCAGTAGCACATATTACTTGGGTTGTATCAAATGTTTCTACAAACCATCTGTATCCAGATACATTTTTTTTTTCCCAGTGTGTGTCACCCATACAACACAGTTTAAATGACACTCTAATTTGAACCGCTGCTCTGCATCAACTATAAATCCGTATTGGGAAACTGGGTTAATCTGCTGCTTTGGTGGCAAAATTCACAACAACAAAAATAATCTGTTGTTTGTTTTTTGAGAAGCGTGAGGAGGAAATACGACACATCGGATCACAGAAGAAATATGGATTTTGGTACACTAATTTGCAAATAAATAAATAGATAATAAATGGAGCAAATATGTGTGACTTCTTCCTGTAAAGTGATCATTTTGAAGATTTATAAACCAAAGTATTGAGGCTATTACACTAACTGGAAGCAATTCCACATCTTCTCGTGAAGACTCGTTTATATTAATCCGTGGGTATTCTAATGATGCACCTTAAAATTTTCCATTCTAGATCATCATGCATGCAAGATAGGTTCTTCCACACCAAACTCACCCAGGACAAATTAAGTGACCCTTGATTGATTAATCACTGTCTAAATATTTTTGTTCAACAGTGTCTGATCAGTTTTGGAGAAATGTATGCCTGTGGTGGTGCCATGCACATACACAACATTCGACAACTGACTTGAGAACAAACAAGCATTGAGATATTGTTTACTTACAAAGAGCCGTCAGTCATGAGTCACCTCCATCCTCTTCTATTAGGGTCACTTTCATGTCTTAGCATTAAAATAAAAAAATGCAGCTTCTGTCCTACATTACTTTGCATGCAAATTAAAATTGCGTGAGTTATGATGGGAGGTTTGTCTGTAGGTTTAATAATCGAATGTAAAATGGTACCGAGCTTGCATCGCCAAGGTCCGGACGGACCCCCATGCCGAAGCTCCGGCAGCACGACCAGCCAGCTGGAGCAACTGTGACGTCACGAGCCTGTCAACCAATGAGGAAAGAGGGAATGCAGTATCCAAGACACAGTGGGGGGACAACATGAAAATGGGACTACAGTATATTAAATAAATACTAAATAGGAATGTATCTAGTATTACCAATTACTACAATTTATACTTAATTTAATTACTACTACAAAATACATAGCATACACATTAATATTTCTAATTAAAAAAAAACTACAAAAAAATGAATACCACACAGTAAAAAATACAACAAAGTTACTCAAGGTTAGGCTCACAAATTATTTTTACGTTCTCAAAATTATTAAAAGTATTTTTTGTATGTATAACTTTCATATCAACCCGCATTTTGGAGTTCCTAAACAAAAAATAAAAAAACAAAAACAGGCAAAGACTGCTCCCTAGTGGCAAGAAACTAGATTTTTTTTGGAGGGGGGGGAGACTTTTGAACACCATATTAGATACACATGCACAGTGTAATAGCATGGGGCGTTTTTGTCCTTGTTATGTAATCATAACCACATTATGTTACACTTACATAATGTACGTGTACATTACCATCAATTTAATCAATTTAGTGTTGTCAACCATTAATTAAAATACTTTTATGAAATCACATTAGATCATGCAAGTGTGAATATTATGGATAGTGAGCCTGCCCCCCACTCCTAAATTTACTGCAATTGACAAAATAAAACATTAAGTACATTTAGAACTGGTCTGTTTCTTGTCTAATCACAAAAATAGGCATTTGGACTACAATGTTTATTTTGGAATTATGTTAAAATCTTTACAAAACGTGATCAAATTGTAATCTATTGACATTAATGTTACATTATGTACATATATAAATAAAAGGACAAGTCTTAAATGTTGCATTGGTGTGTATATTTGACCAATAAACAGATTTAAAGAGTACACAGACACATTTAGAGTTTTTTACAGCTTTGTTTTGTAGCTATGCAGAGACTTACTTGAAGTAATTTCATCATAAACAAAGAGCTGGTAGCCGAGTCTTCATTTCAACATTCCAATTATGCAATGTAGTCATGTTGTTTTTAGTTGATTTGATCCATGAACAAGCAGCTTGTTGTGCCAACAGCGGCCCTGATGGAATTGTTTGTGTTCTTCAGGGGAATTACCAGAAAGCGCAAATGTTTCTCCTGTAAAGACATAATTTGTCATAGCGTCACACATACAATGTAAAAACAATCATAATACAATCATTTGCCCAGTCTTTTTTTTTCATTATTATTTTGGTACCAGTTTGCCTGATGTCCAATACCTGCAGTTTTTAGTTGCACACTCCACATGATCCCTGCAGCTAGCGCCCACCGCTTTCATAGAGTTCCATCGCCACAGCAAAGATCTCTTGGTCCTATGGACCAAGCCAATCCAGTCTTCAGGCACAGGTGCCGAATCCACCTGCACCAAAACCACAAAATATGACCATGATCCAAAACACAATCATCAACCAATGTTAACTTACCTGCGAGCTGCACAGGAGTGCCAGAATCAGAGAGCAAACAAGAACCTTGTACACGAGAGTCCTCATGGTGCTAAATGTCCCGATGCAGTGTGGCTCCGATTAAAAAGGCTTTAATTAGGTTAAGGAGGAGCTACGGTGAAAAATGGCTTCCGTTATTAGATGCCTGCGAGCAGGCGGGTGCACTTATCAGTATTTACTGCAAAGTAGTCTTTAACCTGTGGATTGAGGACAACTCCACGTGTGTCTCACACACTCAGAAGACGTAACCACAACTACGCAGAAAACAAAAAAATGTATTTTCACTTTCAAAAAATTAGAAGTCACCACACTTTATTCCACTTTAACCATCAAGGCTAAACTGCAAAATTGTATATCATAACAATAAAATGGATTCTTCTTTGTGGCAAATTTCCTATAAGCATACTGAGTACCATCACAAGCATAAATTTGATTGACAGCATACTATTGTGAAGCACAACAACTTTATTATTGAACTCTGCTTTACGGCAAATGACAAATTCTTTAATAGGCGGACCTAATGAGCTGACATAGCCGCATGTAAACACATTTCTCTTTTCCGACTAACTGCACAAAAAACACGACAACACTATGATGACAGCTGCGAGTGGTTATTTATCATTTGTGTTATTCAGTAACTTAATTCATGCAGTCCAGTTGAAAAGATACTAATACTACTAGAACACAGGTGTCAAACTTAAGGCCCGGGGCCGGATATGGCCCGCCACATCATTTTATGTGGACCGCAAAGACAAATTATGCATCAATGTGTCATTATTAAAATTGCAAATTGTGTTCAGTTTTAAAAATTATCTTTTTAAAATATCATAATGGCCCTCCGAAGGAAACTATGACGACAATGCGGCACGAGACATAAATGAGTTTGACACCCCTGTGAACAGTCAGGCAAAATTTCTAGCAGTATTTTTAGCGGCATTTCTAGCAGTGAGCTAGCAAAAAAGTTAACAACAACCAAGATGGTTGTAACATTTCATCAAGGGGATTTGGGCGGACTGGGGATTTGGAATTAGGGGAAAACAAACAAACAAAAGCTTCCCTTTATGTTGTTAGTGTGCAATATTATTATTCCAGGATCACTGAACTGTAGTTCACTTGCCATTTTATGTGCATTAAAAAATATTTTTTTTAACGCAGTTTGATGGCTAGCACTCACTTTGTGGGGTGGCAGTTCTAACACTTGACTGTAAAAAGTCTCCATTGCAGAAGTGAGTAGGCTCAAGTTAAAAAATAAAAATACACGTCGTCATTAAGATTGCACGGAGGTTCGATTAGTTCAGTAGTTCTCGGTTGAGTCGACCGAGAATAACACAAAAGCAAACCTGATAAGATGCCGATTCACGGAACACTTGGGTTAGGTACGATGGGAAAACCTGTCGCTGTGCTGCCTGCCACTTCCTGTTTATGACGCAAGTAGCGGCTGCCGTTCTGCAGGGGTACTCTGAAAAAAAAAATCCTTCTTATTATTAATCTACTCACAAGCTGTACTTTTTTTTTTTGACAATGCATATTTAAATTAAGGACAAAATATATATGTTTTTTTTATTCAAGCGATCAAGTGTGAGTGAGTGAGTCACCTCGGGCATCTTGTGGCGACACACCAGGAGCATGAAGACTCCGCCCAGGAGGATGCCAATCCCCATCAGTATGAAAGGAATGTTTATCAGCACGTTCTGCTCCATCAGCACGGCGTTCAGCTTGGCCACCGATGAATCATCGATGACGACGCTCTGAGGACGCCACGAGGGTTACAGGTGGGGATCGTTTTGACTTCTCTGACCTTTTGTCAGTATTATGATACGCTCAGGTGTGTGTGTTTACCTCATTCAGGTGGAGGACAGGGAAGATCACCGAGTTTACGTTTCCTGTTTGGCTGAGAAATCAGGAAAAAAAAATACACTTTTATGTAGTGCTTGTCTAGATATATAGTAGCACACAAATACACTTTACAAGAGGAAGTTAACAAGATAAATAGCTGCTCATTATTATTTTATTATTGCAATAATTATCAAAATTTTAGAATTTAAGATTCTATGTGAAGGCATATTATGCTATTTCTCATACATCACGATCTTTATCTTTGTTTGCTTCAAGCTAAACACTAATGGAACAAAGTCCATTCATAATGATGATGCTGGCATTAGAATTACTGGCAAGCTCTCCTTACATGTGTCCAGAAAATGATCAAGTGCTAATAAAAACAGAAAAGACAAAAACGACAAAGCATGCGTTCGACTTGCTCACCTGAATCTGTCCATTTTCTCCACAAAGACGTTGACCTGGAGACGTTTGGCAGCTTGCAGGACGACTCCGGTGAGCTGCAAAATATCAGTTCGTCTGTCACACATATCTTTTTTTTTTTTTTTTTTTGAGTGCAAGTAAAATAAATAAATAAAATAAATGCATGAATAAATATTTAAACAGCTGACAGCTGTATACTGGAATTTGGACAAATAAAGCAATATCTTATCTGATCTTATTCTGGGCCCTCAGAATTATTCTGCAAATACTTTCAGCAAAAGTGCATCCCCACAATCGAGCATTCATCTAAAATACTTTCCTTCAATTATGTTTCAACTTAATTTGTGAACTACACAAACAGTAGAGCTGCTTTAGGGTGCAACCTGCTAAGTTCGTATCAAAGTTCAGAGGGCCAACGCAAAGTTTACGTGGCGGCACGTTTAATTATTGCTAACTTTATTGTCGTAAAGGACAATAAACTCTTGACATAAGAGCTACTGGATTATCTACAGTACAAGCAACCATCCACTCTCACATTCACAGTGAACCAGGAAACTTTAGAAATGAGTGTGTAAAGGGAAGTTTATGTCGAACCGGATTGATATCGATAAAGGTTTGGTGATACTCCTTCTTGGGTCTCATGCCGAATACGGCCTGCACAAATTTCTCATCGCCCTGGTAGAAGTGCGGCGAGGACATGATGATGGGAGCACCTGAACACAGCGCAAGATAAACCGGTTATCAAGGAAATGGGATTTAAAAAAAAAAAATTCCCCCACCTTGTTTGCACGGCGCGACGTTAAGGACGCCCGAGCCGAGGCAGTTGCCGGCGGGGACGCAGAAGCCCGTGTTGGATGGGTTCACCGAGGAGTTGGCGAAAACCTGGCTGGGGGGAGTGAAGCGATAGCCGGGGATTCGTTTCACCGTCACGTCCTTCTCAAACACAGCGTACAAAGACCTGAGAGAGAGGATGACATTTATGAATGTAGCTCAGTTCTAATCAAACTTTTAAGGTTATTATTAGATGCTTACAAAAAAAACAAACTTGGATGAAGAAAATGTGTGTGAGCATAAATCACCCATCAAGAAATGTTTAATTCATTTGTTTCACATAATTTAACATGAAACAGAAAATAACTTCGACCCCCCCTCCCAAGATCAAAATTGGTACAGTCCGCTCCTCTTAAGTCATCCTCTATGAACAAGTAGCCCGAAAACATACAATGTTTACATTTTTCTTCACCTTTGTATTTCGCTGAATCTTATCGGATTCCTCTTTGAAATTGCTCGTTTAGGAATCTCAGTAAGAAGCACACAGGAATGGTTTTAGAGAATGTTACATAAGCAATACGCAAACAAGGCTCACATTCAAGCAGTTAACGAGCCAGGCCAAATCTGTAATGATTAACTTTGTATATTGCAGAAGGAGACTTTTCCAAACTAAAATCCAAACAGAAAGATAAGACGAGGGAAGAGACGACTTTGAGATGCATCAGTCATCTGACACTTGATCTTCACGTACATTGTTGCTTTGAGGATTTTCGACTAAAAGTCACCCAAAATAGTAATTAAAGTGCAACAGTGTTGTCTGAGTCACCTGCACAGGTCCGAGGAGAACATGTAGAGTATTTCATCCTTAGTGACGACAGGATGGAAAGAGGCGCCGTTGGTTCCGTTGATCATGTTGCACTCATCAGACGTCCACCAATTCAGCGAGCTGCAGGCATAAATAAACATTTTGGATCTACATTTGTATTTGTTCATGGAGTTTTTAGGTTCAAGAAAGAACACGTAGATGACTCGTTTAGAAAACAAATCTCTAATCTTGAAACCAGACATTGATTTTAACTTCACACCAATCGAACGAGGATTCGTAACACTGATACGAGTCATTTGATTCAATCAAATAGTCACTGATTGGATGTAAATGAGTCATGGTAGAAGTATGTTGAGTGGGCACAAAAACCTTTGATTGTTCCAAGTATCTACTCGAGCAAAGTCTTTGTAGTCCTGCTGGCCTGTGAGGAACACATAGTCTCCATCATTGCTGGCGTTGCTCTAGAATCACATCGCAAAAGGTGTCAAGAAAACACACAAAATAAATGAAACACTTGATTAGTTTTCATGATGTAAATCCTCATCAACCTTATAGAAGAGTCCAAAATTAGGATCTATGTCAGGTTTGAAAGTGTTAATGAATTTCAGGAGAGGGTCTTCGTATTTCCACAGGAGCTCTCCCACAGTCCGAGTGGTAAACAGGCCTATTTGTTTTTCCTTCATGTATGCCGAGATCACGTTGGCAAAAAGAGCGTCATCCTTGAAGCGCTCCATCACCGTCTAAGCAGAGACATAACAGTGATTTTTTTTTTTTCATTTTGATTGCAGTTTGTGAGCAAAAGTGTCAAGGGACGCTCACCATGGCAGGGATGCTGATAGTCCTGATGAGGTCACTCTCCGGACCCCGTGACATGTTGGGTTGGAATATGTATGTTTTTGTGTTGACCGCTGCAACTTTAGTGTCATTATCCTGAAAGGTGACTTCTTCCATAGGTCGGTACTCTCTGGGTTAAACAAAAAGAAGTGGGTTACAGACACGTCTCAACCGGTTACACATGAAACAAAAACAAAAGAAGCAATTATTTTGGGATATTTCATTTTGAGTCAGAACAAGCTGACAAAATTGTGTTATCAAAATGCAACCACTGAAACAGTTTGTGTATTCACATTTTTGCTGGTTAAATGCTTAAACCATTTGTACTTAATGTAATTCTGAGCAATTTAATGAGTTTAAGAACTATATGAAACAGACTGACAAAGATTTGTAGTAAAAGATATAATAAACTTCCATTTCTACCAATTAAGTGACAGTCTTCAATACTGTCTACTGGTGCCCTGTATTATGTTGTGCATTTTTTCCACTCTCACCTGTAAGTGTATGGTCCAATCTCCAGCACAGCAGGCCGGTCTCCATCCAGCACCTCCAATGGATTGGTCAGGTTGAAAAAATAAAACTGCATGTAGATCGGTGCCGGTGGATCCGCCCAAGCATCGAAGGCATCAGTGCCATTCTTCAACACGATTTCCTTTTAGGGTGGGGCGCACAGAATGACGTTCAAATTTGATTGAGAAAATGTGACGTTTCATTAAAAAAACAAAAGGAAAAAAAAGAATCAGATTCTGATTTTTTTGGGCCAAGTGGGAAAGAACACAGGAGGAATTTGACTACAGTTGTGTGGGCCACATTAGTACAACAGCAACAAAGGTCACTGTAACAAAAAGGACATTTTGAGATGCTGAGCAAGCCAAAATGGTATCACATGGGTATGGCAGTACTTCACAACAAAAATAGGCCAGCGGAGGATTAAACAACCAAGGCGCTATTTTGAGTTATAAATTTTACCACACCGGGATCATCATTTGCGTCACATTTGATATTACGCAATTACCATAGTCGCATGGCTCCTAAAATATCAAAAGATGCTGTTCGTGATCGCTTACCTTTTCGGCCACGGAGTCCACTAGTTTGGGAAAAACACTAGACAATGTCAGCGCGATGCCCAGAAGGAGAATTAAAAACGAAAATAATCCGCACATATAAATAAAACACGATTTAAACATGATCGGGCCGCACTGGGTGGCGTCTGGCGGTGACAAGTGGCGCTAAATATGACGAACGCCACTGAAAGTATTTGTTTTGATATATCCGGAAGTCGCTCGGACACCAAAGAGTAATACCACAATGAAATAATGCACTGCTACGACTTCCTGTTTCTTCGACAGTCAAACAAACAATTTTTACAACTGCAAAAGTTGCTGTGTTTGACACAACGTTTTTATACATATATTCTGCTTGCTTGTGCTAATATTTTCGACCTTTTTGATTATTACTTTTCGCAATCAAGTGCCGACAAACTAGTGTTTCTGGATTCACCTAAAGTCTAGTCATCTTTTAGATTAAACATTCATACAATCCGTCAATCGTATTTTCAATCTGTCATTTTATAGCGAAACAGTTTAATGATTTAATATCCTTATATATTTTAATTTGAAATCTTTGTCACAAAACTCAAGGCGGACGGAAGCAATCAGTCCCTTCACAATGTGTGCAGCAAAAGCTTTCCACAATTTTCCTGACTTCTGTTCAAAATTAGTCACCCATCATAAAAATAATAGTCAAATTTAGGGTGAAGCATTACAATTGCCTCGAAGAATGTACATGACCCGAATCAGATGTGTTGCAGCAGACGCACTGACTAAAACAGCCACAAGAGGTCAGTGTCTTTCTTTCAAAAGACCGTGAGAACCGTGTTGATGTCCGTCACTCAACAGTTATAACCAGCTCTATAAGAATAATTTAGATTATGACAGAATGCGTTAGAAGAAGAAAAATACATCATTTTCCGCTGCAAATTACAGTTAAATTACAGTATTTGTATTTGGGAGTTCTCTCCTTCTCCTTTTAATGATATATTTACACTCAAAACACATTCCTATTTGCTTTTGTCTGACAAATTGTAAGGTTGCAACATGCCCTTATCCGAGTTTGCCAAATCAGATCAACACATTGCAGCACCCTTAGAGCTTTGACACGTTGCTGCTTGCATTGATACTTTTTTTTTTTTTACTACTCTGTGGTTGCACCACAGACCGACATGCACCAACTCAGTTTCAAAATGAAATGTACGGTAGCTTGCTCATAACTAGTGAGCTTTGACATACGAGTGATCAGAAATAAAGAACTGTTTTCTTCAACATTTAGGTGCAATTTTTAACACACGTTTGAAATGAGTCAGTTTTCTTCAAAATCCCTCCATGCAGCTTATGAATGAAGTACAATGGAGGACACGAACCCCACAGTGGCCGTCCCCACCCCCCTATTTCGGTCACGAGAGCTCGATCCTTCGTGACGTCACACTCCAGCGGCATCCAACAGCCTTGTGTGTGGAGGGAGGGAGGGGATCCAGGAACAGCCCCAACTTTTAATGTATGCGGCCGGGGCCGAGCCAGGCCAGTGTGTCGGTGGGTCGATCCGCCCGCACTGTTTTCTTCAGCTTTCTTGCATCCTCCCACTCGAGCGGCAGCAGAACAACGACTCGCTGTTCGCTAGCTAATCCCTTTTTTTTTTTTTTTGGGAGAACCCCCAGCCGATTGTGCGACTCCATAAAAAAGGGTAAGTACGCGTTCCCTGCAAATTGACAGCATGCAATTTAAAGTAGTTTGCTGTAGTCTTGTGCTCATCAAGTGTTTGGGTGACAAAGATGCACGTCGCGCGCCTTTCGCTATTTTAGGAGTGCTCGTCTTTAACGGGAAACTGCATTTAGCAGGCACAATGCAAAAGGCTGGCAACTTTAACATGTTGGTGGATTCTTAAGAGTACATACATCTGCAAACATGTTTACTCAAGATAATTGCGCAAATGTTGAACCAGGCATTTAAGTGGCATGAACCACAATAGAATTTGAATTAATCTGTTCTTGGAACAGGCTGTTTCAACATGATCAACTCACTAAAGTGTCAACCTTTTGCACGAAATATGTTTAAACATGATTTTGCAAAGAAATCTCCCAGTAAATTTCAATGGGAAATTAAGCTGGAGAATTTTGAAACTATTAATGAAAATATGAAAGGATAGGATTTAATGAGAATTAACTGCAAATATTTAATGGAACAAATGGACCTCTTTTATTATTAAGAAAACTGAAAGCAAGTTAACTTCACGCAAAGCTCGTTAAACATTCATAACTGTCATACAAGTGTTATCCAATGCACCTGGCTGTACTTTAGAGCCATATTCTTCCTTACATAAAAATTGTAATATATTATCATAATTGGTGGTGCCCAACATCAGTGCGCCCGCCCCCCACTCACACTTAATAAAAATCTAACCATGTCCCCCCCCCCGTATCCATTTCAAGAGGCAAACACTGTTACATTCAAATAGCCTAGCATTACTAGCATGCAAAAGTTGCAAAAGTAAAGTAGCCTCGTTACAAGGCTGGAATGCTCATTGGGATACTTTGAGAGGTAAATCATGGACAAGGTCTTCTTGGCTCCAAAAAAAAAAAAAAGGGGGCTTGCTTGCGGGAACGAAGTTGAAAATACGGTTGCCAGGCATCCCCAAGGGTTTGGAGGTGATTTAGAACATCGGAAGAAAGCATAGAAAGCTGGAAACCATTTGCAGTGAGGTTCAAATTAGAATAGCATGTGCTGTGTCTACTTCGAACCTTCCTGTTACTTTTGGGAGATAAGCAAAATGTAAAAATGGGAAGAAATTGAAAATGTTGATTGAATCGTGCTGCTGGACATCTCAATTTAAAAAGTTGGAGAAATAACATTTCAGGGCTTTAACATTTATGTGTGCCAACCTCCCCCCCTCCTGCTTCTTCCTTCTTCCAGCTGTAAGTGAGCGAACAACTACATGGACTACTAGACCGAACATGAAGAGCCTTAAAGCCAAGTTCAGGAAAACTGATGTAAGTACTAAAACACATGCTGGTGACTAAGTCAGAAGTGCGAGCACATGCCCGCTTGGGCAGCTCTAGATGATTTATAGCCACCTCTTGGCTGGGCAATTTTTTTTTTTTGTAAGAAAAACAAAATAAAGTCAACAGTTTGGAATCATAATATGCGTATAATCCACTTAGCCCCACCCCCTCCGCCCTTGCGTGCTTTTGTAAACACAAAACACATGGGAAAAGGTCTATGTGACATGGTGTGCTTTGACAGATTTAATTGCGGGTGCCACCACAAGGGTAGCACCTCCAGGAAAAAAAAGAAAAATGAGGTCACAGTCGGGAGACGAGGTCGAGAAGCCGTGATTGATGGCGTCGGAGCGGTGCGAAACAAACCATACTTTTCTCACGGTGATTCAAATAAGAGGACCATAAGTGTGGGAGTACTGGGCTTGTTTCCAGCAAAGGCCGCAGTTGTGCAGATCTCAACTAGCTCGGTTCACCCTGCAGATGATTAATTCATCGTTTGGGAAGAATGGCTCGATCACGTATCAAACACTCACAGACAGGAAGTGAGGCGTCTCCACTGTGTTTGACTCATCCGCTGTCACTGTGGTCTTGACGGCAACGGAGCTAAGCGGCAGACAGGAAAAGTCGGGAAGTTCCTGGTTAACTTGAAGAGGAAGTTGATCAAGTAGGGCCAAGAATGTTTTTTGTGTCAAATGATGGGCTCAAAAGAAATGAAGAGTCATGTTTTTGAGGAGTCCTTTTCCACTTTGAGTCAGGCTATGTTCAATTCCGTTCACATTAGAAGTCATGTTGAATTGTGAGCACACAAAATGATGAGATTAAAAAAAAAAATTGCTGTGTGAAGGTATGATAGCAGTAAATCGAATTCACCCATTGCACCGTTCAAAGGCTGCTCATAAAAAAAAGGAATGCACCAAAACTGGGTCAATACTATACATCTGTACTCCTACGTGTGCTCATAAAAATGCTCCGATACAACGACACCCGATACCACCTGTCCTATACATTCTATACTCGTTTGTCCACCCTTTGCTTGGGCTATGCAGCTTGATATTACAAGGTTCTTCAAACAAACAATTTATTCACACTCCTGTAAAGTTAACTGCAAAACTAAACGCAATAAAGAAAATTACACAATGTATTATAAAACAAACGCATACTTTCAACCTGAAGTTGCTTACTCATACTGACCTTGACTTAATTACTTCCTTCTTTCCACGTGGAGTAAATATGTAGTTACTCCCTGAGCTGAAGTCTCGAGATGTTGAAGTTTTGGCTGATGGTGGGCAATTTTTCCCAGAAATATGTGGGTCAAATTCCACATTGCACGATTTAGGGGCATTTCAATTCGGAGGCTTCACTGTACAATGGGGTCCATTCAGAAGCACCGTTTTATTAGTAGTCACATGCTTTGTGTGTGCGCGTGTGTGTTAATGATCTTGAACAGGAGCGAAATGATAAACAGTTTGAAATAGTTGATGAAATATTGGGGATTCTGCTGGAAGCAAAAAAAAAGCCAATAGAAATTTGTTTCAGGTTAATCGATGACACGTGAAAATGTGGCAGGTCAAAATATTCACAAGTCAATGATCTGGCTTGGGTCTAATATTTCGAGTGGGGAGTCTGTGCCCCGTGGCCCCCCCCCCCCTTAGCTCCGCCAGTGATCCCAGTTAAAATTTATTTTTTCAGTACAACTGACAATTGTTACAGTCATAGGTCACATTAAATAGATTATATGTTACAGTATTAGTGGAATTTTTTTGAAATTATTTTTTTTTAGTCCAGTGTTATTAAACTTTAAAAACTTGGCACTTAAACCCGGTGTGTGTCTTTTACGTCCACTCTACATAGAATCCATGTGCAATTTGACAGATGCTCTTGGCATTTCTTGTAACCCCAAATATGAATCCCCGCTATTTTGGCCGGGCATGCAGCCAGACGAAAGTAAATGATTGCCAATTCAATCTGCTATGTGGGAGAGAACAACCACATCCATTGTTCAGAAAAAAATGTCCTGTTTGGTATTCAGCCACGAGATCTCAATGTTTGTCTCACCTTCTCATACCGGTCCTAAAACATGCATTTACAGTAGACACAAAAAGGTGCACATTGATGGAACATTTGTAAGTGGTGCCCATCCTGACTGTTACATAAACCAGTTGAGCATAGGAAAAAAAAAAAAAAAAAAAAGTCAGGGATGTGAATGTTGCCTAGAAACACGAGCAAAGCCGTTTGCGCTCGTGTGTCTTTGCACCCGTCACTCCCACGTTCTATTGAGCACTTGGATTGGCCCACTTTTGTTCTTCCTTTTATACACTGAGCGTCCATTGCTTTGCATTCAATTCAAAGAAACACAATTCTATGCTCACAAATTGAAATAAAACGGCCTGAAAATAAAACCTGGTAATTTTGTCTTTACAGAAATCAAAATTCAATTTATTATTATAATGATATAATTAATTTATCTATACATTTATTTTAACACCACTGTCAATGTGCCTCCGATTCAGGTCTTCAATTTCCGACCTCCCGTATGAAACTTTTAACATGTAATCAGACTGTACACAAGTTGGGTTATGTCACACTTAACCTGCCCACTAATTTTCAGTGCTTGTTGGATTTAAAAGGAACGTGTGGAGCTTTATCACACTTGGTCATGCAAGGTCAACATGAGTCAGAGTCTGGTGCAGTTGAACGTGTGTCTATGTTTGTGTGTGTGTGCGCTCGAGACAATGTGTTTGTGGATTTGGTCTACTCAACTGTAAAGTGTTTATAATAAAATGTGCGTGTGTGTGTTTGGTCAACCAGACGTGTAATCTGGGTTTACGGGAATAGGGTTTGGCAAACAGCCACAATGAGACAGACATGAAGCATTTGAGCAATCGTACAGCCGTAATAATGATGAGAAATTGCCTTTTCCTGGTTTTCACCTCGTGAAAATACCTCACAGTCATGTTCACTTTGCTTAAGCCTGATGGTCATTTTTTTTTTTTTTAAACAAAAAAGAACCACAAAGCCACGCTAACTCTTCAATGTAATTTTGTCAACTCGGGTAATTGAATGAATTTTGTCGCTTTGAAAAAATATGGAGCATAATTATCAGTGCATAAGCACCAATTTATCACCGACACCTTTTAATTGGATGCTAGGATAATAAAAAGAGCGAAAACTGAATATGTGATTGTACTGTATTAGCTAATCTCCATTTACTATGAGCTTCATATTCAGGCTCTTTACTCCTTTTCGTCTTAGCTTTTAAGCACACACTTTCCCTATTAATATATTCAGCCTTTTGTTGCATTGTGTGTACATGACAATAGAGCCTCGCACAGACCTTGGTCCATTGTCACGATTTAAAAACTGCCCCCACAGCTGCCAGACTAGGTGGGATTAACCCCCCCCCCCCACTCTAACCAGTAGTTTGTAACCACAAACATGGTCACGATGTAAATGATGCACAGATTACATCTCCTGTCACTCCACACATCTGTTCCATGGCATCAATTAATCTGCAGGAGTGTGTATATGGGGGGGCACGACTAAACATGTCAAAATTTATGCTCCAATTCGACAATGTAAATTCCCTAATTTTAGCCGTGTAAATATTACAGGAATGGAGAGCTCCTTATCAGGCGTGATGGAATGTCTGCTGTGTTAAATAAAGCGGCGCTGCCCAGGCACTGGGTCACATGCTGATCATCTGAAAACATTTCGATAGAATGCTTTGTGCACCGCGGGGGATAAGAGCGTTGAATTACACTCTTAATGCACTTTATGGAGAAATATAGACCACATAAATTCAATTCTTTGCGAAGCTTAAAGATTTAGAGCGTCACATTGTGGCGGTTTAATCCTTCAGATATTGATGGTTTCTTACGCAGCTGAAGCGTCTCTCCGGTAGGGAATGTTTTATTTGGCCCCGGTCGGACTCAATGTGGCCAGTCTGAGTTTATTCTGGCTGGGTGCAGCAAAAGGGTATTAATACTGAGAGTGACAGTAAAGCCTTAGGGAGAGACCCTTGTTAATCCGGGGGAGGAAGGGCGGGTGTCTGTGTTGACAAATCTGAGCCAGGGAGACAAGGGAGGGAAGAAAAAAAAAAAGTCCACAGAGATGTCCTCATTCAAACAAACTAGCCTGATAAACTCGGTGTCTAGATTAAAGGCAGTGCAGTAAAAGTAATATACAGCTAATCCCCTGTAAATAACGATGAGGGTGGGTCTGCTGAATATGTGGACCCCATGCCCAGTTGAAAAATGGATGCTACTTAAATCTTTCTTCTGCCTTCATGATGGAGCCATGAATATTTATTTAGTTAAATGCTTCGGTGGCCGAAATGTATCCCACAAGAGGTGTTAGCCACCAGCTAGCTTAGAAGCTAACAGATTTGTGGCAAGTGGAGAAGACGGTTGGGCACATCCGCGGCATCACCACTTTGCTCAGGAATGTAAATAATGATAAAACCAGTATACAACAAGAATGAAATCAGGAATAAAAATAATTCTTTTGAAAATACAGCCACCGTGTTGCCTCTCCTCGAAGTCCCAATTACCGCAGCAAAGTTTTTATCACCAACTCCAAGAAACTTGGGGGTTAAACGTGGATCCAATTAAAATGGAAGAGAGGATCTTTCTTCCAGTTATTCTTTATTGCCTCTACATGCCAAGTATAAAAAAAAAATAGTATGGAAAAACAATCATCACGTTTATGACTTTCTCGCAAATGCCATTTAATCAGTAGATAAGGCCCATCCATTGTGATGATGCAAAGTCTGGCTGTGGCATGTTTGGATTGTTCTTGGACAAAATGTTACGGCACCACATGCAGTGAACATGACAATCGTCTGACTCCATTGAGGGCATGAAGTCATACTGGGAGCCAGGCATACCTTTCTTCTCATTACAAAATAGCCAGGAGCAGATAAAGAGGCGGGGTTATGTAAGTCAAAAGTCAGCTTGGGGAGAGACAACATCAGTGATGCAGAAGTTAAAAATATCCCATAAAAGTATTGTTCCCTTTAAAACCGAAGGCCGATATGCTGAAAATCGGTCTGGTCGATAATCGGTCTTTCTGGTGGCGCCATTGCTATGCTAGCTGTCCTTACTATTGTTTGAGGCTTTGCCATAATTGTAACTTGATTCCTGATTGGTTACAGCCGTCAAATATTTGGCTGAGAGAATCGGGCTCAAAACCGACTCGATTATTTCTTTATTCTTCATGTACTTGAATCAAAGGAAGAGTCTGGCTCCCTGCTTTCGTTCCCGTTCAAACATCTTGTTTAGTTTGGCCAAAGTGGAACAATCTATCAGGCAAGGATGTGGATGAAGGAAGGGTTCGTTTCAGGCCACCTGAAAAAAATGAGAAATTTCCTTCACGAGAGACTTTTGGCTGGCGACACTTTTGATTTGTGGCTTGTAATGTTTTTGCTCCCCAGTTACCATACTGTGTATTTAGTCGAACCCAATGATTTAAGTCCGAAAAATGACAGATTTACAGCTACGGCATATCAAGTGGCCGAACGAAGCCTGTTTCCTGTTTATGCCGGATGGTTTTTGACTCCATGTGCTGATTAATGTAAATGAAGCATCAAAATAGCTTCGGGGGTCATAGTTGCTTTAATCAGCAAGCCTTTTTAAGTATGCTGTTTTATTTCCAAGTTCAGCCTTGTTTTATTTATAGGGCAGGAATGGCTATTTGTAGCCAAAGGAAGTGTTGCCTGGCGACTATTTTTAACTCCGGGTTGTCTTGACTTGGAGCAACAATTCCGGACATGTGCTGTAATCGGTTTTAAACACATACTTTGCTTTTTTTTCTGGAATTGAATGCTTCGTGGCTCCAGTTGGAATTTACACGTGTATAATAGATTGTGATAGATTTACGACGGACGAACGAACACAATAAGATCCATGATCTGTTCTTGGAACGGCACGAGTTGTTTATAAGCAGTTTCTTCCATTTGTGTCTGTTTGCCTGTGCCCTGACGAGGACAAAAAAAAAATGGATGCATTGTTTGGAGACATTCGAGAACATCTGCTTTGTGTCAGATAAGGCGTTTGCAGTTACAAGGCGCAGACGATCAAAGGCCAACGACATTGTAAATGTGTTCAGGCTTTCCTTGGGCATTTTCATTTCCTTTGATTCTTCCGTACGTACATACGCGTGTCCTGCCATCTTCTTTCCCAAGAAAAGTATTTTCCGGTAAAACGACAAGGTTATTCCCAATTGTTGTCTTTCTGGAATTAACTTCAATTAAAAATAAATTGTCGCTACTGTGCACAGCTTTTGACAATAAGTCAGTAAAATCCAAATTAAGTTTCTAACTTCTCCACCAACACTTTTTATCTTTACAACAACAAAAAAATGGCTCTCCCCATATTTTGAAGAAAAATGTCAGCCTTTGAAAAGTAAATGTTTTCCATCTAGCGCTATCTGCCCTCAGTGATCACAGTGGTGTAAAAAAAAAAAAAAAAAAATCATGCGCCGCAGGAAGTACTGTTTCCACATCAGTGTTTATTTTTCCTTCATGGAATGGAGGGTGTTCAAAGAAACCGAGAAATCGTTCTTAGCCGAACATGTTTGAGCGAAAACCAGCAGGTAAACAAACATCCATGGCTGCTTTACCAAGTGTATATTTTCTTTGGATTTTAACATCAACCTGCGGTTTGAACATTAAATGAAAACAATTTTTGGGCTTTTTTATCCCTCCACATTCCTTTTCCAATGTTCTTCTTCCTTCCTTGCACCCTATCTCTTCAGCTCCTAAACTTTCGTCCCTGGCGCTAGCGTCTGGTCTGGACAAACAGGAAACTCTTATAGTGTTATCAGCAAACTCCGTGTGTCTTAATGAGTATCTGGCTAAAAACAGCCAGGGGAAGAAGGACTCGTGTCCACACCCATTTACCGAGTCGACTAAAAGAGAAAGAACGTTGGGAAGGAAGCGAGGATTATTCCATTTCCCAGTACACACAGAGGAACAAAGACGTTACCGGTTTACAATATCATTGCGGTTTTAGCGGCCTTTGACGCACAAGGCAAAGTGGGTGGAGAAAATTTTAGCGATACTTTAGGAAGAGGTAAATAAAGAGTCGGGATATACTACTGATCGACAGCTTGCCAGCAATTTGCTGTTTTAATGCACCTACTTATACTTGAGCGGCCATTTTGTTCACTTTTATCACGAGGGCTGAGTCACGAATGATTATTTCATCAGGCTCCTCACCATGACGCTACACAGGCCTGAAAGTGGAGCAGCGCATTCCGCTCCAGTTCAACCTGTCCGTGACAATGTCGTCTCATGCTATCGGTGTCACGCTGCTTTCACTTTTGTTTAGCTTATTAGCTAAGCCGCCATTATCATTGTTTTCTGCTCAAGTATCTCTTCTAAATGTCAGGCAATCCACAAACGGTTTACTGTTAATCAGCAACAAATGATGTGCTCTTCTTTCAAACAATCTTGTGTACTTGCTGAACTTTGGCATCAAGCCTAATTCCTATCAACATATCAAAATATTGACTAACAGGGTGCGACTTTGCAATTTTGTTGTAAATAACCAGGAGAGCTTACAATATGGCTGCATAAGATACTTTTAATATTATTTCTAATAGACCGGTAAGACACCTTTCATAATCTTTATCTTAGCAGTTATACCAGAGAGTCAATTAGCATAAGATATACCCCCCCATGATAAATACAACGAAAGAATGGTAGCGTAATGAAAATATGAGAAATACACCAAAGTAAACAAAGCGCCTTGTTTGTTGTAAAACATCTTTTGTCCGCCTTATAACACTTGATTAATGACCGCTGCCACGGTAATGAGCGCTGTAATGTAAACATTTCTATTTGATCAGCAAGCATATGGTAGTCTGGTAGTTTAGCCTCGACACACATTCGACGGTTCACATTAGGTGTCAAAATGATTCGACGATTAATCGACAAATAATCGATTATCAAATTAATAGACTAATCGGTTAGAGCCATTTTGTAAAATTAGCCAAATACGCTAATGTTAGCTTCTCAAATAATTATTTTTATAGTCCACTTTGGAAAATAATAACCGGAACAGATTGTGTTTGACTTTGGCGGTTCCAGCGTAATGCTCACGGCACTCTTGGTAGAACACCTGGTGGCCATCTATCTCCTCAACATGACCCTTGCCTGTGTCTTGGTACACTGTTATTTTTCACTTGGCCATTCAAATAGCTCATCTCACGTTTCCTTGGAAATAGTCTCGCACCTCGTCACTCCTTTCAAGTCTCGTATCTTAGCAACTACTCTAGATAACTTTTCCGAACATCAAGGCGGACAATGCCCGAGTCAGCATTTCTTCCGTTTTTTTTTTTTTTCAATTCATTACGCCGGCTCGTGTCAACTCTGTGGTTTGCACTGCAGCAATGGCTAGTTGTCATTCTATCCGAGGGCTCGCCTGCCAATTTTCCACCCGCTGTGTAAAATGTATCTTACTGATTACGTTTGGGGCTTTGCCACAGAGGCTATTTTCACCGTCTATCTTTATATTGGCATACTGCGCTGGCACGCACAGGCCCCACTTTGTGCAGCACAACAATTTATGGAGTCAAAGAGTTTGCAACGTTAGTACGATGCAGGTCAATGGGCTATCAGGTCTCTTATCGTCATCTACTGTATAGTCGTTTATATTTTTGCATGCTTAAATTTGGATGACTTAAGGATCTTCTGTTATTCTCACTCAATTTTAAAAACTATGGTGCTCACATACTTGACTTCACAGCCTGCAAAAAAAAAAGTGTGCCCTTTTGTGTAAACGTGTGTTTATGTGTTCAAACTGGAAATTGCTTGCAGGAGAACAAATTTTTTGTGGGCCTGTGCTAAGCCAAAGAAACATTCTCTTGCTCTTTCTCTCCTTGGGAGAAACATGACTCACATTAAGTATTGGCACTAGGATGACATTTGTGTGTAAACCAGCTGTCCATATTGGGGCTCGAAGTGTTAGCAACGTTTTGTTAGTTGACTGAATCTCCTTTCCTTTGAATTTAGATTTCGAAAATTGAATTTATTTTTGTTCTCCAAATCCTACAACTTCCCATGCTGGATTTTTAAATCACTTTCACTTTATGCCTCCATAGGTCAACGAGTGGAACAAAAATGACGAGCGGTTGCTTGCTGCAGTGGAGCACGGCGAGGCGGAAAAGGTGGCGTCCCTTGTTGCCAAGAAAGGCGCCAGTCCTGTAAAGCTTGACAGCGAGGGCAAATCAGCGTAAGTAATAAAGATGGGGGAAGATTCTTGAAGGTCCGATTTATATGCCCGTCACCTGAGCCCCTAAACAGACACAAAAATGGGAGATTGTAGCCACTACTTGCCAGAAATTCCTGCAACACCTTCAATGCACCATCCAGCCTAATAACTGGATCAAAAGTGGGGCTCAGCCATCTTGAAACGGTGATAAAACTCCATGTAAATATTTGACCTCATTCTTTTTCCCTTGCAACACAACACCCGCTGACCTGCATGTGTTTATCACCCAGTAACATCACAATACGGGGGAGAAGGTGTCGATACTGGAGCGTTCTGGTGAACTAAATGCGCCGTGCGTTTAGTTCACATCATTGACCTTTTCTCACACACACACGAAAACACACACAGGCTCGCAGATACCCGCAACCTTTGTTCGTTATGAAGAATGCGGCAGGCCAGTCTGTGCAAGACAGCGGCACAAAGGGCGAGTCCATGGCATCGCCATGGTGATAAAAAGCTGATCGGAAGGCATGTGGGCATAGTCGCGGTATTTGTGTGTGTGTTGTCGACATTAAAGGGAATCTGCATGTGTGTAATTTGCTCATTGGGCTGGAAACGGTTTTATAGAAAGTCGTCATTCTCCACGAATGAGAAAGTAGCCTGTTAACTCACAAACCGACAAGAGCAAATGGAGTGCAAGTTTGGCCGAGGTCTATGTGTCCATATTTTCCAGTTTCTTTTTCTTTTGTATTCAGGCTTCACGTCGCAGCGTCACGTGGTCACGCCGACTGCCTGGTTGCCCTGCTCTCGCACGGCGCCGACCCGACAGTTGCTGACGTTGCAGGTTTGTGTCTGCGCACACCTTTTTATCTTTACATCAACAATGGCTATGTTTTGAAGAAAAAGATCACTTTGCGTCTGCTAGTTTTATGCTAACAATGCAAAACTGTGGCCGTGATCTCATCGCTTACGCGGCAGATATTTGGACACAAACGGTGCAGCAACACATGTTAACAGACAATATAAAATAGAAATACTCACAATTATATGTTGTTTAACTCATCCCTAGGTTTGAACCCGTTACACCTGGCAGCCAAGAACAACCACACAGAATGCTGCAAAAGGCTAATTCAGGTAACTAGCAACATTTTCAGCCATTTTTTAAAGCTGTTCAGAAAACGAAACGACTCCCTGACGTTTGGAAAAAATGAGCTTTCCCCTTGCCAAAACATAACTCCTTGATAACCTATTTCCTTTCCAGAGCAAATGTCCTGTTGACGCAGTTGACGGCTCGGGAAGGAGCGCTTTGCATCATGCTGGTAAGGATAACATTTATTTGATTGATTTATTGACGAGGAAATTTTGGACCAGGTTGTGGGAAAATCTCTCTTTTTGTAAGCCCTTGGGCTCATATAGCCTGAATCATCTGCTATTCCCAGAATTAAGTGATTGTGCCGTAAAATGACGAATGGATGATCAAACAAATTGCTCATCTTGGATTGTTGGAACAAAAGAATCCTCTCAATTATTTTCCTCAGTGTGATCCACTTCTGCAAGCTCTGAGGAATGCTCTTTTGTAATAAATGTACTGTCTCATTTCATCCGCAGCTCTTGGTGGGAAGATCCAGACTGTCCAATTTCTGTGTGAACTGAAAAGTGCTATCAACTTAAAAGACGCCGTACGTACCTCCATTTTGTCCACCTATTGTACAGTTTCCAAAAATATGAGTAAATAAGTGGCAGGCGATAAATCACTGAGCCACAGCTGCGCACCCAAATTGATTAAATTTGTTTTTGTGGATTTTGAGAAAAATTGTTACGTGCCTCGCTTGTACGACGAGTATGCGCCTGAGCCCCAGGGGTCAGCGTACTGTGGGAACGACACTCACCAGCCGCAGACTTGCGGTCTACATCGCAGCGGCGGTTCCATACCTGTGGTTTGATCCGAGTGGATCGCGTGATATTTAATGAAGGCGTGTGTAGGTTATTTATTTTCGTCTGCATACGTTTGAGGAGTTCTCGCGACTTTAAATAAACACTCGGCGAGTTATTGAGATCCATTCTGTGACTGCTGCTGTACTAATTTATTTTGTATTACATTTATATAATTATATTTTCTATTTTATACATTATTATATTTAAGTGTATTGGTTTCAGCATTCCTATTGGTTGTGTTATAAAAAAAATTGTCCACCATGCTAAAAAAAGCTCCTCAACTTTTGAGATGTTATGAAAAGGGAACGGTGTTCTTCCTCACTTGGGCATTAGCGCATGACGCATTCACCTCTTTTTTTTCTCCTCACATAGTTCCGTGACTTCTCTCACCACACAGTCACTGAACATACCATTCATGTCCAAGGGTAGTGTCTCATGTCCAAGTCCCGAGTCTGTATTTGAATCCAGATTTTTTCTTTCCCTTTTCTGTATGACATGTTGGCACTGCTGTTATTTTCCTTCCCAAAGGACGGGCACACCCCTTTGCTCCTGGCAGCCAAACACGGCCATGCTGAAGTGTGCATCGCTTTGCTCGACTGCGGCGCTGAAATCAGCACTTCTGACAACGGTGGCAGGTAGGGAAGCACAACAGCAGCCCAGTTCTAACATTTTCATTTGGTTGTTTTATATTCAGGGTTTTAATTTTTACTATAAAAAAATAAGCTGCCATGAAGAAAAATTCACAAATAAAAGCCCCACCCCTCACTTCAAAATAGCTCCAAGATGGTGCTAAAGCAACCATTTTATATTAGACATGGCTTTGGCCTGCACACAAATACAATAACAAAAAAAACTCCTACCGCACTTATACTGTGAATACTCACTTTGCAGGACGGCATTGATGCTCGCCGCAGAGTCCAATGCGGTTGCTGTCGTGGAAGTTCTGGTTCACAGAGGGGCTCTTCTGTCAGCGGTGGATTTGCATGGCCACGATGTCCTGCATTACGCCAAATCGCCCGCCAACTGTG
Organism: Syngnathus floridae; assembly: GCF_059516105.1. NCBI lineage: Eukaryota > Metazoa > Chordata > Actinopteri > Syngnathiformes > Syngnathidae > Syngnathus > Syngnathus floridae. The sequence goes on along the minus strand of NC_142424.1, from coordinate 5,767,022 downwards.
AGGTCAGAGCTGCACTCACTGCTGCTCTGACCAGGCAGCTCCCTGGTGAGAAACAAAAACACACATGCAAATAATCAATAAAGTTTGAGTGTTTTAGTTGACCCGCTTTCATTTGAACTTAAGCACAGTTGTACTGGATGATAATAATGCAGTCAACACTGCCATCTGGTGGAGAGTCTCAGTAGTTTTTTAAAAACTTTTTTTTTCTTTTGTACATGTTACAGATTCCAGGTCCCCCTTAAGTCCTGCGGTAAGATTCTATGCATTTAACAGTGTTTACACAAATCAATCAAAGTGAATTGTAAAAAAAGAAAATATATTTTACCTACATTTATTGATTTATTCAGGTGTTTCCTCATATAGTGGGGGTAGCAGAGTGTAATCAGGTTTTTATGAGAGGGGACGCCTTAAATTATAATGTATTTGTTTATAGTATGTTTTTGTGGAAGATGCTCGGTTATGTTTTTGACGATTCAAATCTCGGCTGCGACTTTCCGTGCCGCATACAGCAAGTCTTTAAACTCTTGACTTCAGTTTTACAGACGAGGTTTAATTTTTTTTCCACTTTGCATGGTGTCAATTAGGGCAGAGGCCACTATTTGAGGAAATACGATACATACATGACCCAAAAAAAAAAGATCTCGACATCTTTCTACATCAACAGTCCCAATTTGTGTAAACCTGTTAGTTAAAATTAAACTCAAATTTGATCGAACCTCCTTGAACTAACCACCACTTATTCCACTTCTTGGCTTTTTGCTGACCCCCTGTAGCATGATCAAGTAGCTAAGCTAAATGATGAACGGATCACAACTCCCAAAAAACGAAAAGCACCTCCACCTCCTCTTAGTCCACTGCAGGTAAATAAATGCATGTCTCCTCTGTAGGTCTTGCTTGTATCAATATCCTGCACTCTGTATTAATACACATTTGGAAGCTTAGTATGCAGTTTTTGCCTAGCTTGTTTTCTGTGAGCAGTTTTCCTAAAAGCAAAAAAAAAAAAAAACATCTTGTTCAAACAACCTCTTGGGCTTTGTTACACGATAAACGACTTTCAACTTTTTCCGCCTGTAGAGGTCTGGAACGTCTTCTCCTGCAATGTCTGGAACCCCCTCGTCCAGCAAAAGTGACACCCCAAAGCGATTCTACGACAAGGTAAGGATCAAAAGCACTCATGACATCAGAGTTGTACTAAAATTTTAACAATCGTAAAACTGTACAACAAAAGAGATCCCACCTCGACTCTTATCCTCTCCCAATCTCCACTCCCACTTCACTTTTTCTCGCACCCCCCCGACTGCTCCCTCCCCCTCGTTCTGGCGTGGAAGGACGATGAAGTCCGAGAGGACTTTGAGAGGCTGCGCAACCACCAGACAAACATGTTGCTGGAGACAACGGACGACTCGACGCACGCCGACGAACTGGATCCGAAGGTAATCACAACGCTGCGTCAGCTGTTTAGATAAAACCATCTCTTCTTCACGAGTGACATCATACTCACCTTGAAAGAGCCAAAAAAGGGAAAAAAATGGATCTTAGCATACACGTTTTAATATTAAGGAAAATATTTTCACATTGTGGATGCTACGTTAACTTTTCAATGCGTTTGAGAAGTTTAACACTTCAAATTTGGTCTCCATGAATATCGAGAGCTGACATCTGTTTCGAGCTCAACTTGTTCACCTTCAGCATTCTTGTGGAGGTCTAACTAAAATGCGACACGTCGGGACTTGTTTGCCTGTCGGCTGACTTGCCAGTGGTCCCGACGAGCTCGTGCTTCTCAAGTGTCTTCAGCCGCTAATGTATGTGATGCGTCGACAGGTTCAACCCGGTCTCGCGCCGTCGGCCGCTCTCGTTTCGGCCCTTCAAGCCAAAATTACCGCTCTGACTTTGGAAAACCAGCAACTGGCCAGCAATTTTAAGGTAAGAGGCACAATTAGAGAAGAAGCGTGATTTTTTTTTGGGACAGCTGTTTATGTTCAGCCTGTTTTCAGAAACACCCATCACTCCAAGCAACCGAGGACCTGAAAGAAACCAGCCGTCCCGACAGCATGACCTCTAACTCCTCCTTCCATTCCACACGCGATGACTTGGAGCCAGCAGCAGCTGTACCGTCCACCGCCCACGCACCTCGGGAAGACGGAATCGAGGAGGAAGGGAGCCAAGAGGAGACCCGATTGCTCAGACAGGCGCTCGAGAGCGTCCAGATGAAGCTGCTGGAAAGCAGAAAAGAGAACCGCTCGCTGCAGGCTCTGGTGAAACCCGAGAGGAGCGGAGAAATGGCCGAGGAGGGAAGCGTGAGGGGGAAAGCAAAAGAGCAAGAGTTGATCGAGAGTCTGGCGGAGCTACAGGCAAAGCTCACCGACACGCAGGAACGGTACCACCAAGCCGTGGAGGAGGCGGACGAGTTGAGAGCACAGATGGGAAGCGGCGACTTGACCAATCAGCGGCGAGCGGCGGCGCTGGAGCAGGAAGTCAAGCAGCTCAAGGGGCAGCTCGTCCAGACGGGCTGCCAGCATGAGAACGCCACGCAGAAAATGAGACAGCTGGAGGAGGCGCTGAGGAAGGCCGAGGAAGAGAGACGGAACGTTCAAGAGAAAGAGGCCAGGGCGGCAAAGATGGAGGAGCTCTATAAGGAGGCGCAGGAGGAGATCAGGATGCTTCAGGTATGCGGGTTCCGCCGCTCGTGAATCATCAGCTGACTGAGTTAGAGGCGGGGCTAACCCTTTTCATTGTCGTTAATTAGGAGGCTCTAAGGGGCACAGTTCCCGTGGAGGCGGCAGCCAAAGATTTTGAGGAAATGAAGTCTGAGCTCAACGAAGTCATTTGCGGGCTGCAGCGCCGCCTACTGGAGTTGTCGCATTCCTACAGCGAAACGCGGGCTCAGCTCGGCGCCACGCAGCAGCAGCTGGCCGAGAGCAGCCGGCCGCCGTCGCCGCCCTCGGAGGAGCTGCAGCAGGAGATGCAGAACCGACTGGAGGAGATGCAGACGTTGCTCGCCGAGACTGAGAAGAAGTACTCGGCGGCCCTGGAGGAGATTTCCCAGCTGAGGCAGGAGGCGGAGCTTCAGGCGCAAAGCTCTGTAACCCTCGCCGACCACGCTCAAGTGATGTCGTCGCTCGGCAACGCCATCAAAGAGTTGGAAAGCCAGTCGGAAGAATTGAAAGAGCAGCTCCAACACAAGACCTTGCAACTGGACGCTCTCCAGAACAGGTGAGAGTTTGATCTGGGTCAAACGGTTAAACTCTATGAGGAGCTTTTTGAAACCATCTGGTGGTTTACTTCAAGGCTAGCGATGGAGAAAGACACCACCTCAGAGGATTCAATCTCTGGCGAGGAGCACGTTAAAATGCGAGAACAACTGGAGGGCGAGGTGAACCACCTGACGCAGCTGCTCCAGGAGGCCCTCCGAAAGCAGGACGAGATGGCTCTGGAGGCAGCTGACGCCTGGCAGAAGGTGAAAGACGGGAGTGGGGGGAGAAGACAATGCCGCTTTCATGACTAACGGCCATTTTCTTCCAACCAAAAGGCGCGGGACAACCGAGCAGAGCGGGAGGCCATCCAGGAAGTTCTGACGTCAACGGAGAAAGAAAATCAGAGCTTGACTTCCAGGTTGGCAGAGTCCCAGGACGCTGTGTGTCAGCTCAAGCAGCTGGTGGAGAATCACGTGGCCTCCGAGAGGGAGAAGAACAAGCGGGTATGTCGCTTTTAACCGGTCAGACGAAGCTCGTCACGCTAATGCGTCTCATCCATCCCCTCTCAGATAGACGACCTATCTCGGGAAGTGGCTAAGCTAAAGGACGCCTTAAACAGCCTCTCGCAGCTCTCGTACAGCTCCGGATCACCTTCCAAGAGACAACAGCAGAGCCAGCAGCTGGAAACCATGCAGCAGCAAGTCAAACAGTTGCAGTTCCAACTAGCTGTAAGATTTAGCCTAGCTTAACTTTCGCATTACATGACATTAAATTTTCCCCTCACACTTGTTTTGTTTACATCTCAGGAGTCCAAGAAGCAGCACAATGAGATTGTTTCAGTCTACAGGATGCATCTTCTTTACGCTGTTCAGGTACTAGGTTCTTCTATGTTCATAAAAACAGTTCTTCCCCCGCCATTTAAAATAAAAATATTTAAATAAAATACATTAGGTACATAAAGTCATCTCATTAAAATTTGCAATTGACCAACGCAATGAGCCCATGATAAAACCGGCACTAGTTAGTGATGTGTAAATGAAGCTTCATATGTGATTCATGAACCAGTTGTTGTATTTTTGACTCCTCTAGATGGCACCATTTAGGTTAACCCAATGTTCAACAGAATGCCAGTGCCATCTAGAGGAGCTAAAAAAAAAAGGGTACATTTGGACCAGTCAATCGCATTATTAGCAAGAAGCTAGGCTAACTGTTGAATAGACTGGTGACTAGAATGTGGTTGAAAATGCTTCCTGTCATTTTTGATGTGGTGAATGACTTGGCAGACATGTTGTACAAACATTCAACCGGTTTGTCTTCTATTTGTGTTTGGAAAGAGTGCAAGCTGAAGTTCCCTTCCCAATTGGCTCGAATTGCGCAATCATTACTTGACCAAATATTGAACAGGTTTTAACATGAGATGTTTTGGGGAGGGGGGAAATACACTTTTAAAAACAACAGAACAGAATAATTAGTCAGGATAATATTTTAGACATCCAATAATCAGATATTTGGATGGATGGGAAATTAAATATTTATGCTTTCATTGATAATTTGTCCTTTGCATTGCACTTCAGGGTCAGATGGACGAGGATGTGCAGAAAGCCTTGAAGCAGATCTTGATGATGTGCAAGGTGCCAAGTCAAACCAAGGAGGCCTGCTGAGACGTACTGAGCGCGCTCCAAAGCCAACACACGCAAAATAAACACACTGAAGTCAACTGATGCTGCTGCCGCTGCTGCTGCCAAGGTCCTGCGAGCGAGGCTGCAAGACGGCACGGCGTGCCTCTGAACTTCTTACACGGTCTACTTGCAAAGTCACAACTAGAAGATTAAGGCAAAGCCCAAAAGCCAACAAGCCATCTTCACAAAGTAGATTTGAAATCTCGCGTTGCTGCACGAAAGCAGCGACCACTTCTGTTACATTGTGTGTGAGGGGGCGGAGCCTATTTGGTGCTGCCATTCATAGCGTCTATTTTTACAATGTTATTTTTAACTCTGTCCAAATGTGTAATAGTTACCCTGGTACAATCTAAATTATTTTTTTTTGCCCTGATAGCGATGCATGAGATCGTGGCCACATTCGCATGATAATATTTGTAACTTTTTTTTATGATATTAAAATGGTGTTTTTGTCCAAGTTACTGTACTCTAATGCAGAGATTTGAATGTTTTGTTTTGTCCTCCAATGTAAAAATGCACTATTATGTCTACTGACGCGTTTTTCTTCACACACCCTTCATTAAATTGTAAAAGTTTGAATATTTGGGTCATAAAACGATGTGGCTGTTTTCAGGTATTGTGCCTGCACTTATTGAGAAGATGATTTATTATGACCGACATGTTTGCATCCCAGTTTAATTGAGCTTTTCGACGCCATATTCGAATAATTTGATGTCCCGGCTCCAACTCATCACTTTTAGTGTTTGAAGCACTTTTATGTAGCGGATCTCCTAAAACGTTTAGTCCTCCACCATTTTTTGCCTTAGTACTGTGCCAAGATCCATGTGACTTAATAGGAGAATTTTTCTGGAGTGTTAGGAAAAAAACAAATTTAAAAATCTGCCTGCTTTCATGATTGTTTCTCATGTCTTGCTCAGGAAGTATGTTCACAACACTCCTGAAGAAGGTTTGGTTTTCTTTCTTGTATGTTTTGTTTTTTAACATGGCATCATAACATCTTTCATCTGGGCCTGTGAAATATTTTGGAAGGGAAAGCAAGAGAAATAAGTTCAGGTTTATTTGTTGCGTGTTTACCAGCAGTTTTGTGGGGATGTACAGTTGATTTTGTTTTTTTGCCGTTATGAATAAACGTAACACTAAAATAATGTACTTGTGTTTTTTTTTTTTTTTTACAATTTACACAATTAAATGCATCCAATTAATTCAACATAATTAATACGATTGTCAGTTGGACAGACATCTCCCAAATTTGGTCAATTTAATATTTGTTCACAAATCTATACTGCTGATCTGCCACCACATGGGTTTTTTATTCACTAATTAAACATTTTAAACTGTCCTCGCTGGAGAATTATAAAAAAAAAAGCCCGACCTGCCTGTAATTGCATCATTGGCCACTAGATGGCAACATTTACCAACGCCTCAATACAGTATTTGTCTGGCAACCCAGTTTTGGTTGTGGTGAGCTCCTCTGCATCACAATTTCAGATTCAAAGTTTGCGTATCAATTTTATCCTCCTGTGTGGTGTTTGCATGTTCTCCCTGTGGCTTTTAAGTTCATGGAAAACTCTAAATTGGTGCCAGGGCCCCCCTGACCCTAACGAGGACAAGAACTACAGAAAAAGGGTGTGTGTTCGGATACTTGCGCCAAATTGACATTGGTAATTTCTCAGGTGAAGTTCAACTAGGGATCATTAATCTTCTCTTGTGTTTCCTCCAACCAGTGGCACAAAACAAGTGGGTTTCCTGTTCCGGTTCCTGCCCGCTGGGCAAACACATCTGTCTTTACACAATAACTTCCTGTCAATCGTGCCTCCCCACATGTTGTGACCTCGGGGTGCTGCGATCCTAATATATCATGGGCTCATATTTGTCAAGGCAAAAATGTGCAATTGAAAAACTGGGGATGCTCTAAAAAGTGGTAAAAGACAAAGTCAGAACTGTCTGGGAAAAGTCAATTTGCAAGAATAAAGTGATGAAAATGTATTTTTAAAAAAGGCAGTTATGAGAATTAAACTGAAAAAAAAATCCCAAAATTGAGGAAAAAAAATAAGCTCAAATTCCATATAGTCAAAAAACTTTCAATGCAAAAATACGTTTGACGAGTCAGCATTACAGTCAATATTATATTCTTGCGAAATAAAATAAATCCAATAGTCGGGAAGTCAAATATGAAACTTATGATTCAATAATCTCACTAATCAGTGTGTGTGTGTACCAGGAGGCAATAATGTCTTTGTTGCTCTGGAAACATTTGTGTTGGCATACAGCTCAAAATTGTTGAGGGACACCAAATCCACGTTAAGTGCCTCCGCGGAGGGAAACGTTGCTTTTGGCATGTGGCCTCTGGGGAACCTTTGGGCATGTCAGTAATGTCAGCCAACAGAACTGCAGGGAACCCAAGGAACAAATAGAATACAGTACATATTAAGTTTCTAAATGACCACTAAGTTGGCCCCTCCCTCTAAACGTCTTCATTTTTGTTGTGTTGTTCTGGCCTTGAAACAGGAGCGCATTGGAGGTGCACACCAAGAGATGCATGCGGCTTAATTGCTGCAAGATGTAACTCGGCCTGCGGCCCACCCTGACCCCCAAACACATTCAAAAACCTTTTTCCGAGTGTGTTTCTAAAAAGCAACAAAAAAGGAGGGGCCCACATGAAGGAGTCAGCTCAAAAACTTTGCAGCCTTTTGTTTATTTGCTGGCAAAAGACGACGAGGTTCTCTTAATCAAAGCAAATCAAAATCTAAGTGCAGTCGTTCCTTGAGGGTTTTGAAGACAACTGAACAACAAACTGGCGGATCAAAGATGGTATGAATGCAAACATGCTTGATTGATCTACATTTGGCCCGTGGTAGAAGCTGATGAAGCGTTACAAAATAGACGTGATGAGAAGGGCCGCAGAGGAGGGAGGTTCTGCCACCCCCCCTCACCACAAAAAAAAATCCACAACACCTTAGTGAAGTTACGAGAATTACAAAATCAATTAAGTTAAAAAAAAAAAAAAAAAATTCCCATAAATGTGCAACAAATGACACTTGTTGTTTTTTCTTAGGCTCAGTGGTTTCTGGTATATATATTTTTTTCAATTGCGCAATCCCCTTTAACTTGAAAAGAGCCCACAAACTGGAGAATAACATTTTTTACTCTCATGAGAGCACTCACTGCTGATTACAGAAACTGCGGCCCGCCACAGTGTGATCAGAAAAACACAAAAGAGGTTCGCCATAAATCCCCACCCAAATACACGCTTTCGTACATTCTGGCACGCCTCGATATGTGCTCGCCATCTTAGTTCTAACTCTTGATTATAGCTGTGGGTGTTTTCACAGAATGACATCACAGATAGTTGGCATCTCCGGTTTCTTCCTTTAGAAGTGATTGGACGGAGCCGCTGCAATGATAGCGGATTTCCTAAATGGAACCCGTGGAACCATTCCGACCCGTTTGTGAGAAGCCATGCGTGCTGTGACATCAGAGAGCCCACCAAAGCACTGCTGGTGACGCTAACATGGGTCAGTGGGATGCGGTTACACTTAAATGCATGCATACGTGAGCGAGACTCCAGGGTGACACAGCATGGCAATATTTTTATTTTAGATATATTTATATATATTTATTTATATATTCATTCAGATTTTATTTGACATTAATAACAATATTTATTAATATTTTTATTAATATTTAATTTTACTTTAATAATAATTTTTTGTGCACACTGACACGAATTTTGCTCAAGTGTGCGTGTGTATCCTGTTTTATATAGTAGGAAGACTTTTGGAGTATTCCGCAGCGTTTTTTGCCAATTTAAGATGTCAGAATGATTGATGTTGGACGTGAGGAAGGGCCAGCCTAAAATCTCTGATCACCCTAACGTTGTTTGATAGGTTTGTATTTCAAACATGAATACACTGCAAACAATTTGATTTTGGAAACATGTGCAGCATAAATTTGAAGCTTTTCGAATTCTTGTAAATATTATAGCTAATATTTTTCCTCTCTGATTTATGGCTGTGTCGTCCTCCTAAAATCCTTTCTGCATGTAATTTTGAGCAGAATGGTGGTCGTATGGAGTAACTGCAATTTGAAAAGAAAAATGATAATGTCTAATTATGCTAAATAACATTATGGCTAAAAGTACATCATGCTATTACAAATACAGTTAACAAAAGATAAATAAAGTTGTTTAATAGGCCTCAGTTGTAACTGAAATTTGGCAGCCAAACGGACAAGAACATTAATTACCTGATTTGGTCATTAATTAGCCTCTACAGAATAAAATAATGGAAGGCCCTGCAATTTACTTAGCTGGCTCCCAATGGGAGCCGAGCAGCCTCGTTGTAGCCCCCCCTCCCCTCCATTGCTTGCTCACTGCCGGCCTCCCGACATCAGGTTCCGATGAGGCTAACTGGAACCAGGTGGTTCCCTGCTAGCTCCCCAGACACACCGGACAATATTGTGTTATTAATGACCAAAATAGAGACAAAAGGAAAGGAAATCGGTTTCCTTCTCAAAGGTTGAGCTGCTGAGGAAGTTATTAAGGAAATGTCCATGTTTGAATTTAAAATATCCCCTCAATCTCTGAAGGCTGAGCTGCATGTCTCTCAGCTTAGAAGGCTTAACTTTCTGATGGTGAATGGCAGAAATACGCTTGACTCTCTTTTGGACTTGCAGGGATTTATTTTTGTGAGGGCGGGGGGGTCTAGTGACTTCTTTATGCCCCCATGACTACAACAAAAGTCGAGTTTAGCTCGAGGCTACATGTACAGGAACTTGAACCTTGATCTCAAGTGCATCTCATAACTGAGGCTGGATTTCACAACCCTACTGCTGAAAGGACTGAGTCTAGGTAATAAATAAATAAGTAAATAAATAAATACAATAATTTATATAATAAATTTAGAAAAAAATAATGGCCTTGTTTATAAATAAATAAATAAATAAATAAAATAATTTCAAATTTATAATATATATAATAAATGTAGAAAAAAAAATAATGGTCTTGTTTTTCAATTTGTGATACCTGTTGACTAACATGCCGAGTGACAAGAAGAGCGGGCACATGCCGAGCGACAGTTAGGTGGTCTCTTGCCCCTAATGGCTTCCTGCTCCCTTCCCATCTGTGGTCACCTCTGATTCACTTTTGCATCAAAGTAACGGAAGCAACATTCACAATGAGTCAAAGTGCCAGAAATGCCTCTGCTTTGACTTTTATTTGTTTTCATTCATTCTCTGAAAACACGTGTATAGTACAGTCGCTAAGATAGCAGCCGAAGAATTTACAGGCATTGGATGTGAGAGTGCAAACGAACAAAAAAAAAAAAAAAAAAAAAAAAAAAAAGGGGGGCACGACACTTGTCTAGGAGTACCTTATTAAAAAGGTGAGAAGTGAGTACGGTGTCTGGAGAAGCGGGTTTAATTGTGCTCTTAAAAGCGTACTTCAAAGCAAGGCCGGTGACAAAGCTAAGGGGCACGAGAGTGAGGAAAGAAGGATGGAGGAGGCCCAAAAGATACAGATGATGATGAAGGCTCAGGGGAAGCCCACTCCACCAGCGATGACTAGATGTTGAAGAAAATTGAGGAGCGAGACCACATGAGAGGCCCGACACAGGAAGGATGTGTGGGACAAATTAGCAGCATTGATGAAGCACAAAACAAGAGACCAAAGAAGCTACAGGAAATATTTACGACATGCGCCATCCATCATTAGAACTTTAAACATTGTAAAACACTCACCGGCCACAACATTAGGAACACCTGCACACACTAATGAGATCCGAATAAAAGAAGCTGGCTTGACAAAGACAAGGGTCCGTCTTAGGCCCCTTTTTGTTTTGTGTTTGTTTCAAAACAGCAACTGGACTTGAAATTACTTGCATTGCTTAAAAAAAAAAAGTCCTACATCTGTTAGCCAATCAGATGATAGTGACATCACGACCCTGAATAAATTTAAAAGAATATGTAAATGACCTCTGTTTAACCAAATCTGCAAATAGTCTCATTTGAGTAGTTAGTGACTTGTTTTTGACAATAACGAATCTTAATCGCGTCCAACCTTTGTTTCTCCTTGACCTGATTGGTTGGCGTATTTGTTAACAAACATTACTGCAAATGACTTTTTTTTTTTTTTTTAATCCTTATTCTTGTTACCTTCTAGGAAGGCAGCTGTAAAGCAGATGGTGGAGTAAAGCGTGCAGACTAAACACTTGAGAGTCATTGGAGACTTTAAACAGACTCACGTTCACCGACACGGCTGCTGTGATTGCGGCGTGTGTGAAAAACCCAAAAACAATCCGGAACTGCAAATTTTTTAAATATTTTACCGAGACACATTACACGTTATATCCAGACGAGGTTCATAGAAACACAACAGAATAGAAGCCAGACTTTTCAAATCAAGAAAAACTCATTTTGAAAAATTAAAAACTTCATAAATCTGAATATTTCCAAAACAGCTACTTAATCCACATTATTGCCCCGCCCCCAACACTGATTCATGGTCCAACCCTGACACTGATTGCCTTCTTACTTTTCTACCAGGCTTTATCTAGGCCCATTTATCAAATCACAGCAGTAAATAAATGAAAATATAATTGAACGAACTTCCAGATTTCTTCCCTAAAAGTGTTTAATCCATCCAAGGACCAGATTTTTCTTACATCTAGCCAAGCCATGGAGACATTTTGTGACATTCCTGGTGAGTATTATCAGTGTAATTCGTCTTCAGTCTAGTCTTTTTTTTTTTTTTTTAAAAACAGGACTACCTGAAGCTGCTCTGCTTTAACTAATTAAATGAGTCACAATGAAGCAAAGCAAAACTCCATGTTACACGACACGCTAATATAAGACTCCGGTACTCCCTTCCAGCATCCGTATGAGAATAATTAAAATGACTCATTTAGTTTTATCGCACAACAGACTTGTCCTCTTTTTTGCGAGAGGATCTTTAATGACGATCCCCAAAACAAGAATGCATATGTTCCGTTTTACTGTAACGAGACATCCACGAGAATAACGTCACTGCAAAAAAAAATATTACCGAGGGCTACAGATCACATTCGCCGCGTTTCATCTTCGCACTCTCGCCGCGGCTCTTTGCTCTTCATCTCGTTGTAAAAAGCAATCATCATTAGTGTATGTTTGGTAATCCGATCCGCCGATGCGTCTTTGATCGGCCGACGTCAACCGGGACCGAGTGCCCGAGAGTCCTCACGGTAATGAATGAGATAGAGAAGTTCTGGCCCTCTTTTTTTCTTCTCATCAGGCCCTCGCATGTGGTTCTGATCTGTTTAAATAATCTGTGTTTATCTGGCTATGGTTAATTTTGTGCTGGGAAATAAATACAACCCGCTCAAACAACTGACATTTTCTTCCATGTTCTCGTTTCACCTGTTGGAAGTGGGTCGTAGAAATTTGTGGGTTTTTGCAAAAGCGTGACTCTGACCAGAAACCCCGAACAGACGTGAGTAATGCCGCTAGTTTTCACATCTCTCGTGTGCAGCAGCGTCAGAGCCCGTTAGTAAAGAATTAATCAACAAAGTTCGCCAGGCTCAGGGGCGTCTGATAGCGTTTTTCCTGGAAGTTCTGGAGTTCGTCTTCGCAGCTGGATTTTTACAAGACTTGGGCTCTGCGAGGGAGTGACAAAGAGAGGAGCGCTCAGGGCTTGCAAAACAGTCGAGAGTCATCTTGGATAAAATAAAAACCCAGAAAGCCCGAGGGTGATGTATCAGTACTGCATAGGCATATTAAAATATCAGTCATTCAAGTATTCAGTAACAAAATTCTATTTGTTGAGCATGTCAGCAAAAACTAGAGCTCTAAAGAGGTGTCAAAATGAATCGATTAATCGTCCCAAAAAAAATCGATTACCAAATTAATTGTCTTGTATTTTCATAATCGCATAACTGTCAATTGACTAAAGATTGTCCAAATTGTGTTTAATCAAAATAAGACAATGGCAAACGTCTGCTTTTAGTTTGGAAAACAATGACCATGTGTGATTCAGCTTAACCGTTCTTTATTTTTAAATCACTAAATCATACCAAACAAAAATATCAGTTATCAGTAAAAAAAAAAAAAAAAAAAAAATCAATAAAATAAAATTATTTTAATTATTTTTTACACTTTAAATGAAATAAAATTGGATCTGATACTTCCATAAATCGATGGAATAATGCACTCAAAATATTTGATAGCGACAGCCGTAATTTTATATCTATACATCGCCTTAATCATACAATAAGAGTTCCATTTAACCTTTTTAGCTTGTTCCATCTCTCCGGGATAAAAAGCACAATATGTCCGCAATGACATCATGCCGCAGCCCACCCACACGTCTCAACACTCCCGTGTTGAACGCGTACACACATCCCCCTAAAAAATCCATCACCCCTAAAAGCTTTGGCTCATTGCTCAATTCACCTCACGCCGTTATCTTATCAAACTGTACAAGATGATGAACAACTTTGGGTAAAAAGCTCTCAACTAAAGTGAGTTTTCCCTTCCTAAGCTAAAACACGAATAATTGATCCCAAGCGGCGTATTTTGAATCTGTCCAAAATTTTTACATCCGCGGGGGAAGAAAGTTCCGAAGTACTTGAGCGGTTTTTGTGAGTCAGCCGAGCAGCTATGATGTGGCCTGTTTGTTGTTGCAAAGTGACCCGGCCGTGAACAGTGGCAGGTGGTTAATGCGTCTCTCGTGACATTGTTTCATTTTGCACGCGCCTCAGCTGTCTTGGGCCGTCACTCCATACAACACCGCACGAGAACTGTTTTCCATACAGTCCAGATTCACATTTAGACAGCGCAACTGCTCATAAAATCATCTTCTTTAGTACTTGAGACTGAAACAGCACCCCTGCTGGTGGTAGAGAGTACTACACGCTATTATGCCTCGATAATTAATTTCGCACAATTACTAACTAGCTTCAGAACAATTAATCGATTATTTTTATTATCTCCACAATGTGTGAAACTGGTTTGCTTCTATTTTATTGACATTAGATTTAAGACCAGAAAAAATGTGGACATATGCTATTTATAAATGTTGCAGAGTTTGCCCGCACAGCAATCGTCTACCGCAAAAGAACATTACAACATTGTGTTACGACAATGACATTGTGCACTGCGGACGTATGCAAACAATTTAGAGATGATGCAAGAGTGAAAACTTAGATTTCTTTGTTTCTTGGCAGGAGCGAGGCAATTTCTCAAGCTAGACATTTACGACTATAAAACAACCTCTCTCGACTTATTTCTAATGTGAAGTTCATCAGTGACATGACTTTGAAAAGCTTTTCAGCCTGATTCCTTTTTCATTGCGTCTCCTGTATTGTGTGTCTTTGCTTTGTGTGTGTGTGTGTGTGTGTGTGTGTGTCTAGACAGCCACTCTTTTGCATACTTTGGGGATGGTTGACTGGCTTGACCACATCACACGGCTTTGTGTGCTGTAGTTTGTTCTCCCATCAGACTAAATTGCCTTTCAGTTCTCATTGCCCTCTCCCGAGTGATATCATGTGAAGAGGAGGGGGGGGGGGCTAGGTTGTGTGTGTGTGTGTGTGTGTGTGTGTACGCTACGTGTACAGAGAGGCCATACGCCTCACTTGAACCTGACACGTGAAATTCAAACTGGGCGCACGGAACGTTGCAGGTGTCTTGTTCCAATGTAAGGCGAGGACAATGGTTGTCTGGTGAGTGGGCATATAATGCTATCACATGATGACCTCTGACCCTCATCTGACCCTGCCAAGGCCTGACAACTCTAATTGGGATCAGCACTTGAATTAGGCAACGGTATCCAGATCCTTATCAGAAATTAATGAATTCAGTTATTCAATGCTGCCACCATGAGAAGCTCTTTGTTTACAATTCCGAAATTGACTCGTCATAAATTTTGCCTCTTCCACTCCACAAACGGCGCTGCCTGCCTTCGTGATTGGTTTTGCCACTTGTCTGGCTCTTTTAATGATGACCACTGATTGGTCACAGGCGTACCTCCGCTTTCCATTTCCTGCCTGATGAAATAAACAAGAATGCCTTGAGAATCATCAATCATCACAGACAATTACCTCTCTCCCTCTCTCTCTGGTTGACCCGAGCTCGAACCTTTACCACTACTAGCTCGCCTATTTTGTATACCGTTTGTTTGTCTCTCTAACAACCAACATGCCTGGACTGTGACAGATGTGCCAGTTTATGTTGAATGTCAAACTTCATTATGCTCACTTTGAGACCAGTCGAAACAACCGATGCTCAGTATTAAAAGTATTTGGTGACAGTATAATTAAAGAAGAGTTAAAAACCTCAGAAGTCATTTCATGCTTGTCCACTGCCAAGGATGTAAACCACAGTTTGGTAATGATCAGAAAATGCGTGACAAAATTCTATCCAAATGATTGTTCATTCCTCCTAGCGTTGAGGTTAGGGAGAAAAAAAAAATGCCGATTGTGCACAAATTATTCGAGCAGTTATACTGGTCAGAATGAACAAAAAGTTGTAAATTACAACAACTACCATCACACACTAGAACAGTTTACTCACAAGTCGTGGGGAGCTATTAAAAATAATTTATGGTTTTCTTTTTATTTACATGATCGATTACACAAGTTAACCGAATTTCGGCGTATTCCAAATTACTGGCTGGATAATCATTTATTTGTTTTCTCTGTTGCATTATTTACCCAAAACTAACATCTTAACATCATTCATGTTTTTATTAATATGATTAAAGATGGAAGAATGAAGTAACCTCACACAATCTTGTTCAAAATTTCATTAGCCTGTGTCAGGTCACTGAGTTTATTTCTTTCACACTAAAAAAAAAGTCTGTCAATAAAGCCAAAGCCAGCCAAAGTGCAGCAGTTACAAAATACTTCACAACGTGATGGATCACCGCTGACCATATCATAATTCATACGCTTGCAGCTGCACCAAAACATTTCATACTTGGGGTAATTCATAACGCACTTTACATTAGACGAAACATGAGTTAGTATGTTGCAGGACTGACTAGGAGGGAATGTTAAGAAAAAAAAAAAGTTTATGAGATTTTATACTGTATAAATGTCGCATTTTCACAGCGGTCAATAAAATAACACCTGCTCCTCTTTTTGTGCTATGTGAAATTTTTGGGAGCCATTTTAAGAGTCATCAGGCCTTAAGTGGTGCTGGCGTAGGAGTACGGATTTTTCTTGAAGACAAAAGTCAAGGGAAGATGTCTGCTTCACAGATGCGAGGTTCCTTTTGAATGTCTAATTAGCCGACCCTTTGTCATGACTTCATATCGGGTCACGAGCTTCATTCGGCACGGCCCTAAGAAATAAACTATCTGTGCTCGGTGTCGATTTTTAGAGGACAGTGGCGGTTGAGGAAGAACAGCCGCCCCGCTCCAGACTGTTCTGCGTTGTCTCCATTGGAAATGACACTGTAGCCCTCTGACCTTCATAGGTACGTTTGTTCTGATGGATCACAAGGAGTCAAGGGGATGAAAGACAATCATCTGGATGGTCCATGTGTTGCGTGTACGGCCTTCCAAACAGCTTTTTCGATTTCCCTTTTAAAAGTGCAACCCCTGATTGATGATATTTATGATGGATAGTCAGTGACTGATGGAGTCGTGTTGCAAAAGTGACTCACGTTGCATCAAAATGAAAGAAGCCTGATCCCGATTATGAAATCTTGTGACTCATAAAGCCTCCCGTTGCAACGCATTAGTCTCGGTATTCCATGTCATGATGGTCAAACATCTTTTGTTTACGTGATTGGACGTCTGGCTCACCTTCAGACGCCGCCTGACAAAGAGGTGTTTACTTCTGTTGGTTCAGATTGCCACAGTAGACTCGCCGATCCGTGTTTGTTTCCACTCAAACCTTCCAAACAATGTGTTCGGTGGTTAACAGGAATAAAAAGTGACTTTTAAGGAGTGGACATTCGTGTAGTTCTTTGACATTGTGGTGTAAATTTGCTCAGGGAGGGAGACCTCCTTTGTGTCTGAGAGTTTTAATGTGTTTTTAATTAAACTTAACTGCCAAGCTCATTTGCGCACAGGCCATTTGAGGACTGTAACGCGGCTCAAAGCTAGCGGCCCAAAACGCAATGAAACAATTAGAATCATTGAGCCAAAGTGCTGGTCCCTAATGATGTCTTCCTTCCAGGCAGAAGCAATCAAGTCTCATTTAAGGTATCACCAACGGAGCCACAGGCAGTCCCGAACATTTGCTGCTCTGGAGTAAAAATAAAAGAAATATTTTTTTTATATATATATTTAAATCTATATTTAAATATAAAACATTTCATCGAAATTTAATCAATCCATTTTATAATAATAATTTATAATATATATTTAAATAGGAAATATTTCATCTATATTTAATCAATACATTTTTCCAGATGGGCTCTGAATAACTGAAATTCCCCAAAATGCAAGCAACGTTTGTTTGGGAATCCTTTCCAGAAAAATCCCCTACAGCCTTCCTAAGTAGTTTAGAGGAGAGGGAGAGAAAACAAATCGAGGAGGGAGAATACGTGCTGCTCGGCTGCACCCAACAAATTGTTCTCTGCTGTGACGAAACATTTCTTCCCCTCACGGGCGAGTGACGAGCAACATCTGACTCGCGTTAGGGTGCTTGCGCACAAATCGGTGGCGCCGCAGGGCATCGCCAATCGGTGACTGATAATACGACCGCAATGCTAAAAAAAATTCGACATGAGTTTACATGAGAGCACGCATTCTTGTCTCAATTGGCATTCCTCTCGCAAATCCGCTCCAGAGCGGCTCCGCATGCCCGACTCAAAATATAAACAACCTTCCAGAAAAGGAATTAGTGATGTCACCGAGAAAGGTCTTCAACTACTGCGGCAAGTTGAATAAGTGCGTTTGAAAGTGCTGTCCGTGGTGCTGAAGCTTAGCGTTGCCCTAAGTGGTCCTTGATGTGGAACTTGTAATTAGTAACAGTGTAAAACATTCTAGTCACACAATTAGCAGTCAAGTCTTTGTAAGCGGAACTGTAATTATTGAGGGTAAAAAAATTCAAAGAAGTTGTAAAAATCTAGTCGATCCATTTTTGTGCGTGTCAGCATGTTTCGATAGTTTGTCAGCTACTTGGTGATTCAAGGAAAACTACATCATATTTTGAATAGAAATGTCATAATTCAAGTATTGAAAAGCAAGTAAACCAATTTTATTCTGACCGATACCGGTAAGAGATCATCGATACCAAGCACCGATACCGCTTTAGATACATTCATTATTCAGATATTGGTAGTGTGTTAGAAGCACAAACAGAAACCTACAAAAAATAATATATCAATATATCAAACGGTCTGCCTTGACAACAATAATAATAATTGTAATCATTTTGATGGACACAAGAGATATTGGCTTAACATGTGTTCATTGTTATAGTTGGCGGTGGCGTAGCACTGTGCCGCATCAGAGCGAGTGCTGTTTCTAATATTTTGATTCTCTCATGTCACTAAACAAATTAAAACGGCTGTCAAAGTGATGCAGTGCAGATTTACACGACGCACAACGTCAGAACAAACATTAAAAACAGCAGACGGACTAACGAAATGATGGATTAAGAACGGAGGATGCAGAGAAGGAGAAAAAAACAGCAAGATTGATCTTCTACACTTTAAAAAAAGAAAAGATGAGAAGAAAGCGAGATTGTCTGACAATGTGAAAAGGAAATTAAAGAAAGCCGAAAGCAGACAGAACACCTGGATTTCTTAAAACGTTGTTGGAAGCCCCTCGGGCAGATGTTTATCTTGACATTTCAAGCTCCTGATCATCCAGAGAAAGAAATCGAGAGATTGTATCTGAGATGAGAGCAACTTGACATAAGCTCAGAGTCTGGGAGGGGCAACCACTCTTGTTTGGTTTTTATAGGTTGGAGCAAAAATTTAAAATGATAAATTCCACCTGAAGCAATTTTAATGGTTCTAGTCAAGAAATTGGGGAAAGACTTTCTTCCCTTCATGCTCAGTTTGCAGCGAGGGGAGGAGAGTAAAACCAGGGGGCGGGAAAGAGGGGTGTGTCACAACCCCCCCAACACACACACGCGCGCACACTCAGATACACAAATGCACAAAGTTCTTCAAAGCATCGAGGCCTCCATAGACATCCAATCACACTAAGAGATGACATGCTGGGGGGGTGAGGGGGGGGGGAGCAGATAAATAAGGTGAAAGCGGAGACCGGGCTCAAGTCCGCACAGCTGATAGAGAGCGAGCGAGCGAGACCGTGAGCAAGAGAGAGAGAGAGAGAGAGAGAAGGGGGGGCATAAAAAAAAGAGAGGGAGTTACAGAAGAGTAGCAACGCACTGCTCGGACCGCTCAAAGAGTGCGAGAGAAGCGCTCGAGTCACTTCGTGAAGACGTGTGGATTCTTTTTTTCCTGCTTTTACTTTGTTTGGAATTTTGGTGGACATTCAACAAGAAAGACTTTTTTTTTCAAATGATTGTTATCCAGAAGAAGTTAAGCATCATTTGACTCCATGGTTGAGGACTAGAGGAGAGCGCACCACGTGTGTGGACGAGAGTTTGATATTTTCAGGATTTTCCCAAGTGCATCGGGAGGGGAAGACGGAGAAGCACCCCCAACCCACCCCCCTCGGGTCATTCAGGCTGTGCATGATTTGACTTATGGATGTTGAGACATTCCCGAAGAGCTCCTGAGGAATAAACAGAGTCGGACATTTTTGGTCCACGCAGCTTGGAGAGATTTAAACGAGGTCGCGGGCGCCTCCGAAAGAGGTTTGTAAGCACGGGAGGGGGGCTTCTCCCGCTCTTGTACCCTCTCTCCCTGCCCCCTGCTCAGCATGCGCCAGCCCCTGAGCACCTCCACAGCTCCTCCAGCTCCACTACCATGTGTAGATGGACAGTGACACAAGGTGCACCGGTCGCCTGGCTCTCCTCCCGTCCCCGCCGCCGAAGCGCAACCCCGCCGCATCTCGTCTCCCTCGTCTTCCTTCTCCTCCTCGGACCGTCCTCCTCCTCGCCCCTGTCGAGTTCTAACCAAAGCCATCATGCCGGAGGAGCGAGCCCGTCATCCTCGCCGGCGCCTCTGCACGCGTCCTCGGCCAGGTTGCCACGGGCGACCAACCTGTCATCGTCTGCCGCCGTGGTGGGGCGCCACGTGCGCAGCAGCTACAACCACCTGCAGGGAGACGTTCGCCGGCGGAAACTCTTCTCCTACCAGAAGTTCTTCCTCCGCATTGACAAGAAAGGGAAAGTCAACGGCACCAAAAGCGAGGACGACCCTTACAGTAAGTCGCTCGCATTTGCAGCTTTGAAAAAAACTGGATTCGACCTTCCACGCTGCAAAAGATGCCACCCTAGTTGGGTTACAAATAAAAGCAGTAAGCCAGAAAAGCAACAGGGCAATCTACTGGATCCAATTTAAAAAATAAATGACCCTAAAGGAAGTCATCTATCTTGGAGGAAACACTTTAAACACAGCTATCATCACTTCATTAATGAGAGACATTGACTGCCCCCCCCTCCCCCGCCAGCTATAGTAGCACTTCCTTCCCGCCATCAAGTCAAGATGTTGTCAGTGATGCGCATCGAGATAAAACACAATTACTCGGCGAATAATGAATCGGAATAACATATTCCAGAAAGGCAAGAGGCGGGCATGCCCGACCTCCCGATTTGAAGTTAAACGTGATGTGGCGAAACGCTTCTTCTAACAGTAGATCGTTTTACATCATGTGTGACTGTGCAGGAATGCGGGGGATGGAGCGGGCTCCCCGAGCACGTGCTCCGTTTTTATTCCCCAGACAGACCACAAGTCCACTTAACTCGGAATCGACAAGCTGCAGCTATGAAGATTCAAAATTGTAGCCACAGTAAAAGTCCGAGGGTGCTCCTCTATATCCAAATCATGTTGAGATCTTCATATTAGTCACACGCTTTCAAACACGTGGCGGGAGGGTGGGGGGGTCAATTAATGCGTCTGCGAGCTTCTCCTGCTGAGCGCGCACACGTTTGCAAATACACGTCTTGCACATGGCCTCCATATGGCAAAGCGGACTTTTTATTGGGGCCTGGACCCGTGTCACTCAGACACCAAGTCCTGCCAGACATGGCTGAAGGAATTTCAATTAGCGTCTTTTCCCTCCCTCCTCTTGCCTGCAGCCGCACACACACACACACACGCACACAACATCAGTGATGCCATAAGAGCGTCAGGTCACGGTATTCCCGGCCCAAATCCATCATGCGGTTTGTTTTCCAGCCAGATAGAAAAGCAGAAAATAAATCACATCTTATCGCAGCAACGTGGTAACCTCACGTTCTACAAGTGGGAATGATTTGACGATCGGGGGGAGGAGGGAGGGGGATCTCCACGGGATGAATCATGCTTTGACATGTGCTCACATCTGCGTGCAAGCTTGCATGTATGTTTACGCTAATGCACCACCTCCAGCTATTTAGCATCAATACAAACAAAAATGGCCGCCTTCAAAAAAAAAAATACACCGCAATATTTTGAGTGAGCACACCGACATCGCCGTGATGACCTTTTCTTGACATGTGTGCACATCTGGACTAGGTTGTCAATTAGATTGTTTAGGGCTGGGGGAAAAGATACATTCATGTATAAATGTATATTGCGGCCCGGTGGTGCCGAGAGCTTCAAAAGCAGGCATGTAAGCGTAAATGCAAAAATGTGTTCTTTTGAATCCGATTTGCGCTCATTAAAACCACATGGCTGGCGAGGCGAGTTTTCACACACGGCATCTCAGGTGTTGAGCCGAGGCCGAGCTCTTATTTGGAGTTGCGGCACGGTTATCGAGCTCTGGTCAAGCTCAGGAGGGTCGACTCGCAAATGGCCGTCATTAGATGGTGTCAGAGGTGATGAAGACGTTTCAAGTCCGGCTCGAGGGTCATGAATCTCCCTCCGAGGCTGGATTTTTTTTTCCTAATCATGTCACGGCTAAGAGCAGAATGTATCCGAAACGCCCGGTCATGTGATCAAGCGATTTCACAAGAGGTAGAAAACTAAGAGGAAGCAATTGAAATTACAAAAACTCATGTTCCTATATAAGGGAATGTTTTTTCCACCTCTATGCTAATTACACCCGTGCCCCCCCCCCCCTTGACCCTTACCTTGTGACCCATAGTCAGGAAGATTTGTTGGCGTCTAAATGACTCCACGTGTTGAAACAAAAACTCATTTGGATTATTTCAGATAGAACGCTCGAGCGGACGACAATAAAAATCAATTCTTGATCGTCCTACGTGATCTAACTTCTTGAGCCCCTATTGTGTTACAACGCCGGTCCCCCTTCGCTTGACGAGCGTTTAGGGTTCTCGTGGGAAAAACGGATCGGTGTGGCCCATAAAAAAGACTTATGAGGAGCTATGGGACGCAGCAGAGGTTAGTGTCAGCCTTGCTTTTGCTTCAAAGTTACTTTGACATCTTCATGGACTCCCTCTCTCAGTAAATTAAACGTCACGCATGGGACTCGGAAAATACTGAAAGCATCCGAGTGGTGCGAAAGCTGCCAAAGTCAACAATTACATTCAGCTGTTTTCAGGGGTGGGGGGGGGGGAGAAAACATACATTAAAGCTAAACTACCTGCGACGCTTCCTCGTATATTTGCTCCATTTCGCTGCTCTGGAACTAACGGAGTATATTTATTTTTATGTTAGAGGTTGCCCGAGCACATTAGTCGGGTTAATTGAGTGCTGAGAGACTTGGAATGGCCGCCACAAAAAAAAGAATCAAAGAATTCTATGAGTTAATTTCTTAAACTAAAACCAATTCTTCATTTACATGATCCGACGGATTTTGCAAATCAAATGAAACAGCGTTCAAAGCGTATTGTACTTGTTTTGAAGCAGAGCTCAAGTCTGGATCAAATTATGCCACTTCGAATTCATGAGCTCTTTTACTGGAACCCGCCAAACAATCACCATTTAATATGCTCTGAACAAAAAAAAAATTGGCTACACAATACTGATCATCGTGGCAAGTAAGATTGTTGTGTGGTTTTACTCCAACCAACAAGCGGCGACTTGGCTTAAAATGAAGGATGGCTTTGAAATAGTTGATGAGTCTGTCTGCTTAATATGAATAAAATCAAATTTGATTTATTAACCCTCTTGTTTACTTAGTTGTTAAGGAGAGGAGGTGCCCTTGTTAAAAAGATGTTGGGGCTCATTTAGAGCGAGGCTTTGAACGATGCGGACAGAAAAAAAAAAAAAATCACATTTCCGAGGTGCCGAGGACAAGCATCAGAAAAACAAGCCGAGGCATCAGAAGTTTATTATGCCAAAGAATGTGGAGTTGGTGGGAAGCCTTTTTATTGTTTATATTTCGCTCAGGATTCTTGCAGACTATCATCATAATGTAAACAGACACGATTGGGAGGAGACACTGGTAATATTAAGCCAAAAAACGCATCTTCAATCAGTTTTTAAAGACTGTGATGGCATATTTCACTGAGAGTTGGATTTCGGAACACAGTAGCGTGTGCAGGTTCTCTTTCCTCATGTTTTTACAGTCCCGTTGAGTTGATTTATAAACACCGCCCGTTCGGATTCCTGGCCCGTCACCACAAAGCCTTGACGGTCCAAAAAATGTCCACTTGTCAGAAAAACAAATCATCCAGTTTGGCAACCAAAGGGCAAAGATAACCGCAGAGATATCGCATGGTTGTGAGTTGGAAGACAGAATTTGCAATTTGTACAACGCCTGCAAGCATAGCCGCAGTTGTAAAATTCATTTTTACTTTTTATATGACATTAATCCCGCTAGTGATTATAACAAAGTCAGGCCTGGCTGTAATTCATATTTGTAGTCCTGTCTCCCCGAGAGTAACACCGAAAGTGTCATTGCGGCGTTACAAAGTGGAGTATGTGAAGCGGCACAATTAATGGCCACTAAAGCAGTGGGAGGCCAAGAACAGCATCTGTCATGGATAACATCCAGGGCCGCTGCCATACAGACACCATGTGCTTCCCACTTTCCGACATTCCCTCGCCGTCGGAACGCCCCCGCCTCATATAGCCTGCATGAAAGTGAGGCTCTTAATGGAGTCATCAAAGTTAGCGCTGAGGGCTTCGAATTAAGTCCGGGGAAGCATCTGGACAACCGGCCCGTGAAAACAGCGGCTAGGAATGCTAGTTAATTAACCTGTCTTACATCTTACGCTCTCTGCGAACGCTCGTTGTGTTTAATTAACGACTTCTTACATGGCAATTTTGTATTTGAGTTAATATATTTACATTCTAAAGTGAAAAATGCGGCCCGGGAGAGTTGTGTTAGCTGCAAGCTGAGTAATGGCAGACCCTCATCGATTAGCATCCATGCTAAAGTAATGGCAGTTTAGCCGGAATTCAAAAACGGCGCATTCTCGGTTGTTCATCTTTAAGGATTCGGGAATTAAATTGTCATGTTTAATCTAGGGGCGAAGTGAAGACAATTTGAAATTTTAGTATTGATTTGTTTTCGCGGGCCACGTAAATGGATGTGGCGGCCCGTATCTGGCCCCCGCGCCTTAGGTTTGAACCAGTGCTCAATGTAGAAAAGTTTGTTGTTCAAGCTACCCAAGGCTTAAGCTAATTTCATCAGGGCAGTGAGGATTGGAGAAATGCATTTTTTTCGGCTGAAAATAATATAAACATATGTGGAAAGGTATAGCCAGAGCCGGTTGGTTAAATTTGGCGGTGTCAAATGAGCAGATTTCGACAGCTGGAAGCTTAGTGCCAACACCTCTTACCGCAACAGGCGCTTGAAGGGTGAATGAAAAATGTGTGAAATGCAGATGACCGTCACAGCACATTAGCTAAAAACATAACTCTTGCCGTGGAAGGCCTGTGAAATGTTTTGACAGAAACTGGCAGGTTTGGCACTTTATCATGTTACAAAGTCAACGCTGGTATAGGAATGGCAATACCTCTAGCGGTCACTTTTTTTAAACTTGCTCACTTCTCTATCAATTCGCTATTAACAGAACTTCGAATTTATTCTGGATTCCTCCCAGTTGCTTTTAAAATGTGACATAACTAGCAAGATCTTTGCAAGACTACTAACTGCCTTTGACCGGCAACTGCTTGAATTTCAAATAAACAGCTTTTGCCACATGATTTTGTTTGGTGCGGTTTTGGAGTTTAGTTTTCTTTACTTGCCGCAGAATCACACCAGACATGGGAAAGACAGAAAACAATTGAAAGGGGGTAACAATGATTTATGCAACACATTGTGTGTCAAATTAAATAACAGTTGGTATGGAAAACAATCGTCAATGTAAAATCAATTGACTGGAGTACGTCGGACTCCAACTTTTGGGTTGGGGGGGATTTTTCGCATTGCATGTCTAATTTTTATGAGGTGTATCTGGCACGGCATTGTTTAGCTGAAATGAGATTTGCATTCCAACAAATCTCACTCACATGCTGTTTCTTGATTGTATCAAAAACAGCAGATAAAGATATGAATGTTTTCTATTCTTGACAAAGTTGCCCCCAAGATAATAAGAGAGGTTGACGTGAGAAACTTGGTGTCTCCGATTTATGATTTTGTCGAATTAAAAAGTACCGGACTAAGCACACCATGGTCTTCGTATTAATCAAATCGAAAGCTCACAACTGCAATTAATTATGAAATTATAAATGAACCGATAACGCCGACATTACGACCCGTTTTGCAGACTTGAAACATGATCACAATTCTGTTTTTCAGCCTTTACATTAGATGTGAATTTGGATGCTTGAGTAATTGTGTCATATTAACAGAAAAACATGTCCAATAAAAAAAAAAAATAAACATGACTCAGCCACTAAATCTAAGCCCATGTCACATATTTGATGTGGTCGGCGGGTTGGTTCCAAATCGAAGCCTCCGGCTCCTTTTTATGGTAGCAAGCAGTGTGTATTTAATGGAAGATGTCTTGCAATGCTTTTTCTATTAGGTGAACCTTAAGCTATTTGTGCTTCTTCTTAGCTTTTAAAACACAGATGATTAAGTCGCCGGGCCAGGATCCAGAGGACACACGGAGGGAAGTTCACGGCCCCTTTCAGAAATAAAACCGCATAAACGAGTATGTGTCGAAAAAGCAAGGTGCGGATCGGGGAATATTAAGCATAGAAAAAATAAATAAATACATTTGCATTCTATTACAATTTAGGTCCTCTCAAAAATCACAACAAATAAAGTCGGCGATGTGGTTTGAACAGGTGGAGCGGTCTTAAGCGCCTCACCTTTTTTTGCCACGTCATTTTGACGAATGACGTTGCAAGCCGACACCACGTTTGACAAAAAAACTTTTATTGATGGGAATATAAAGATTGGACTGATGTCAAGATGCTTTGGGGACTATGTTTAACTCAAGCTAGCCAGAATAATAGTTTACACATGTGCTCTTACCACCAACATCCCAGTTAATACTTTAGATACTATGAAACATATGTAGGAAAGCATGAACATGGATGGGGGGGGCGGGGCATATTTTTTCCTAAAAGTTCAGAATGGAATTTATGAACTTGTTGCCATCACAAATCATCCTGAGACTGGAGGATACAAATTATGTCTGAAAATGGAGGAGTAGAAAGAAACCACAATAGACCATAGTGACATCCAGTTCACTCGATTACATTTTGCTTGGCGCGTTCATTCAGTTTCTCGGAAAGCTAAAAATAGAATCAAGACAATAAACTGATTTACCCTGTGAAATCTTTTTTTTGTGGTGATGGAGCTTAAGCGCTACGCAAAAAAAAAAAAAAAAGACACTGGTATGTATAACATCATTGCAAAGATATTTTCCAAAAAAATCATTTTGTTGGATCATTAAATTCAGTATTTTTATGCCCGTATAATTTGCATTGGGTCATACAATATTTTTGTTTTTCTCCACCAATCTCTTGGTTCCTTTCCTGCAAAGTCGCCCCTCCAGCTAATCCTCTGAAAGCCCCGATAGTTTTATGGCATGGTGTAACCGACTTGAGGATGAGAGTGCCGCTGCCCACTGCTTAAAGCAATAATTGGTTCAGGCTTGAAAAGCGATACGCACGCTATGACCTCTTGCTAGCCTGGCAGCCGGAGCGCTTCTTTTTGGCCCGTTGGTGTACTTGCCTGCCTACATGCGCTCCCTTGGCCAGAAAAACAAACATGAGAGGGATTTTTTTTTTTTTCTTTTTTTTTTTCCTGGCTTACACCTCAGTCCCAGAGTGCGTGGCCAGGGAGCAAAGCGATGAATGAGTCGGGGGCAAGAGGCCGCTTGAGGTCCGACTGTAACATCGCTGGCCAGGCCGGGGAACGACATGAAACTTTAGCTTACTTGTAAGGAAAAAAGTGATTTTTTTGTGGTTATGCCCACAGAATCTGAAGGTTCATACAACATTTTGTGGAATAGCAGTGAAATTTGTTTTAAGACAGAAATATAATGTCAAAGATATTTGGAATTTTAGTGGCACGCGACAATCATTGTCTAAATACTGTTCAGTTCCATTTAGAGCTGTCAATCGACAAGTAATCGACAACTATAATCAACTAATCGAGTAATCATTAAGAGCCATTTTTTACTTTACAATTGTCCAAATCCTGTCAGCCTCGCAATTTGTGGTCATTTATGAAAACAAATTATCTTTCAAAACGAGAAACGTGCAAATCTCTGCAGTTTCGAAAAGTTTGGAGAGTACAACCTTTATCAATTATTCGGTAGAATAAACGATTCTAAGAATATTCAATAGTGACAGCTATAGCTGTATTAAAAAAAAATCTATTGCTTGTTTAGTAAACTTTTACTTGGGGACAATATTTACCCGAATTTTAAGTAAAGATGTTTTTTAATCATTTATTGTAATTTTATTTTACTATAGATAAGCACAATTTAAATTTTTAAAGTCTCTTTAATGTTACACTGGCTTACCATAAATACTCAATAATGAACACTTAGGCCTACTATGCTGCTGTTGGTCAAGATCGTGCTCCTTGGAGATTAAAATATTTCACGCAGTAGTACTTGGGTCATGCACACACGCATAGAAACTAAAGTAGCACAAGTAAAGACAACAATCCAAGCATCACAGAGCAAATTATCAGCTCAAGCATATCTCAACACACACAGTTACTCACAGGGGTAAACACATCAAGTGCGGCACAAGTGCTCGACTGTTCAAGTTACATCCACGCAAGGACACGCTGTGCTAAATAGATTGTTCATACTCGACTCGTTATAAAGAAGAAATGTATTAGCCCAAGCAATGCGTCATGAGATCAAGACGACTTACGGAAAGTTCGGATGATTTGCGTTACTACGTACAAACAAGTCATGTTACTGTGTTTTCCTCATAACAAAAAGTATGGGTCAAGGTTTACTTGATGATTCAAAACCTCACAACTTTTTAACCTCAAAGTCTCGCTCTTTGTTGTCTTTTTGTGCAAATGTCCAATCTAAGGTGCCCTCTATGTCCGTCAGGTATTCTGGAGATCAAGTCGGTGGACGTGGGAGTTGTGGCCATCAGAGGCCTCAGCAGTAACTACTATCTGGCCATCAGCAAGAAGGGCGAGCTGTACGGCGCGGTGAGTTGATAGCCTTTTCGATTTTGGTATCTTCACGGTTATCATATTTTGGTTTCAAAATTATCATAATTTTAAAGAAGCTAAATGGAGGTCAACACATAAAGTATACATTACATTGACAGCAAAATAACAAATCCTCAATGAATAAAAAACATTTCAGTCATATTGCCTTGTAAAAATGTTAAATTCATACCAATATCAGCAGACTCACTCTTAACATTACAATTTGATGCCCACAGATAATTCCTCAAAAATAGCAGCAAAAATAAAAAAAAAAACTTACCTTAAATCCAAGTTGAGATGGAATGATGAGGAATTCCTCCTCCTTTTAGTCACCAGTTATTTGGAATTCAGTTTGTCTCAAATCCCCATCCGGTCAAAGGTGACAGGTGTGTTAGCGACAACGCCGCTAATAAAGTAAGCATGCTTGGAAGTCTTCATTGTGCAATTGAGAGTCAAATGTTGGCAAAAGTCTGCAGCAGCTTATGCAACACTGCAGAAAGGTAGCAAGCAGGTGGTTTAAACATTGTGGACATATCTTAAAACGTTGACATGTTGTATGGAAGTAAGACCATTCATTACCTGTGCTCATCTCAGGTGTGACCACTTTATTTTCCACAAGCATCACTTCCTCTTTGAAAGTTCAAAATAAAATGAGCATCACCGCCTTTCCTGTAATAATTTCAAAATAAAACAGGAAGCGAATAAGAAATGTGTACATTTTAAAACAGATTTTTTAAAAAATTATTATTCATATTAATCAGAACACTGTGTTTTGATTAGATAGGTTGCACAGAATATATTCTCACAAAAAAAATTGGGTTGACTTCCTATTTAAGATAAAAATATTATTTTAGATTTTCCTGGTGTGGTGGTGCATCCAATATTATGGCCTAGTGTAGTGTCCACCCTAGCTGGTGATTTTTTTTTCCAATGGACCAGCGACAGGAAGTAAAGTTAGTCAATGTGAGTTCTCTCCATTCACAGGAAACACAATCCTCCACCCTTTCTATTCTTCTCAGCTCCTTTGCGGGAGCAGGGGGGGATGTAGGACGTTTCATCTCTTGTCTCCTCCGCTCATTCTCCCTCCCTCAGTGTAAAAAGGCAACTCTCAGCATGTCTCTACGGAGCGGCGGCGGCGGCACAGATGAAATGACACCCGCTAGAATAGAAAGAAGCATTCTGTTGTACCCCCACCCCTAGAACCGAATTCCCATGACGTGGTCCCGCGCTCTGCTGCAACACAAGCCGCACCGGCGCAAGGGCCTGAAGGGCAGGCATTTGATTACACTCGATGGCTCCGCAACACTGACTTCTTTATCCGGGAGGCATCCAATGAAATCATTGATTCATTCTTTTTGCTGGATTAAAACACGCAATTAGGACCTCAGTGTAGTTGCATGAGCAATGTTTGATTAGTCCAATATGGATGAGTCCATATTATGTAACAATAAAACATAATTGCTCTTATCAGAGTACAAAAAAAATAAACAAAATAAATAAAATAATAATATTTGTGCCTCTCTTCTTCCACAGAGGGACTATGGGCCAGATTGTCGCCTAATTGAGCGCATCGAGGAGAACAAGTACAACACGTACGCTTCGGCGGAATGGCGCAACAAAAAGAAGCACATGTTTGTGGGACTCAACGCCAACGGCAAAGCCGTGAGGGGCAAGAAGACCAGGAGGAAAAACACAACCACTCACTTCTTGCCTATTGTGGTGCATCCCCGATGACGGGACGAGTTTTAATCTGCAGACTGCTGAGCATCTGGAGGACTTTTTTTTTTTTTTTCGGAAGACCAATTTGTATCACGAGGAGCAACAAGGAGGGGAACTTAAAGACATTCCGCATCTGTTGGATGAGGACACTTCTATTTTCTAAAGAATATTGCTATACAATGTATATAATTTTTTTTTTTTGGTCTAACTTATAAAAGCACAGTAGGAAATATGGGAATAATAAATAATGTGATCAGCGACTTGACGGAGGAAAAGATGAAGAGGGAGCGGTTGAGAGAGCAGCGAACCAAACAAATCAAACTCTATCAAAAGTGGGAATTTATTTATTTTGTGTAATATTTAACAGAAAAAAACAAATACATGCTAAAAAGACAATTGAATGTCTTTTTAAAAACCATTTATGCTTTTCTTTTTTTGGAATACTATTCATTTTAAACCTGAATAAATATATAAATATATTTGTCTTTAACTTGCATTGAGTCCTTTATTATCTTTATTATTATTTTGGGCAACCTCAACACACGCATTTTAGGCAAAATTGGTTGTAATGTCACAATTTACCAATTGATCAATGACATCATTGATCAGAACAGCAAAATAAGACATTGGAGCAAACAGAATCTATTTTATGTTTCATTATTATTATCATTATGATTTACCATTTAAATTTAAATGAGCGTCAATGCAAATTTTTGCTATTCATCTCCCAATAAAATTACATTTGTGTGGATTGGTCCATCTTCTGATCAGATCGGTGATTGTTTTTTTTTTTTTTCAAATTAAAATTATTTGGAAACTGTGGCAAAATCAAATCTGCAAAACATCAACTCCCTAAGGGAGAGTTGCTTGCGAAAAAAAAAATCCAAGTGTAAAATAACACACAGACACTAAAGAAAGTATTTGCTAACCAAAACAGCAGCATCTATCAATGCATAGAAAAAGTCTTAAATAATGAAGTTGTGGCATCCTGCGTATATACAAATTTGAGTGGAAATTTTATTTTTTCTAACAAATCTGCACACACACACACGAGCAGTTGTAGCGCACATGTGTGTGTGCATCAGTGTGGTCCAGCAGCTGTGGAAAAAGCCTCCTCCTTGACCTTACTTGTCTGAAACCTGTTGCCGAGACACCGCCCCCCCTCCCCTGGAGACAGCAGGGCATATGGCGTAACGTAAATATCACCCTCTTGTTTATCACCTGATTCAAATTAACGGTGATGTCATGTTTTCTTAATCTTCTGTCAAGTTCTTAAAGCCGTCCGTCTCGTGCGGTTGCTTGTCTGGGTTCTGCAATTTCTCTCGCAGTTCACACTTTTTTTCTTTCTTTCCTCCCCACCCCTTCCTCGCTGATTCCTGTCATGCTTTGGTGAGCCATGGACAAATTTTGAACAATCAGACCTGGACCTTCCTCTCTCTTTTGTCACTATTTTATTTTTTGTAGAAGTCTCAAAAGGACTCCGCTCGATTGCTCACGTCCGAACGTGAGTTAAGTAAGATGCATCAGAGAGGGGCGCTTCGAATTTCCTTTTATCCCCACGAGGAAAGCGGCTCTTTGTTTACATGATTACTTGGGTGTTCCATAAACGACATATCAAGTACAATTACTCTGAAATGTGTTCAAGACAGCGAGCCACCCACACCCCCTTTCCCGCCATCAGAAAGTTCAAGGGCGAGCAGTCCGAAGCCAAGGTACACATTAATAGGTTAGGGTTACATGACGAAATGTTTTGCTGCAAAAAATTGGAGAGCCTGTAATATGCATGCCAGGCCACTAGTTGGCGATGTTACTTTTACTAATGGTGGTAAAGTGATTTCAGGGTTGGAAATTGGAAAGTTGGAAATCTCCATAGTCAATCATTAACTTAAATAAATATTTTTTTAATTTTTTTAGGGATGTCAAAATGCTGCATCCTCTGCCACGTGCGGCTCTTTTGAATCTTTTATTGCAACAGCAAAATGACTTTCTGTGGTCTTGCATTTCAGCGTAATACACAACAAGGCCCGGCTTTCCACATTTATTTGACGCAGATGTTCCTCACTGACTTTTGAATCGGCCCGTCTTCCCTCGTGTTTCCACTCTGGAGATGTTTCTGGAAGTTCTCTGCCAATGTCAGTTTTGCGGCGTACTGCTCGGGTTGTGTTTGGTCACAGTTTGGTTTGTTGAGGCATGCGGCGAGGATCGGGGGATGCGGTTTCTGTTTTGACTGCATCGACATCTATTGGGCCTGTGTCGTACACCGGCGGCCTTACGCATTTGTGGCTCCTCTGTTTGCCGTCCAGGCCGCAATGCCTGACCACAGGGGCAGCTGTGAATATTTGACTTCCTACTGAAAGGAAGACAGGTACGGAAAGAGGACCTTCCAACATTACCGAAGCACTTTCTTGGGAGTCATTATTTACAGCTAATTTGAGTATTTTTGTAAGGTTTTATTTAACAAACCCAAATAATTCTTCAAAAATATGATTAAAATGAATGCACAAGAAATTGGGGGAATTCAAATTATAAAAAATAAAAAGAAAATATGCAGAGGTAACTGACTGTAATTTTAAGTTGTAATATCACCAGTCACCACTAGATGGCAGACTCCTCTCCTCACCTTTTTATCACCTCTCCCTGAATCAATTAGTTGCACTTACACTGGGTCTTACACTTTCCTATACTACAACGTGAGTAGGCCTAATTTGATATGCATGAAAATATATTAAAAATAAAAAATAATATTAAAAATTTGAGTGAGTTGATTTTTGTGAAAAATGACTTCTTGCACTTCTTGCACTGCAAAAAATGAATGAATGCAAAATGGATGAGCGCAATGGAAATCCTATTTGCTTCATAATGGATTGCGTCCTAACTTGGAGCTACCACGACAGTATGTCCATACAAAGTTTCTTCCATTAAAAATCGTAAAATAAAAGAGTGGTTGAGATTTGCGGTTTGGAGGTTTATGTACTGAAAGAACCACAGTCCTGGGGGATTTTTACATTCGAGGTGGGGGCACGGTAAAGAAAGTGAGTATGGGGAAGGTAAATGTTAGTTGAGGGGGCAGCAGTGTGGACTTGATGCCAAAGGGTGAGGTGGGGGGATGTTTGAGAGCAAGACGGGGCGATTAAAGAACTTGCCAGGCTTTAGGGCAGGGAGGTGGAGGGGGGGGGGGGGGCAATCTAAAGAGGCTTTGGGGGCATTTGTTGGAAGCAGACCAAGGGAGTTCCTGGAAGGACCAGGACTTGAATCACTAGTTATCCTGCCCCAAAGACAACCCCTCAAGTCTTTTTGTCCACTTTGAGGAACGTATCGTAAATGTTAGTGGTGGAGCTAACTGTTTGCTCACCTCAGTGTTTTCTTAACAGGCAATTATGTGCCGTGGCTGCTTGTCGTGTTTGTTTTGGAGCTTTTGGCTCTTCGAGTAGCCAACATGCACAATCATTATGCAGGCAAGTAATTACAGTGTGGAAGCGCAATGCGTCACGCTCATTGCTCCATTTATCACAACCACGCAAAACAAAATTGCAACTCTTGTCATCGCTCGCCGTATGTTCGGAATATTCGCTGTTAGTGAGATCGGTTTATCTTAACTTCATTAACATTTTCAGTCTGGGCCTGGAGCAGAGCCTTATAACTCTCCATCTTCACATCTCCCGAGAGCTTCAAGTTTCCTGCAACAGGTGGCACAAACATTTGACTTGGCCGCCGCTGAGCCGACGTTCTGTTTATCGATTCGGGGGTGGGGGGGTGCTGGAAAGGTGAGGAGAGGTGGCTAAAAGGAAAGGAAAGAAAACTATAAATCCAAAAGCTGGAGAGTCCATGTGACAGCGGCGTTCCACTTCCAGTTCGCTGCATCTCATTTTTTTTACATCTTCAACTCTTTTAATATGTAAGCTACTCTGCACATGAGGTATACTCATTTCGGCACAATACAGTCGCAGTACCAGGAGTGACCTGTAGTGGGCAGCGTGGTGCCAGAAGGTCGCCAGACTACCAAAAAATACAAAGAAGAAAGAGCCTGACTATTAACTATATTGCGGTTACAAAATCGTCTGACATTTTTATGGTGGTGAATGACTTGAGAGAATCATTACACATACCGGATAACTCGATTAGTTGTTGATTATTTTGGTATTTCATCGATTAATTTTTGCCAGCTCTAATCTCAGAATAGTCTTTTCGAGACAGCTGGGTAATCAGGCTTTAACCTAGACATGGCAAATGAAGCTTCGAATTTGTTGCACGAATCAGTTATTGCATTTTTCAACATTGGGCTCTTTCTTTAACATTTTAAACCAAGACTTACATGTAGAGGAGACAAAAATACAACAACTACTTCATGAAAGAAATATGAGGTTTCATTTTCCCTACACGACCTTACGCCAAAAAAATCCCGATGAATCCTCTGGTGTCAAACGGAGGTCCACTCTACTCAAATTCAACCTGATTGTTGGCGTGCTTATGTGTCTATCCTGCTTTAGCTACACACGCAAAAAAAACATATAAACAGTGATTTTGAACTAATATTTTCTCATGGGCTTTGATAAACCTATTAAACATTTTCCAGAGCTGCAGCCAAATTTCCAAATGAGACTCCTCTCCTGTCCACCCTTCATCTCTCATATCTGGCTCTTTTCTGCTTGGACCCCTCCCCTCCTCTTCCTCCTTTCCTCACCTCTTCCATACATCAACCCCACCCATTCCCCCCCACCCTCCCCTCAGCACTCTCGGGAGAAATACGCCTGCCGTTCAAATGAAAACATATTTGTTGTTTTGCTTGGCTTTCTTGCCTCCCACTCGGCCGGCGTGATTGAGGTCGAGACATCGGGTCTGTTGGAAGCAGAAAGCCTCTATTAGTCCTTGATCAGCGGAGCGCCTGACAGCAGGGGCAACATGCGCGGCATTAAGGCCTGACATGGGATTAAATAAAGACTAATTTATTGGCTGCCCATCCGGACGGACGAGGCATTAACCGTTTCTTTTCATGGTTTAATTAAATATGCTGGGATGGATACTTGAAGGGATCGGATTACGGGGTACGCTAGATTGATCAACTGTTCTAAGGGAAAAAAAAAATAGTGATGTAACACAAAAATTCTGTCTTTTCCCATGTTTGTTATTTTACTTTGTTATAATGGTTATATTTTCTAATACAACTTTTTGTGCAGGTGTAAAAAAAAATATTAGAAAAAAACTATGAGGCAACCCAGACTGGATTATGGAAAAAACATGTTTGTGTAATTTATATACTATTAAAAAAATACTTCAAGATATTTCGAGGTTAAAAAAGGGTGGTGATGAGGGGGATACAAGCTGCTATGAATGTTTGGACCATCTGCTATAGATTTGTGCAGATTTTCACGTTGCAAAGTGTCAAACGGAGAATGTAACTCCCCTCCGAGTCCTTTCTTAATTGTACGTTCGTACCTCCAAAGCTGTTTTCGGGATGATTTAAATCCAGTTAAACGTCTTTGCTGTGAGCCAACATGAGCTCACCCTCCAAAACGAGACGATGGCACACAAGGTCGGTAAATTTGCTGCATTGTCAGCATGACACCTACAAGGTACACAATGACCAGATTTGCCCTATTAAAGTGCGTTAATAAAAACACTGCACCATTTTATGCAGTGTTAGTTTAACCCTAACCCCACACAGTGGTTATAAAAAGTTTACACACCCCTGTTCAAATGCTTCATTTTTGTGTGCTGAGCTCATTTTCATCATTAATGTGAGGTATAAATCGATTTAAACAAACGAAATTTTGCAAGAAGTGAAGTAAAAGTAAATGATTGCATAATTGTGCACACCCTCTAACAACTGGCCATATGGCTGTATTCAGAATTAACCAGGGAGTCAGCAAACACCTGCCCTAATGAACTGCAGATGTTCTCATACATGTTTTTCTGTGTGTTTTTCTTTCTTTCATTTATTTGTAACTAATAGTTATAACCCAAGATAAGGCTAAGTTGAGCAAAGAGCATCAATAAGAGCAAAGCATGATGTTGCCACCACTGTGCTTTAATTGGAAAAAATTTAGACCTTGTGACCTCAACCCCAATAAATATATTTTCTTAATAGTCAGACTGATTTACACAAATAATTTAAAATGAAATTATAATCCATGGGTATAAATAAACTCCAAGACAAATTTCGCAATCATTTGGGGAAACCCAGAGCAATTGAGGCTGCACATAACTCCAATTCAGTTTGGCTTTATCCTATATATTATTCACTCACTCATCTTTATGACTCAATAAGTTTCAAAAACTTGGAGTGCAGAAACTGAAAATGAATTTTTTACCAATTTTTCTCACCTTATTATCAGATAGGAGGCAACGTGGTGAGGTCTCAAGGTAAGATCGCCCTTCATACTACAATGAAAAAATTTTCCCTTGAAAATGTGAAACATCTGCTGGCTCCATATGAAAGCAATAAACAGCTTCTGGCCCCCACGTCCCCAACTCCAGCCGTCAGATAATAGCGATGACGACGGTCTGAAACACATTTATTTCATCTATTTATTCACAGTACTTTCAATTCCCCACCCAGGGTCACACGGGACACACTTGTGGCAAACAATTTAAAACTGTAATAATAATTTAAAACTACAATCACATGGCAGTGAAAAAGTGATTATTATCAAACAGCTGTAAGAAAAAAAATATGTTTCAGGTTTTTATCATTCTCACGCATCTCTGCTAACTGTGTCGACACTTCACAAAATTGACGGTCCAAAAAACGGAGCCACGTACTGTAAAATCTTGGATGAAAATCTGCTTTCCTCAGCAACAACACTGAAGCTGGGTCTTCCAACATGACGACAAATGAGAGGCTCAAGAAGTATATTAAAGTCATAGAGTTCTCGAGTCGGTCTCCAGATCTCAACCCTAAAGAAAATTTATAGAGGGAACTGATTTTCCAAGCAGTAGCTACAAGAAAATAGCAGCGCTAACAATGCTAAGCTAGCATTAGCAATGTAAACACGCCGACGTGTGTTTGTAGAGAACCTATGACTAAGTCCATAACAGAAACATGAACATCAGCAGGATTTGTTGCCTAATTACAGAACGTCTCTTGTTTTATTAAACCACCAGCACATTTGTTTTTCCACACCATTCGTCATGGCCCTTGCGCAATCCTGATCAATACCTTCAGGACACTTCTGCGCATGATTTAGTTCAAAACTAAACTTGGCTGGAGACCTCCAGCAATGCTTTTGAGTCTCCAGCTGCTGGATGATGTTATTTTGGATAGAATGAAGTTATCATCTGTGTGAACGATTGTATCTGGTATCCCAGGCGGCCTATTGGATCACTTTTGAAACCGTCCCTAAATGCAGTGCTGCTGGTTATTTGGATAGAAAACAATCCGAGTTCAGACACAGGAAACAGACTCCTCAATGTTCTTATCTCTGATGTTTGTTGGTAAGCGTCCAATTGCTGGGTTTATTTGTCCTATCGGGAATTATGTTGGAGAGCTACATTTTCTCCAGCGCGATTTGTGCAATAAGCATAATTTCAGAATTTCTGAAACTGCCACGTTGAAGGATGAAGGAAAAATTATGTTTTTTCTCGGAATATCATTTTCTAAAAGACGAGTTCGCCCATCGCCCAAGGCCATTCCCGAACACAACGTTAGGTAAAGTGCCCATCACTCCATTCATCAGAAGACCAATTGCTGCTCAGTGGGAAAAAAAAATCCTGTTGTTTACTCAGGCAATATATAAAAATAGATTTGCCTACATAAGGATTTCTAGAAGAAGTCCGAGATGGGTTCTGAGAATTATCTCACATTGTATCAATGGTCTATTGAGTTCGACATACTTTGCTGTCTTGCTGGTTTTGCTCTGCCAACATTACGTCCATAAACTGTCATCCTCCTGGCTCTCCCCTTACTTGCGCTTAACAAGCACAAGTCTCATGGCCAGATGTTCTGCACCGTCCAGATTTTTCTTACCTTGGCTTCAAAACTCTCCCGCATGGTTAAAATAATTGGGTGTTAGGAAGAAGGACTTAGCGGCTATGCTAAAGGGAGGAAGACCAATGAATGTAGAATATCAAATAGCTACTGTGTGAGTCAATCCATTCATGGTGATAACGTGTCTGACAATGTGATAATTCTTTGCAGCGAGATTGTGATTAAAGAGTTAGAAATGTAAAGTAATAGGTCCCTTGGAGCCCGCCAAAAAATTATAAATCTAAATAGTTTCTGACATAATGACATGCTATGAGCTACAGTATTTTCTCGTAGACATTCTGGCAAAAACAGTGTCAGATGCCAAAGAAGTCATCCTTGGAGTTTTCCTGGTGACGGAACGGGATCTCCTAGTTCTTGTTTGAACCCGAGCAATGTGCTTGACAGATAAATCCGCCGTTAACTTTTCACAGCTTTGTTTATGCGGCGTTCTCTTTCCATGTTGTTGTTGTGAAGACCAAGCGGGGGAACTCCATTCTTTTTTTTCCTCTCAAGGTTGATGGGGATATTTGACAAAGCGTTTCATTCCGAGTTAGTCTCAAGCTAGTTGACTTGACAGGAGTATGAAGCAACGACATTTCCAACAAATGTGATGACATCATTCAAGGGAAGTAGCGACCATTCCAGACAAACAAACACAAGTGTTCTGTTATCTGCAAATGCTTCTTAACAGATACAAACAACAAACGAGAAGCATCTTCTCCAAGTCATGACGCGGCGTTGAGCTAACCCGTTTATCAAAGACAAAAAAGGGGAAACTGGCCTCACGTTCAGGCAAACACGTCTAATGAGTCACAGATGCTTGCGTGATACGGACAACAATTAATGTGGATGCAGAACATGTTGACCTACTAAAACGGAGCGACGACGGAGAGACAAAAAGACGAGAGGTTGCACGTCAGACGTCCATCAATTTATTTCCGACAACACGGAACATCTTTGCTTCCATCGGACCTTGATGGAATGGAAAAGGAAACCACAAGTGGGACTACGATGACGACGATCATCCGTCTTTTGTTATTGTTACAACAAAGCAATTTTGATTGCCGTAAAATTACATTACACGCTTTAACAGCCATATAAAAAATCTTGGTGGAATCCAAACTGTCCTAATGTAATGTTATTTTGTTGTTCTGCTAATTTATCAACAAAACGACATCGATTGATGCCTCACATGCGTGTTTGGCGGAGGAGAAGACAAAGAGCGCGCTCAACAGCTGTTTTGAAGGCATGTCGGTGGACGTCGTCTTGAATCACTATTGACACGATACATGCGGTCTGGGATAGGCTCTCTTGCTCTGAAGCACCGCGCCGCTCAGATGATCAGTGTCAAGAGCAGAGCGTCCCTCAAAATGATTGAAACCAGACAGCCAGAACTGCAGACTGCAAACTTCTCTTGTGGCACTGACTCCTCTGAACCAGAGCATGATGCACCCATGGAATGAGGTTGGTGCCACGCCCATACACAGGTCAATAGGTCAGTAGAATAATCACACTGGAGAAAAGACCTCCACCAACAGTGCTAATTGTAGATCAGTCGCACATTGTAGATGTTCACCTCCTGACAGTGAGGCAAGCAAACAAAGTCTGGCAAGTGCAAGCGAGCCACCGGTTGACAGAGAGCAGGTGTCCGAGAGAAGAGGAAAGGAGCAGATGGAGAAATGAAGATCAAGTGACAGAGAAAGTGTGTCAAGGAGATGTTTGTCTTGTGTGATGAAAGGGAAACATGACAGATGGATGGATGGATGGATGGATGGATGGATGGATGGATGGATGGATGGATGGATGGATGGATGGATGGATGGATGGATGGATGGATGGATGGATGGATGGATGGATGGATGGATGGATGGACGGATGGATGGACGGATGGATGGATGACCTTACTTCCCCTTTTAAACCTGATCTCCATAGTTGGGTCTCCATAGTTGGATGACCTTACTTCCCCTTTTAAACCTAATCTCCATAGTTTAGCTTTTAAAAAAAAAAACAGCCTGGCATCTACAGATGGAACATTTCCTTTTTTTTTACGATCGAAAAGATTCAATGTGCAAACACACACAGAAGTTTGAGTCCTCGCACCTCGCCACAGAATCCTCAGCTTGCGGTGGATGGAATAATGTTCACACTGGCAAAGCAAAGCCGCAGTGTCCATCCAAAGAATGAGTCGTAATAACACAACGAATGATCGGAACCGCAGGAGAGTGCCAGGCCACAAGACCGCCACACGAAAGCAGAACGGACATTTGAATAGAAAAAAAAGCCATATTGAAAAGCCACTCTATAAATATCTGCTTTCTGTCTCCAGGTTGTGGCGGGGCCAACACTAACACACCTTTCTGAGCAGCGGGCCAATATTATTCCATCTGGTTATCCAGCGTGTGTATCATTACATGCCGAGCAAGCAGAACTCGCTCTCCTAAAAAGCCAAACCGCACGCACAAAAGAATCTCATGTATGTTTGCGCTCATTTGCCTCCAGGAAAAGACAAAGCATCCGAAACAGGTGCTGGAAGCAGATCGGGAACGCCTGTGGATCTGAGTTTCACTTTTTATGGCTCGTTGTCAGTAAATACGTGGAGAAGACCTCACGTAAAGAACTGAGCAAACAATGCTGATTTTTTTTCGCTCACTGATGGCAAGGAATCCGGCACATGTGAGTAGACGGGCTTGTAATTTTAGACGCCGGGGGAACAAATTGGTCCGTCTCACCCACTCAAGTCAATCAAGACTTTGAGGAGAGAGAAGATCACTGGAGTGTCCCGCCATCCTCCTGCTCGGTGGTCCTTCTTCCCACCGTTTGACCAGTCGAGGAGTATTATTGTTATTCCAGAAGAGCGGCCTGATTACAGATGGGAGGTCTCTGACTGGAACGTTTGGACACCCAAATGGAGAACGGGCATAAACACAAACATGCTATTTATAGATCATGTCCTTTTTTTTAATAGAGTGACTGTTTTAAGATATTTTTAACCAAATTTTAAATTGACTAAGAATCATCTGCGATTATTCTCACATTTAAAATGCGTGCTGCAAATAATGTTTGTTCCCAGAGTGTAAAATTAATTGTGGTGAAGCAATATTAAAATTTTTCAGACTGACCTGATTTAGATTTATACGTTTGGATTCAATTCAAACACACACGAGATGATGCAAAGTAAAGTCACATGTCAAGTCATTGCCCAGGTTGTGGCGATGATATAAACAAAAGTGGTAATAAAAAACAGGCCAAATACTTTCAGATTGGTTTCACACACACACACACACACACACACACACACACACACACACACACACACACACACACTTTGTCAGACACGGTCCAAGCCACGACCACCGTGACTGAATATGACAGTAAATTGCATTGTGAGTCCATTATTATATAAAAATCAGTGTCAAAAACTAATCTGAGTGGAAATACTTTTTTATTCTTCTTTCAAATTTACAGATCGGACACAATGGCGTGTCACCATCTAGTGGTTGGCAGAGGAATTGCAACAAAAATAAACGAGAGGTGGAATAAAATGGAGTTAGAAACTGTACCAAAAAAAAAAATTCTGTATGCTGGGGAATTACAGTACTTATAAATTCAGCATTTCGGCAAAATTTATTCGACGAGAGAGAGTTCAACGGAGGTCATCCTTTGGACAAGTACAGGAACCTTTGGCAGAACATATCAACCTCTTAGTTCCAGGAACTACACGCCGAGTTAATAGAAAAATATTGCTTTGGCGCCCCCCTGAGACATTTTGGTGCCGAGGAACTATGTTAAACTCGGATGAGGAATTTCAAATTATGGAGTTGTCAAATAACAAATATATTTTCAGGATATTCTTACAGTACCCATTTCTGTGCTGGGATAGAGGCGCATTCTTCCTGAAAAATGAGGTTGAACTCCGAATTGTATCTGCCGACGTATCGAATAAGCGTGTCTAAATGTGTGTGTTGCCCGAACTGATTGTTGTTTGGATGTCGACATGAAAACGGAGTAAAAAAGCAGGGCAGGTGGCCTCCTTCATCTGGAGCACAGCTGTACGCACGATGACTCACACGCTCCTTCCTACCTTGACCAAAACATGCGTACACAAGCGTACCTTCAAACACATATTTACCACGATGAAACACACACACACACACACACACACCAGCACAGCAACCTTAGACATCTCCAATCAGACACGGCGGACCTCCCCCGTCGTCGCTTTGATGTTGCATTTAATGGGCAATTTTATTCCCGAAAATAAAAAGTTATCTAGCTGTTTCGCTCATTATGCAACGTCAACGGCTCTCGAATCTACTCGAGCCTTGAATAGCGGCCATTTTTTCCAAGGCTTATGATTGCTGCCATGTGAAAGTCGTAAATCTGCAAAAGAGTCTATATTGGCGTAAAGAGACATTTGGAGGTACGAGTCATGTACAATAACGCTAACTGACAGGCAGGTGGTCACTCTGGGTGATCTTCCAATTTATTAAGAACGTCGACAGAACATTTAAAAACCGACTTGTTACCAAGATCAAGTGCTAGCAATTTTTTAAAAACGTTTTACAGTATTCATTAGTCTGCGTATTATTTAGAATTTCACAGGGAATAATTCAAAACGTGTTAAATTAAGACAACAAGTGACATCAATTTTTTTAACATGATTATTTTTGTGATCAGATTACACTCAGATGGCAATAAAATGTATCCAAGTTGATTTTGTTCTTCAAACATCAGCCAGTTTTTTACTCCCAGTAGGTATATTATGAAAAAAGCATTTTTTGATTAAATTAAAGGGAAATTTCTGCCTATTTCTGAAAATATATTTGAGGATTCTGCATTTCTATAGATGTGGTAGTGGTTCATACATAACATAATACATTTTAATATAATATTAATTTGAACCCTGTTGCTAACCAAAACAGCAGCACTCATTGAGGCACATGAGCAGTTTCTCATATGCATGAAAACACTGCGTTTTCTTCAGACTCTTTTGATCCTCGGCTTCTCTCTGGATTTCACCATAATTTTCCTTTTTTATTATAAACTCCACTCTGACTCGGCATAAACATGCTGCTGACGCTGTTTAATATTATGCCAAAAATAAAGGGATGCTCCCTATCAAATGCCTCCCCTTATCTGCAGTCGAGTAAATAAACTCCCGTCTACTAGTTTGTAGGATTACGCTAGTATAGTATGTGATCTCCATTTTGAATATTTGTTCCCAATTCATTTAATTCATTCAAATCTTCGCCATCTCATTTGTTATCCCGATTTCTGGTGTCCAACTGTGTTTCGGAAAATTCTCTCTGGTACGTGAATAAAATTGCAAGTGTGATCATCTCTAAGTACAAGCGCCTGCTCAGCGAGGTCGTGTTGAGCAAACATTGTTTCGAGACACTTTAAGCTGCTCTACTCGTGTGGATGTTTCCGAGTGGTACAGAGTTACTTTTGGATGTGGGGGCGGCGACTGTTAACAAAAGGGTGAATCATCCCGCCGTTGGCTTGGACGCCTCCCCGCCAGGCTCTTGTAAATATTTGAGAGGGACTGTTGACATGAAGATAACACGAACTAATGCACTTACGAGTCAGGAAAGTTAGCGATGGCTCAAGAGTAGCGGGTTTCAAACTGGGGTCTGGGGACCGTCGTGCTGAAGCTTGGCGGTCCACACGATAATAAATCTTTTCATTCCTATTGTGTTGTACAGTTTATAAGTCACAATAAGGACAGAGAAAGTTTTGCAATGATTTGCCTTTGTCTAATTTTTTTTTACATCACAAAAATCTGGCATTCGAGTAGGGGTGTGTAGACTTTTTATATCCACAGCACATATGGCGACTAATTTGCTAATAAAATAAAATGAACATATTACTTGGACCAATTCTAATCTCCGATACATTTATTTATCTATTTATCAATTTATTTATTTATTTATTGTCCAAAGGCTTAGCATTTTTTTCTGAAAACAGAAAGAATATTTAATTTCCATGTGAAGCTGTGTACTATTTTAATCAAGTATTTTTGGGGATATTTTCTTTATTGCTCATGGCTCTTTCTTTATTACTCTATCTTTTTGGATGACACGTGAAAGTGATATTTTATTGTCGCTTTCATTTGAGGGCGTCCATAAAAAAACATTTCTCCACTCTCAGGGGCGCCTTGACCCAAAAAGCGTTACTGTTTAGTTTGAGATTATATCAATATTGATGATAAAATCCTACAAAGCTGCTTTCAGGCTTCTATTCAATGACTTCATTAATGCTTGCGTCTCCACGGCAACAACACACACTTATTATCTTACATCAAGTGTTGTGGGATGTTTATTATTATTCTTCTATTGACGCACGAAAGGATAGTGCATGAGTGGCCGCTTTCTTTTTTTTGGTCACTCCGACATCATGAATTGGTCGAGATACACAACGGTTACAATCTTTGGACACTTGAGTCGGTACACCTGCACGGGGATCAAACATGGCGGCGATCAGGCCAAATTTGGGCATTTTTCCTGCCTTTCCCTTCTTGGTACTTTCTGATTTGGGGGAGGTGATCATCGTATTGTTTTGGTCATCTCTGTAACTACAGAATAGTTCATATTTCGTTTCCAAGTTATTGCGTAA
Source organism: Syngnathus floridae (assembly GCF_059516105.1). NCBI lineage: Eukaryota > Metazoa > Chordata > Actinopteri > Syngnathiformes > Syngnathidae > Syngnathus > Syngnathus floridae. The sequence goes on along the minus strand of NC_142424.1, from coordinate 5,722,316 downwards.
AGGTCAATTTGAAACTTTACTGTTTTTGCAACTTGTGCATCATCACTACGCACATTTCCACAATGACCTCGCGCTCCCTTTGGAGCAGCTGAGGAACATCTCACGCTGACGTCGAAAGAGAAGAGCCGCCAATTTATGAATAGTTGCTATTCTGGAGTGTTCTCTTGGCAGACGCCCCAAACTGCAGTGTGTGGCCTCTCTACAAAAAAAACCAACCACATCAGTTTCACAAAAAGCTCTCTAAATTTGCTTTTATTGCCATTCCGATGGTTGACTCATCACATCGTCACACGAATAATGAGGGCTTCCCCTAGCTCCTAAAGTCTAAGAGAAATCTCTCCAAAACTTGAATGGGCACCATGCTAAGAACATATCTCTTGCATGTTGTTGACACACAGTCTTTTGTTGTGCTCCAGAAAATTCCATCAAGAAAGAATCGGCTTTAGTGGCACGACATATCTATTGTCCGTCCCTTAGACATGAAGTTGAAACGCGCACGCAACCACAACAAGAACTTGTTTGCGTGGCGGCCACACCTGACTGATAAGGACGGACTGAGTATGTGGGCATCTCGGTACTTTCAAGCTTCCACCTGTGCCGCCATCAACATCGTGAGCAGCAACCCACATTCAGGAAGTCTTATGATAGCTATCAAATGTGATTTTATTGACATTAATCAGGGATTTTGCTGTTGTTCCAACTTCTTCTGACATTTGATGGATAATATTAGAACATGGACATCTATTTGATGAAAAATGGGAACAGATTTTTTTGGTGCTCATTCTGAACCAAAGATAATAAGTAATTGGTGTCAAGGAAGTATGGTTAATTATTTAATTTTAATTAACTTTATTATATATATATATATATATATATATATATATATATATATATATATATATATATATATATATATATATATATATATATATATATATATATATATATATTTATTTTGGGTGATGTAGGGGCTTGAAATTCTTCGCCAAAAAATGATTTCTGGTATATTTACACTGATTTGACATTAAAATGCCGTCGAGCTTGCGAAATATAAATCAGTCTGCTTTCATAAAGGACGAGAAAAATTTAAGAATTATGACTTTTGCTAGCTTGAAATCAGACAATTTAGACAATCTTTAGTTAAACAAAGACTCTAAACGATTACTCGATTATTAAAATACGAAGGACTAGGGAATACAATTTGAAAATCAATTTGTTTTTCGATTACTCGATTAATTTTCAAACCTTTATTTGGTATTGGAACGTTCACAAAAGCAAGCCTTTAGACACTGAGGTCAACTTCAGTCATCAAATTATATTTTTATGGGACTGCATATATTATATTAAAATTATATTATATATCAATTGTATTTGAATTTATTTTAAAGGATAAAATAGAGTCTGTATAGCATAAAAGATGTTATGGGCCAAATGAGATGCACAATATAGTAAATATAGTCGAGCATCGTGTAGGGACACATCTGGCTTTCATTGGCCAGTAACTACAAAGTGCATTTTTGAGGCTTGTCTTTATCCATAAGTGAAAAACAAACATGAGCATCCCAACACATGATTTCCTGTCATGTTTCATCAGATGTCAACACAGGCTGTAAATATACCACCATAGTGTCCAGCTGCGGTGCATTCAAGGACTGGGTATCGGGGTACGTACTTTGCTGCCGTTTCTCTCACAGCAGCGCAGCTCTCCAGACGCCAACATACACCTGCCCACACACACACACATTCACAACACGCATTCCTTCCATGACATAAATGGACGGCTCAGGTGTTTCCGCCTTTGTAGTTTGACAAACACCGAGCAAGAGACAGAAAGTGAGCGAGACAGATGGAGAATAGCGCTGGAAGAGATATGATGTTTTCCTTTCTTCCGCCTGGGCTCTGAAACTCCATCTCTCTTTCATTGCCTCTTTCATTGTCACTCAAGTCTTTTGTGCGACGCCGATGAGGCCCCCTCGACACCAAAGAGGTCATCCGGCCGATACCCGACTCCCATTGACGGCCCCGCTAACATCCTTTCCATAACTTCTTTTCATTTCCCGACACAAGGGCTGTTAAAGTTGTGTCCCTTTTTTTTTCTGCTAAGACGGCATTTTTTTTTTTATGAAACTGAACACAGTGGTTTTTCGTTGCAACAGAGCACGGGGTGTTCTCTATGGTGGAGGATTGTGTGGTTATGGTCTTGGAGCCTAGACTGGTTTAGACTAAAGGGGGGGGACACAATGGTTTTTCGAGGCCCCACACATTGAGTTGTGGCCTACAAACATTCGAGCCGACTGTACTTTGCAGTTCAAACTGTACGGACAAGAACCGATTTGTGTTTTTGGATTATTATGAACCGGTTTAATCCAAATATTATTTGGATGAAGAGATTTTGGAAGAGCAAGTGTCTTACATTATTCACCCAGCTGCACTTTCTTGACGTTGTTTCCCCTCATCTCTAGTTTGACCAAAGGACAATAACAAACTCTTGCTAAGTGGCCCTGGAAGATCTTTCAATAAACATTTTGTTTCCCTAAAAGTGTATTGCCTCTGTTTTAGAGAGACTAAAAGGCTCATAGCGACACATGTCGGCCCGTCGCCTCTACATTAAGCAGCCTCGCTTCTTTCATTTATCTCTCCTCTTTCCATCTTCATCTCTCAACAATTTACATCCAGAGGTTGAGGAGCAGCTGGACAATAAAAGCAGCTTAAAAGACTCACTGCCGCAATGTTTACATTAGCCGGCCTTAAGCGGCGATGAAATTGAACAGTAAAAAGGTCATTTGTGTTGCTCGCCGGCCAGGTTGCGTTGACATTTATCTCTCGCTGTCAGAGTGCAAATGTCTTTCGGAAAGTGCAATGACTGTGGGAGCTTTTAGGAGGAGCTCGGGAAAGGAAAGGCGGCCTCTTCTTTCAAGCATTAAAAGTGCTTTGGATTTCATGACTTATCTGGACTGCCAACAAATTTTTAGGAATCAAAGAAAAAGGCTTTTGTGGAAATTCCCTGGATTGCCTCATTTAGTCAAATTGGTCATAACAGCAAAATTAACCTTTTTGATAATTATTTTAGTCACTCAAGGCGGTGGAATGTCTATTTCTACATTTTTTTAAAATACATTAAATTTATGGAGTGGCCATTACGTGCTGCTGTTTTGGTTAGCAATGGAATTACAATGGGGTCCACAGTAACTACAAAATAGGAGTGATGTATCACAATGAACTAAAAAAAATTGTTTTTTTTCCCACGACGTATCTCAATTAACACATTTATGCAATAACAAATACTAATCTTTTATGTTACCGCCACACAATGCTGCCGACAATCTCACCACGCACCAAATCGTTCCGAGCACATCCGTTCAAAACAAACCCACGACTCTGACCCCGCCCCACCTTCCCCTGGCGTGACAGCCGAGCACGATGCACCTTCTGTTAGTTACGCGAGTTTAAAGCATAGTTGCACATGTTTACTACAGTCGCCCCTGGGGGACGTGTGGTTGTCACATGGCCTCGCTGCAAGTCATTAAAGTAGCAGATACAGCTTATAGCTCATGTTTACACTGACCATTTGTTGGAAGACATGTGGAACAGATGTCCCCCCCCCCCCCTCGCAGACAAAAAAAAAACACTTTGGAGATGTTTCATCCTTGGTCTTGATTATGACACACTCAGAAACACAGGGTTAATCTACTTGATCTAAGCGGGAGGAGGCATTCCCTGTCAACAAACCAAAGTAAAAACACGATTTCATCTGCACACCTTTCAACAAGGATTACTTCATGTACACACTCACGCTGATAACGTGTATAAATGGAGCATGTTGCGTTGTCGCGTCTTGTCTGCGCTGCATTTGTTTAAAACGTGTCAAACATTCAGCGTAGTGTTGCTGTGTACTACTTCTTGTCATTCCTTCCAGGAGTGTTAGTACTTCATTCGAGGACAAAATGTTTGTCTCGAGTGGGACTAGAACACAGTGTGAGACAGAAGCGAAATGAAGAGAAATTTGATTCATATGTTCCAGCCACACTGACTATTTTATTAGGAAAATTAGCAGTCTATAATATATTTAGATTTTTTTTAAACGGTTTGTCACACTTTGTCTTTCAATGTACATTATGCTGCTCACCTGGTGTGCACAGAATGGCCACCTGGGGGCAGTAAGACAGAGACTCAGCTCCTCTCGCTAGCCTTCTCAATACAGCAGTAATATTACTTGTTCGATGCGAGGGATAAAGAATATATGCCTGTGAGAATTTTCTTATGGTTTGTGTTATGGCGCAATTGCTCAAAGGGTAATGACACTGCCACATATATGCTAATTGTTAGCATTTTTTTTAATACTGTCCTCTTTGCTGCTGCAAAACCCATTTTAGTACCGAACAACCAACGAAATGTTCGTCTACTCAATTAAATTATATTATTTTAATCATTTGGGTCGTATTTTAACAAGACCAAATAATCTCGACCCATCCATGGTGCATTTTAATGGAGCAACCATGAAGACAAAATACTGTAACTATCTATAAAGCCAAAGTGATGATCAAACGCTTTTGCTCACCAAAACACACTCTCCCCGCAAGTACGTAATTTGCATGCTCATCAAAGTGCACGCAAAGCTCCAGGCCAGAGAGTGGAGCATGGAGGCTTATTGTGGCAGAGGTATGCGGGCTATCCTTCAGACTTGAGGATAAATAGTGGCAGAGTGGCAACAGGAGGCTGTCACCTTTGCCGTTATCACACTACGAAGCTTCATCATTAACACCGACACCACCAGACCTTTACGCATTGTATGATGCTACACAATGTCAAACCTTTTGACCAAAATGTTTCAAACCTTATCGCAGGATCTCACCCTCACTATGGCGAGTGACAGCTTCCCTTCAGAAGTTGCGTACCCACAGAGGAGATAAGAGCCTGTCTGAGTGCTACTTGTTACGGAATGAAGCCGCCCTCATGGCACACGCATGCATTCATCATAGTATCGTCTCATCTCTGTGGGCACCCGCCCTAACCCGAGCGGCCCCAGACGGCTTTCCAATGATGAATGGCGAGCCAAGTGGCGCTTAGAGGAGGACATGTCACACAAATGCGGATTTACATCTTGGGTAGTAACGCAACCCCCATGGCTCACTCATGCGATGCTTTTATGTCACACACACACATACTTGGCGCTATATGAAACTAAATTGGAAATTAACATCAGATAGTAGTCATGACAAGAAAAAACAACATAATACAGTCTATTTTAATTACAAGTTTATTTATTAGGGATGATGCTCCATATGATAAACAAAAGCGGAAAAGAACATTCACAGTACATTTTCCTATTATGGTGCATTCACGCTTCTAATTCAAATAGCTGTGCTTCACAAATGTCACATTAGAAAAATACTTTCCGTTTTGGGGGGGTGACAGAGAATGTACATTGGAAATGGCCTTGAAAAATTGATCGGGTTTAGTTTTGGGCAACGACCTTTTAATATTGAGTTAGTACACTAGATATTAGCAACAACTCGACTAGACAGCGGCAAACTGAGGTTTGATGGTTCGACGACATACTAAAGATGAGGAAGGTTACATAAAAGCAATATGGAAATGAATATGGAAGGAATCAATATGAAAAGTTATTGGTCAAGTGTGTCTGTGTGAGGAGGTAGAAAGAAACATGGTGGTCAAAATGGTGGAAGGGTCCCAAGGGTTAGTACACATCAGCAGGTCATCTACAAAAGACTTGAAATACAGCGACGCCTTTTTGTTGTTCCTCGAACCAGGAAAAATAATGTCAAGCGCTATACACTATACAACAGTTCGACTCGGGTGTACTTGGTGTTAATTGTGATGGTACGAATTTAAATTAGGCTGGATTTACACTGCATGGTTCAAGTTAGAAATTTGATTTTTTTTTTTTGGCTTGCAATTAGGTCAATTCGAACAGGAAAAAAAAATTGCACTGAATTAGTCGCATTACAGTGATTCCAAAGTGCAGCACTCCCTCTAGTGGCAGATAAAAGAATCACTGCCCGAGTACAGTTCAGTTGTATTTCACTTTGAAGTTCAATATTTTTTTGATTTAATCTTTATTAACGGTTTGTTTCCAACGTTTGTGTACAATTCATCTTAATGGGAAGATTAAATAAATTTATCACTTGGACATGCAGTGTAAAATCAGACTAACAGGTCAAAATAAGGGCTTTGATGTGTCATGAATTGCAACCAAATGGGGACTGTTCAACAATCTGGCTGTGAGGCAATGACACAAACGCCAGATTACACATTTGCTGGAAACAGATTCAGCTTCCCCACACGTGTGCGCCGAAATATCTGGACGCAAGATCTCATCGTTGTCCATTAAAAAGCTATTCTCCACATTTTTCATGTTTATCTAAGGCGTAAATACATCTCGTGTTGGTTGTCCAGATTATCATGACTACAGATACGGATGTGTTTTTTTAAGGTCCATTACGAGGCCCAAATCATAATTCAAGAAGCAACCGTGGCTTCCATAAAGGATTTTCAACACGGTATAAACCTGTAAATGAAAAGATTGTAGAAAACGGTTTTGATCGTATTGCTCGTTTTTCCCGCTGGTAACAAAACTAAATGCTAAAAAAAAAAAAAATTCAGAAAAAACAAAAAATCATATTGGTTATTGATGGGGGAAAAAAACACTAATCATTTGTTATCTATTTACTAAAAAGTATAATTTCAAACATGTAACATGTAATTCACTCTTACACAATAGTGATCTGCTCTATGTGTAGGGCAGACCCTTCCTTCATCTAAATGCTAAAAAAACCGCAACGACACAAATATCATGTGAACGCTAAACGCTGCCATTTGTCTTATTGTAGAGTGTTGACGGGACTGGCGCAAAGATGACGCAATGCCGCCGGGTCTCGATGTGGTTCCCTTTTTTGTGCTAGGGGGGAGGGGGGGGGGGGCTTTGCGGGGAGACAGCGGCTCAATGAGCTTCACGGACCTTGCCCTGCAGGGCGTCGCACGTCTTCTTGGCGTCGCCCAGCAACATGGCCGTGTTGGGCTTGTAGAAGATGGGGTTGTCCACGGCGGCGTAGCCTACGCCCAGCGAGCGTTTCATCACCACCACCTACGGTAAACGGGAGCGGACACCGTCAAGACGGTAAGCGCCGTCGGCCATTGACGAAGGGGGATGTCACAACGGCGCAGGAGAATTTACGGGGGCTCCTCGCTCCATTGGTTGATTATTTTTTTGCTAACGAGCGAAAATTTGACTCACAAGACAAAGATATTCCTCTATCGTTCAGTATTCATCCATCCATCCATCCAACATGTACAATACTGAATAATTTCTTAAAATGGAAAACTTGCGGAAAGTTAGGAAGGCATGGCAAAAAAAAGGCAGATGCACACAGTGAAGCAAGTGATTTGAGTTACGAGCACGGTCATAGAATGGATTGAGCTCTTGAGTCAAGGTGCATGCATTGTATGCTAATTGCAAAGCCCTTCCCGCTCAAGGACTTGCTCACATCTGCTGCATGATTTCTCTCCTGCCGGTTTCATTTTAGGTGATAATTTAATCCCGTCTGTGCCAAAAACACACTTTGTTGCTGTTTTGAGCGGAAAGGTTCAGGGAAGTTTATTCTCCGAAATGGCTTATTCTAGCCTCACTTTGCAGACTGTTTAAAAGCACTTCCCTAAACAGTGCATGCTCATGTTGCCCCATCTGTGCATGGACAGCCTCCTTTTATTTCTCTGTGGTGGAGGCAAGCGGTCATTAGTTTAGGACAGAATTATGGTTTTACAATGACTATACTTTTTTTTGCACTGTCATTGTTAGGTGGATTTTTTTGTTTGTTTTGCATGGCGGGCCAACATTTATTTAGTTATAAGCAAGCTTGAGATAAATCACTGCTTGAGTGAAGTGAGGTGGGGGGGGGCAACACAAAATTACAAGACTCACAAGGAGCGTGCAGCAGATGCTAACATGCAAACATCATTCACTTAAAGATACACAACACATACTGTAGATGTGTTGAGATTTAGTAATTCCATTAAATTATTATTTCAACCTTTGAAAATCCTACTATATTACAATGTTGATTTAAGATTAAATTAAATAAAAAAAATATTACTATAGTATTATAGCTCACAGATTAAGAGGAGTCATATAAATCACAACAGGCAAAGTCAACAAACAGCTTGTACGGCTCATGCAAAGTTACACAAGTTTTGAGACGGCGATGTTAACTGGTTAATGGGCCCATGCTTATTCACATGCTCAGTAAATTGGGTTATCTTTTAAGTTTTTTTGGAAAGGCCGCTGTGGGCAAAGAGCATCAATTCCAGATTTCGGAGCGGTGCCATTCCACAGGGACGCAGTCACCCCTAATAGGATCAGGATGGGACCGCACCTGGAGCTTTAAACATCTTCTTTCTTGCAACATGAACACGTCTGTTGCTCTTTTATCTATTTGGGGGCCCTCGAATGTTACGATGCAGCGTGCACGTGTGCCAGATGTGTGTTACCTGCTTGGCCTTCCAGACCTCCAGCACGGGCATGCCAGCGATGATGGAGTTCGGGTCTTCCTGGGCGGCGGAGTTTACAGTATCATTGGCGCCGATCACTAGGACCAAGTCGGTCTCTGAAATGACACACAGTGAATTAAAGAGGTAGCCAATAGGAATGGGCCAACACATGAGTCTACATGGAAGGTTCTTGAACTTGAAAAGTACTACGCCCCTTGCAGGAATTTCTTTTGGGTGACTGCCTTGGAACAAAATTTGGGTAATAATTTCAGTGGTTCTCCAAAGGTTTGGAATTCAAATCTCGGCCCGGCTTATCTTACCAGGAAAGTCTTCATTGATTTCCTCCATCTCCAGGACAATGTCGTAAGGGACGCCGGCTTCAGCCAACAACACGTTGAGCTGACCGGGCATACGGCCGGCGACGGGGTGGATACCGAACCTACAGAAACATTATGCATTCAATTAATATTCTATTTATCACCATGAAAAAAAAATTGAAATAAAGAAAAATAAAAGATAAAAATCCATGTGAAAAATGGTAAAAGGCAGAATAGCAGTCAAAAATGTGTTTAAAAAACATTTTGTGAATTTTTTTTTTAATTTAATCCCTGGCATGTCAAGAATTTTGGCTCCTTCAGATTGGCTCACATTTTTGGAAATTCAATTTATCTCTATAACTCAACAATACTTTTCTTACATTACAACGTGAACATCACCCTTGGCAACACTAAAGAGACAATTGCAGACCTGCCCGAGACTGGAACGAATTACAAAACCACCACGCCAAGGCTTGGTGTGAGAGTGAAAACGATTGAGAGAGACAAAACAAATTGACAATTTACAAATCCAGCCAGAGATAACAAAATGATTTCCCCAACAACAAGAATAAAGCATCCGTGTGGTGTAACGCCAGCCGGCGTTTGTATTGGAATTAACTCATATTAGTTTGGTGATTTTAGGCAGGAGCGGAGTGCAGGCGGGCCGGGCCGCAGCATCTGGGACGTATTAGCGGCGGCGGCGGCGGGGGATTGGAAAAGACACTTTGGACGCCAGAGTAAACCTCCGATTGTACAACGCGACGCCGATTAAAAGGGATTACGGTCATTAAAAATTAGAATACGGAGCAAAGTAAAGAGCTCTTTCTTTCCTTCTCTTGAACTTTGAGCAGCCACTTTCTCTTTAATCAAGTACAAATGCTCCAAGTAGCTCGCAAGGAGCAGCTGCCACCACCGCCATCAAACAACGGAGGTGGGATCAATTCCACGTGCTTCCATATCCTTATTCATCCTTCTTGTGTTTTTTGGTCAACTCACTCTATCTGCCCGTCCCCCTTTGAGTTCTTTGACATCATTCGCAGCACTTGACATTTGATTGGAATTCATTCCAAAGCACGCCGTCCACTTATGCACACAATTACTTGAGCTTGTTTGTTCAACGTTTGATTTGAACGGAGTTTATATTGGTGAGCACAACACGGGCGGTGCATGTGAGGAGGAGCCAACAACTACAGCGCTAGCGAAGAATGTTAACTTGGGAGAAGGCTAGCCGGGGTGCGGCTCGAGATGAGGAACTTACCGCACGTCCTTGCCAGCATCTTTGAGATTCTTCACCAATTCTGCGATGGGGTACTGAGCCTTGGCAGCACAAAGACCATAACCTACGAGAAAGAGTGGGAATTAGTCATTTCAAGTCGTTAGCTGTTCCTAAAACTTGGATATTAATGATTCCGACAAGAGGCGGGTCTATTTATAGCAACAGCAAGATTGGCAGTTAGTGGAGTGCAAACTGTTTTAGCTAAGTATTAAAACCACAGGAACATTTTTGAAGTGGAGTCCTGCAGCTGACCCTCACAGCCCCTCCAAGCGCTCGGCGACGACCCGCTGTGATTGCCTTTTACGATCCCGCAGAACGTGCTAATGCGGTTGGGAGAGCAAAGCGTCCGAGCAGGTACACTTGAAAAGAAAATGGGCAGCCGGCAACCTTGCTAACTTCAAAAGAACGCCACCGCCCGTGATCGTATGTTGCCAAATCGCCAATAAATGTTTGAAGGCTTAGTGTCGTTAAAATGCCGCCTGGACTGGTGAGTGACGTGGGTGTCGATGAGAATCGCTATGAAACAGGGATTCCTTTTGTGGAAAGTCTAAACATGAATACAAAAAAATATTAAATTGGTCTTTATCAAGCCATAAAAAACCCCACAAACACACACATAGCAAACACTTCAGTGGTGAAATCTTATCACAACAACCAATCAGAAAGCTTTTTAGGATGGACAATTAAAGTCGAGAGTTCCCAACACAAGGGGGGAAAAAAAAGTAAATTATTGTCCTCTCTTTGCTTCCAACATTCCGTATTTTGGAGGAAAATAAACCTGAAGGGAGATGGGCCAGACAAAGCATGCAAATCACGTTTATTGAGAAATTTCTTAAGGTTTTCCCCAGATGTCAATCAGGTGAGGTGACGGTGCGCTACGATTGGTTAAGTGGAAACATGAGGATGGGCGAAATAAGTCAGCACTCGGCAGTCGACTGCTGATTACTGCAATAGAGAAAATAATCAGCCGTTTGATTACGCGGCGTTATGGCTATTATGACATCAGCAATCGTAAAATGTTAAGAGTGGATACTTTGCATTGCAGCAGAATAGAGGTCAACAGCTGAATGCACAAAAGCATCAATAAAACTTTTTACTGATAGCCTCAATGACCTCAAACTAATGTGACAGTCCAAGTATCTTATCTTTGACAGGCTTTATTATGATTCTTCTAAATTCTCATGTTTTGACTTTTACAAATATTCCCTGGAATTCTTTTTTTTTTATTTGTTGAAAAGACGGATAAAACCAAATCAAAACAGTTTTTTTTCCGCCACTCCGTCCAACTTTATTCTGGCTCCTTTTAGGTCAGGCTGTCTGATATGATCATTGTAGTCATCCATTAGTAACAGAAAAGTCAAATATTTGCAATATCATATACACATAATATTTAGCACAAAATTAATTAGCACGCACTGCATTGCAGATTGTCTATTTACCAGACACGACCACACAAGGGCCTAAGAATGTCTGTTCCTGGCAGGGTAAGTGTGCAATGGGGGGGGGCAACCTTGTCAATTAGCCTAGCAAAACGGTGATGTAACACGGGTCAACAAAGGGTTAAATAAACAGAACACACTCTTTGCAAACCCTGAAGGGGGGGTGGTGACTGGCAAAGTCAAAGTGCCATGTTTTTCGACTTGCGTGTATGTGTGTGTTACCTGGGGTGATAATAATGCTCTGGGCCTCTTTAATCATCTCCACAGTCTGATCAATGTTGACCTCGGTGTGCGTCCCCGTGATCTCCATGGGCTTCCCGGTGCCTGTGGAAGACGTGCCGTAGCCTCCCAAGATCACGTTGGCCAGCGAGCGGTTCATTGCCTGACGGGCAGAATTGCTTTCATTAAAATGATCGCCTCATTTTGTGTCAACTTTATTTATTCTCTTGAAAAAGGACACACGTGAGGTTGAGGTCATCAACAACATGGCAAGATTAGAGTCCCTCCTGGTGGATGCGGGAGGAACAACAAGTAAATTCCAAACTGTACTGTCGTGTCATCAACTTACCACACACATGATGTATGACAGAATTGCACCGGAAGATCCGATGAGGGCTCCGACGATGGTCAGGAGATTGTTGTTGAGCAGGAAACCCTCGGCGCACAAGGCCCATCCTGAGTAGCTGTTCAGCACGGTGATCACCACCGGCATGTCGGCACCCCCGATGGCCGCCGTTAAGGTTACTCCCTGGAGGGGAAACAGAAGAATAGGTCCGGTGATTTTATAAAAAATACAATAAAATTGAAATCACTGAAAAGATGATACACGAGATGATAAGAACCTGATTAGAGATAAGACATTTAATATCCACCTGATATGATATTTAGCTAAGCCCTCTATGGAGGCCCTAATAAATCCATCGGCAGATGTGTGGATTGGCAAAGAGCTCGTTTGCTAGTCTGCCAATGGAACGTCTTTAATGAGTGAAATATGTTTCGCCTTCTCCGCTAATAATGATCGATTTTAAGGTAGCGAGGAGAACAAAGCTGAAACGCTCCCCAAAGCATCTGCTGCTTATTATAAAACCTCGATGTGCTATCATTACTTCAGTTCACTCGAAACGTTAACGGGTTTTTAGTAATATGATGACAAGGAAAAAAAAAAAAAAAAAAACGCCACAGGTCAAAAAGGTGTTCAACATTCTGCTGCTAAAAGTTTAAAGTCAACTCCAGCCGAGTCGACTCCTGGGGAAAATTTTCCAAAGGTTAAGCGTGACTTTATAGTGGTGAAGCCCAATATAATTAAAGTCAAGTGCAAGCGGGAGGCTGGCAGTCGCACAAAGTCGACTCTTTTTTGCCACGATGCTTGCCAGACTATTAACAGATTTCTGGGCAGCTACCGATGCCGGTGCAACAGGCCGCTTATTGACTGGCTTCCCTTCGCCCCCTTCCTGATGGAAACACGAAATCAACCTTCTAACACGCGCCGTCCGTCAGCGTTAACAGATTCCGATCCGCGCGCGATGACACGTGGCCGTAAAAATGAATGCTCCGTTGTGCGCTCCAGAGACGTACGCACGTACCATGATGGCGGACAGAGCCGAGACGGAGCCCAGGCAGGTGATGCCTGTGACGTAGCTGGGGTCCAGCATGTAGGGGACCATCCCCCCGATGCTGCCGGCCATCAGAGAAGCGTTGAGGGCGTGGCGGGCGGGGAGAATCAAGGGGGCGCTGTCCAGCATACCTGCGTGATGGGAGAATGAGGATGGAAAATCAAACTTTTGATCTCGGGATAGCAATAATTAATCATTTCAGTTCACTTTTTTTTTTCTTCTAATCAAGAATTTTGGCAACCGTGTCATATTTGCACAGGCTTGCCTCCAATTTAACTAGGCAATATGTTGACGTCCTGAGAGTAGCGAGGCATAAATGGATTTTATTATTTGGCAGCAAGCAGGAGATGGTGCAAATATTTCAGCGCTAATTAGTTTACTCCATAAACACAAACCAAACAGAGCGAATCCTACATCAACAGAAAACTTAGATCAACATCTGCCTCGCAGTTAAGAGATCAGCAAACTATCCTTGATTTTTTTTTTTTTTTTTTGTGAGTCATGACACATATTTAGTCAAGTGTCCATCTCCGAGTATGAACTTATTCAAACCTTGCAGTTTGCCGTAAGCCACCAAAGAGCCGCTGAAAGTGACCCCGCCGATGAAGGTGCCCAGGTAGGCCACGATCTTGGTGAGATTGGCCGCGGGGTCCGTGGCAAAGTGCGGGTACTCCACCATGTATTCGGCCACGCAGGTCAGCACGGCGGCCAAGCCCACCAGACTGTGAAAGGCGGCCACCAGCTGGGGCAGGTCGGTGATCTGGATTCGCTTAGCGATGGTCAGCCCTGTAGAGGAGAGAACAACTGATTCAACACACACGGAGATGCAGACGTCATGACGGAGAGCTGCTGGGAAGCCGATGCGGGCTGTTTAGTCTGGCTTTGTTACTGGAACGATTAGCATTTCGATTAAACGATGGCTAATGTAAGTGAAAGCTAATGCATAATTTTGACAAGCTGAACACCCCCCCCCCCTCCTCCTCCTCGTGTTTGGCAGCAAATGAGACACAGACACTTGTTTGATGATCACAAAGCTCACCCGCACGCCACACACCTGCTTCTTAATCGATTCAAGCCGACAACAAACGCAAGTCCAAAACGAGACACCGCAGACTCACCGGCGGTGCCGCCGACGGCCATGGCGGCGCTCATCTGCGCCAGGAGCTCGGGACTCGGCTTGAGTGCGCCCAGGGTGGCGACAATGCCCCCGGTCACTCCCATAATCCCCAAGGCGTTGCCCAGACGGGCTGTGGACTGATTGGAGAGACCGGCCAAGGCGCCGACGCAGCACATTCCAGAGCCCAAGTACATCATCTGGTGAGAGGAGGAGACATACAATACATTTAAAAAAAAAAAAAAATCTGTTTTACATGGACGATTCTGCTCAACATCTGGACAAACAAAGTCCACATAAAAAGGATGATTACCTAACTTTTACATGCCAGTGATGGACGCAGCAAATTATTCCGGCACGTTCCCAGATGAAAATTGCCCACCTGCTCAATGTTGTATCCCGAGTGCAGCGCTGCGGCGTATCCGCCCACAAACAAACCGCCCGGGAGCAGATAGAGGTAGTTGTGCTCCGGGGGATCGGTGGGACGCTTGAACATGTCCAACATCTTCTGAGTCACCAGGAAACCACCTAAGTCAAGACACACAATGTTTACAGAGCATGCCAGTACGGGGTCGCTCAACTTTGTCATGTTCTGACGTCTTTCTGAAGATGAAACGCAGATGACAGGCAGCTTGACTCGTTTTTGCATCAAAACATGGAGAGTTTTTACTTCCAGGTTCCCATTCAACATTATGGCTTAGCTTTAAAAAAAAACAAAAGCTGTGCCCTATTATGTACTGTCAGGTTCAGTTGCATGCTCCTCGCTTTACTACAACAGGCGAGGCTTCTCAACCGCGCCGTGACTGCCGTGGCGAATGCTTCCAATCCACGTCCATCACGACCTGTCATACCATGCAGTCTCATGACCATCACGTTTTGTTCACAATTGCCTACGACAGGGGCAGTAGCGTCACCACAGTGAGATGTGTCTGGATGGAACTTACAGGGAAAATTAAAATAAAGCCACAGTTCAGCCTCAAGAGGAAAACTAAAGGATTATTAGTGACGAGTATTGTGACCATGCCAGGAACAATTTGTTGTTGGAATGGAAAAACAGGCAGAACAGGTGGCTATACAAGAAAGCTAGGCTAGAGGAATATTATTGTACAATTTATATTAAATCTGTCGATCAACCACTTAACTACCTACGCTGATGTTTTATTGGCCGGCGGTTGCTTTAACTGGCGGCGTGAGTTTGTGTAGATGTACGTGTGTGTGTGTGTGTGTGTGAGGCAGGAAGGGACTCACCAGCTATGTTGACTGAGGAGATGAAGGCGGCGAGCACGGCCAGTGTCTCTGCAGTGCTTGATGGGGCGTAACCACCTCCCATTAGGGACAGGCCACCCACGGCCGTAAGACCTGCACAGGGTGGACATTTGGAATATTAGGCCAGCTATTCAACAATATTAAAAAAAAAAACAATAACAACAACAGCAGCAGACAAACAGACACTTTCCATTCTTCAACTTTCCTTTTTCCAGATTTGGAGATTACAGAAAGTCTGTGTGCGTTGGGCTCAGGAAGCCTCGATAAGATCAGTCCAATAATGACTAACAGGCACTAAAATGAAACCCACACACAGTAATCTGCATTCAAAAGGACTTCAGCCGGTAACTGGCTTCAACAGTTGGCCTAAGAATTTCTCCTCTAGTGCGATAAGTTAGTCCATTTCTTAAACTGCCATATACGGTACAATATGTCACTGATCCCTCTTGTTGCAGGTGCTTCTGTCTGATGGTAAAGGATGATACAGTTTCTCATCTTTAAGGTTTCCTATCAAACGTCTTAGCAAACAGGTCCGGCAAAAAATACAGTATCAACCAAACTCAAAAGTTCAAAAGTGAGTTATTGTGCGTGCGTGTGTGTAATTATGGTGCCCGGAACAACGTATTGTGGAGGTCTTTTTCCTGTAACTACAGACGGTCAGTGACTCAGTCAGCACCATGCCAAAACGCAGTTGGAAAACTGCCATAAAGAAGGTGGGCCAGGGCAAAAGGCGAGCGTTGACGAGAAGAAATGGAAAAACAAAAAAAAATCCAGAATTAACCAAATATGTGAAATTTCTTCAGCTGTTGACTTCAAATAAAAAATACACAATCAAGGTTACATTGCAGCTTCTTTTTTGTTTGAGTGAAACGTTCTGTCTACACTTTTTATGACCGCTGCATATTTTTCCAATAAAATCTCACACAAAATCCAGTCACTGAAAACACTATTTCTTTTTGGGTGAAAAATCTTGCAAATAGTGAATCTGTGGTGAGTCAGTAAATTTCAGATTCCAACTTTAATGGTTCACATTTCATTTAAAAATATTACGTTTACTAAAGATCACACTAGTATTTAAATATTAGTCAGGTTAATTCCACAAAGAATCAAAGGGTAGGCAAAAAAAGAAACCTCCCTGAGGAGCATAGTATAAGACGAGCTAAGATGCAAACATAAAAGCAGCGCAGTCCTTTGTGGCCAGTAAAAATTTTTAAAGGACGTGAAAAGTGTCGGCGTTCATTCCCATCGAGTCTCGGCAGCCTCGCTCTGATGTCTGGGTGAGTAGCGACTAAATGAGAAGGAGACCACCCTGACCCCTAAAGATCACCAACTGGTGTGTTACTTCCTACCTCAGCATGGGCCGGCGGGGTGATCAAAGCGGCGAGAACACACACGTGCACTTACCTCCCCGACCTTTGGACCCCATTGTGTTAAGCAGCAGTCAACAACGGCAACACCATCATTTAAGCTTTTATTTGGACTGAAGGAGAATTACTTTTTAATTTCCTTGTTTTGTACATAAAAATAAACAACGAACCTGAGATGGCGTTGGTCACGGACATGAGCGGCGAGTGGAGGGCGGGGGTGACGCCCCACACGGTGTGGTATCCCACGATGCCCGCCAAGCCGAAGGTGGTGACCATCTGCGTGAAGGCGGCGTTGGGAGCCGCCAGACCCAAACCCAAGAGTGTAGCCATGCCTGGAACAAAAGGAGGGAAACACTTTCAAATAAAGTAACTAGTAGCCTCTCAGTTTTTTTCTCATTTCCTGTTGGCATGTGAGAACCCCCCCCCCTCAGAAAGTTTATTATCCCAAATGACTCAATTACACATCCGCTCTAATGAGCAGGTAAGCGGCGCCTAACGATGTTGGCCGTCCGGCGGGGGGTCGGTCAATGTGTGATCCGAAATTAAATGCATGTGGAGCGCTCGCACAACCCCGTGGCCTGTGTGGCACGGCGGGGAGCCCCGGCGGTGGCGGTGTCACTTCAAACAAAAGAGCGCTTTTATACGGCGCATTTCCTGACACTAAGAGGGTGCCCGTTTTGGGGCGCAAGTGTGCGAGCGCTCGCTTTAATCTGCCCGTGACACTTGGCACCTCCCGTGCGCATTCCGGCGCTGACCTAAAAGAGCTGATGATTAACCTCCACCTCGTAGCAGACCCTGACCTCCCTTAAAGCTGAGCCGTGAGTCCAATGAGGACAATTAAAGCAAAATTAAGTCCAGAGGGGGAGTCCATGTTGAGACCTCTGGACTTGACACGTTCGGTATACTGACCTCCAGTGTACGCGCTAGCAGAGGTTAGCGTCGCTCTGAAAGGAGTGATTTGGGAAGTCTTCTCGGCCTCCAGCTCCTTGACCGACTTGGTTTTCGGCGGAGCAGCAGTGGGCATGTTGTTGGGCGGAGGTGCCGGGAAGAGGTTCTTTCCGTTCTGAAAATATGAGGTGTGGCAGAAGAGAAAGAAAAGAAGAGTTTGGGTAGGAATGCGGAGGAATGGGGGTGATTACCAAAAGATATTTATTATCAAGCAATGACTTCAAGTTTTGTTTTCATCTCTGATGACCTCAAATCTATGTAACATTAGACGGAAAAACATCAAAGTAGGCAAACTAATAGTACACATGGTACAATAAGTAATATCTGTTTCGAATGCATCATTTGTAAGATGTGTTCGGTAAATAAATACAGATAAAATAGTCGAGTGCGGTTCATTTGTTTACTGGAAAGACATTTAATAGACTCCGGCCCAAAGCTGATTAAAGCACCAAAAGCTTCCCAACAATATGATGAGGATGGATGACAAAGCGCGGGTGGAAAAAAGATAAGATATGCATCGGCTCTGCCATGACTGCTAATGAAGCAGAGGTCATGCGGTAGTTCAAAGCATGTAACTTACACTCGCCGGCCACTACATTAGGTACACATCCACAATTGAATGAGATCCAATATGAGCGCTGCCGTTATTTAGCTAATAATATAGTTTTTAATAGAGTTCTGTATTTAAACAATCAACTGTTCACACTTACAGACAATTTAGAGAATTATTTTATGAAAGTAGTGGGAAAATAGTTTGGGAAAAAAAGGCTAGAATCAGATTACTGAATACAAATGTAAATAATATTTGAAGGTAAACTGTCTGGGATTCATAAACTGTAACGTTCAAATAATGGATGGATGGATGTTGCAAGGGTGACATCTAGTGGCCATGAGAAGAAAACACTCATGGTTCATGATCTCCCACTACATACTTTACCTGCTACAGTACAGTGGCTACAAATCATTGTTCTAAATCACACGTCAAGTATTGCAGGAGATGCCAAACAACATTTGGTACCTGCATGACAACGGAGCCTCTGACAACGTGGTCCATGGTCCCAAAGTCAAACTCTTCCTTCACGTCGAGGTAAAAGTTGTCCTTGTCCGGACTGATGGCGCGCACCAGCTTTGTGATGTTGTTGGAGTACAGCGTGCTTGACTGCGTGGGCAAGCGGCTGGGCAGGTCCGTGTACCCAATATGGGTTACACCCTACGAAAAAAAAAAAAGCAATAATACTTATGAGAGATTTTTCATTACAAGTCTTTTGCAATTACTGAGTAACTCTTTGGTACACGCACATTGTATACAGACAACTCCCCAGGCACCGTGGTCTCGATGTTCCCCCCGGCCTCAGCAGCCAGGTCCACCACCACCGATCCGTCCTTCATGCTCTCGATCATTGGCTTGGTGATAAGGATGGGGGCCCGCTTACCTGACGTGAGAAAACGAAATCAACTTGCAAAATATGTTCCGTGGTCGGTTTTGCAGAGTCGCAAAGTTAGGAGTCCCTGAACAGAGCCCTGAGGGTTTCCGTACATACCGGGAATGAGCGCGGTGCTGATGACGATGTCCACCTCCTGACACTGTTTGGCAAAGAGCTTCATCTCGGCCTCAATGAACTCTTTTGACATCACTTTTGCGTAGCCTCCTTGGCCCTCTCCAGACTCCTTGAAGTCCACCTCCAGTGGCTCGGCACCCAAAGACTTGAACTGGTCCAAAGCATCAGCCCTGGGAAGAAAAATTATATATTTTTTTGTTTTAATTGTGTGTCAAAGATGCATGAAAAAGAAACAAACCTGGTGTCAAAGCCTCGAACGATGGCCCCCATGGCTCTGGCGCTGCCGGCTGCTGCGAGTCCAGCCACCCCGCCTCCAATGATTAGCACCTGATCACAGAGTTTGAATGAATGTTTATGTATCTGACACATAGTGTTCAATTGGCTGGGTCACTAAAGGATATCTCAGTGGGTGGAAAATCTGGTTTAGAAAAATGGAAAACACCCAAAAGTCAATTATCCATGACAAATATAGAGTATAGAGACCTTGGCTGGTGGCACCTTCCCGGCCGCAGTGATTTGTCCTGTGAAAAAGCGTCCAAAGCTGTTCGCAGCCAGCACGACAGCCTTGTACCTGAAGAAAAAAAGGAATGGAATGCATTTCATCCAACACTGCACTATGCAATACATTATATGGGTCCTGGATTTATAATAATATTTAATTTTATTTTAAGATATCACTGTCAATCAAGGATTACTAGTGTTGCAAATATTATACAATCTAACTGGCTGCTGTTGAACCCACCCTGCAATGTTGGCCATGGAACTCAGGGCATCATAACCCTGAGCGATAGTGACTCGGGGCACTTGGTCCATAGCCAGGACGGTGGCTTTCTTCTGAGACAGCATGTCCATCAGCTCAGGGTTCTGAGCCGGGTAGATGAAGCTGATCAAAGTTGCCGCGTCCTTCATCAGCTCCACCTCATGTTTACCCAAGTCAGGGTTGAAAACAGGAGCACGGACCTAGAAGAAGATTGTTCGGAAGGGATGAGCTTTCTTCATCACTGATCTTTAATTTCTAGATTAAGAAAAGGCCTACCTTGACCAACACATCAGATGCAAATACATCTTTGAGGTCTTTAATTGTAGCCCCAGCCTGAGCATAGTGCTCATCTTGGAATTTTGAAAACTCTCCCGCGCCGGTTTCCACGACAACATTGAAGCCTTGTTTGATAAGCGCCTGGACACCAGCAGGAGACAACGCCACACGTCGCTCATTTTGGAAAATTTCTTTTGGGACGCCAACTGTAAGTTGCTTGTAGGGAATTCCTGGAAAGGCAAAAAATGCAATCCAATATTTTGCAATTATTATCAATTTATTCTTTTATTGATCTGTAGCATTTGACACTACCTGGACTGGCACATCTTCCGAGCGCGTGATTGATCCTGAAGAATCGCACGCATGTGGTTTTGAAAGTGGGGACACTCTGCAGTTTTAAATAGGACGCGCCGCTGAAGATGGGGGCCGAGCAGCCGGCCGCAACCACGCGTAGGAGTGTGGCCATGGTGCACGCACACACAGCAGGAGGAGGTCAGCAGGGCACACAGCACTCCACCTGGGGAAGAAAGAAAAGCATTAAGCAGCCATCTTTTTCAATCAAAACCTGTCACGCAAAATAAAATAAAAACATTCTAGAATCGCACCAGGCCGGCGTCCAGTTTGTGCATCATGATAATTCAATTGGACATTCTGCTTCTTATTTTCATTGCGATTATTCCACTACACATTATGACTGTTGTTACTTGTCCAACATGACATTATTGGTTTTGACATTTAAATGTCAAGTATCCTTCCTCGCAGCACCCAAAACAATAACAGTCCAATTGTTTTGTTGATAGATTGAGTCAGAGCGAGTTTCAAGTTGTCGCGTCACGTGACCTATATTGGTCAACTTGATTGCAAGTAGGACAAAGGGTCAATATGTTAGAGTACAACAGTTAATACAGAATGCAAAACGCTGATATGGTTCCCAATCAAAAGACACAGTAGGGAATGGTTTGATTGAATTGTTTTTTAACTGTAAAGAAGTCTATATGACAAAAAGAATGGGGTGGGTTAAACTGCCAATCGGACTGCAGCGAATTGAAGCATATGTTAAAATTATCAATGTCACAAAACAAATGAAACTACCACGTCAGCAACACTTTCGTGCAATTCTTGTGAAAGTTATTTGTGCTGAGAATGTCACGCATTAAAAGTGTTGGAACTACTTCAGTGCGTTTTTATAGTCCAGCGAAATGAAGAATGAGCGCCCTGGATTTGATTGATTATTATGATTGAATGGCTTCCAAATGCCACATTGACAGTGTCATTCAGACGACCCGGGGAGGTTGAAAAACATGTATTTCCATTAAAATGTCCACGATATCAAGCTCACGCAAGCCACAATAACATCAATCCATTTTAGGGTGGAAGGGAGTAATTTTATCTTATTGTGTATTTTCTAGCCGGCGTGGAGGGAGGGCTAGCTACCCGGAGTTAGCATGCTAGCCGCTGACAAATGCACATCTGCCTCGCTCACAATGGCACAGTATGAAATGAAACAAAAGTCAAAACGCCCACACACGTACACGCGTCGGTGCACCGCAACACGAACGCACGCTTGCAAGTAATCAAAGACGACGGAGATTGACGTCATTTAAGTCCACTGACCTTTGCAGGGGTCTGCGTCTTTTTTTGTGTGTGGATGCAGCACGGCCGAACTTTAAGTCGACCCGGAAGATGTCAGCCGAAGGGGCCGGAATATTAATACATAGAGCGATTGAGGATGGACGAACTCGTCTAAATGTGCTGTTTGCACTCTTTTATTTTTATTTTTTTTGCAAATGCTAATCCAACATACTGATTTATTTCAATTTGATTAATTCATGTTTATATATTTATTAATATATAAACCATGTATCATTTTTTCAAAGTGGAAGACGACACATTATTGCCTTTATATTTAAGTAAATACAATAAACAGTATAACATTTCACACAAAAAATATCGAGGGTAATCTTAAATCATTTATTCCAATATCAATTGTCTGAAAATAGAAATCTGAAAATTAATTTCGCTGTGCTTCCACTTGAAGGCGCTGTTTTACCGTAAAGCCATTGATGGGTGCAGGATGCGTGGCTCAAGAGCATTGGACAAAAATAAAAATTCAAATGTATGTGTCGGCATCTTTTCCCAGTTTAGTAAAAATCATACATATGCACAATTTGAATGTACAATTTGTCTGATTGTAATTTGTTTGGTTTTCAACACAAACGTCAATAATAGTGGATTTTATGTTAATATAATATAAAGGTCACAAGTGAGTACCGACACTTTTCTCCATGCAGTACAAATCATCTGGACTTGCTTATATGGCTCGAAGAGAGGAATGTATTGTAACGACGCCTGTTTCTTGTTTGAACATTTCTTCCCATCGCCATCTGCAATTGTCTGGCACACCATCTCACTCTGCTTTTCTCCGATCATAATTTTCAAATTAAATCCATGCAATTTAATTTATAAAATGTTATCATTAAAATGCGAATCACTGCACAAACTGTATTCTATATGTCTCCTTTTTATATATAACCATTGTTTTACAATAGGAGGTCGTGTCAGACTTAATTTTTCCTTCCTGCATGGTTTACTTTTGGAGCCTAGGTTAGAAATTGGTGATCGTCCTCAACATTGAGCTGCTCAACCCTCTCCTGCACAACATCTGACCCATATATAGCACTGACGGTTTATTTATGATGTGTCGACTCCACCTGAACTAATAGCTCTGGTCAGAGGCCAAGCGAGCTGTGCTAAAGTGGAGGTGCGCCAAGTGTTGGGCCTCTATTGCTGTGATATCATAAAAATATTTTTTTCTAGTCTATCTTCGTTTTAAAATTAAATTTGACCCCATTTAGAATTTGGCATACACCGTAAAAATAATACACAAATGCAAATATACCCCCCCTCCTAAAAAAAACAACTGGTTCATGAAGCAAATTTGAAGCTTCATTTTCCCATCACTGCACATTGTTGTTTAAAACACTGCCAGTTCTTTGTGTTGGAGTTGTTCCACTATCTTTTACTTGCAATTATAGAGGCAAATGGATTTCTGCAGGTGAGTTGTTACGTAACAATACAATAGTATTGTGTATGGTGCTTTAAAGTTAGTGTAG
This sequence comes from Syngnathus floridae, assembly GCF_059516105.1. Classification (NCBI taxonomy): domain Eukaryota; kingdom Metazoa; phylum Chordata; class Actinopteri; order Syngnathiformes; family Syngnathidae; genus Syngnathus; species Syngnathus floridae. The sequence goes on along the minus strand of NC_142424.1, from coordinate 5,698,763 downwards.
ATGATGGTCAAGGTTGTGTGCGTTTGTGTGCGTTTGTGTGCGTTTGTGTGCGTGTGCGTGCTCGTGGCTGTGTGTCAGGAACAAAAGGCTTTGAAGAAAATTCCAGCCATGTTAACAAGCTGGGGCTCTAATTCAAACCAGGAGCGTATGTGGAGAAAGAGGCGAAGGTCTCACTCCTCACTCTGTCTGCAGACTTGAGGGTCTCGTGTCAAGTTTTGTACTTTTGCAATCTTGTTTCCTATTTTTCCCCACCTAAATGAGGACTACTACATTTGCATATTTGTGACCTGGATTCTGGACTTGTTTTAATGTTTCCCAGCTTGTTCTAGCAACCAGATGTATTTTACGAGCCAGCTGACCTAGCCGTGAGAATGTTTTGCTACTTTTGCACACAATGGCTTCTAGTTGCCGTCATGTGGAGCCTAGCTCCCCCGAGCTCGTCGGCTGCACGGAGGAAAAACACTTTGAGCAAGAGTCAGCTGGACCCCAATGTGAAGGATTGGGGCGACTATTCGGACCTCCCCCCAGGAATGGAGCTGGGCTTGGGTGAAGACAGACAACGTGGATACAACAACAGAGAAGATGGAGGATCGTCGTTGAGCTTCCCTTCTGAGTTAGATTTCCTTTCTGACTTTGCAGGCAAGCAAAATGAATGAATCCATTCAAGTGCATGATTGGTCTGTTATTGTGAGATTTTTTTTTTTTTTTGGGCCTGCAGGTAAAAAGCGATTGTGGGTAATAACAGCCACTTCATACAATGACCACTACCTTCGTATGATGGAGAAACAGCTTGAAGACATGGACCAGGTCATTTAATCATAAACCAAAAATGGGCTTTGTGACCAAAACGCTTACTTAGAAACCTTTCGGTCTCCTTCAGAAATTGCTCAACTGCCGTCTAGCCGAAAGGGACACTTTCATTGTCACCATCATCCAAAATGCCATGATGGATGGGAGGATTCAGAAGACCACCGTGCAAGGAGAGGCCACAGTGGAGACGTTGGACCCTGACACTGTCACCAAGTTGCTGCACTATCTTGAACTCACCCAGGTGAACACTTATTATTCTTTATTAATTAAATAAAATTAAATTATTATCACATTCTGAATTCATCTTTTGATCCGAATCAGGACCAAGCGTTCAACATGTTGGTGCTGAAAAAAAATCTGAGAGTAAGTGAACGCTTCCCCTTTCCGGTTCGAATTGAGGCAGTCTTGGAGGTCATTGATCAGTTGCCCATGAGGAAGTTGGAGAAGATAACCAGAAAAGGATCCAAACTGAGGTTCTGCTTGAACACTGTCCTGTTTTGAAAATAAAATACAGTAATGCTCGACCTTTTTATTCAAGGTGTGACAGCACCAAAAAGAAAGTGATGGTGAAAAGAAAAAAGATGAAGAAGAGGATCATTCTGAGTCCACACAAGCAAAGCAACCGGACCTCAGTGGTGACGCTGCAACGAAAGCCGCCGATGGACAAAAAGGCCGCGCTTAAGAGTCAGATCCAGGACATACTCAGCGGCAAGTCGAGGTTTATAATTTGGAAGGAGCCAACTGGGGGAAGAAAGGAGCCTAGCGCTGGCGGCAAACAGGAAGAGGAAAAGGAGAATACGCAGCGTCCTCCTCATGTGTCAACAGGAAAAGAAGAAGTGAAGAAAGAAAGGTGATTTCAGATTCACTCTCAAATAGGAAAATGCTAACAGAAACAAGGAACTTCGCTTGTTTACACTTTTGACAAGTAACCTTGATGACTTATGACGAATATTCTTCCAAGATGAAATTCTTGAATCCTATTTAATTCGATTGTTTTGCAGGCCAAAAGTAGAGCCGACAAAACCCCCTGAGGAGAGTCAAAATAAAAATGAAGAAAAACAAAAACCCCGAAAAAAGGGCAAAGGGAAAAAAGGAAAGAAAGGTAAAGGAAGAGGGAGAAAGTCCCGCAAAGAAGCAAGCGAGGAGAACAAAACCGCCTTGAAAGACTTTCTGGATCATTTCAAGGGGAAGAGAAGGTTGATGGTAAGAATCCCATTTCATCATCCCATATTTTGAAGTCTTCGCATTGACCGATTGGGGATGTTGCGTTTTGAAGCTGATATCGACCCCCAGCTTGGACGCGACGCTATTTGCGCAACAGAGCGCCGAGAACGACAAGCGGAGCTGCGAGCTGGCCGTCAGGAAGGTCACCGTGGCGACCATCGTGGGCAAAGGCAACGATGCCACTCTGGCGTTGCAGCATCATCGACTCGGTAGAAAGCGCCTGGCACATTTACTTGCAAGGTGTACCTAATGAAGTGTCCGCTCACTGACTGAATTGAAGACTCGGAGTTTCCGTTTGGTGAGCTACCAGAGCAGTCGTCTGATTCGGGCCTGATCTCACTGTTACGATCCCAGCTGGGTTTGTCTTCCCCCGATTTGTTCTCCATGACCGTCACCGACTACGACATGGAGCCCAACGTAAGATAATCCGTGTTAAATTTGGATTCGGGTTGCATCCTTGTTTTTGATGTCTTCCCTTAGAGAGTGTTTGAGGCGCCTCTGTCGAGCCTGGCTTTATTCGACCACATCGACAACTTTCCATCGAGGCGCCCGGAGATAGACAAAGAAAGGAAAAGTCCTCCATCTTGCAACAAGCAACAATCCGAAGTTGAGAATTCCTTGCTCAGGTAAAAAAAAAAAAAAAAAAACGCACACATCAATACAAATACTAAAATAAAAGCTCATCCTTATTGTTGCAGGTTCATGTCGAAGAGGAGACTGCTGATCGTCTCGGCTCCGACAGAGGACGACTATTCTTTTCAACAGCAGCTGTCTGCTCTCAACGGGCATGAATGTCACCTTGGTTGGTAACATGCTGCACCTGTACATTATTTTTAAAAATCTTGTTAATCGTAGTAAGCTACTTTTAATTTTATTTAATTTAATTCAATTTAATTCAATTTAATTTAATGTAATTTAATTTAATTATTTTAGTCAAAGTCAAAGTCAAAGTTATTTTATTTTATTTTATTTATTTTAATTTTTTACTTTGTTTCCCTCAGGTATCCGCCACTTTGCCATGTTGAAGCTAATCGGGGTCGGAGAAAAAGCCTCGGGGACCGTTGAGCTGTTTCCTCTCAATGGTGACTGCATTTCCTGTTTTATGGTTGTCATCACATTTCTGGAATCAATATTACCGATTGCCAAATACTGCTCCATATCACCAATCAGGTCGCAGTCAGAGTGAAGTGGAGCCGTTGTCCCGCACGGCGGTCAACAACCTACGCGAGCAGCTGAAGATCAGCAAGGACTACTTCAGCATGTTGGTGGTGGGCAAGGATAGCGATGTCAAGGCCTGGTTCCCCTCGCCCATGTGGTCTCTGGAGAGCGTCTACGACCTGGTCGACTCGACCGAGCTGCGTCTGCAGGAGGAGACGCTGCAGAGGCGGCTCGGGATCCACTGCCCGGAAGCGCACGGGAGGGGAGGAGGCGAGGAGGAGGGAGGTTACCACGGTTACGGGGGAGATCATCACCGCTCGCAATGAATTGACCGGAGATTAGAAAATACTTTCAATAAATGCGATAATAGTTGTTTTTAGTCCTTATTTTATTTTAAGCTTAACTTCTTTTTCTGTTTTAATACTTTAAGCAGGGCTTTTTTTTTTTCTCCCAAACTATTTTTTTTTAACCTCTTTTCATTTGGAAATCTGCATCGTAAGGAATCCACTGAAAAGTTTTCAAAAGCTACATGCGGGATAAAAAAAAAAATTATAATTACGCAACGCAGTGCTGCCAAATGCTGATTCTAGAACTACATCTGTTCTCGCAAATAATAATAAAACTGTTGAGTGGAATTTTGGACCACCCAAAGTGTTTTTACAAGTCAGAACTCACACAGAGGGAAAAAAAATACAGGGATGAAATAATGGATGATAATTAAAATAAGTTTTCGTTGCTGGACGCAAAGTTGCCAGTGACAAGCAAATCATGAGATCAGCACATGAAGATAATACAAAGTGTGACACACACACATAGACACAACACAGAGCGAGTGAGGAAGTAGTCGACACGCACAAGTTGACACTCGCACACTGGCTGCTTTATCGCTCTGGACGATTCCACTCATGCTCTGTAGTTTCTCTCGGACAGGTGCATACATTGACACACAGACACACACACACACAGACACACACTGAAACTGCTCCAGTCAGCAGGACTGTTTTCCTCAACATGGTGAGTACCTCAAACTACTTTCTAACCATACGGAACAAATTATTATTAAGCCAGCAGCCTCTTATTCGCTAATCAGTGAAAAATGCGGAATTTGACAGGACTTATTTGAGTATCTAAAGACCGAATGACATGATTTCACTAAATGTAAAACTTGAGCCATTTTGTTTTACTTTGTGTGTCTCTTGCTTGTGCAACTTTGGCCATCACCTCTTATCAAAGTGGAAATAGAAATGTTTGCTTCCTCTTTGCTTGGAGCAGAGGACTTGACTCAAAGCGGCTTTATTTCAAAGCAGGGTTCGAAACTTTTCATTTCTATGTAATAATTTGTCATTTTGAGATGTGTATTTTCTTAAAGTGTGTTGCATTAGTCCAGGAGGCACTCGCAACTTTGTGGGGCAACACATGTTGGGTAATTTTTAAAAAAAATGGGTGGTTGAGAAACAAACAGGACACAGAGGGTAGTTTTTTGACTGATGTTGTGTTCCATAAATTCATTTTCGATGAGGCTCGATTTTTTATTTTTTTTTTTGCATTGGGGCAGGAGGATGCGTTGTCCCGCCTCATCTATATGTTTAATAATTTGACTTTTAATTCAGTTGTCAACTCATTTTTATTCCTCATTAATAATGCAAGTAGACCACGTTTTTAAATAATAATTTTCCAGATTGATGAAAGCATGGAGGGGATGATTAGCATAATATTATGATTGGTTTGTATTAGCCTTGCCTGTCTTGCTGCACATTAGCTTGACAGCTATTTTATTTGCTTCACCTTAAAAAATAACAATACTGAGTTTTGGTGGTCTTCCACAATGCGGAAAAAAAATTCTAATTGAATTCAACGGGTATAACTGACTTGACCATTATTCACCTAAGATTCATTTTCCCTCTTCATTGTTTGCTTTAATGATTTATGAAGTTGTGCATGAAGTGCGAGTTCATTTGAAGTGGTCATGTTTTGTTGCTGCCGTTTCATAGCAACGCCGCTGTTGCGTTATGACCTTAACTCTTATCTGCACTTTGCTTGGTCGTATTTTTGACTCGACAACAACAAAAGAGCCACCTCCTCCATTCTCTTCCAGGAAAACAAAGCTGACGTAAGGGCCATCATGGCTCGTTTTCAAGCCAACGCCGGGAGCTCCGACGAGAGCTCCCCGCCGTCACTAAAACACAAGCCGCCCGTCAACGCCACCCTCTCATCTGGTCCCGCCATCCCGTCCAAGAAACCGGTCTTGGAGAGTCTCTCGGGCGGCACTTTAAATCTACCGCCCAAACCGGCCTCCTACCTTAAAAGCACAACTAAAAGTGACACCGAGGTGCCGGCGGCTAACAAAATGAAAGCACTGGCGAGCCGATTTAACAACAGCCTGGAGGAGACGACTAATAAAAAACCTTTCCCTGAAAGAGGGCAAACATCTCTGAAGTCACCGGAAGCTACTAAGTGGCCTGAAGTCAAAAGTCCCGGAGCGAAGCCCATCCCCAAGCCTCCTCTGAGCACGAGCCTTTCGAACCCCAGACTTCCAGGTCCTAAACCGCCTCCGGCAGCATCTAAACCGACCTGGCTTAAAGAGGAGAGCAGCGAAAACCTGGCGCCGCCCAAAGAGCCTCCTCTGCCCCGCAAACCCAACAGCAGCATCATCAAGTTACGGCAGCAGAGCGAGTCCGACAAACCTTCGCCGCCGGCAAACGTCGAGACTTTCAAAAACAAACCCGAGAGTGACCTCAACGTGGACGCCAAAGCGCCTCTCAATCCCGCCATCCCTCCACCGAAACCCCCGGCCAGTAAAAAGCCCAGTTTGAGAATTCGGCCCGGTGCCTCTATTCAGAACACTGATATTGATTCGGAACCCAAACGCAAGCCGCTCCCAAACGTGCTCACATCGGGCCCTGCGCCTGCCAAACCAAAGCGACCCCCCAAAGTAGACTTGAGTGGCTTTCGAAAAGCAGCCGTGATCTTTAATGGTAAGTTGGACTATTTGCCTACACAACTGCAAACTACTCAAATTCAATTATTCCTATTTTTTTTATCATTCCTGATAATATAAATAATATAATAAGAAATGTTTTATTAGTGACTTAACAGCCACATTAGAGTCACGTATCGACTTCCTCTATTTGACCAGTCGAGTTCACAGTCCGTTTTCTCTCTCTTGGCTCCGCCCCCACGGGGTAAGCGCATAGGGAAGTTGTATAGAAGGAAGCAGGGAGAGTTTCGAGCGAGAGCTCTGCTCTTTATAGAAGGATGAGATAACATCTTTTTGTTTTCCTCTATATAGAATGACATGTATATGTATTTTTTTTTTTTTTAGGAAATAACGCCGTCAACAAACCAGTGCCCCCACCTCCCTTAACGCTTGGCACAAATCGGCCTGAGCCGCCTCAAAGTGCCCTTCCAAGTCTGCCTCCACGACCTTTGGGAACCATGTAATGCACGCACACACACACGTACACACACATGTCAAGCAAGGTTAAATTTTACACCTTACCTTGCAGTGTGCGGGAAGAATCGTATGACGATGTTGATGCTGTGAAGATCAACTCGAACCTTCCTCCTCCTCTGCCGCCATCCACAGGTCCGGTCGACACTAGAGCGCAAGAAATATGTCAAGATGATATGCACAATAATAAAGCAGATTTTTTATTTTTTTTGGGTTCCCTTTAGGTCATCCAAGCCTGAGGCTAAAGGTGACAAATGCACCATTCAATATGTTCACTGTTCTGTATTTTAACTCAAGGTTTGCTTGTTTCGATTTGCGTCCAGGAAGAAGATGATGACGACAGCGGCGATATGTACGAGCCTCTTGATGAAGAGGCGTGGTAAGAGAATGGAGAAGTCGGACTTTTTTTGCGTTATTTATTTTCTGCCGTTATAATTGTGCCTGCTCGTCAAAAGGGACCAACACGAGAAGAGAAAAGAAAAAGAAGAGAAACGACAACTTGAAGCCGAGAAGAAAGAACAGAAGGGGCGAGAGAAGAAAGAACAAGACGCCAGGAAGAAATTCAAGGTGAAATACAATTTGATCATTTTTGCGGACAAATTTAATCTAAGCGCTGTCATTATTTTGCATGTCAGATTGTGGGCGCCGTGGAGGTGATTCATCAAGGCAATGCTCGCGTGGACCACAAAGGCAGCAGGACGGAATTGGCGCTCAAGCGAGGCGACTGTCTGGACATTATTCGAGTCCAAGGCAACCCGGAGGGCAAATGGTTGGGACGAAAACAGGATGGAACCAGTAAGTTTGCTTTTCTTACTAGATAGCACACAATAAAATAATAATAATAATAACAATAATCCGACTTGATTCTGTTAAATTGCGACTTTAATACGATATTGTAAAAAGTTGCTGGTTCCTTTGCCAGTTGGCTATGTGAAGACAACTTCAGTGCAAATTGACTTCAACACACTGAAGACTCATCAAGCTCAGCAAGGCTCCACCAGCTCTGAACTCTACGATGACGTGGACGTGGCCTCGTCGGACAGCAGGTGGCGGGAAAAATTCCAAACTATTCGTAGCTATACATATATATATATTTTTTTACATATTGAATTTCTTAAAATATTTTTTGTTTGACTTAATTTTCCAACCTGTTTTCTCTCTACAGTGGAATCAGTGGCCAAGGAGGTAAAATGGCTCAACAGAGAATTTATTTCTCATTTATTCTACTCATTATAATAATCCCAAAATAAAAATCAAGTCACATTCAATTTGTTTCTTTCCCACAGTCTTTTTACCGCCTCCCCCAGCAGATGACGAAGTTTATAATGATGTCATCGATCCGGATTTGGATGTGAGGTGGGTCATGTCCAATAATGACACTATAGAGTTTAAAAACTGTTTAAAAATATGAAGCTGTATTATTTGGATGTTTAGTCGTCCTCGACCCAGGATATCTGTTAAGACGTTTGACCTCCTGAAGATTTTTGAGCGAAACAGACGTCCAGACAGCACTAAAGTGTAAAAATACACTCAGTAGTAAGACCGGTTCTCACATTAATCCCGTTAATCCATCAATCATCATAATCTCTCATGCCATCACCAACAGAAAGAGACAATAACTTTTTTGTTTTGATTTGTCACATTCTCTTTGCAAATTATTAATGATGTCATTAATCTTGCATGAGACTCCGCGTCCAATATTGATACGTGTACAATCAACTAATTATGTTGGCTCTCACTAATCTACTGATTATATTGCTGTTACTGATGCATGGCACTGCTCATACTGAAATTGTTCAATCCGATGTGCTAATCTCTCATCGTAAGCATGATCAACTAGATTTTTACAATGTGTCATTTCTTCTGATGTGCCAGACTGCCTCCACCCAGCCAGTTTACAGTCGGCGAAAGTTCAGGTATTTATAAATAAATAAATCAGATTATATTTATATATTAAATAAATTTATATATTTTTAACTCATTTGAAAAAACATTATTAAAATATATATATATATATATATATATATATATATACGTATTTCAGATACTTTGAAAATATGTAAATATAAACAAAACAATAATTCAGGTAGTCCACCTAATATTCCAATTGAAAGTGAAAATATTCAAAATATTAAATTTAAACAGTACACAAAATTATGATAAAATTATTATAAAATTATACACACTTTTTACAATATAAAAAAATAATGGATAATCTGGTCTTGTTTTCATTTCATTAGTAGAATAAAATAATTGAGTTAAGTTTTGGATAAAAGTAGACTAAAGGGATCATTCTGATATGCACGTATACTTTGTATTATTTATTGTAGATTGTAAGTGTAAATGTAAAACCTCACCTTGCCAATTCTTTCATGTGTTTAAAGTCGATGATGATCTCTACTATGATGTTGACGCCCAAAACCTGCCGCCTCCTCCTCCCATCAGCAGGTACAATCGTGAAATCCTTCATTCTTTTTTCCTCCCACAGGATTCACAGGGGCCCTTTTCAAATTCTGCCATTTTGTTTCCTCAGCATCCCAACCCTGAGAGGCAGAGGAAAGGAAGACGAGTATGACCCAAAGAAAATGAAAAAGTTTGACAAAGAAGAGAAAGACTTCAGGAAAAAGTTTAAGGTTTGTATTTCGGATCCCTCCACACGTGTATAGTAAATTAGCAAGAAGAATTCCTTCTCTGTGATTTCAGTATGATGGCGAAATTCAGGTGTTGTATCAGGTGACAGTCAGCCCCGCTGCTGTCAACAAAAAGTGGAGCGGCAAAGAGCTGGCAGTCAAACCCGGGGAGAAACTCGACGTGATCGTCAAGCCCGTCGACAACAAAATGATTTGTCGCAATGAGGAGGGCAAGTGTAAGTGTACAAAAGTATTGGGACAAACAATTGTGAATAAATTCTAATCTGTGTGTGTTTTGTCCATCACAGTTGGTTATGTTTCAATGAGCAACATTTGCATGGAGTGAGTATCAACAAAAATGTTCACGTTTCAAATAAAGGAGGGGCACATACAGAAAAGTGAAAAGAAAGCTGATTTTTTTTTTTATTTATTTACAGCGACGGCGACATTTACGACGATATCGGCGATGGTATGTTTTTTAATTATTATTTATTATTCCAAATTAAAAGCTCTTTTAATCATGATGGCGTATTTCTCCTCAGATTGCATCTATGACAACGACTGATGAACACCCCACATCCTGTGTAAAAACATACATGTCAAATATTTAAAATGTTATTTAATTGTGTTTGGATGTCTTCACTCAACTGTGTTTTGGCTACTTTTTTTTTTTTTTTAAATAATATAAATGGTAACAGTATTTACACTCTTCATTTTAATTTATGTGAAGGATATTCAAATGTTCTCAGGTTTGTATACAAAATGCTTCATTATCTTTCCCTGTGAGATGCCATTATAAGTTTAAATGACAAATGTTTTTCTGAATTAATGTATGGACTAATGAGACATACACAATATAAATGTCTATATTTTTTTCTTCGGTTCAATAAATATATATTTAAAAAACTATGCCTGTATTCATATAAACAACATGCATTTCCTGACTATTTTATCAGACTTGAACAAAGTCATATTATTATTTGTAATATAATAAACCTGCCCCCTTAGACGTCGGGGAAAACCCAAAAGGTGGCTTTTGTTGCTTGTATCAATATAATATAGTATATCTTACATCCTAGGCAAGAAAATAAAACAAACATGATGACGCCATTAGCCATTCAGCTTCACCTTGGGCAATTATTTCCACACAGGTGTGATTAACGTCAAAATAGAATCACAAATATATATTTTTTTCAAAATAAGTACTTTTTTGTTACCTTGTGGCCACTTTCGACCATGCTGAGTAACTTTTAACTGTTGTATTCGTCGTCTGACTCGTCCGTTTAGCTTCTTTTTATTTCACAAATATCGAAATGCGCTGCAAATTAATCAAAAATACAAATCAGCCGTTGGCCTTTTCCCCATCAAAGTAAAACTTCCGTCCGACAGGAAATTCAAAAATAAAAGGTACAGAATTGCAGTAAATTTAGCTAATAAAACATTTTTTTTTTTTAAATCTTACGTAGTTAATGGTTAAACTACATTTTGGCTGTACTTGCACTAACACTATTCAGACTGGGAGTAGGAGGGGCGCTGTGTTGTCTTTGAGTTATTAGAATAGAAGAAGAAGAAAAAGGCGGAAGTGAACGTCCTTGTCTCCAACATGGCTCCCCCCGTAGCAGTATCGCCACTCATCAAGGTAAAACACTTTTATAGATATTCTAACATCATACTACTTTTCATGACGGCACAATTTACCTATTTTATGACCCGTTGGGTGGTCAAGGTTGTTGTTTTATTTGCACGGTAAGCTAGTTTAAGTTTGTCCCGAGTAGTCTCCTGCAATGACATTGAAGTGTTTTACAGGTAAATATGCAAAAAAACACTCAGAAAATATATGAAAAACATCGCCCATATTTTCTGGTAAACGACTTTGATGAGCTACGTATATGTTTTGCTTCGGTAATTTTGTGCATAATTTTAAAGTTTAGAGTGGAATTCGCCCTAAATTACAAGTGTGGTTGATTTGAAAGTGCAGCGGATTGATGAAAGAAATTGTGCAAATTTATTGGTCATGCATATAATATTTATATATTTTTCAGACGGCCCGGTGGTCTGCCCTATTGCTCGGCGTCTTCTATGGCAAACAGAGGTTTGGTAAGTTCATTAACCCCTTCTGTTCCTTTGAGTACAGTATAAGAACCGTTTGTATTGTTAATATTTGTAATATATAATTATTAAAACCAACTATGACATTGTGAATATTCAGAGTACCTGAAGCCCATCGCAGCGGAGGAACGGAAGGTGGAGGAGGCTGAAAAGAAGGCTCGCGAGGAGCAGGAGCGCATTGCCAAAGAATTGGCCGAAGGTACCACACGGCAACGATATCATGACTCGGCAAATGTCTTTATTTCTGATATCACCCCCCCACTTCTGTCTCCACAGCCAATTCAGATACCATCCTCAAGTGAGCTACTTAACCTCCGTTATGTTCTAAATCAAATAAAAGATTGTTTTTCATGTGAGGTGTTGGAGTGTTTATAGTGATGCATGTGTGTGTGTGTGTCCTTCACTTAAAAGCCAGTTGTAATCCTGGCCTTGTTTAGCAGCAATAATCCCAGGATTGGGGTCACCCGCCAGCAGTAGAAAGTGCAGTGTGGACAGAAACACTCCACTCCAAAAGGTCTTGTGTCATTATGCAGCCATTACTCACACCTCGTGGTGTGACATTGTTGATTACACAACAAAAAAATGTATAACTCACCTGCAACCCGAAGTGCGATTGAAAATGAATGACTGGGTTGAAACCTAAAAATTGACTACAGTAAAATGAATAAATACTCAGGCTGTTTTTTTTTTTTTTTTTCATGACAACGGTGTATTTACATGGTCACTTTTACGCTAGCGTTGACTAGCAACCCAAAAGTCATCTGTACAATTGGGACACACTTACATACCATATGTACATACACACTTACACAGTCCAAGTATGGAAATAGAAATAAAACTAGAAAATGTCGCTTCCGATTCTCTTTCTTGATAAGCACCGATTTCCTGCAGACCACAATTGCGCCCCAATTTTTTTCCCCCTCGACAGAGCCTACAGTTCTCACCGAATTTTCCTTGAGAGTTTCAGCACACCGAGCAGGTCTTGGAACCGCCGGCGTTATCCACTGGTGGATGAAGGAAATAGTTACTAAAAATGCTATACATTAAATCACAACTTAAAATTAGTAAGCACCTTTACTAGCTGCAGCTGCCTGCTTTGCGGCCTTCTCATCCTCTATGACTTTGAGTTGAGCCTCATACTCTTCTTTTTTGGCATTCCACTCCTTCCTGTTGTTCAGGATTCCATCTAGCATGGGTTGGATTTGTGGGTGGAAGCGGGAGAACTCCTGTGCAAAACAAAATAATCCAATTAATCCTTTCACAATAAAATTTGATTTAACCAATCGAGCGAAGCATCACCTTGTAGACGAATGTGCAGACAAAGTCGATGAAACCGCATTGAAGCTTGGGGAGCTCTGCTGCTTTGTTCCTATCCATCATGGGCTGGTGGATGCAAAAGTGAGGCGGATTCGAACAGGAAATGAATCAGCAAATCATTTCCAATGACTTACAATGGGTTGTTGCTCCAGGACTGTCCTCTCCAGGTCACCTTGCTCCCAAAACTCTGCCGCCACAGACAAAGCAACCTGAACGACACAAATAAATATTCACGGCGGATGCTTTTCTAGAATTCCACGTGACCTCTCACCTTGCTTTGCACCTCCCAAGGCTTGGTGATGGCGGACAAGTCGCAAGCGGTCATCATCATAGCCCTGCGGTGAGAAACTTTAGCGACTAAAGTAGTAGCAGGAGGATTTTTTTGGGGGGTGTACTCACATGAGTATCTCTTTCCTGGTTGTTTCAAGAGACATGAAATCAACCCACTTTTTTTCGTCTTCATACGTGTGCGAAAGGTCCACAATCTTCTGGAACATGGTTCTCTTTCTAGCATGTGAGGAGAGGTATTATTGTTTATTCTCGTGTATTCTTTGTGGCGATTAACCTAATATGAGAATAATAATAACGATGGCTAACTTGAAATAAAGGGCCAGGTCGGTGGCGATGATGGCGATATCCGTGAGGTGAATGACGTGCTCCACCTGTCGTCTGTTCAGGTTCTGGTAGATGTTCAGTGACTACGGTTGAGGACAGAAAAGAAAGGAAATATTGTAGGTATATATATATTTTTTTTTAATAAAAAGACACTTGATAATTTTTACTGGACATTCTCACCTCATCAGATAAGAGAAATTTCCCAAACTCCAGATGGTGTCGTTCCAAGATGGAAGATCCATGCAGCTTAGCGAGAGGGTTGCCTGACCTGTTAACATTCAAATAACAGATTTGTTTTTTTTACAGCTGTCAAAATTAATCGAATAATCGAGTCATTATTTGGAGCCATTTTTAAAGATGGTCCATATCTTCTGATTTCAGGCTCTCAAAAGTAATCATTCTGATTTCTCTAGTCTTCCATTAAAAACAGCAGACGGATTTATCTTTTGTGTTTTATTAATACACTTGCTTTTATTTTGGAAAACAATGAGCTTCAATCCTCCTTGTGTAATATTGCTTTGCTGCTGTTTTATAATAATTGGTAAATAAACAATAATCAGGCAAAAATAATACAAATAAAATGTTATCCGATTAATCAATAGAAAAATCGATTCTAAAAATTTGATAGTGACAGCCCGAATTGTTTTTAAACATACTTAAATCTAGCAAATGAATCAAGCAGCACTTACTTGACCTGGTATAAATTGTTGGTCCCTCTGTGGTCAATATCATGAAGGAAGCCTGCTGTAATCATGGCCATGACCTCCAAGTCGGTATAGTACCGCTTCAGCATTCCCGTCTGGTCCAAAGACATCCAACACTAATAAAAGCTGCCTGCATTTTCATCTGAGTAAGCACGTCGATGAATACCGTCAAGAGCGTGAACATGGTTTGTCCCACATTGAAGCCATGGCGCCAGTTGTGGTACGTGATTCTCCTGTAGCCTTTACTGACAGAGTACATGAAGCGAACCAGCACCTGATGAAAACCGATGGAAGTTTAGAAGGCTCCGGAACTGTTTGATGATCCAAGTGTGAAATCACCTCCTGTGGGATTTGGAATTTCTTGACGACGCCGACTTCATAGTACATCTGAATACCGCACTTGACCAGTTCCATCTCGGTGCAGTTGAAATCCGAAAAACGGAATTCGTAGATCTCAAATTTTTTGATCAGAGGAGGTAGGTCTTTTTTCTGCGAATGGAAACATCTTTGACACGCTATATTCGACCCAAAATTTAGTTCTTAAAGTTTTTACCAAGATATTTAGAAGCTCGTCTTCTTCACACTCCCACGGTTCGCAGTCGTAGACCTCTTTGGTGTTCTGGGAGGGGATAGAAAAGCAAAGGTTCGGTTACCGCATGAGCAGAACTCGATTCAACCTTTGTGGGAACTAGAAAAAAGTACTGACCAGGATATTTTGAATTTCATCATTCCGACATTTAACGTGGTAGAGCACCATGTCCTGGGCGATGTCTTTACGGTTCTCCAGCTTGTTCATTTTGTCGTACGTGTCCGTGTTCAAAGCTGACCAGCCCAAAAACTGGGTCAAAGCCTTGGAGACAAGCAGAAAAGAGAACATCAGGACTTTGATTTTGGGATGGAGATATGAGAATCTTCTACCTCCATGAGCTGCTCGTCTTGATCGTCGAAAGGTTTTCCGTCTTTTCTGTTGTAAAAAGTGGCCACGCCTACAATCTCTTCCTTTTTATTGACGATCGGGAGGGAGAGAACATTCTTGATGGTCCATCCACTGCTGTCCAGCGCCTCAGACTGGATCATAAGAACAAAACAGATCGTGTTCACGGAGTGGTGTGTTTACCATCTTTCACCGTTATTCATCTCATACCTTGAAGTCAAACGTCTCGTCCGATCCGGCGTTCATAATATTGCAAATCTAAGGAGGATGAAAGAAGTTATGCTTAGGAAAACCGAGATTGAAGCGGATATTGTTGTCATGACTTGAAACGAGACTCACAAAGCCACTTTCAGCAACGTACGTGGGCAAGCCGCTGCTCAAGGCCCAATGATCTGCTGGTGGATTACTACATAATAAAAATAAAATATTAAAATTAAAAAGTTGTGTATTTATTGTTAGCCAAAGATCTGAATACATTTTGATCACATTTATTTTGATATTGTGAATCAAGTTAGAATGGCAGATAAAAACACATTTTCTTACGGTATTACTTTGATGTCTTCCTTCCCGTGTAGTATGTAATCAATGACTTTGTAGAAATGTACTTCCTTAAAAAAACAAATATATTATTACTTTATTGTGTATTTACGGAAGAGGATTAGGGCCAGTGAAGAAAAAAAAACGAGGGGTGACAGGATTCTGACTTTTTTTCCTTTACTTTATTCTCAGAATTCTGACTAAATTCTCTGAATTCTGAGAAAAAAAGTCAGAATCCTGTCACCCCTCGTTTTTTTCTTCACTGGCCCTAATCCTCTTCCGTATGTATTTTTCTTACTTATTCTGAAATAAAAAAAAATGAGCACCCTTCCGTCAGGTGTTAGAGGCCCAGCGTAAGGTGGCTGCTCTCCCATTAACACCGGCCATACGTCAAAGAACTCCTGAAAGACAGAAATGGAATTTTGTGTGGTTGGGGAAAAAAAATAAAGAAAGAAGGAAAACTCACCTTATCTTTGGTCATGTCAAGTAAGCCGACCGAGTAGCGGTCGCAGTTGAGGTAGGCTCGCACCGTGTACAAGGCCTTGTGGAACTGCCGCTCGATGTCGGTCAGCTCTTCAAAAACTTTGTTGGCGGACCACAGCAGCAGCTGGCATGTGCACAATAAATTAGAGCAAAAATTGATATTAATGCTCAATTTTATAAAAGGGGTGACTTTTATTAAGTGTAACATGCATCACCTGCCCTTTACGAGTCTCACAGCTATGGAGGTAACTCAGATGGTAGATCTTCAAGTTCAACGTGGCGATCTTCAGATACTTTGAAAAGAGCTGCAAAACAACACATCACTAAGAATGTTCCACAGTACAATTTTGTTTTAAATTTCTCGTCTCACATCTTCATCCTCATTAGTGAAATGTGGCCCCGTGGTCTTGTTAAGGGCCATGATCACGGCCACCATGTCTTTGCCATTGAGAATGGGCGTGGCCAGAACGTTCCTGGTCTCGTAATCAGTGAGCTCATCCACAAATGAGCTGAAGTACTGGTTCTGAAAAAGAACATACAAAACATTATGATTTTATTATGATTTTATGATTTTTTTACTATTATTATTATTATTATTATTTATGTATTTATTTATTTTATACTATTGTTTTATTTTTGTTATTATTATTATTATTATTATTATTATTATTATTATTATTATTATTATTATTATCATTATTATTATTATTATTATTATTATTATAGGTGAATATGACAACACTTTTGTAGTCTCATCATAAAGTGGTTCAAAATAACACAATCAAATACCACCACTTTTTTCTTTTGCTCGTCCCAATTAAATTTAAGAACAATGAGATAGTCACTTTAATTCAAATACTATTTGAGAATTATTTAGAGTGTAATTAACACAATTGAGCACATCTCAAACATATGAATAAGAGATTTTAGCACAAATATTTGAACCTGATGTAAAAGGTTAAAAATGTATGCCGACACGACTAAACTAGATCCATTATCTATTACTGCTGACTAAATACAAGCGCCGTGTAATCCACTAGAGCGGGTCTGCAAATAAATGGATTATGTCTAACAAGTGGATTAAACCTTCACTTGGTCAAATATAGCTGCAAGTGTAGCTGCAATCACTCATCACTGGCTTGTCTTCACCCAAAAGTATTAAAGTGATGACCAAGCACATATTATGTGTTAACCTAATTTTTTGCCTCTCTTTTTAAAAAAAAAAAAAATCAACGTTGTGTGGTTCTTCACTTGTCTTTGTTTTATATGAGAAAATTAATTGTGTGGGTCACACTATTTTCAAATGTAAATATTTTTAGAATATCCTCAATACAAACACATATAGGCCAAAAAATACATTTGAGGTGGTTTTACGGTGTTTTGCTGCCACCTAGCGGTAGTAATAAGGACGACATCTAGTCATTTTTGGTCCTCTTACCTCTTTGACATCCTTCACATTCACTGTCTTCTTAGTCTGGGCTACATGACCGACTATCCCCAAGTCCAGCGGGTAGACGATCTCAGAATCGGGCGGCACGACACACTCGTCCAGCTCGGACTGGGTGTTGACGTTGAAGAGTCTGGTGGCCAACTCGCCAATGCCGTTCCTCTGCCGGTACATGAACAAGCTGCAGCGGTCGGCGTGGATCAACGCGCTGATTCTCTTGAGGATCTTGAAGATCACTTTTTCCATGTTGATGTTCTCCTGCATGTCTGTGATCAGGTCATACATGATCCGACTTTCCTCCACCTGAGGAACAAAGAGAGAGTGATCTTTCTGATTTGGATTTTCATTTTCCAGTTGAATATTAAGACTACCTGGCTGAGTTCCTGGAGTTGGTTGAAGTCCACCTGTTTTTCCTGGAGTCCCGACACCTTAGATATGGCACTTTGGCTCATCTTCTTAGCAAAGTACTCCTTCGCAAAAGCCGGGTTCTCTTTGAGGAACTTCTCTACATCCTCCTTTTGCACGCCCATCTTTCCCTCTGTGTCAACGATGGCAGCCTCTTCAAGGCAACAATAAACCTCTTTCCTCTCACTAAGCTACCTCCAAATATTAAGAAACAAAACAAACTAACTAAAAGCTGCCGTGGGATCCAGTTTGGGCTTCTTTGGGTTAGCCGTAATAGTAATCCCCCCCTCGTGTGAGAGCCCTGATGAGAAGCAGAGGGCTGAATGCAAACAATCCTCCTGCCCTCAGCAGATACTTGTAAAGGTTAGCAGGGGATCTTCTAGTCAGGTGATCATCTCCTACTCCCACACAGGCACTGATCACTATCATAGAGATATCAGCTCAAGAATAGATTGGCATTTGGTCGAGACTTCTGCCAAAGCTTAACAGGGCCTTATTTGGATCCACTTCTTCATCTAGGAAGCATCCTAACCAGACTTGGACTCTGATCCCCCTCCCAAACATCTCTAATGGAGGAAATTAATTGTATCCATGCTACTGTAACATATTTTCCTATTTTGTGATTAATAAAGTTTTCCTTCTGTGTGCAAAAAATGAAGACTCAGCAAAAAAAAAATGATGGCCACTTCCAGGTCTGCCCGTGGAAGCTCTTTAAGTGCTTATTAAACAAGGCCTCCTCAAGCATAAGCCTGATTTAGTTGGGGCAGGTGCTGATTATCTCTGCACCACAACTCTTTTAAATGCCACGTCTGTTGTTGTTGTTCATACCTTTGCACCACAAGGGGGTGACAATGGATTGTGTAAGCTAGGTTTCCATCAGCGTATTAGAAAAGGTCATATTTAATCATCTGTTTCAAAAATAATATCCTACAACAGTACCAGTGTGTATGGCTGTGTTATTTTGCCAATTTGTTCCAGATTTAAATTGACACCATGATATTTAAATTTGATTTCATTTTGCAGTGTTTTAGTAACATTTTATAACTTAATCACGATATAAAAGATCTAAAAGGACAAGCATTTACTTGGTGAGATCAACTTATGCACATACCATCAAGGTGCAGTAGACACATTGACCACCAGGTGGCGGAAAGGTTTAGTATTTCGGGTTTTCTTTCCGATTCCTGCAAAGCCACGTCTTCTCCTACTTGAGAAAAATGTATGAAGAGTATTAAAGAATACAGAATGTTGTGGAGAAGAAGTCCAAAGGTTGTGTAAGAAAGGTTTCAGGAGTGCTATCACTAAATATATATTTCAAACCACTGGCGGAGCTAGGGTTTTTTTCATTGCAGGTGAGGGGGGGGGGGGGCAGGGGTCTGCGAAACACAAAAACATATGTTTTTGCACTACAAAAATAAAATCTTTCAGATAGATTACTATATAATATTATTAAATTAATCAAAACTACAAATTAGAAAATAAATAAATGCCTTTGAAGGAAGATGGAGAAAAACCTTGTTAGAAAATAACTCAAATAATTCCGAAAAAAAATAGCAGCTGTGATTATTTTCTATTTTACTTTTGACAATTATTGTTATAATCACATTTTTTCAGAAACTTTATAAACACAACAGCTTTTTATTCAATAGCTACAAGTTACGAAGTGAATCTATTTGCGTCCGCGAGCCATTTCAGACCACACAAGACGGATTACATCCCAGTGGAGAAAAAAAATAGATCGTCTGACTTGATTGGCTTGTATGTCGTCTGTCTCGCCGAGGATGCCCTTTAGTGTGTTTACGTGAAGCCCGTGAACTTGATGTCCTTTATGTGGCTAGCTTTAATCAGGAGACAAGCTCAGCAGCAGACATTTTGGGATGGTTTTCGTAACGCCGCGACATAATAATAGCAGTAATCTCAGGTGGCCGAGGTTAATCTGGGAAGTTCATTAGTTCACACGTGGGGAGAAGATAAGTGTTTTTTTATTTTTTTATTTTGGGGCTATTATAATAGCTCATTCATTCGGGAAGCAAAAAATTAACTTAAGTAAGTTGTTGATCAGTGTCGGAGTCTTTGCAGATTTGAGCAGGGCAACTTGCAAAATTAGTGACATAAGAGTCTAGATTTTTTTTTTTTTTTAATGGTCCTGTAAATCTCAGGCAAGTTTGAACACAGAAGCCATCTTAGTCTAAGGACTTCTAGAGATTACCTCTAGATTTAAGCACCTTATTTAGTTCCCGGCAATAAAAATAAGTCGTAAGCTGGTCTGTGTTGGGCTGTATATAAAGAGACGGGGTTGGACACAAGACCCGATCGAGTCTTTGGACACATACAAGTGCTTCTTGCTGATATTTGTATACAAAGAAGGTAAGAGCAATTTTGGTGAATTGATTGTCTGAAATGGAATTTTCTGTTCACCCCATGATGTGATTCCAGAATGGCGTCCAAGAAGCTGGCCCTCCTGCTGGTTGTTCTGTCCTGCATTGAGAGTTGTCTGTCCACCTCATGCGTGGTGGACAGCTTTTCCGTCAAACAGGACTTTGATCCCAAGAGGGTAAGTATATCTGTAAAAGCTTCACAGATGGGAAAGAAAGAAAAAGCAAGTTCTTGACTGATTAATCTTCTGCATCGTTCAGTATGCCGGAAAGTGGTACGCTCTACAGAAGAAGGATCCGGAAGGATTGTTCCTGCAGGACAACATCTCGGCCGAGTACACCATCGATGATGACGGTAGCATGACGGCTTCTTCCAAAGGACGTGTCACCCTTTTTGGGTTAGTTGGACATTCCAGTTTTTAGAATTCTGTTGTCCTTTTTTTTAGACCTTTCAAATGTCAGTCAAAAGATGTAAAATCAGAAATGCTTGGCCACATTCTCTGCAATTTCCGCTAACAACCCAGGCTAAACTTTGCTACTAGCCAAAAGAGGGAAAAAAAACAGAAGAAGTAGAGAAGTTGCTTTCAATAATGAAAATTTCCATTTGCAGCTTCTGGGTGGTATGCGCCGACATGGCCGCCCAGTACTCCGTCCCTGACCCCGCGACCCCCGGCAAGATGTTCATGAACTACCAGGGACTGGCCAGCTATCTGTCCAGTGGAGGCAAGTATTAAAAAAAAAAATTGCACATCTTCTTGCTCTTTCCTAACCGTACGTGACTCCTAAACTTCTCCAGGTGACAACTACTGGGTGATCGACACCGACTACGACAACTACGCCATCACCTACGCTTGCCGCACTGTCAAGGAGGACGGCAGCTGCGATGACGGCTACGCCCTGGTCTTCTCCAGGAACCCCCGCGGCCTGCCCCCCGCCATCCAACGTGTCGTGCGCCAGAAGCAAGAAGACATCTGCATGGTCGGACAGTTCCAGCCCGTGCTACAGTCCGGAGCTTGCTAAAACCGGGAGTGGACAAGCGAGACGAGGCTTGAAAGCAAGAGTGATGTGAAAAAGAACTGATGTCATAAAACCTTCATACCTGGAGTCCAAGTTTAGGACGTTCTTCGGTGGTCTGTGAATGAATGTAACATTAAATATGTTTTTTTCTAAAACCACCATCTGCCTTCGTTTTGTGAATGCATGAAAATTTGTACCCTGAGGCTCGGAAATGTGCTGAGCTGTTGATCCCTTCTTGATCCCGTAAGAAGCCAGACATGTGTGAAACACAGAACACCAAGGGGCTTAACTGGTGGTCTGATGTTTTCACATTTTAGTTATGCTAATTTTACGGTAAGCCAAGAGGGTAAGGATCATATTTGTCATTTTGAATTCAACAGTGGTCGGGTCTTGCTTTTGGTAACTATAGAAACCATCAGCAGCATATAAAAACATCATCTGGAGCAGTTTAGAATTACGATTCATATTTATCCATGAAGCCAATAAAAAAAAGAACATAATTTAAAGAAAAATTAATTCAGAGTGTTAAGTATAACTATCACTCAAAAAAACAAGTTCGATAAAATATTAAGTAGGGCAGGTTGGCAAAATATTTTAATTTATGCTAACTAACAATGTTGCCACTAACATCAATAAATTTTAAAGATGTTCCAACATGACTGTTTCAGCCCCCCCCAAAACAGTTGTGTTTTTTTTCCAATGTACCACAAACTGGAAAAAATATATACATATTAATTCCTTAATATCATACATCTTATTAGTATATCTAATGGATAATAGTGCCTTTGCATGAAAGATCACAATGTCAAAATCTGAGTTCTCATGTTACGGCTCCGGCGCACAATTTTGCAGGATCTCTGTGTGAAAAAACCTGGTGCTATTGATATGGGGGTGAAAGGGCCCCACGTGTAAAAGGGGCTTATTGTGAGTGAGTGGCTGACCGAAACGCTGTGTATTAGCCAACAGGCCAGACTTAAAGACTTAAATTAGCTTAGCACTGATGGGATCAACTGTGTGAACTTACTCATCACGAGGAAAGCTTTCATTCTCAAAACAAAAGAATTAGACTGTCCTTTTTTTTTTTTTTACATTGTGGTAATTCTGGGTGTGGTTGTCATCTGTTATTTTAAAACATCAGCAGACTACTTAATCTATTTAATCTGTGATTTTACGCCCTTTTTTGTCTCCAACTCTGTTTGCCTTTATGTCTCGTATAACAAATTAGGTTGATGATAAGAGTGCATGATGTCATTTATTGAGTGAAACATTAATACAGGATGATTTAAACTTTCTCCTTGCACGTACTATGGTAAACTTTGCTACACGAAGAATATTATATAATATTTTTTCGGTATTCTTTTGTAAAACGCTTAGTTAGCTGCCCTTTTCACCTACCAGTCTAATAATCTTATATAAGAATGGTGTTAGCACGCACGGCTATGTTAGAGTACATTTCATAATACAGAAAGACGAATAATGCCCACGGTAATGAATAAAGATTCATATTTCTCAAATACTTTTTGCTTTTTTTTTTATGATCTCCTAAATGCACCTCCTATTTCTTGGTTTCTTCGATTTGCTCCACCTCGCTGGATTCATCCACCACTTTTCCGTTGACCATCGTCTGCGTCACCACTTTGACGATCTTCCTGGTGCGAACATCGGGTTCTTCTGTATAAGCAAGCAAAAGACATAAAAGTGAGTGAGGATGTTACAATAAGATATTATTACTTACTTTGGATGTGTTGAAGACTAAAAGTCTTTTTCTCAACCTGTCAATAAAATCAGTCATATGTTTAACATGATAAAATAATTCATGTTGAATAAAATGACAGTACAATTTTGTCATTTTGGCTCCATTTAAGAAAAATCTGCATGCATTTAAAATTAATCATCAGTTTCTAAGAAACATAATTATTCTTATTAAATAATAACTTTTATTTTTAATTCATTTACTGCCACAGTGTTGCTATTTTGTTTTGTAGGTGAATGAGTATACTCACTTTTTGGTGGTGGCATTTCCTTAAGGCTGGAAAAAAGCATGAACTTTCTTAGAACATAAATAAAAATAAAATAGCCACTTTGAAAAAAATAAATAAAAGCACAGCATTAGCATACACTAAAAGCTTTTTATAAATAATAATCTTTGTAAAGTAAATAAAGTACTTACCTTTCCTCTCCCTCCAGCAGGCGCCTATAGGTGGCGATCTCCATCTCCAGGTTCTGTTTGATGCGCAGGAGCTGCTCGTAGTCGGTCTTGGTGCGCTGCATGTCCAAGCGGAGCTGCGAGAGGTCATCTTCCAGCTGGTTCAGGGTGACCTGCAGACGCTCCATCTCGCCAGCGTACTTGTGACTAGTTTCGCCTAGGTTGCCCTCCAAGGCTGCAACCTGAAGGTGGAGATATGTCATTGTTTTTGTTTGTTTATTTATTTATGACTTTGCCACGCAGCCAATCACCTGCTTCTGCAAACTTTCCAGCTCCACTTCGAGGTTTTGAAGAAACCGCTGCCTGTCCACCAACTCGCTCTGGGCACCTCTCAGGGCCTCGTTGCTCTCCTTCACGTCGTTCTGCACCGTCTCCAGCTGAGAAGAACAATAATTACTGGATAATGAAAAGACACGCCAAGCACATGAGCGGACAGCTCCCAGACCTTCTTGCGGTACCAGTTCTCGGCATGTTCCTTGTTTTTCTTGACGATGCTCTCATATTGGATCCTCAGTTCAGACAGGACGGCTCCCAACTCAGGTCCCTGGGCCGAGTCCACCTCCACGTTAACCTCATCCCGGGCTATACGAGACTTCATCTGTTCCAGTTCCTGCAGAAGCAGAGATATTGCTTTTCTAATGAATTCAGTGGATGAATAAAATAACTTTTTGACACTATTAAATTGTATTTTGTGCTAATACATGAGTCGCACATGTAGAAGAGGTTTAATGAGAATGTGAGAGCATCTATAGTCCATTATTTAGATGTTGCTCATCAATAGATGATGAAGGAAGGCTTAAGTTACCATTTGAACATAGAAAAAGCAGAGGATCCACATCTTATTCCCTAATAAATTGAATAACTATGCACTGCAAGTTATTTGCACCGAAAAATGGTAACGTTTTTGTCGATAAGGACAGTTTTGTACTCGTAATACGTTTCCTGGCTATAATATATCTCACATAGGCTGAGTGGATAAAAGTGGCTGGCTTAGCGTAATAAGATCTACCTGCTCTTTGTGTCTGCTGTAACCAAAGGATCCCCCAAAAGACCACTTTCAGCCACCAAATTAGGTCAGTCAAATATATACAACCTTCGTGCTATTTGAGTGGGAACGAAAATGACCCAAAAAATAAAATAAATGAAATAATTGTTTCAATATTTTTGCATTGACAATATGTTTCCAATACAGGGCAAATAATGTTTTTACCTAAGGATGACTGAAATGGAAATTAAAAGGTGGAGCCCAAAATGACAAACAAAGCACATAGACTACCTCCTCGTGGTTCTTCCTGAGGAAGTAAAGCTCCTCTTTTAGGCTGTCTAGGTCGCCCCTGAGGGAGGCGATGATCTGGTCGTGGTCGCTCTTTGCCTTCTTCAGGGCCACGCAGTCTCGCTCCACTGACTGACACATCACCAATTCAGTCTCCCATCTAATGAAACAGAAACAGATTTGTCCAGGAAGTATATTTTTGTGTTATCATTAACTACTCACTTGATCCTAAAGTCATCAGCAGCCAGCCTGGCGTTATCAATCTCCAACATGAGACGAGCATTTTCCAGGGTCTTCTTCCTCACCTGATAAACATTAACAGGAGGTGAATGTGGTCTAACTAGACCAAATATTACATCATTTTTATTTCCCTCAGTGAGCAGTGTAACTACATGTCGGCCATCTAGTGGTGATTTGTGAAATTACAACTGAAAACTAGTTTTTTGCTTTTTTTTTAATTAATCAAGGGGGCGGGGCTGCTAAGATATTGGAGTCTAATATTACCTCCTGCTCAACCGCATGAGCCTGGGCCATCATGGAGTCAAGGTCATGGCCTTTTGGAATGCGCTCAATCATCACTTGCTTGATCTTCATCTCCAGGTCGGCGTTGGAGTGTTCCAGCGTGTGCACCTGCGAGGACAAAAAGAGCTCATACGATCAAAGCGCATCCGTAATATCATATCCACGTCTTCCGCTTGGCTGCCGACCAAAAAGCCTAACACAAGTCTACCTTGTCCAGGTACTTGGCCAGACGGCTGTTGAGACTCTGCATGGCCTCTTTCTCGTTGGCGTTGTTGCCGTGCAGCCCGTTCAGCTGCAAGCTGGCCGGCCCGCTGAGATCATGGCTGATCGACGCCGATCGTGTCAGCTTGCCGCCGCTGGCGAACGGGATGGAAATCCGGGTGCGGCTGGTGTCCATCAGGGAGCGGCTGGTGAAAGACGGCTGACGGCTTACGGAGTAACCCCGAAGTGACATGCTCGAGGCCATGATGAGGCGCTGTGGAAAAATGATGCAGAGGACATAAATTGAGGCCGATAAAAAATTGCCAGATGAGTCATGAGCCTACTTCCACTGTATGTTATGACATCATAAACTTTCAGGTCTAATAGACTTGACATTCTCTTCCCTGGTGTCACCTTACTTTCTGTACATTGGACAATTCAACGTATGGATGTAGGACAGTCGGCCTTTGTGTGTGTGTGTGTGTGGGGGGGGGGTATAGAGGTTTGAGGTTTGTCCGTGTGCGCTGGCCCGGGTTCCTTTCTCAAGAGAGTTCTAGAGGTGGATTAGCCGTCAAGGGAACCTCTCTGTGTGTCTGTCACTTGATCCTGGCAACGCGACAGAGGAGCCATCAGGGGACAGACGGACTCCTTGTTCACATGAGAAAATGATGGGCTAAATATGATTCACGGAACATTCCGTAACAGAGATAAGCCATGGCTTTGTTGGCGACAAACACACTTTTGTTTTGATGTAACCATTTTTTTTAAGCCCTATGTAAGCAGTGACTGAAAAACATGCGATTTTTTTTGTTGTCACTTGATGCGGCTAGATCATTTTCAAAAGCGGAAACAATGAATAAAAATAAAAGATGTTTGGAACTTACCAATATGTTCTCAAGATGGAGAGGACAATTAAGCTGAAGGAGGGCAGCAGGGGCTGTGTGCTGCTGATGCTGCAAGGTGAGCTTATATTCAGGTGAGCAGGAAGTGGGCGTGGCCTGTAAACACCAAATGAAGGTGTTGCGCAATAGACAGAATTTGCAATGCAATTTAATTGATTAAATTTTATCGCTACAAAAAAAAATCAGTGAAATTGTATGAATGTATTTAACATACTAAAAATATGCCTTTGATATTGTTTTAGCAATGTTAGCATGGCAAAGTGTCTCGTGTGTCACACCGCTATTGAATGTCTCATCAGTGTTTCACTATTGTGGACGCAGACTCCAATTGTACTTCCCCTCGCATCGCTGTAACTTGAACATCCGTTTCAGTGAATTATTAAACCAGAAGAATGAGGAAACCATGCACTGCCATTTAAAAAGTACGTGTTTATAACTGTGGCTGCAGTGGTCTATGCAAATGAGCTGGGTATTGAAGCACGGAGCTCATTTGTTTGCCACAGAAGCTGATATTACAATTTCAATGAGATGCAAATATCCCACTTCCAGCATTTGCATCATGACCCTAATCAACATTTTTTGTGTGGGAAAGACAAAAACAGGTTTGTGGCCTGTGTGGTGATGAGATGATTTGTCTTAAAAGCGGCAGAAAGAAAAAAAAAAGCACAAATAATGTAGTGATTAAATCTCTTATCATACTCAACATGCACCACTTCACTTTAGTTTATCACACACATTTTTTTTTCCTTTCCTTTTGTTGAGAGGGAAGAAATATGCAGGATAAAAATGAAGGAAATTTCATTTTGGAAGTAGACTTCAATCATATGCTATCATATAAATATATTACATAGTGAAAGTGAAATGTACAGTCATGACAATACGAAAAATCAGTCTATTCCATATCAGCAGTTACTTCTCCCTGCCAAAAGAGGGCAGCAACAAGCTAACTTGCCCATCTTATTACATCTTATTACGTTACATTATATTAGAATGATAAAGAAAATAAATAATAATAATAATAACTGTAATAAATTAAGAATGCCAGTTTCCAAAGTAATGTTCTGAGATAGGCTAATTATAAATAAATACGCAGACATATAAAAAACTTCTAAGTTATAGTGTATGGGCAGTACTAAATTGCCTTTTTAATAGCAATTAATTCTATTTACTTTAAATATAAAATGAGTGTCTATCCATCAAACTATCGCCCCATCCATGACGCTACTTTATCTTTCTATATCATCTACTGCAGTGATTCTATAATGTGGTATGCAGGCTCCCCCTGGTGGTATGCGAAAACAAACTTAAATAAAATATTTCTTAAAAACACTTCAACTGTAGTTACCGTTAACAATATGTTTGCATTTAATTTTTATTTGTTTGTTAATGAAACAGCGGTGTACAATAATATTTTAAAAAGTTGGTTTAAAGAATTTATCTTGTTCTCTTTATGGTTCTCCTGCCATTGATCGATCTCGCTATCAATGTACAAAAATGAGGTTAAACATGAGCTAAATCCACTGTTATCCTTTAACTTTCACTTCCTGCTTTTCTCCCCGACAAAGTTTGGCTGTTAAACAAATAAACGGGTGATTAAACGAGCAGGATGCCAGGATACTCCCGGTGACCCCACTTGACTCCCTGTGACTCCTGTCACAAGTGATCATGTGATCCCCTCGGCGGCGCATGCGACTTGACACCGAGGCCAAGCCGCCAACTATGACCATCAGGTCAGGTCCACCCCAAAAAAAAAAAAAAAGAGAATATGCCGGACTTGGAGCATGACTGAAGCCTCTCAATAGCTCCTCAAGTGATTACTTCCTGTTTTAGTTCAGGTGCTACCTTTCATTTTCTTGCTGTTTATTTATTTACTTATAATTTTGAAACACATTTTTCCCCCTTTTTTTTTTTTACTTAATTCCAGGCATGTTAAGAACCACTAAAAAAATATAGGTACACACAGCGATTCCTTTTATTTTAATTTTGTGTGTGTTTGAGTTAATTCCAGCACTAAGCACAAAAAAGTATTATAACCACAATTTGCTCATAATTACTTGTTACAGCATTTTATCTTGATCTCTAACAATGTGATCATTAGAATAATTCCATATTTACGGAGTGATTTTTTATTTTTTTTTGGAAGCCTCAGACTGATGGCTCTTGGGGCCCCAACGTCAGTTTGATGGTGTGCCCACCAGCTATTTTCTGATAAGATACAAATCAGTGGGCAAGAAAAAAAAAAAAAAAGCACATATAACAACATATGTTAACCACTTTGTGTAAAAGCACGCATTGGCCCCCACCATATCCTGAGTGCTGCTTTTGTGTGTCAGACAAACATCAGCGTGCATGTTTGTGTGTGAGTGCAGATGATGATTTCAGAAGGCTTGTGATATTTTAGATATGCATCTATAAGCCGAGCTGCTGAGTGGATGGGAAGTTGAAAGGAAAAAGTGACGCATGTGTGTGTACCTTTTATTTAAGTGGAAAGTTGGCAGGGAGCCCAGCGTTGTCCTCAACATGGCCCGGGGGATGTCCTCCTCCTCTTCGGTCCGACCCGAGTGTGGCCGTGCCTTGCTCAAGAGCACAACTTCGATCGACTTCCTCGATAAAAAATCAAAGACAATCACAATTATTCTATTTTTACTTCTACAAACAATTACAACCACATAAGAAAATTCGTAACAATATTTTGGGGAAATGAAATTAAATAGACTTCGGGTTAAAAACCAATAGATTTGTTTTTAAAAATTTAAAAAATAGCACATTCAAATAGAGATATACATTTTATAACTTTTGTTTTTTGGGTTGGGGCTCAACAAGTAGCCAAGAAGTCACCCCATTGGTCTGCTTCAGTTGTCATGGCAACAAAGGCAAGCATGGGCTAATTTCAGCGAGACAAATCAGGTAAGCTTTACTATATACTGCAATCTTAACATCGGAGTTTATTTGAGCAATAATTATCTGTTATTAGAAATTATGATGACATTTGTATTTTTTCACTTATAAATCATAAAATAAAGTAAATACAAATTTGAATAATGGTGAAATGTTTATGCCACGTGAAAATGCTGAGACACGATGCTCCTAATGGTTCCAAAAGAAAACGCTTGACTAAGAGGCGGATCAGCTCGTCGAACGGCCCCAGAGTGCACGCAAGCGCGAAAATGAACTCCAGTCCCTCCAAAATCCCCAAATAAATCTTATTCTCCAGCTAGGATTGAAAAGAAAAAAAATGTGAAGTTTGCCGAAGAGACGTGGACATAGAAGACTTTAATGACACAGCTCTGTGATGCTCGGCTAATGTGATCATTAGATGTTTGTTTGGAGGAAGATGCTCGGCTTTCCTTCCTTTGGGGCCATTAAGAGCTGGCAGCGCGCCCTTTTTTGCCTTGTTGTCTAAACCGGGCCTTTTCATATTCATGTACCATGTGCTGCGGTTGCTAGTCCATGTGTTTTTGCGTGTGTGCATGTGTGTCTAATAATGTTAACACAAAATAAAAATGTATTCATATTTTCAATATTTTGGCCACCTTGTCAAATGTTTCAGAGTCAACTGTCAGTATAAGATTTTGTGATTTAAATTAAAATTATATATTTTTTTAATCGTACTTTTAGAAAAAAGTAGTTTGTAAGATATTTTATATGCAAAAAAAAATAAAGTTGAATTTTTTGGGAATTAATTCCAGGGTTCTAGAGTTTTTCTATTAAAAATCTAAAATCTTAATCTCTTATAATTAACACAATTCTTTTCAGAATATTAATTTTTTTGCATTTTTTCTTACTTTTTAAAATTATAGAATAATAGTAGGTCTAAAAATTAACAAACAAAATTAACAAGCTACAAAGTTAAAATGAAAATAAAAAAATTGAGAAAATGAAGTCCCCTGGGTCATAAATCTGATTAAAAAATCCTGCCACACTTTTGGAGTACAATTATTATTATTTTTACATTTAGCCATTTCTTGCCTGAAGTTGTCGATCAATATGGCCGCCGAGTGATGAATATGCACGAGGCGTCTTCCTCCTCCTCCTCCTCCTCCTCTTCGGCGGCGATGGCTGCGGAGGCCCGGTAATTGCCGGTCGTCAGGGGTGGCAGGAACCGTAATTTGCATCTCGGGGATCCTGCAATCAGCGTTCTATTCATTAGTGCGCCTGCCGCTTCATCTGCTGGCCACTCAGAGCTGCCAATCTCCTGGCGGCAGCCAAAGCATGTAGGGGGGGGGGGATAAAAAAAAAAAAACAGCAAATGGGGAAAAGTTTCAATTACAAGCCGTGGCCGCGCCGAGTGGTGTAACACGTCTCACACCCTATATTTAGACGGGTTTTTATGCAGGTGATTGACTGGTGGCGCTTTGTGGAAGGAGAATTGGATGAAGAAAGCTCAATGAAAGCGTATAATGGCATGAATGTTCAATCACCGCCGCAGCCCAAATGGGGACTTTGTCTGCGGCCGCATGAAGTGGAGGCCGCAGACCGGCGGGACAAGACAGACGATTGTCACTCAAAGCTATTGTCTCATCGAGATTACACGAGATTTGATTTGCGTCTTTTGTGGCGCCACGTCGCTCGCTTTCATGGGTGGCTTGGCGGTTTGACTCTTGATGTTGGGAATGCACTGAGGACGAGTTTGCGATTGTATGATCTCGTATTGTTTCGTTTGTACTGTCACTGTTTGTTTCTCAGGAAGGGAGTAGAATTTTGTCTAGATATAGATGTCTATGATTAATCAACAAATGTTTTTATGATGGTATAGTATTATGTTTACACTCAACATCTTATCTATTGTATTTTCAATTAAATGTATTAGCAACATCAAGCTAAAGTGACAAGCTAACCTAGCTAGTTTAGCTTCACTGCGCGGACAGCTAGCTTGCCTGAACGTCGTAATCATGTATCTTGCAGTATCTTTGAGATTCAAACCTGTTGCTATCGTTAAGTTTTCATCAAAATGATCATCTTTGAATGCAAATGTATTTTTTTTTTTTTTTTTGGTGACACTTGCTAATACACACTCAATGGACATATTTGGTACACCTGCACAAAGCGGGTGGGCCCAAAAAAGTTGATTTTTTTTTTTTTTGCTATGAATGTAAACTTAGTCGCACTCGTTTTTGATTGACATTGCCAGAGAGGTGTTGCATTACCAATGTGTCAATCATTGTTTTTCTATGAGCGTGTCAATCAAAGGGGTTATGCAAAGTTCCTGGCCATGTTTTACCAACCCCACTCAGTTTGGTGGGCATTAATGATGTCAATAAACATCTCTTAGATCATAAAAGGAGAAGAATGAAAAAAGAAATCTTCCCAGTTTGCACAGAATGTGTTACACAAGGTCATAAACTGTTAGCGCCAAACCAAATTTCATTCAGATCTAATCCAGATTACATATTTAGCAGATTAGCAGGAGCGGGGGTTGCATTTAACACATTCAAACACTTATGCGTGTCAAATCTAATCAGATCATGTTTGAATTTGTTTGCTTTTATAGGATCCTTTTTCTTTTTTTACTCTGAGTGCCTGCCTTGTATTAAGAACTGTACCTAATGTTGTGACCGCTGAGGGCATGAACTGCAGGATTTCTGAAGCAATCGTGTAAAGAATTTGTAATCAAAGCAACGCACACAATACTATTGCCTAATAATAGCCTGGATTTATTAAATGCAGTGCAATTACGTTGATTAAAAGCAACACAATGCAGAGCATCGGCGGGTATTAGCGAAGCAGCGTGATTTGTTTTATCAAGACATTAGGAGGAAAAGTTGAATAAGGTTTTGTTCCTCCCGCATGGAAAAGGTGAGCGAAGCCGAGTCACCGATGACCATAATCACGTCTCAACTTGACCTTGGGATGAACCTGTCAATGCCCGAGCGGGGAAATGCCCCAATTTCCCATTTGACTTGGCGCGCTTGATCTCAAATCACAGCTCATTTCTCCACGCATGAGCACATTTCCTCCTCTCACTCATGACAGGCTTTTTATTGCCTCGGCACGGCACCTTTCCACCTCGCCGGGCGAGTCGAGCGTCTGCCGTGGCAGAAACAACAAAAACGACTCTGACGGATCTCTGTCGAATTATTAAAGACGGCGCTCTGATGATTCTGCAACCGGACTCCGACCAACCGTTCTCCAGATGACTGCAATAACACTATTACACTTGCCATCATCGTGTCAAAACACCTTTCGCTGTCAGCCTGTCTGACCAACTGTCAAAACCGACCCCCCCCTTCTTCCCACTCTTTATCCGCTCGGTTGTGAAAAGACAAGAGAGGAGCGGTTGAAAGCGAGGTGAATTCCTGGGTGCACCTTGACACGCACCTGTCAGGGACTTTAATATGGCGTGTGTGCACGTGCAAAGGGGAGGGGTGAAGAGAGGGAGCGTGGAGCTCAGTGGGTGGCAAAGGAGAGCGATGGCTGCTTCTGACAGGAGCTATTTGGCTAATCCAAAACAACAGCTGTAAGGTAAGGAGGGAAGGGAAGGGAAGGGAAGGGAGGGGTGGAGGCCATACAGGAGGTAACAATGAAACCAGCGTGCAAAAACCTCTTGGCATAAAAACAGTCGAAATGTGGGAGTTTATAGTATCGCTAAATTTGAATCGGTTCCTCTCAGCTGCCTGCTTGTTTTGCCTCAACATTGTTCCAATTCTTCTTTTTCAATTTTTTCCACAACCAGGGGTGGATATTCCACCATAGTTTCAGCAAAGCTCCTCAATTCCATTGTAACAGGTGGATGAGAATAAGTGACACTTTCTGATTGGTTGTTTTTCCTTGAGCGTGGTGGTTTTTAAAAAATATCAAACTTGAGATGAGGCCTGATTTTTCCAGAGATCATTTTACAAAAGCACTACTCCATTTTCACTCAATTTTGAGTTTTCAATTACATTTTTCTTTTCTTAACTGTATATTGCATGATGTATTTTGATTCTGACTCTTCTGCCCAATAAATAAAATGGCCTTGCTTGCAAAAAGCAACACACAGTGGAGTGATGTCACTTTGTTGGAGGGAGGCGTTAAGGGAGGACAGGCGGCCTGTCGGGACGCCATTGAGCTGCACCCATTAGCGTCCGAGGGGCAGGTGAGAATGATTACGCACAGTACGCTCGTCACGCATGTACTGGCCTTCATTAAACATCTGGTTGAGTTTTGTCCAAGGGGGAAGCCGCGTTAGGGTGGTCCACTCTCCTCCAATGCATCTGTCCTGTTAACACGGGCCGGGCCGTCAGCGTTCGAACGTCTTAACATCTCCGGTGGGTGCCGCAACACGACACCTGCTCAGCCCACCGCTGACTGCATAATTAAAACGATTACACCGCGAGTTTGTGAATGCGCCGCAACATTTCATATCAATTCACCGATATAAGGTACAACCAAGCACCCATAAATAGAGTAAAAGCATTTTCACCGGTAGAAGCAGCACTTCATTCGCTATACTGTTAGCGCAATTGATTGGATCTAACAAACTTGAATGCAGCTTTGCTTACCTTTAGGCTTTGACATGATACATAGCAACACACACACACACACCCATAACCTTCCATATTAATCCACGAGATCTAACCTGGAGTCTTCTTTAGAGTCACTTTGGGAACTTTAAACATTGCTTTCATGTCTGATTGGCCCTGAGTTCTTTAGTGTGTGTGTGTGTATCATGCTTTAGTGTGTGTGTGTGTGTGTGTGTGTGTGTGTGTGTGTGTGCCTAAGTAGCAACAGATGCTGCTTGTGACCTCAGAGGCTTCCTGGAAACTCAAATTTGTCAAAATGAAGCAGGAAAAAGAGAAGGAACGGCAGTTTAGGTAAATGTAACTCATACAGGACACACACACACACACACATATCGCATACACACACTGTACGCCATGCAAACCAAGTTTTTGGGGTTCTGTTACATGACCTCACGAATAATCAGAAATTGTACACATGCGGCATCAAATAGATGATAAAATGTTACAGGTATGTTGCAACAAAAGTGATTAGGCCTCCAGTTCTTATTTAAATATATGTATTAAATATATTCACACTTTCAAGTTATTTTTAAATTTGCAAATTAAATGAGTACAGATCTGGCAACAACATAAAATGTTGAAAGAGGTCTAATATGTCTTAATTTTTTTACAAATATTTTTGATTGTTATGGGCGTAGCAGGTGATATATTTAAGTTGATGGAGGGATAAAAATGTAAAAAGGAAATCCTCCGTTATGTTAAGTAAGGAAAAATATCGCTTGCAGCCGAAATGTCCTCTCAAGTCCTTTTTGATGAGGGACAATTTCCTGCTGATTTAATGACAGAGCATTTTAAAAGTTGTGAAACAGACTGAAGACTTCACTCTCGGTTTCCCCTCGGTGGTCCCTATCTGCCGATAAGGCCGAAAATAAACCAGCGGCGGCCTATGGCGGCGCCTCGCTGGGGGAACGGCTCGGCCCTCGCACGCATCATCCCTGCTTTTTTTTAACGGCGGAAAATAATCACGCTATCTGGGTGACGAGCCCAGCTCATGATATCACCTCTTGGGGAAAACAAGAGGAAACGCGTGCCAGTTGCTCTCATATGCGACCAATTATTTCACGGTGAAGTCGAGTTGTAGGGGGGCGGGAGGGCGACATTTTCAACCATTAGCCCTTTAGCTCTGGGATCAGACTGAGGGTAATAGTGACTAAACACTGAATAAACACATTTGGCTAATAGGTCATTCCGAACCTGAAGCGGTAAAGTTGGCTCCTATTGGATCTCGTGGACGCCATTATTGGCAATGTGTGCACAAGGGGCAGGTTAAAAAGTATTAGTGTACCTATTTCTGCACAGTTGCCACATTTTTATTTTTGGATGATTTTTTTTTCAATTTCCTGCTGTGAAACTCAGAAAAAAGAAGCAAAGTCTCAATTTATGTTTGACACACAATTGCAATGGTTGGACTGATTGTCAGTATTCACGGAAAAATTAATAATTGCCAGATAAAACAAGATTAGTTGTCATAATTGTTTTCATAAAAAGTGCAACAAATCTGTTCAAATGTGATTAAGCAAAATGATTATGAAAATTCAGGTTACAGTTTCTTTTTTTTACACATATATCAATACTGTCTGCAATTATGCTTTTATTTATCTTCCAATGTCAAAAGTAAATGTGTAAATAAAACTAGAGGTCTAGAGGTCAACTTAGTTAGATCTGCACCAAAATTTTAACAGATTCTTCACTTGCCTCCTCCACCGAAAATTCTGTGGAAATTCGTGACTGGGTTCATTTTGGCATAAACTTGCTTTTGAAACGTTTAGATGTAGTTTACATAACCTGTGCATCTGTATTTTCCAACTACAACACTGATTATTTCTTGAGCTATGTAATACCAAGTTCTTTTTTTTTTTTTAAAGCAAAAACCGCAAGAAAAACGACAATAGACATGGAAAAAACTGCAGTTTTCTGATTATAGCTTTTCAGTTTTGGAAGCAATACGATGTTTTTTCCTTTTCGATTATCCCTTAAGAAAAATATCTGCTGCTGTTCTGCGTTATGTTTGAATATAAGCAGATGATACTGCATGGGAATCGTGTTTTGTGGAACCTTGGCTGAGCTCAGGCGTCTGCGAGCCATGTAGCCGTGCTGCGTGGTGCTAAAAAGTCAAACACGCAGGTTATGTCGCTGCTCTCTCGCGGCTCTGTTTACTTTCCGCTAGCAGGGGCGATCTGGAAGTGTTTGGCCAGGGGGAGCCGTGCTCACTGGGAACTATCAAGCAATTCACATTTTAAACTATTTTGATATCGGGCCCTGTGGAGAGTTGCTCTTTCCTTGAGAACATGACTTGCCTTTGGGCTCTGGGGCCTGCTCGCACGGCCCGGGCAGTAAACACAGGCAGGGAAGTCTATTGCGTCGTGAATTGACGACGGCGAAAAGTAGGGAGGGGGGGGTAACCCTCCTCAAAAATCTCACGATCGTGAGGAGGGTTATCCCTGTAAACGGGCTGCAGGGAGGAGATCAGTGTAGAGTGACTTAATACCTCACACTAAGGAAAAACAGAGACTATAAATAGACTGGCACTGCATGTGATTTTATTATACAGCAAAAAAAAAGAAGAAGTTGGTGTTAAGTGGATATTAAGTGTCGTAACTATTGGACAGTTTAGGCTACAAAATAAAAAATTCATTGAGTTAATACTGAAAGATGATTACCACATTTATTAGTATAATATTCATATATGCAAATACACATATTTTGCTGTTTATATATATATACATATATATATATATTTATTATTTATTCATTTTATCTATTATATTAATTTTTTTTTTTTTTCCTGCGTATAAATGTTGGCATGGCAACAGGTGGGCACACAGGTTGGAATTTAAATGTTCTGCTGTTCTGAATTTAAATGTTTTATTTGTCACTCGTTACACCAGCGTGACGCAACATAACTTTCATCAACACGGGTCACTAAGTGCACATGAAAAATGATCAATTATCAATACTGCTCGTAGCATAGCAATAATTCATCTGCACGTTTCCGTGTGACTTTCTGTTCATTTCTGCTCCCTCCTATTTATTTTTTTGTCTGTTGTTTTCTCAGCATTGCAATGCATCACTTGACATTACCCAAGCAAGTTTGAGATGCAGCGCATCAGCTGAAAGCAATTTTGGTCCTGAGCGCAGCTGCCAGGCGGATAAGACTTTCCTTCTTTCGTTTACTTTGAAATGTTCCTTCCCCCCCTCCCCACCCCAACTTCCAAAATACACAAGGCAGCCAAATTGCTGACATGTGTGAGAGGTGGGGGCAGCGAGGCTCCTGCATTTTTTCATGCCCCCACTACGCAAAAGTCCACATTGTTTATTTAAAGAACGCTGAACACTTTAGCACTATTAAGCAACATGTCATATAGTAAACTAAAGGTTTCCTCTCAGGAAAAATCCCTGACAGTTTATTTTTCTTCAGCAAAAAGTTGGTTTTGACTCACAAGCTGCCTCCATGCACAAGTAAGCAACGGGCTTGTGAAGTGGACGACACTAAGGCACAACGTAAACGTGGAAATGTTGCGTTTATAGTCGGGGTGAGACGAGACTATCTCTGGCCCAATGCGTGCATGTCGCAAATGCGAGGAACACGTGATTTAAATTCCCCCAAAATATATTCTCATAAAACGAACCACAAGAGGAATATTACTTTTTTTTTTTGGCCTACAGAAACACACAAAAGCAAAATTGTGTGTAGTGTAAAAAAATTGTTCTTTTTACTGAAATTAACAAACTGATTTATTTTGTGCGTCCGACAGATTTAAAAAAAAAAAAAATCCTGCATAATATTTTGAGGCAAATTTCGCAATCAAACAAATTACACCAGTAATGTACCATTACATGGTATCGCCTTACTTGCAAAGGGTGCCGGTTTGAATCCCAACCAGTCCCTCAACATGAACCATTTCCAGTCTCTAAGCCGAATAAAAAATGGGCAGCTTTGCAAATTCTATAATTCACAGGTACTGCAATTTAATATGCATATAAATAATACCAATAGGGGAAACAAAACATGGTACGCTAATATTTTCAGAACTGGGTAATGACAGCCAGGAGTCAGCTTTATGTGCGTCATCCAAGGACGAGGAGGGGCACGGAGGGAAGGAAAGAAGACTTCCACGGGGCGGGAAACTCGCTATAACCGATAGCCCGCCGGGCCCCACTGAGTCAGCCGACGCTAGGAAGCAGCTAATATACCTTGACATGCGTAGGAAACCCAAAACTCGGCGAGCGCTCCGTCAGATAGGAGCCACCCAGAGGAGTGTGTAGCCTGAGCCGCCGTGTGTCCTCTCTAACTAGCACTGTTTACATGAGTCCGCGGCCGAGGAATGCTCAAGTATACCTTGAAGAAACCACAAGCACAACAGCATTAGCAGCACATCAGCTCCCCACCATGGGAACGAGTCAACTCTGCTCGGCGACCAACAACTGGCAATATTTTGTCCCGTGTGTGTGTTTGGTCCATAGGATCGTATCCTTCGGTCAATATTAGCTTGGATGCTGTAATATTGTCAGCTGAGGCTTAATGGGAATTGAAAAGGGCAAAGTGACTCCTATGTGGATTTGAGTCAGGACTGATTTTCAGAAAGTAGCTCCAGTGACATGATGAGAACGGACAGTTTGGAAACAAAAAAGCAAGTTGTGTGCAAAGCTACGCTGCTGACTGCCAGCAGACTGTTTTTACAAAAAGACTGGGAAACCAATAGTTGACCAACTAAAATACTTAAACAGCCATTTAGATACTTATTTTTGTGTGGGAAATGTTTGTGTGGGGCACTTAAGTGAAACACAAGAGAGATGCATCAAAGCATGTTTTTTAAAAAATACTTTCAAGAAAAAAATATTCAAACTTAACTACAGGATTATCAATATGAGACCTCAATGGGAACTTTTCACTGCCAGCCCAACTAAAATGAATTTTTGACATCTAGATCCATCAATGTAATAGAGAACTGAGGGATTAGCAAAACCCGCTTGGATTAATTAATCTTGCGTCCTTCTGGTGATGTCACGAAACAATCTAGATCTATCAAGAGAGGTCCTGTTTTATAGCTCAGAGTATTGTTCACACTACCTCACACAAAAAATGATTCTGTACCATTTCCCTGACAAGAAGGCCAACGTGTATAAACAACCAAAAAATGAAACGAAGGAAGGAATGACTCGAGGTTGAGCGTGCACACGGTGCAGCTGGGTAAGTTCTGTTTGGCCCCCGAGACCGGCGAAACAGTTAGATAAAGCAAAGGAGATGACAAGGTGAAGGCATATTGGCTCTGACTTGCAGCGGGAGAGGAGAAAAAGAAAAGGGGGGGGGGGGATGTTGGCACGCAGGGAAAGTGAGTCTGCGGTAGACTCGTAAATAGCCGGAGGGACAGAAGGGATGGAGAAATGGAGCTATCAGCAGAGAAGCGATGAAGGTCTGGGCTGGAGCCAACGTAAACACACGTCGGCCCTCGAGGAGCTGCGGCAACATACGTGCATGAAACGGCCTTGTCCCTACATATGTACAAACACACAAACATGTAAACACTTAAGGCTGCGCTTTTATATGCACACACACATGTATGAACACGCACACACACGAAGAAGGCAAGTTCCCAAACCGCAACATCTTGAGTGTTAAGCCGTGTGTCGTTTCATTTCATCACATTCTTCACATTAGTCCACTTTGCTACGATACCACAGAATAAACACGCAACGCCCCGCAAGAAAAAAAAAACGGCTGAAAGTTTTATTTTTACACGTGAAATAAACACGTGGGAGAGTTAGCGGCGCCTTGTCGAAAATCGCTTTTAGGCCATCCTGACAGCAAGACTGTGTGTGACGCCTCCATTAACGCGTGACTGAGCGTAGCTGCCGCGCCACAAAACGATCGCCCTCCTGTTGCGTCTTGTTTTTGACCGGTCGACCAACCAAACCGACGTGGGCTCGGTGTTTTCATAAGCGAGGCATTCAAAGGTGTTTGGCGAAACTGTAGCGGGAATAGAGCGTCTGCCAAGCATGTCCGCCTGGAATGCAAAACACGAGTCGCGGTCGTCACTCTGGGCGCGTTAGGAAATTCACTCTGATGCCCTTTGAGAGCGGGAGTGGCAGATTGTGCACCACTCAAATTTATTTCAAAACGCAGCCAGCTGTCATATTTGAGTAGAAAAAGTCATTTTCCCAAAAATGCTAAATTGTTCACAAGCAAGAATGGCAGGAAGAAGTGCCTATTTTCTAAGTTTGGTCATGTGACATTCACAAACAGAGCTGTGATTGGTCCTTACCTGGGCAACTGTGATGTCATCAGAAAGTGGCAAAATGGCCGCCTCCTTGAATTGGAAAAAAAAATGGGTGGATTTTGCTGCTTAATTCATTTTAATTTATTAATAATACCATGTTTAGACTAGAGGGGTCAAAGAGAACATATTATTGTAAAATAAATTTTATGGTTGACTTCCTCTTTAATATTCATAGAACGCTAATCCCTAAAAGGAGCATGAAGCTACTTACCATTTGGTTGGAACATGTGGTCAAACACAGATAGGCTTCATGCTTTGATATACAACACTAATCCCTGCAAGTACAAAGAAAATCAGTTGAACAGGAAGAAAAGTGCCAAAAGTAGTGTGAACCCACCCCGTTAGACTTTTGACCTCACTTACCTCAAATTGGTTGGGATCAGGTATCAACGTCACACATTGCTTGTATACTTTTGATACAAAACAAACGCACCCCCTGAAAGTGAAATGAGAAGTTGATCACTGCTCAAAATGCTAAGTTCATATTCGGCCGATGCGCCGTGAAAGACAAATTAGATTTAAAAAAACCTGGGTTCGTTCCTTCAAACAATTTGTCCCATAGATGGTCAGTTGGAACATCCCCCAGCTAAACAATTTCTGAGCATGATAAGGTTCCTTCAACAGATTGGAAAAATGCAGAAATAAATAGAACCTACATTTTGAGCTATTCTCCTCTCTTCTCCACACAAGTGGGGGTCATGGCACTTGTGGCCAGTGGATGTTTTGCCACATAAAGCAACAACCTGCATGATGGTTCAAAGCCAAGTGCAAAGGAGGGGGGACATGAAAGTAGCACTCAGTAGATCACAAGGTGAAATGGCAAGGAGTGTAAACAGATAAAACACGCCTCCATTTTGGGGTCCATCTCAAGCGTACCCTCATTGGGGGCTCTTAACCAAAGATGACTCTCCATCCATTTGCGGAAAAAGTAGACATCTGCCACCCTTGTCGCTCATCTCCCATCCAAACATTGCGTCCACTGCGACACCACACATGGGGAATAACGACAGGCGTGTTCCAAAGCGGCCGGGTTGTTTGAGTATTTTAGCGTGTCCAGCTCCCAGGCGGGCTGTTGCTTTGTGAAAGCCCCGTATTGTATTTCTTTCCTGTGCCAGAGCACGTTTCCTGTGGCGCTGGCGTGTCAAACAACGATGACCCGCCGCTTCCTGAGAGTCGCATGGAGGCGAGGCCCTGCCACGAGCCCCGGGGGCTCCGAACATCCCCACCTCTCCCTCCCCGTGCTTTCAAGTCATCCCCCACCTTGCTTCTCCAGCATCTCATTGCCCCCCCTTATCCCTTTCTGCTTCCCTCCATCCACACCTCCTTTCCTCTTTCGATTCAAGCTTCCCTCCTCCCCTTTCGCCGTCTCTTTTCAGGTCAAAAGAGGTTGTCAGACATTTCCCGTGCACGTCGTTGATCCAGACCACACCTTGGAGGGGGATTTCTTCTTCGGTCACATGCAAGTGTTAAGTCAAATGCCGGAAAATTGAGGATAGGCATGATAACCAATTGAAGTGGTAGCAATCGTTAGAAATTATTTGCAAATTCAGCAGAGGTCAAGCGGCTTTGCATTCCTTTAAGTTGTCGTTCGGGAATCTTTCAGCTCAATATTTACTAAGCAACACGCTTTTGAGTGTTTATTTTGATGATGTCAGGACTATCACTACATTACTGCTGAGCCTTGAACGGTCTGCTTTTAAGAGACATTTCCAAGTAAACACCTGTAAGTCTTGTGTTGAGCTGCCAATTGGAGCTCCCTGTAGAAATCAAGAAGAAGGCAAGGTTAAAAACTTAACCTGACTGATGACTACTAGCTTACAAAAAGACCTCCCTCGCAAATGAAACTTGGATAGAAGAGGAATAAATAAAAAAAATCCTGTTTTGCTCACACATCTGTTTGTAGGGTCAGCGAGGCTTTTGGTTGGCTTCTCTTTCCGTCTCATTTGGAGGTCATGGCGTACTCGTGGGCTGTGCGCACGTGAGCTCGTGACACAGGCACGCTTTCCGCGCATCTCCTAAGTGCTTCTTTTTACACTCCGTCCCGTCCGGGTCAGGGATCAGGAAGCGAGCTGGGAGAAAAGAAGGAAGCAGAAGCAGCTCTCTGCGGCTGCAGGTAGTCACCTTTTGTCTCGACCTTCAACCCCAACCTTCAATCAGGCTGACAGCACACGCTCGGACAAAGCGCAGATGTGCATGAGCGGTGACGCGCGACCGCCGCTTTGAGACAAAAAGACATAAAAATCATCTTAATTTATTTCTTTATTATGTGACAACTGTGTTGACGTGTGACATTTACAGAAGTAGACAGGAAAGCTGTATGAATCACACAGCCTTCCTTTCATCAAAATCTATTTTATGAAGCCAGCAAAAGCTCTGTGCAAAAGCAACTTTTAGACTCAAACATCAAACTGCTTCTATGGACACATTTCAACATTTTGGCTGCTTTTGAACAGAGCCCGTGACCTCACCAGGTCCAAAAGAACAACCTGCTGCCGTATTTGGAAGGCTCGAGTTTACCCTCGATGGTCGGGTTGGGCTCGGGGCGCGGACGGGAGTGATAGGGGTTCTCAGGCAGGGGTCTCGAAGTGGAAACCTTGGTCACCTAGAAAATAAAGCAGGCACATGATTTAAAGTACCAGAATACTTAAAAAAATGGTTAAAAACATGGAATACATTTGAACTGTTTAATACTTTCTATGGTGCTTTGATTTAATATTTGTGTTTGATAATAATCACCTTAGTTGAAATATACCTGAGCCTTTCTTAGCAATCAAAGCAGTTGAAGTTCTTAAAAGAAGCTACTCGAGATGGCAAATGAAAAGTGTTTTTTCTCACTACCTTGACAGACGATTTGTTTGTTTTTTTCTGTCAAGTTGCTGAACAACTGCTGAAGGCAAGGCAGGAGCGTCGCAGTGATCACAAGTTAGCTGCCATTTTCCACCTCAACTCTAAAGAGTTACGAACAATAGCTTTGACTGACAAGGGAAAGTTGGAGTGGAGCGGGGACAAAAAGCCTGATTTGTGAAATGTACAGTTAGGTAGATGCAATCAGAGGCTCCTCTAATCAACACGAAGAACGGCAGCTATCAAACGGAAGTGGCGGCTAACGAGGCTCACCTTCGACAGATCTCCCAGCTCGGGTCTCTCCCAGCCCAGTTTGTCAAGGACGCAGTTGTCGAAGGATTCCTGTTGCTTGCGGCAATAACGCAGCTCGGCCAAATTGGAATAGTCTAGACAGGTCCAGTACTCGGTGAACGACTCGGCGCAATTCCCCTTGATTTGCCTGACGAGCACAATTGAGCAACAATGACAACTCTCGTGAAGCTTTTTAAATTCCGATCTGCAAGGTGGCTAGATTTTAATCATAAATGTAACACTTGAATTTAGTAGAACAATGTTGTTGTACCTGAAGAAGTTAAGGGCACACTCGTTGACTTTCCTCCCTTCTTCGAGACACTTGCGGGGGTCTTTCTCCTCCCAGCGGCAGAGCATGAACTCCTTGTTAGGTTTGTCACATTGCGAGCCATAGTGGTGAGCGGCCGCCTTCAGCACCGCAGATGACACATTGATCTGGACGTACAGAAATGAATGACAATCAGTAAATGCATTTACAGTTCCTCCATATTGGCAAACGACTATTCCCAATATGCTCATTTAATAATGCAATTAATCTGACGTGTATATATATTTCAGATCGTTGGAAGAGACTTGGGAAAACCCACACTAGTATGGCGATACAGTAGACGAGTCGAACCCCATAATTGTGAGACATATGTACTAACCACTTCACCACCGTGCTGTCCTAATACACCAGCCAACCATATTGTATTTATTTTCTGATAAGCATTGCAATATT
Organism: Syngnathus floridae; assembly: GCF_059516105.1. Taxonomy (NCBI): domain Eukaryota; kingdom Metazoa; phylum Chordata; class Actinopteri; order Syngnathiformes; family Syngnathidae; genus Syngnathus; species Syngnathus floridae. The sequence continues at coordinate 5,654,807 of NC_142424.1, read as the reverse complement.
TTTGAAACATTATCTCTGTTGAAGCTTTTAGTACAGTAAACGAGGTCCGCGGAGCTAAAGCTTAACTTTCAAGGTTCAAAGTGTCATATTAGGTTGTTGTGATTGACAGAAATTAGAAACATAACAGACATAAGAAAAACAGTTACTGCAAGCTGAAAACAATTCTAACTACTTACTGTTGTGCTGTTTACGTGCAACTTGGTAACTGCAATATAATTTTCTCTTAACGTCCTATGGCTAATGACAAATAAAAAGAGTTTCTTACAGTAAATATATTCCAATAAAGTACAAGCGACAGGTATTAGCGGGAGAGCTAACACGCTAGCTTAAAAGGGGAAAATTTTCCATTCATACGGCTGCTTACCTCGTCCACCTTCAGCTCCTGCAAACTGGGGATTTCCACCGGCATGACTGCATGCGTGTGTAACAAAACACGCAGAGAAACCGACGAGTCGGACAAAATTTTGAAGGTCTCCTCGTCTTGCTCAGGACGAGCGACGAGGCCGCCGAGAAGGTCAGTTTTCACTTGTCAACTTGGCGCGTATGGATGACGTCATGACTAGCGACATGGCCACCACAACACGCATGCGCACAGGGATCCAGTTAAAAAATGTTTTTTAAGTATGTTTTTTTTGTCTAACTTGAGATTTTTAATACATTTTATTCGTTAGAATGTTTCAGTAATAATAATTTCAATTTCAGTGAGAGAAAAATATCACCACGCCAGACAACATGTTACCATGGTAACGGTACACACCGATGTCACTCTTTAAAACTATTGAACGTTTCTTGCACGTTATTGCAACAATATTTTTGTCTGTTTGGGGGGGAAATCTATTTCTGTCTCTTGTGTAGTACAGAAGAGGGAAAAAATATTTTGAGCAGACTGGTCATTGAAAGTAAATTAAGAAATAAAAATGGAGCTCACTGGAAGCAGTTATAAAGGGCCTACTCTAAATGCCAGGTAAGCTACTTTAATTTAATCAGTTTCATTAATACTGACCGACGCGTGAAAGCCGTAATTTAGTGTCTTAATAATTTTCAGTATTTATGCATATTTGAATAATTCAGATTTGCAGATACATATGCAGATTATACAAATGTTGACGTGGTGGTCTATTGTGTCATCAGGATGGAAGGAGAAGGGGAGTACACCTTCCCATCTGAGACCAAGTACATCGGGGAGATGAAAGATGGGATGTTCCATGGTGCAGGGGTGCTCCACTTTCCAAATGGAAGCAAATATGAGGCCACCTGGGAGAACGGCATTGCCACGCAGGTGTGGGGTTTTTTTGTGTGTGTTTGTCTGCACACATCTTCACATCAGTTACACTTCAAATTACATCTGCTACATGTTATTGCAATCACTCATTCTTGTAGCGGCTATTAGGTTTCTCTACGCCGTACTTGACAAAGGTGTATTCTGTCTTGCTCACATGCATTTACAGCAGCAATCAATTGCAATTATTATCATCAATTCAGATGAGGGTCACTTCAAATGATAGTCACGATGAACCGTGACTAAATTCAGCCAAGACTTCCCTGCACCTGCATTAATGCAACTACGCTAAGCCCAAACATTAAATCTGGGATGAGTAATGCAAGAGCATTTTGAAAAGAATAACCTTAATATAAAAAAAAAATAATGTCAGATTTAGCTTGGATTGGAAATGAATGCCATCGATTGAAACAGTCTCATTTGTTTTCCATGTAGAGACAAATGTAATGGAATTTTTGTGATTGGGTACTAAGCAAAGAAGCTGTTTCTAATAAACAACATTCCCCAACAATTATTATTTTTTTTCCTCTTATGAGCTTTTGACTGTACAAACACACGCACACACATATTGTACACATCAATTGTTTACCAGAGGGCAAATCCCATTGTCTCCCATTAGATTGGAATATCCATCTCGGCCTCGAAGAACAAGGAAAAAAAAAAAAGAAGACATTTAGCACGTAACCCCCAGGGTCTCACGTGTAACATTTTTGGGTTGGCTCTAACAAATAAGCTCAATGTGGTTCCACATTGTTATGAAGAGACTGTTATTCCACATGTTGAATAATTTGATCAAATTGCATTATTTGAGCAAACATTGTCTTCCACTGTGATTTCTTAAAAAATAAATAAATAAGGGATCATTCACTTTTGCTGACGGGCTGCCGTACCAAGAGAAGGAATGGGATTACTGCGATGGCAACGACAGACGCTTCTACACCGAGAGATGCAATGGCCTTCGACCAGCAGGTTGACATTTGACCTTTAAGACTTCACCTTTAAGATTGAGTGATGTCATGTTTGTCATTTTATTTTTTCATGAAGGTGAATCCCAGCTTACTGATCTACACCCCCCACGTGAAATTCCTGAAGGCTGTTATGATTGTGGAGATGGTTTTTATGACCCCGCTACGAGAACAATCACTTCCTACGATGGGACTTTCCTCAGGGAGGCTGGTGAGATAAAAATGTCATTCACATACTGCTTAATGGTTTTTAACATTTTGATAATCGTGTCAACTAAGGATGTTTCGATTACGATTTCAACCACCGATTCTGATACCGATATTTCTCAAGCTCGGCTGATACCGATTCCGATCACAGAGCTGATTATAATAAAGTTGTTTTATTTTTTTCAAATTGATAAATCTAAAAAAAAAATCATAACCAAATTTCTAAGCGTATGGTTTTTTTTTTGTTTTTTTTTTTTAAATGCTCCTGTATCCTGTATGGATTTCTTTTCCAAGCCAAGGAAGTGTAGGGGCATTTGTCAACACACGTGTAAACTCGGGATTTATTGCCTCATGGCTTCCCGTCCAGGATGCAATGATGATGGGACACGGGGAAGGAAAAAACCCCTAATCCATAGCAGGGCACATCTTAAGGAAAAAGGAAAGAGTGGGTGCATGCTCTTCTAACGGCCGCATGTAGGACAAGATGCAACTTGATGATAGATCCGGCTTAACTTCACTCTGCCTCCTTTAGTTACAGTTGATCGGTAAGATGGGTAAACATTCCTGCCTGGCACGGTGCCAGGATGCAGAACAATAGGATCCTCGGCTAATATTCCCCTAGAGGTCATGGGTTATTTTTGGACACTCACTGGAGACCGCACGTACTGTATGCTTGACTGAGGTGGGAGAAAGTCACACATTTTAGTCTCGAGTCTTACTGCACTATTTTTTTAAACCACCAAAACATTTTCTCAAGAAGAAGCAGAAATATATTTTATGCCAGCTCATGGAGATTTAAATTCTGAACCCCAACAAAACAGGTGACAGCAGTGACTTGACCTAAAAGTTCTCCATGCAGAGCCAAATTATGAACTTTTTTTTTTTTTAGTTATGGAATTAATTACAGTTTGTGTAGGCTCATTTGTAAACAGAAATCTCTTCGGGCAACCTCGCAGGCAGCTGCGGGGCTACCATATTGTTTGGCGCACTTTCCTGTTTCTGGGATAAGCACTTCCCTTCGAAAGGCCTCCACTGTGAAAAACATTCCAGCAAAAACACCTCGAGTGACTTAACCACAGGGCCCTCCCTTTGTCCGAGTCAGGCTGAGGTGTTCCGTGGACAGATAACATCAACCTGGGCCTTGAGAAGTGGAATATTTGAACCGCTGGCTGCGTGTACTGTAACATCTGCGAACATAAAACACCATTTGGGTCTCATCCAAAGAGCGGTTGCGCATGGATGATCATTTTTAAGATGTGTATCAAACCAGATGCTGTGTTGTTGTGTGATATTATCATAGAAGTGAATTGGGCACAGATGACTTACACATGTATCGTTTCATTCCATGTGTTGACATTTTGTTTTCACAATAAGATTGGAAGACTTCAAACGCAGATGTCTCCATTTATTGTAAATCGACTACATATATATTTTATTCTAAAGTTAATTCGAAATTTCATCGGATTATGTAAATCGGCAAAATGTGAATATTTACCAGCCACCTGTGTGCTCGATTTAAGCCAATTTAAATTGCCACTATCCAATCTGAAGAGGGCGCTATTACTCGGAAGACGTGAATAGGGGTCAATCTAATCATCATTAATGCAGGTTTTAGGGGGTCTCCTCTTGACCCGGTGACGAGGTACATGTAGTCCACCATGATTACATTTTACAACCGCAAATACGGATGGAAAATGTTTGCAGCTGCTGATAAGTTCTATTGACCAAACCCCCCTCCCCTCCTGATCAGGTAGGAAAAAGATTGGGGGAGTTTTGTGCTTCAAGTGGCTGTTAGCGTTGACGCCCGTCGCTGCCAAATTACACACAATCAGTCGGCAAACGGGACCTGTCCCCCCCCTCCCCTCCCTTGCCCGGCACAATGGAGCACCCCAAAGCCCCACGCGTGCTCCAACCTTTCGGGGTGAGGCCTGCACGGCGCTCAAGTGCATGCAGCTGCGTGCGCTCCAGAGAAGGGTGACTTCCCCTGCAATTAGCTTCACATTTCACTCGTAACAATTGCCGAACTGCGGCATTTTCTGCTCTTCTGGCAGTCCTTCTTTGGCAGAAGACAAAAAAAGGGGGAAAAAGAAGGGGCCGGCCATTTTGTCGAGGCTTATTGTTTATGGGTGTCTGAAGTGGCTGTGAGAAGTTATTTTCTCCTAATTGTGAGGCTTATCTTGATTTGACAAAATTTACTAGCCATGTGAATGGCACTTCACTGCTCAAGCTGCCTTTTACACACAAAGTGACCTGCGTTTTTAATTTGGCGGCTCAGTCGCTATTATGTCTCCTTTCATGCTGGGCGCGATTACGATTCCGTTTACAGACCGATAGATTTTTAAATGGCGGTCAAGTGGAAGACATTTTCCAGGGGGCCCCCGTCGAGCCTAATTTGATGTACAGTGAAACCCCGTTCATTGCGGGGGATACATTCCAGATTCACTCGCTATATGTGAAACTTTGCAGTAGACCACATTGAAGAACTTTTTTTTTTTTTTTTTTATAATAATAGTCAAAGATAGCAATGATGTGCCAAAATGTCCTCAGAAATATTATAACATTTAAAATAAATCCTATATTTTATAAATTCAATATCAAATGTATTTTTTGTTTTTAAACAGATGACTCGGAACACGAGTGGATATTGCGAACCTGTCGAGTGGCAGATGATACGATTTCCGACTTCTTCCAAGAAGAGGCTTCCTGTGTGGACCTGAATGAAGACGAGTCAATTGTTCATACATAATATTGTAATGTTTGCAATAGTAAAGCACTTTTATTTTTGGGTCACTCAGTTCAATAAATAATACATTGAATGGATAACTGATCAAGTTTAGGTGTTATCATTACATTTGCCAGGCAATTTATTAGGTTCAAGTACCTGCTACTTGTTTGTAAGGCCAGGTGACAGAATCCCAGAGCGGACTTGATCCAATTTGGAAAATACTCGGAAAAACCATGAGCTGCATAGAATCAATCATTCAGCACCATCACGTCGCTGCAACTGCCCTTAAATAGCCGCTGACTGGGAATAGGTGACAGGTGTGTCTCACTAGCGCCCTGCAATGGAGGCAGAAAAACTATAAAAATTTCTATAAAATACATCAATTTTTTTTTTGTATCTTTAAACCTAGACTTTCACAAATATGAGAGTAAATAAATAAAATGGAAGCTAATCATCCTTTCGTACCCCAAAATACTGTTAATTGCAGTAACAAGTAAACATGCTAACGTTAGCTTATAGTAAGGGTGTCAAACAAATTTTTTTCACGGGCCGCATTGTAGTCATAGCTTTTTTCGGAGGGCCATTATGACCCTCCAAATAAATGTATGAGCATCTCATATTAGATACAGTAAAAGCTACAAAACAAACTGACAAATAACTCGTTGTCTAATCAGACGAGTAAGAACTGGTCATATATTTAAAATAAAAAAAATATTATTAAAAGTGAAGACAATTTGCAATTCTAGTAATGACACACGAATTTGATGCACAATTTGTCTTTGCGGGCCACGTAATTTGATGTGGCGGGCCGTATCTGGCCCCCGGGCCTTGAGTTTGACACCTGTGGCTTATAGTGTAGCTGTGATTGCTACAGTATTAGGCTATTAGGGTCACACTTCAGGCAAATGCAATCTAAATTTTTTTTTTTTGTCTGTATCAGATTTTTTTTATGATGATCTGAACAGCTCGATTTATTTTTTTCTTTAAAATGTGGTCCTGAATTGGTTACGTAGCCGATGTTTCGCAATCGGACAGCATCGGAGACAGACATGATGCTAATCATATTAGAGAATGACCACCCAAGTCATCACATTCTGTTTTATTGCGTGTGTTTACACAAAACATCGATGATGCACAGTCTATCAAATAAACTTTTGTTTTCGATTCATTGTTGTTGTTTTTTTTCATTTTATTTTACAAAAACCAAACAAAAGTGCTTTACAGGGATTTTTTTTCCATCTCAATAAATACAAGGACGTTGAGGTTCACGTTGGATCTGCTTCTTTACACGATGGCCTTGGGATTTAAGTACATGATGCGCAGACCTTCCCCAACACACACACACACACGCACTCACACACACACACACAAAAAGTCACATCTTACTAGTAGGTTCCATTTTTGTCATTTTTGTACCAATACTGTTTCACTCCAAGCAAAGACAGGCATTATTTTATTTCCTTTTCTTTTCTTTAAGGAATGATTACTTTGACCAGTATGCAGTCTGTTTCTAGAAACCTGAAATTGACAAAATACTTCGACTTTGTGCTTTGCGGTCATCCTTCATTTTAAGCCATTGAATCCAATTGACATAATCGGCAATTGGAAATGACGCCTTGCGAGACAACGGGGTTTTGTTGCTGCGAGTCATTATGGACGATGAGTAAATTTCATTTTGGTGGACTTCCAAGGTCTTGCTGACCACAGTTTGAGCCCACCACTGTGTCAAATCCCCCCTCCCACCCGCTTCATTCGTTTGCAGCCCTCCAGAGGCTTCAGTCCTTCTGCTTGAGTCACTTCCACGCTTCCAAAACTCCTCCCGAGTCAAAACGATTCCACTTGTACGATGTGCGTGTGATCAATGACATCATACACGAGGAGGCGAAACATTCTCTCGCTCAGCCGAGCCGACTCCCGCTCGACCTCATGGTTGCCACGCGGGCATCAGTGATTGGAGGTCAAGGGTCAGGGTGGTGGGGTTTGCAGGGGTCCGAAAAGGTCGGGGTGGTAGCGGTGTGCTAGCGGCTGAGGGGCAGCTGGGGCAGCGACATGGCCTGATGGGGGAGACTCTGCGAGGTCAACACGGAGAAAGGGTGACCTGAAAAATACACACACACACATTGTGTATATTAAGCATGCAAAGAAACAGGTGTTTATTTATATACATATCTATATACTAACTGTGTTTAATTTATACAGTTTTTGTCATAAGTATTTTCATTCATGATAATATGTCTTCAATATTATTCAATACAATTATTTTGTAAATACATTTCATTATTATTATATTAATTATTAATTATTTTTATTAACACATTTGTTATTTTTGCAAGAGGTCAAGTACTGTGGTATTCTGATTTTTATTATTGTCAAAATAATCAAGTGTACGCTTTATTTAAATTATTATATAATTTAGGTGCAAATGCAAAGTGATGAGTTTTTTATTGCTGTAATTATTTTATTTTGAATGTTATTAGAGTCCACAGTATTTTGTTTGAAATTATATTTCACCATAATTGTAATAAGTCCATTATTTATTTTATTCATAATTCTAACTTCAAGTCACGTGATATTCAAGAGTCAAGTGAATATAAATTATTTTGTTTTATATTTATATTATTTGTGCATTCTCTATTATGAATTTACATGAAAAGCCAAAAGACGCACTGTCGATGTATCCATGTAGGGCAACCATGCGCGCCCGGTCTGGGCTGCCGAAGGGGGAGTAGTGAAGGTCATCGGGCAAAGACGAGGGTATCCTGGACTGGGGGTGACCCTGAGGGCCCCCGCTGTGCTGGGGCGTGTGCTTTTTGTGTCTTGCTCTGCAGTTTTGAAACCACACCTATAAAGAGTGATGCAGGCGCATATTGAACAAACGGGGAATGCTGACAGTCTTTTTCTATTTCAGCATCACAGGATGTGTACTCACCTGTATAACCCGCCTGCTGAGACCCGTCATGTCGGCTAGTTTTTGTAACGTTTGAGCATCTGGGTTGTTGTCCTGGGCAAACTGGGCCTGCATGATCTGCACAGACATTTGCAGTAGCACTAAGAAACAATTCAAGCATCCATGTTGGAAAAAAATATTTCAATGATAACACCAATCAACTGCTAATTTTAATCAGAGACGTGCAATACTGATTGTACCATGTGGAGGAAATTATAGCTAAAAAATTTCTGAAAACAATTCCACCTGTTGCTGCAACAAAAATCATTTATAAATATCACTAAACATATTATTATGAATAAATATATTTTAATTTAGAAACAAATTATAAATATTGTAGGACTCCAGATGCAATTATGGTATTAGATTTTGGTAAAGCGGGCCGCGTGTGGCCCCCGACCATATGTTGCCAAGCTTTGAATTAAAAGATGATTTCTTGACTCTACTTTTCATAATCACACATCGTTTTCTTTTCAGAGTGAAAATTACTCCACATTTGTCCTTTAATAGTGGTAATAGAATTTTGTTTTTGTTACCTGTAGCTGTTCCGCAGTGAAAGACGTCCGTGCCCTTTTGGCCGGTTTGGGTTGATTGTCTTGTTCTGTCGGAACCGCTCCCTCTAATGTGATACCATTGCCTGAAAAAGCACAGTAATTATATATTTTTTTGATAAATTATGGTCATTCAATTAAGCCAAGCAGCCACTCACCGCTCTCCGCAGCTCGCTTGAGATTCTCCACCATGGTGTCATAGTGGATCCTGCAGAGCACCTTTTCTTCCACCAGTCCAAACTCCTCCCCCGTGGAAAGTTGCCTCTTGCAAGAGTAGCAAGCGAAACACGCCAAGTGGTACGCGTTGCCTCTGGCGCGCCGCACCCAGTCGCTGGCGTAGATCTGGCGCCCGCAGCGGGCGCACTTAGTACCAAACCTACTGTGAGGGACAGAAGAAGAGAACCACTGAGGAACAGGAAACACAATACAGATCCATGCTATCATGGCTAATATGTTTTGGGAATGTGAGAGGAAGCCAGGGGACCTGGAAAAGGCCCACGCAAGCACAGGAAGAACGTGCAAATTCCACACAGGACTTGGAAAATCAGATCTGTAAGGCAGACGGACTCACCACTTTGAAATTTGAATTGGATTGAAAATATTTTTTTTAATTCAATGCTAGCGTTCTAATTAAAATGACTGAGCTGGAAAATTGCCATTAATTTTAAATAATTTTAAGTAAAATTGCTATACTGGGATATATAGGTTTAAAATTATCTGTCATTAATTTGGGGGAAATTTTATGGGTAAAAAATACGACAGTGTCGGTGCTTGGTATCGGTATCAGTGACTACTGGAGAAGTGAGCACTGTGAAATTATTTTGACACTCCTGAAGGCTTCAAGGTTGTGGCCAGATTGCAAACCCAGACGAGATCATAAGGCAGACGTGCTAAACACTACCACAGCGCGCTACCCAACTATTTGCCCAACTTTATGGAGGCTTGAAGAAACCTTGTGACTTAAACGTAAAGTCTCCCAGTTGAGCTTTAAATGCAAACAAACCAACACCTGCAATTTCCTGACTGATGACTGAAATCCCTGACACACGTGTGCACTTCACTATGGCAGTTTCCCAGAGTTGAAAATGAAAAAAGAGTTTATGACATCACTCCGTGTAGCGGCTGTAACCGATAGTAACAGTGAGGTCAGGCGGTATTATACAGGAAGGATCGGTATATGGAGACGGGTGGGGGCACCAAGCCAGCGGATGAGGCTTTTGGAAAGCGAAGGTAAACGTTGCGAGGACAACAAATGATTAACGACAGCCGCGGCTGAAATGAGGCGTTAATATCTGAAATAAACACATGCTGCTTGTTGGAACTGTTCACTTGGTGGTAAATGTGCTTGAGGACAGAATGAGACAAACATTGTGGTGATGGAGGCACAGCAGACCTTGTAGGTTTGATGACGCCATTTTTTTTAAACATCAGTAAAGCAAATATAATAGATATAAAATATAATGTAAAGCAAATATAATAGATATAAAATATAATTTATTTCTATATCAAGTTCATTAACATGACACAGTTTGAAATGTAATTCAAATGTGTCCCTACTTAGACACTTGATAGACAAAATAATCAATTAGCACTCAAGCTAGCCGTCAGTCTTATGTCTGTGTTGGATTTTTTTTTTTTTAAATTCCTGTATTGGATTATTTTGGTGTATAAGAACTTCAGACATCATCAATGACATCAGATATCAATTTCCCTATGTTCTATTTCCCAAAAGTCGATTAGTCAACTAGTTATTAGTCTTCTGTGTTTTACGCTAGTGGTCAACAAACCACGCGGTTGTAATTAGCATCCTGCTAATCAGTCAATTTACAGAAAATTTACGACTTGCTTGTCTGGATCTGCACGAGTCAGACATATAAATTAGTCACGAATGAGAATAGCGGAAAGTCTTGCTAGTTTTGGCTAGTACGATTGCAGGTGGTCTTATAATCGTTCTACCAGCAGCTCCATCCAGACTGGTGGCACAAACTTCAAAATGTCAATATTGTTCAATTTGACTTCATCCAAGATAAACAAAGACAACTATTGCATCATGACACAAAGCTTTTTGTGAAGGAGACATAAAAGTCATAATATCCACTACGACTATAAAAGCCGAGGAGCAAGGACACAAAAAGCAGGGGAACATCGAGACACGCTTGTGAGATGTGAAGAAACAAAAGCAAAGGGAAGGAAAGGGGTGAATTAGGGATGGCTGGTACGGCGGCGGCGGCGGCGCGGTCGGGGGATTTGCAGTGGGGGAAGTACAAGGGCTGCCACTTGAGTGGGTTTTGGCAGAAAACCAGCCCACTCAAGTCCACTCTGTCTGGGATGAAAGCCCACTGTTGTGCCCTGAATCCTCACAAGCGTCTTCTCCTCTTTTGGGTGCTCCCTCCATCCATCCATCCAGTTATATTCAACTACTCTAGTCTATTTATAGCCTAGCCTAGCATGCCTGAAGGTCGCGTTTACTTCCCTAAGTGGTGGGAATTTTATATTCTTACCATATGAGGCATACATAAATAATGGAAAGAAATGAAGACTAAAATGTCCAGCATACACATCTTATTAAAAAATCTGCCATTTATTGGAGTTCCAATCAATAAAGTCCATATCCTGTAAAATGATCTTAACAATACATTTCTCCATTTATGATAATAAGTCAGTTGTGGTGACTTTGGAATAAATTTTGCCTAAATTGTTACTGAAATAGTCCAATAAAGTAATTCTGGCGACAAATGGACTTTGTGGCTTATAATGTAGCGCAGTGGCGCATGGTTCCGGATTGTTATGGCGAGCTACCATCGTGCGATACAGTAAAAAGCAAAACATTGTGGGGCTGAGCGACTAATCTAGCATGACAGCTTGTCAGCTCGATACTCTGTGGACAAAATCCAGAGAACGCTGCAAATCATCACTCATTTCAAGGCCCCCGCCTCTGCTATCTCCCTTCCCTATTTTTCTGAATCAAGATCCCAGAGTTGGAATAATATTAAGAGTGCTTGCTGGAAAAAAAAAAATAAAAACAGACCATCTAGCATTTCCTTTTTTTTTTAACACATTCACTACCATTGACGACTAAAGACGACCATTTTAACCGGACTGGCGATGAACGAGTTAATCGCTTGTGATTTTGTATCCAGCTTACAAAGGAAGGAGATCTATAAATAATCATTTCAATCATGCACAATATGCAACATTAATTCAGGAAGTGTGGAATAATTGAGCCTTTGTATGACAGATGTCTTATTATCATTTTTGATTAATTCCAAAAGAGAAACGTGCAATTCTACATGCGGCTGGTTGCTATGGAAACCTAATCACCTAACCAGAGGTGGGTTGATGAGTAATTACTGCGACAATTCAGCCACACACACGCACACGATTCGCTTAACAAAGCTAGCTCCGGGTACAGTACAAGCACCCCGATGTGCTCCTGATTGAAACAGCGATGCCACTTCCTGTGTGTGTGAGTGTGTGTGTGTCTATGTGTGTGTAAGATCCGAAATCCTGGAATTTAGGTTTGAGCAGCACAGTGAGAACTCTGTCTTGCACTTCTATCCTAATGCATACATTAACTTACTCCATCTACCTCATCTCAACGCAAACACACAGACACACACACACACACACACTCTGATTTCCTGCCATTACGTCCCATTAAAGCAGCTGTCAGTCCAAAGCCAGATGAGGGAGTGACATAGATGAGGAAACATCTCCAGAGGTTTTGAAAGTGCGCCCAAAAAATCTGGACACACTGTTTAAAGTTAAATTAGAGAAAGGGGGAAAGAAAAAAAAAACAAATTGGATTTTTCTATTTACAGAGGTGACTATCATCACATCTGCTGCTTAATAAAATTGCCTATTTTCATTCCTGATATTCGTAGTGACGAAACATATAATTATGCAAATGAGTACCGACCTAGGTCTATTGTCAAACGTTTTGAAATTTTTTTTGTCATCACAAGGAAAGTATCTGTCCGTCCAGTTCATTGCTGATGAACATCTCACCATGTGACAACCATTTCGACCTTTCCTAACCACTTCTTCGCTCGCATATACTCAACGTCCTATTTTACATATTTAATAATGGCTCACAGTCAAAGGAGCAGTTTGGGGGCGCAAGAGGTGATCGGTGAGGGAGCGTTTAAACGGAAAGAGGTCAACTGGAGTATTAGTACCAAGATGGCAGAGCAAACAGAAATGTGTGTTGTGAAAATAATAAAAAGCAAATGATTGACAGCTGCTGGACATGCGTAAATAAACACAGAGCCCGGGGTGTGTTTGTGTTGCTGTGTCAAGCGAGGTGATGTACAGTACATGATTGCATTGCTATACACAAATCGGGCCGTGTGGATTGAAAGGCCGACGTGTCTGTTCGTTTAGAATACGAATCGCATTCAGATGACAAAAAAAAGGTGCTGACCAGGCACTCGGGGCGGTCTAATTGCTGGTCTGGAGGTCTGGGGTGGAGGACAACTAATTGCTGGTGATTATAAACCTCAGCCGTGGTTTTGTGTCAGGTTTCGATCACGCGTTGACATTTGTGTCCTTACGCCAGGATTTTCAGGCCGAAACGCAAACACATTAAATGATTCTCAAAAGTGTGGTTTGTGAAAGAATCACTGGCTGAGTACAGTTTGGTTGTGTTTTCATTTTTGCCATCAATGCATTTGGGGTTAAATTTATAAAACATTTTAGGTCACTCAATAAAAAAGTCATTCACGGTCACATGTTCCAGCTCTACATTTAATTCGGCACATGTGATAAAATGTGAGATCAAACTGTTTATAGAAAACAGTAGAAATCCACCATCTTGCTCTCCGCCCCCTTATCCTCTTCCAAAATGATGAAGTGACAACACCCTGTGTTTGTCCCTGACTGATTGCATCATACATGCATGTGTTTTTTTATTCGAGGAAAAGAAAAGCTCAAAAATATGTTTTTTTTTTCCATGCTGGCAGTCTTAGAGACAGTTATTATTGTATTTTATCTAGTTGTATTATTTAACACCTGTTGATTGCGGCGCTATCCAGGTTTTTGCTTTCAGCGTGATTGCAAAATGATCAAAAACCATGTAAACAAGAAAAATAATCTTTGTTTTCCTGCCTTATTATAAGCAAACTGACATTTTTCCACCTTGATTTGGTCACATTGCAACGTCTTTATTGTTGTTTATACCTGCATGTAATATTACACTCAAGAAAATGTAAAATGAGACTAGATTCATAAATATAATTAACGTCATTTTAGTATTGTGTTCATAGGTAAAATCACAAATAATAATATGTTTTCATATTTTTTATCAACTCTTTCATTGACCTATTTATGAAAATTCTTTCTTTCAAAATAAAATATTTTTCAAACAAAATGCATGTGTCTAATTAAAAATATGTTATTCAATGTTGTGTTTGTTGTTATGTTATATTTACTATGCTGCTCGTACGCAGGAATAAATAAGTAAATATTCCATGATTATATTCAAGTAAAATAAAATACATAATAAATAAATAACTAATTCAGTAAATACAAGGATTCATGAAGGTTAAATGGGAACTCTACGTCATATGTGCATGTATTGTGCATATTATATTTATTTTAAAAAAAACTAATTTATGCGCGTCGTTTCAAGCAATCAATCTATTTTGTGAGCGTCTCAAAGAGGAAATATTAAAAGAGCGTGTGAGTGTTTGATGACAGGAGATTTTATCAAAGATCAAAAAATGGTGTTTTGCAAATAAAGTCGTATCGTAAACTTACCCTACCTGAAATAATCCATTTTACAGAAGATCTCCTTGTTTTTGATGTAGCAGCTACTGTGCTGACGTAACGACGTCCGGCACACGGAACATTCCAGGCAGCGCACGTGCCAGATCAGGTTGTTCACCTGCGCGTGCACGCAAACACACACACAAGCACACATTCCCATTTTTTTACACGTAGCAATTATATATCGACACGTATTTAATTTAACATGAGAAGTAATAAAAAAAAATCGAAATGAAAAGAGCGGTTGAATTCGTCTCTATTTTTGCGGACACCATTTTGTATTCATTGATAAATGGATAATCGTTCCGTAATTTATTCCAAGTTAGGCAAATCATGTTAATATCTGCTAACATTTAATATTTTTTAAAAAAGGAGGTATTACACCCGAAAAGGGCCATTATCATTTTTTTAACCTGGGCCAGAATGAAATAGAAAGACAAATTGTATTTTTCATTAAAAAGAAATACTGGCAACAGCTTTAAAAAAACGTACCAGTTATTATCATCCTTCAAATGTGTCTATATCGTAAAATAAATCAAATCTGGCATAAACTATTCGTTTATTTCTGAAAATACAATAGACACGTGTCTATTATGCAGCGCAGGATATAAAGCAGAAGCTTTTAAAATAAAAAAAACGAATTAAATTTCATGGTTTCATATCTGAACTTGTATTAGCAAAAGTGAGAATTGTTTCATTCGAAAATAATCTTGATGGATACAATTTAGCAGCACGGTGTAACTACAATGCAAAAAAATATATAATCAAAATGTCGTTTATTCTCACACTTAATCGTATTTTTCAATTTATCTATTAATAATTCCATGTTCAAATGTCACGTAGAAGAAAACGAATAAAATGTGAAATTCTCTCCAAAAGAAATGGTCGCCATGTTTGTAGTTTTGTTTTGAAATTCAGCATCCAGGCCTCCAACGCAAGAAACGAAGACCTCAATCATAAAATCAACATATGGAGGGCGCTCACCTTGAGCAGGTATCGGTCCAGGATCTCCAGGCCGCAGCTGGCGCACACGTTCTTCCCGGTGGAGTGCCCCGAGCTGGCGGTGGAGGTGGGCGAGCACACGGAGGGCGTGGACGGCGTGCTCGGAGAGGAGCGCGTGTCCTCCCGCTCCATGTTGGACCGCTGGGACTCCGCGTCCGACTGAGACTGCGTGGAAGAAGGGGGTGGGGGGGCACCCACGAATCAGAACCGAGTGTCACACACAAATGCACATGCACACGCACTCACGCGTGCACGCTAATTTGCACCGAGATAGCGTTTGCTCGTCTGGGTGACGTGGACAAAATTAATAAAGAGTGGAAACGTAATTTTTTTGTAAATTACCAAAAGCCAAAACAAAAACTTTCATTCTTTTTTTAGTATTATAAATTATTTCATCTGTACTATTTTATTATATAATTCCCGTATAATTTTCATGCACTATTTTACAATATTTTGTATTATTGTTTAATTAAATCATCATCAACATTCTTTATAGAAGTACATTTTGCAATTTAAAAATATAAAACCTAGTTTCATTTTTTTTCTCCAAATTATTCCTCATGCAAAAGTTCTTCATGTACAATAACGTGCTTCATTCATATCAGGACATTGTGTGCTTTTATAATATTTCATATTTCAGAATTGATTTATATCTTCTTGTAAATGTCTTTTGACAGAAATATAGAGATTTTCCGATCACCACATTATTGAAAACAAATTTCAGCGCGCAATGATTTTCAAATAGCTCAACGTGCAGTCTTTTTTTTTTTTCTTCCTCAAATAAAATAATGTTAGATCGATCTTACCATTTGCGTTTGTTTGGAGTCCACGCTGCAGCCCGCAGCACTCTGACGCTCACAGCAGATCACCTACAGCCAAACAGACAACTTCATCAAGTATGTACCTTTCCACGACTGTCATCCTCTGCGTGATATATCAACCAGTGTGAATGATCTGTTTTATATACTCGCTTTAATAACCCCCCCTCCCCAAGCAACCCCCCCTCCCCTTTGGCAACAAAAAGACACCTTTAAATGAAGCGATCTCAAATTGGCTGTCTGGAATAATAACGTTTTTCCCTTGCAATCCAGGACACGCGTGGAGATGAGGGGGGGTGTCGGGGGGGGGGGGGGGGGGGTCGAGGGGGTAAACTACCTGCAATTACAAATAGCTGGCGGATAAGAGGTTGCACAAGTGTCTATTTCATGTGCCAATCAGGAGGCAAGTGACGGATCAAGCAAAGAGTTGCAAATGTGATTTCTCTTCAACCCCCAGCACTTAAATGCGTGGAATTAAAATCCTATTTTTGTTTTTGTCTATAGGTGTTATACTGCATTCAAAAGCGAGTTTATCGACTTTAAATTAAGAGCTCAACGTAATGTCAAACAAAAATAAAAATATTTAGGATTTAAATATAAAAAATCTTACCTGCTTCGTGGTGGACAGAACCGCGTTGCCCTCTGACAGAGGGGACAAAACTTCATTTTTCCAGTACATCAATCCCCTGGAGCCTCAAAGCGAGTAGCAGTCAAGCCGGGGAAGAGATGTCGATGGGCGGCCAACTGAGCTTCGACCATCCGATGCTCGCACGAGACGATCCTCTCCTCCTATATATATATTTTTTTTAAACCAGGTTTATTTCTCCTATCCCGTCTTTACGAACGTTGTTCCTCCCGATGCTCTCTTGCGTGCTGAAGCAAAAACTGCGTTTGCGTTGTGGGAAGACATGCAGGCATGTGCGCATATGCGCACCCTCCCCTTGTGCACGCTACGTCTTCGCTCACTGGTGGGATGGAGTTGTGACTTTACAGGAAGTAGAACTTGCACGCAGCTTCTTATTCCTCCACGCAAACGCTTTCCAAGATGCACGAGCGGGTGGGGACTGAGAGCCTGCAAAGAATAAAGTTAGATGTCCGTGGACTGCCTCTTTTGGGGCGGGTGTTTTTGCATGCATGCACATTTGCATATCTCAAGATTAACTGCGGAAAAACAAGCAATTGAAATGACAGAGTCTTGATATGTCATTGGAAACGCAAAAGCACATTTGCGTCTCTATTCATTTAAATCAAGACACGTGGTGTTAACTTGCTTATACACATAATTGTTTTAATTATAATGTTTGGTTTGACGCATGAAAACTGAAACAATGGCTGAATTACGACACAGAAAACATTTCACAATATACAATACATTTTATTTAACTGTCACACAGGTGCCAAATGTCAATATTTGCAATTATTTTGAAAGGGAAAAAAAATAAAGCGAAGTAAAAGAGCCCACACACGTTTACATTGTCTCCCAAAACTACATTCAAACATAATACACAAAATGACACAAATTAGAATCGTTAGCTAAACCAGCATTTTGAAAATGGGGTCGATCGTGTGTGACATTTAATTTAGGAACAGACATTAGGATGATTGCCAGCGATTTAATGCATAAAAGAGGTAAAATTGGTCTTTTTGTTGCAAACCAGCAAGGATTTAGTTGGTCGTTAAGCATTGTAACAAACGCGCTATATTTTCTAAGCAATTTGGATGCAATAGTTTGCACACCCCTCGGTGCGCATTAATGAATAGTTTAGTTTATTAATTTGATTAATTAGACGTGGACGTTTAACTGAAATTAAATTGTTTGTGGTGTATGGATCGTGTTTCTTTTTGAGAGAAAATATTTTTTTGATTCGACACAATCAAAGTAAAAAAATAAATATAACGAATGCCTCAAAGTAAGCTTTGGCAGGAAAAAAATAAATAAACGAGCTAAATGCGTTGCTATTATTTTACATGGTTCATTTATGAGATTATATTATATTACCTGATTTGGATTTTTATGCTGTAGTCCTAAAACGTAAGACTCCTGTAAAAGATTATATAATAAAAAAATGAACAAATCAACATCAATTTTGATCAAAATAAATTTAATTTAAAACAATGGTGGAAGCCAACACACTCTTCCAAATTGAATTGGAACCCTTTGTTCATAACAGGGGCCATTTTATTTAATTTTCCAGAGTCCTCCAATGGCCATACAAAATGGAACAATATGATGCAAAACGAACACAAATGTTTATTATACACTCTAAGCATTTGTGGGTTAGATGTTTTTTTTCTCCTGAGGCTTAAATTGCTTTGAAAATTGGTTAAATAATCGAGGTATATTATGACCAACAGTTTGTAGATAATTTCCACACCCCCTGCTTTAATAAAACTAAATGAGGGGGGGAAGAAAAATATTAAAAGAAAAAAAAAAACAGTTTTGCATTTCTTTTTTTTTTTCAAAGGTTTCTTTAGTACTTCCTGCACATTCCAAACATCAACACAAGCACACTCAAATAAAATGTAACACAAGAGAAACAACTGAATTCATAATTTGTCCATCATTGTTCGCAATAAATGTCTTTAATTCCCATTTTAAGAAGTTCCTGTTGAGGTGGTGAGGGGGCCTGAGTTGTGTGTGTGTGTGAGGGGGGGTTCTCCTTGAAAAGTGGGCGGACGGGTCATCTCCTAAACCTTCGAAAGGGTCTGCTGTGTGATTTGGAGTAGGGCTCCCAGCGCTTCCTCTCTGGCGGCTTGTTATAGACGTAGGCAGACGGCCCTGAGTACTCCTCATCTGGATTCTCCTCCATCATCTGCAGCTTGGCCTCGATGGCGCGGATCTTAGCGCTCGTACTTGAGGAGGCCAGACGTAAAAAATAAATAAAACAGGAAGTTAGCAGGCTTAAAGGGAAATACCAGTAGCAATTGTAGAGTGAAATATTAAATGGGAGGACGTGGTGCAGGTGAGAGGAGGAAGAGCAGGAGCGAGATGATGTGTCTGGGCGGGCATGGAAGAAGACGGTGTTTTTATTTCCTCTCGTGCGAGATTTGAAGAGCGCCACACTAGAGTCCAAGTGTGCAGTGTGTCCCCGAGGAGAGCTCTCCAGATGGCATCCTGTGCTCGGAGACACCGTCCCTCGCTAAGAGCTCTCACTCGGCTTTATTTCCGAACGCGGTGAAAGCTCACGAGTGACAATAGGCGCTCCCCAAAATAATAGCGGGACTTGTCGACATGCAGGTCGATGATCAATAACATGGACTGTGGCGCTCCCATTTTGTAAATGGAATGCTTTTGTATGAAGATGTGAAAAGTGGATCTTTGTGGAATAGTGACGATATAGGGGGAAATATTTCAACGAGATGTCTCCTGCTGAGTGGGGTTGTAAGTTTGGAGATGGGTCTGCTTTTCTGACATGTAATTTGAAGCTGTCAGGAATGACATGTATCATCATCATGTAATTGGTGTCACATGTTTAAGGACAAAACACATTTGTGTGTGAGCACAAACAACCTGAGGTGATTCGTCGTTAAGGCTCCGTCGGCTCCGTCGCCGCTGCTCGACGGTTCCAAGCTGGAAGGCATCGTCTTGTCGTTACGGAAGCCTTCGAACCTCTGCAGATGATGATGAAGATAATGAATGACAGAGTTAGTTTAGCAATTAGCAAACACAACGGAAGAACATGCAGCGGGAGCAGCGTTCTGATATTAAGACTCTCCAACAGGTTGCCGTCTGGATTCAATCCAAACATCTCAGATAGCCAACACTGACTTCTCCTTACCTATAGACAAAGAAAAAAAAAAAGACAAGACACAAAATGTCATGTGACAGGTGAAAGAAAGCCCAAAACCAAAATCTTCGGAAAAAGTTCAAGGAAGCCTTTAAAAACGAGGACTTGATTTTATTAACCCTTTAATTAAAAAAAAAAAAAAAATCAAATATTTCATGTATTAGAAAAAAAAAAAAATATATATATATATATATAGAAATAGTTGTTTTGCTGTGTTTTATTGCGCTCAAAGGGTAGGAAGGCACTTTAAAAAAAAAAAACATATGACAACATATTATTTTACAATTTTTTATTTGTTATGAAAAAATACAAAATTGGGCCAAGGTGATGAAACGTGACACCGTGTGTGTGTGTGTTTGCATGTGTGACTGTAGGGTGTGATTCATCTCTATACAGGATATCCCTCCACAATTCGCCAGTAAGCAGTCTATTGTTAAGAGACAAGAGTTGGACTGAGATCCCACTGACCCCCCCCCCCCTCCTGCCACATTAGTACACGTCAAAGTGTTACACTGGAAAAACGAGCGAGTGTGCCACTTACCTGTGCATGTGCCCAACGCACAACCAGTTTCTTGGACAGTGCTAGCTTGCCATTCAAGCAGTGGATAGCTCTTTCGGCCTCCTGCAGACAAAATAAAGATGGATCTTGATTATTTTAAAAATGTCATAACTGGGAAAGGCACCGTAAAAAATATGGGTCGCGACTCTCCAGTGGTCCTTAATTTAATGTGACTTAACTTCTCGACCACTGGCGGATCTAAAGGGGGGGCCCGCGGGAGCACTGGCCTCCCTTGAAATATTAATCTGGGTGGTGTGACTAAGTGTGCGCGAGTATAGAAGATAAACACACAGTTCCTTTGTAAAACTCTTCTGGGAGGACTTCATAGCCAAGTGATAGACACTGGCTGTGAAACTAGATGCTTATCATGATCCCTCCCGGCTCATTCTAAAATAAATACAGGCCGGCCAGCAAGTAAAGTTGGAGGGGGGGGGAGTAAGGGGTACTTTGTGGTGCTTTTAATTCGAAACAGAATTCACTCCAGCGACGACAATGTGATTGTTGAAAGGTAGACATCGTGATAATACGTAATAAATTGAAATGGTTGCGCGGAAATATCATGTCCAAATTTGGTCAAGTTAGTCCTGTGTGTTTTTTTCCCCCCCACAAATTATTTACGCCTATAAAGTAATCTGATGTTAAAGACAAGATTAATTTTATATGTACCTCTCTGGTGTTAAAGTTCACAAAACAGTAGCCTCGTGGTTGCCCCTCAAGAGGACCGGACTTATGGAACAGGAAGTCAAACTGTTTGACATGGCCAAACTTTTCCAACAGCTTCACCAAGTGATACCTGCCAGAAGAGGAAAGACAAAAGTGCAAACATAAATAACAAAAATAAAACCTACAAGGGTTGCAAAATAAGCATATGATTTATCTTTATTTCGTTTAAAAAAAAAAAAAAAAAACGGAAAGCCAGTATTGTCTCCACATCAGAAGGATTGTGGTTATTGTCAGTATGAATCTGTCAAGAGTAAAGGATAACGAGAAAGGCGGCTTTCCCCTGCCTGACACCTTTTTAGCAGCGGGCCAGCTGGTGTGGCACGCCTGAGACAGTAAATCTTTTATTGAGACAATGCCGAGGATACGGGAGCAGGACAATGAGGGAATAAAACAAAGGAAGCCTCCGGCTCCCCTCCCGTGCGCCCGAACTCTGTACAAACAACATCCAGCGAGCCGCTCAACTTAGGACATGCGCTCACGGAAGAGTTATGCCGCCGTGCGCGTTTTGAAGCGTGGGTACGGCCGAGCTCGGAACGGCATGGGAAAAAAAATATGTCTTCTGGGAAAAGAGGCCGGACAATGAGACCTGCGTCACCCAGGCTCGACTTGGCCGGGCTCGTTCGAACCACAATGTATTAAAATCAAAATCACAATGACCCCCCCTTCCCTCTGTGGTATTTATAGAGTCCAATTTCAGGTGATGTTTTGGAAGGAGGGTGAAATCGAAACAAATCAAGCGAATGCCTACGTTGAAATGAATTTTGTCGATTTGGATTGCCGAAGAACACCACACAAAGAAAACCGTCAAACGTCAGGACTGAAGGTGACTCCAGGTGAAATACAGTTTTGTTTTCTTCACCAGCCTGGTATTGTTTCGTTGTTATTCTAAATCACGACGGGGTTTGTGTGTATGCCAATCTGGATGACAATGTGTGTGGGAGCGTGGATGGGGATGTGGAGTGCGACTTTCCAGGTTGCTACAATCTTGTACGGCTCCCTTGAGGGCTTTAAGACCACAGATGACTTCTGCTTTTCCCAGACAACACCCTGTAAACATAACTAAACAATTTATCTGCCTAAAGTTTATGTTCACGTATTGTATATGAATTTTTTTTTTTTTTTTTTTTGCAATACTAAGTAAACACCCGCAAAAAAAAAAAGATAAATGAAAAGTCTGCAGCAGTGGTAAAAATACAGTATATAAACACACACACACACAATGCAAGACACTCCAAGAACATTTTTGGATACTCGCAACACAACCACAATGGACTGCGATCTCGTGGGAGCCGTAAAAAGCGCCGGAGGAAGAGGAGGAGATGGGGGAGTAAAGGGGTGTGGAGGGAAGAACCTGCGGAGAGTGAGAGTAAAGTTCAGAGCGCTTTACGGCAAGGTGAAAGGTGGAGGCGGGGAAGGATGCTGCTGCCAAGGAAGCGAGGTGAGAAGACGGGTAGTGGGACGGATGAGGAAAGGGAAAAGGAGGCGGGAGGGCTTCATTATGGATACTGTAAATATGACAAAGACTAGCGAGGGAACAAAGAAAACATAATTTAGTCTTTAACCCACCAGAGAAGAACTGAGGACACATCCACGAATTGCTAAATATGATTATTTTACCATTTAAATGGACAAGACTCCTTTAAAGAATCATTCGATGAACTCTTGACTCCCAAATAATGGACAGCAAATTAAAATGGTATCATTTGTAGCAGGTCTACATTCCTCCTCTAATATGCTTGGTGGAACAAACAAAAGTGTAGTGCCAGTGCCAACCAGGAGCTAATTAATCTTCCCAATCAGTAAAAGGGGCCGTGGGCATTTCTCATGTTTGCTCTTTGTACGGTTTGCTCGTAGCGTTATTTAAACAGAAGTAGAGCAGGGCATAGGAAAGGGAAGGAAACGCCTGTCTAGACGCCCACCAGAGCCACAACGCATATATTCTGCAGAACCCCCCACCCCCACCCCAATGTACACACAAAAACAATCTACAGGCCGAAAAAAAAAAGACCTTCTAGTCCAACACATTGTCCATAAAGGTAATCTCACACCCGCACATTTATGATGTTATTGCCTCTAATTTCGAACACACACAGGTCCAGATTGAGAGCGAGAGAGAGTAAACAGGGCAGGTGGGTGAAGAACGATGTCTGCCGCCTCTGCAGGGCAATTCCACGCCTCGCTGCCACTGTTTCACACACCCGAGCCCCTGTCTGCTCAGTCTCAGCCTGCAACACACACGCGCTACACACACAGCTCATCAATCATGCCTGCACACACAATGCAGAGCCTCTCTCTCTCCGTGGGCAGCTTTAGAAAGCAAAGTTTGGGATTTGGAACACACACTGCCAAACATCAGTTTTGAATCGCCAGCTTGAACACTGCTTGGCAGCTTCATGTGTTTGTTTTGGGTGAAAATTGGATTTGTGTTTGGGGTGCAGGTATTCATCGTAGTACTTAATAAACAGTATCACATAAAACTTTAATATATAACAGTATCATAAACTCACTCAGTGATTTTGGGATCGATGTTGCCGATCCATAATCGGTTTCCATCATGGGCTCCAGTGTCTGAAATGATGGAGGCGTTTTCCATCGTCTCTGACGCAGACGACATGTCTACACTGACAAGACAAAGTACAAGATTGAGGAAACACCATGCACACCTGGAATATGATCACTTGTTAATCGATTAAAAAAAAAAAAAGACATTTTGAGTATATTAGGAATCATAATCTGGTGAACACTTGCGCCGACTGGTCTCATGTTGCAGAATGCAAACGTTTGATTTCAAAACACTGCTTAAATTTACCCTTAGCTGCTCAATATTAGTATTCTCAACAACAAAGAAGATGCAGTTAAATTATTGATTTAATATTGCTGCTTTATGTAAACAGGTTACTAGCGATTAGCATTCTTAGCACTTACCTTCTATCAAACCTGTTATATGATCACGGCTTCCTCTTCGATAGAATTAGCTTCTGATCCCGCTTTCGGGGTGCTTCGGTGATGTCAGATAATTATAATAAGCATTCTAAATCTATGGGTTAGATTATTGATTGTAAATTGGGTTGAGTGGCTTGTTTTGAGGGCGAGGCGATGGATTTGTTGCCATCCGACAACATAGGCGCATTTTAATGACGTGTGAGTAGTTGTGTTTATAGTGCGCTTGGTTTTAAGTTTGACCATTCCGATCGCACACAAAGTTCTTTGCGGCAGGTTGGTTTCCGCCCATCTGACACACTCTGTAAAGCATTTCAAGCGTCACTGTCTCCAAAACACGTCGAGGGAAGATGACATAATGTCAAACACCGCTTCCCCGTAACATGCTGCCGTGAAGAATTGTCACAGTAAGTGTGATTATTTGTGTATTTTAACGTACTATTTGTCTTTTAACTGTATTTTTCTTTTATGTTCGGATTCACCGTGTTTTTTTAATGTGTCTGAGTTTCTGACGTGTTATGAGTCGATAAAGAGGCGGGAAATGTCTTCAACACGCCGACCTTCACTCTTTTAATAAACTTAACCTATTTCTTAAAACATGTAAAAACGTCTTTACATATTACAATAATGTATCTTATGTTAAATATGATTAAAGTGTTACAATTGAATTATATTGATACTTTAATTCTGTTGTGTACAGTCTGAATTAAATGGATGTCACGTGACTTACATTTAATCATTAGGTCAGATTCGTCAAAATAATTCATATCCTATCTTACTATACTTTCCAAATTTAAAAAAAAAATGGAGACGTCTTCTCACAGTGGTCAACAAGTCCAATCATTGTGGTGTCTGTATGATTTTATGTTGCTATCCATTGAAGAAGTACACTGTATAAATATGACATGGCATAAAATTTAATTTACATAGTATTACAAATATTGTGTTTAGTCTTGTTTATTGTTTGATGTAGATGAGATTAAACCAGGAAGAGCATGATCAGATATAATTTTTTTTGTTCACACGAGTGCACAAAGGAGACCTCATGCGGGCTTGCTGCTGTAGAAAAGTGTGTTTGAGTGCAGCTGCAGGACGTGATGTTACAGTATCCCACTGACCACCTGTGCGCCACGTTTTCTGCTTGACTTCCCCTCCAAGGAGCTCCGTCAGCATCCCTCATCGGAGCCGATCTGCTCTACCACAGTTGGGTCAGATCATATCAGCTTGTCGGGAGAGTCTGCATGCCAGATTTTGAAAGCCTGGGGAGGAGTTTGACATGGGATGTAGTGGTGGTCTACCCTGACCATATTTGGATATCAGATCATCTCTGGACGTGTGGCTCATAGATTTGGTTTGTGATTTTCGTGGCAATAACGAGCTGTACAACAGCCGGGCCTCTTTTATTGAAGAACAAAACAAAACAAAATAAAACAGTGGCGGTTCTAGGAAGTTTCATCTGGGGTGGCCGAGGGGTGGCACTCGAGCAACCATTTTCTGGAAATAAGATTTTGTAATTTATAGGGTGAATATTTTAGTGCTTGAGTATAATATTTTATAGGATAGTCAAATACAGTGTTCCATTTTTGATTCCCCATTTGGCAGGTCTTGTCAGAGTGTGTTCTGCCAATTAAAAAAACATTTTATTCCAAATGTTTTAACAGTGCGTCCTTGCCGGAGGTATGTTCACCGCTGACTTTTGTTTTGAACACCCCATTTACGGTAGCAGTATTAAACCACATTTTGTTTTGAGTCCAACACTGTGGTATGCTTCTACCCTTGAAGCTCAAAGAACCTTCTTCACAGCCAGTGACATTGAAAGACAGGATTTAGTGTGTTTGTGTCTGCGGTCTTTTGTTAGTCCGGAGTTTGTCTGTACTTGCGTGCACGCTAAGGTTCAGCGGCACAGTTCATAGTCTGCAAGGTGGGAGGTGGTGAGTCCATAATAAAGTCAGAGGGGCTGCTCTGGTGTATGTTGTTCAATGAATGGTGTGGGAGAAGTTCCCCTTTAGGAATTCCCAAACATCAGTACTGAATGTGGAATTCAGTGGGAGAAAAGACTGACTGGTGGTACAAGATGTGTGCCCACCTCCTACTGGCTGATATTGGCTATTACCATTTTTTTGTTTTTAATAAATGTACAGTAATAGCCGAACGTGAGACTAGTCCTCAAATTTGAATATGGAAAAAATTCAGTCAAATTCTACATTTTTAGAATTTTGTTTGTTTGTACTAAACTGGAGTCAAACGCTTCTATTTATTTAATATATTTACTTCATACTGAATGAATCAATGTAGGTTTAAATTTTTAGTCTATTTTAAATGAAGTGAGATTAGATCGTCTATATCATGTGTTTTGTTACAAAATATTTTTAAATAAATCAGATGAAAATTAATTAAAATGTAAAAATGATGGTTTAGGTTTGGAAAACAATATAAATATGAAAATATTTATATTTGTAATGTTATGTTTGTCTTTTCATTGTAGCAATGGCTGTGAATCATTTGAGCCGACTACGTCCGTTGCTGTGTCAGTCCCTGGCGCGACATCTCAGATGTGCCCCGGTGGTCCCCGCAAAGCTCAGCTCCCCGATGTTCTTCCCTGACAGTCTTTCCCGGCCCACTGCGTGCGTCCGCCTCTATGCCACCAAGAAAGCCAAAGGTTAGTGTGGACGTGAGTTGCGTGCCATGTCTCTCGCCGACCGCTCTTTGTCGTCGTCTTCCTAGCCAAGACAAAAGGACAAGCGGCCAAGGTGAATATTAGCGCCGCTCTGGTGGAAGACATCATCAGTCTGGAAGAAGTGAAGGAAGACATGGCGGCTGTCGTCAATGCGCTGAAAGATGACTTCACGCGCAACCTCAGCATCAGAACGTCGCCCGGTATTATCTCATATTCTCAAAGTCGACATTTCATACAAACGTCAGCTTCTGCCTAAACCGCATTTATCCATCAAAATCCCCACGCGCCTTGTTTGCATCGTGCCGTGCCCCTTGTGACCTTACCTTGACCCCACTTTGACCATGATTTCCCCAACTACATCCAGGTCGTGACCCCGGTGCCTCCGGCCTGGAAAAATGGTAGCTTAGTTTGGAATGAGGGTCATAGGGGGATGAAATGGGCGGAAGAAGCGTGTTCTATTCAGCTAAGGACTACCTATGATGATAATAATAGCAATAAATGCATAAAAATCCTTATATGGTCAATTCCTCAGGGTTATGTTTTAGGTTCATATGATCCCAAGCTCATATTTGTCCTTCTCCTGACCAGCCTTCGTCTTTTTCATGTTCTGGCTCAAACTATTTCAATTACAAGCACAAAGAACGCTTATTTCCATCTGCTTCCTCGGCATCCATCCCCGCCTCCATCCATCCATCTGTCCGTCCGCCTCTCTTCTGTCCAGCTGCACGGTAATCCGGGGAGGCAGCAGGACTTAGGTCTGACAGCAGGGATGAGATGTTGGAATGGGAATGACGTCAGTTGTGCGAGCAAGCGAGTGTGCGCGAGTGTGTGTGTGTTTTGCGCAAATTTCCTCATCTGGATTTAATCAGGAGTAAGTGTGGATCTAAATGTATGAAAGTGTGTAGAAAGCCAGAGATGGATGGAGGCAGAACATCCGCGGGGTTGTTGCGGTCAGAGCTGGGTTGCCAGGGAAGCTTCCATGCAGCATCTTCCTGTCGGTGCTTTGAAGGATTAGTTGGATGCAGTCATCCTTCAGTCAGTTACTTCGCTTTTTGCCCACTCCATCTGTATCCCAGATTTTTTTTGTTGTTAGATTTATAATATTTCTGTGATAGTTTCCCCCTTTGTTTTCAGTTAGGACCTTTTCATGAAGAAAAAAAAGATCTATTGTGTTAAAGTCAGACAAGGGAATGAATAATAGTACGTCAAGGTTTTATTCCATGAATTCACTAATGGATACGTTCAAGTGGACAAACTGAAATCAAAACCGTATATTCAATTTGATAAATGAATGAATTAATATCCTGGCTCTTCATTGTTCTTGTCGAAAGGTGAACCTATTTTTTTCCTAATATACATATCATCATGTTTCTCACGTGATATGGTTGCAACTTTTGATATTCTCCTTGCCCCGATCGCTTACCGCTGCCTCTCTCGGTAAAAAAAATGGCCGCCTGTCTGGCCGACGTAATTGCTAGCAGATGCGTAGGTGCACATCGTCAAGGCACAAGTAACAAAGACGGACAGGCTGAAGGTCACAACTAGGGATTAAGAAACCCTCTGACCCATCTTTCCACTCTCCATATTTTCTATATCGGACTATTGAAATCCAACAATGAAACAATCCCAGAAAATAACGATTTCTTTTTTCACACACCACCAGCCGTGTCAAAAGTTGCAACCTCCGCAGCCTAAGCAGGCACAGAGTGATGTAAGGCAGAGGTGCAAGAGAAGGAAACAACCGCGTCTGAGGTTAGCCAGATGGAAGGCAAAGAGGTGGGGGGGTCGAGGTCAACACACCTTTGCTTCTCTCATCACAGAAGAAAGGAAAGGTGTTCATAAAAATAACACCAAATATTTTTTTTTCAATCATATCTGACCAGATGAATCTTTATGAAGTATTCTCAAACCCATTTTTATGCCGTACATTGTGAATAATGTTATTTTTATTTCACTGTGAGAAAGAAAGTGTAATAATGTTGACATGGCAAATCTTTATATGTTAAGGAGCCCTGGACCATATTGTGGTGTCAACACCAGATGGGAAGTTCCCTCTCAACCAGCTGGGCCAAGTCTCCATGAAATCCCCTCAGCTCATTATGATCAATATGAGCAGCTACCCCGAGGTAAGACCATCATTCACAAACCAACAAAAACAAAAAGATATTCAGGGAGTGACTAGAGCTTGCAATGTAAATCTTAATTCTCCAGATTTGCACCAAATGCTTCCAAAGCACATGTGCTAATACTCCACAAAGTTTCTTGGAAATATGTGAAGTAGTTTCTGTGCAAGCCTGCTGACTCACAAACAAACAAACTGCAGTTACAAAAGTACCTCCGGTCTTGGTTCTTTGGTTCTTGGCGGAGGTATTCATGTGAGGCTTGAAGTGGAGCCAGAGCCGACATAAATGAAACCCGACCTTAGCGTCTCACGCCAACTTGGTCTCGTATGCTAATTGATGGATCGCTGGAGGAGCTCTTTGTTCTGGGGTGAAAGATAGCACCAAGAACTTGAACTGTGTGTGTGTGCGGATATGTAGATACGTCTGTGTGTATGTTGTCACCAAATGGGAAATGACCTCATCTTACCCCCAGGTTAGGAAGGAATGGATTATTTTTCTTTTTTTTTTTTTTTTTCTTTCCCGACCCGGCTTTCCTTCTTCACTGTACAAATCACAGCTCTGGTTCTTCCAGTAGGCTTGTATTGTCCAGACTTTTCCAAACTGGTGGTCCGGAAAGTCAAAGCTCTTTTCTTTTTTTTTTTTTTTTTTACTACAATTAAGACATTACACAATCATGTATTCACTCTTCTTCTACATAAAACTCCTTGACAACAATCCAACAATCAAAGTAGCAACATTTAGCAATCTAACCTTTAAACAGAGCTGACAAATTGACCCCTTTGTTTTTTTTTTTAAAAGATTCCACAAAATAATGCCGAAACCGTGTCGAATAGGAAAGTAGTACATTGGTTTTAATGATGTTGAAGTAAAACAACTCGATTTAGCTTAATGCTAAGATTAGGTGGCTACGGTGGCCTACCTGATGACCTCATGCCACATCAGTGAGTGGGAATCATTTATTATGGCAGAAAATATGAGAACCCTGACCTAAACCTCATCTCACCAACATAGCTAGCGAGCCAAGGGGATAGGATATCAAGTAGCGGGGGTGCGGAATTGAATTTGGGGGGAACTCTTCAGTCGCAGGCTGCATTTTTAGCCACAAGTGCCCCCGGCCAGTGGTCCTCTGGTAAGTGTTTCTTCACAGCGACTCTAACCGCAGACCACACGCGCGCTCCCAGCAGACACACAACACATACACGACGTCGCACAGAGAGGCGAGGCCGTTGTGGCCGGACCTAATAGGCTTATAATGATGCCTATCCATTACCGGGCCTTCCAGATGCCCTTCAATTGTTTTCCAGTCATTTATTAAGAAGCAGCAGGCCCGTGTAGGTGAGCATCACCCGCAGGAAGACGGCAAGTCCGCATTCCTTTCCGCTCACTTCTTAGCTTTGATGTGAAACTTCAGCGTAATTCCCCCCCTCCTCCCCCCTCGTCCTTACTTCCATATTAACGAGAACCTGGCCTGAAAAATTCCGGTTTGGCCGTCATGAGCGCGGAAGAGGTGATGAATATGATGCAGAGAAGAACTCAAATATAGGTAGGAGTTAAATCTATCACTTGACGCACCGAGAGAGCAAGCAGAGGTCTGGGCTCTCTGGGCCGTTTCAGCGAAAAAAAAAAGAAACAAGAGCTGAATGAATTAATTCAATGCACACAAATAAGCTCCTTTCATCTCACCGCCATTTTTTTTTTCTCCCCAGTGGAAAACACCAGAAGGAGCTGTCTCGGAAGGAGGTTTTAAAAATGCGCTTTTTTATGCATTTTTTTAAACTCTTTGGAATGCTCAGCATAGGGAATTGTCATGCCGCTAAATTGTGATTTTTTTTTTTTCTCCTGTATGCAAAGTGCAGCATCTGGTAAGATGTTTGCAATCTGTCAGTAAAGCCTCTTTTGTGTCCAAATGATCTTGGTCAAGATTGCGTTTTTGGACTACTTACCTCCTAATGTCATGCTGGATGATGGCAGATTTTAAGGCTATCTGATGTCCAATCAGCGAGACATTAATGAGGCCATTCCAAGAAGGATCTCTCTCTGGCCACAGTTTTGATCACAAGACTAATCAGTCGACGAGCTCAGCTTTAAGTGACCGCACACTCTGGTGCGTTTATTTGGCAATAATGCAGCCGCAACAGGTAGACAAGAATGAGCAACAAGAGACGGTTGTGATTTCATACGGAATGATTCATTCAATGCATGGATCACATGATGAGAAAAAAAAAAAACGAGAAGTCATATCTGAGAATATTCCTACAAATACATTTCGATTTATTTCACAACAGCGAATTATGAGAGTCAAGTCGACCTATTTTGAGGAGAATTTTAATCAGAATAAAGTCTCCATTTTACAAGATTAAATTTGTCATTTTACACTCACCAAAAAAATATAATTTAATGGGGATATTAAGAATTGCAACTTAATAAAGAAAGCGTACCCATTTTATGAAAGGGAAGTTTTATTGTTTAATAAAAAGTCACAGTTTAAGAGAAAACATGTTAATTGGCAAGGTAAACAGACAAAAAATATTTCCTCAAAAAGTTCAAAAAAAAATTTCAATTGGGGAAAAAAAATAATTTAACCTTTAACAGTTAAAAACTTTTGCAAGAAAAACAAATTAGGAGAGTGATAATCAAATGACTTTTTTTCCCCTCGGTTTAAAAAAAATTTTTTTTTTAAAAGTGTGGTGCTAACACTCATTTATGAGTGTGTGTATGTCGCAAGCAGACTCTCTTGTAGGGTCATTCGGGGTCAGCGGCCTGCCCTGCAACCTCTCAGCCCCGTCCCACAGGACCGGGCGCTGACAGTGGCCCAAGGCACTTCCACAGTGTCCGGGCAGCAGCCACACGCACACGCACAGCATACAGAACACCTTAATAACTGCCAGCTGGAGAAAGACCACTACCTGCCGTTGGAGCTTTGATTTTTGTTTTTTCACCCCGACTTTCTCGTGTGTGTGTTCTTGGGTTTTTGTGTGTGTGTGTGGCCTCAGGCTACCTCGGCAGCAGCCCGTGCCCTGAGAGAGAGTAGCATGAACCTCAACCCTGAGGTGGACGGGACAATCATCAAGGTGCCTGTTCCTAAGTGAGTCTCTTCTTACACAAACACACACATGCGTACACACGGATGCACAAACAAAGACTTTCCCAGTTGTTTCACTGTTTTGCGGTCATCCGTCAGCTCTTCCTCCAGGCAAAACAGCATGGCTGAAAATCTTGGCTGCTATTCTTTTTAGGGATACCCATGCCAGTTTTATTTCACGGTATCGGTACTCACGACCGGTAGTTAGAAATTAGTAGAATTGAAAATATTACAATCATTTTGTGAAATGTTTAAGGAATATTTCTGCATTGAATATGTCTTTATTTAAAATTATTGTTTTTGAGGGAGGGAATTTTATGTGTTAAAAGTTTTATGTGGAAAAATACCCGTGGTATCTGCACTTGGTATCGGTATCGGCGTATTTGGGTACCAGTGGTCGTATCGGTCTGGAAAAAAAAGTGGTATCGAACATTTTTTATTCTTTTTGCTATAATGGCAGTGTTAATAAGGAACTGATAATATTTTGCGTAACAAGCTGTCATGTTTTCAAAATTCCTTCTAAAATGATATTATTAACTGTTGGCACAAGAACCAACATAGTTTGGTCATACGTTCCCTAATTTGAGTCTTTTCATACAGTCACTCTTTTTACTGTGAATATTTGCATATAAGATGTTAAGCCAGTCCGCTTGTTTACGTGCATGCGTGTTTCCTGGCGGTTCCAGCCGCCGTCTCAGCAGCAGGTGTTAGTCTGATGGAGTAAGGACACACGCATCGGACCGCTCCCCCAAAAGGCAGCCTCCCAGCCCCTCCAATCAGCCCCGGCACGCTCCCGAGCATCCATTTGCATTTGCAAAGAGAAGAAGAAGGCGCCCGTTGATTTGCAGTGGAATCAGCAATTAGAGCGTATTGTTTGCAGTAAATAGATGCTACTCGTGGATTGTTTGCAAATAGTCCAGCGGGCTAGAAAACGGCAATTAGGGACAAAAGAATCGCAATGACACGTGGAGTCAAATTTGGCGAGTGATTAAAACAAGCGGGGTGATTACAAAAGTTGTCGGCTTGATG
Organism: Syngnathus floridae; assembly: GCF_059516105.1. Taxonomy (NCBI): domain Eukaryota; kingdom Metazoa; phylum Chordata; class Actinopteri; order Syngnathiformes; family Syngnathidae; genus Syngnathus; species Syngnathus floridae. The sequence continues at coordinate 5,621,626 of NC_142424.1, read as the reverse complement.
AAGGTTTCAGTTCTGAAGTGAAATCTAGGGGAGGGATTGTTTGTAAAATAGCGGCTACAAACTTTTCGTTAATAACAGCCTGGTTTTAGCACTTTGCTTGTTTTAAAGGTATAATCAAAGGCAAGTTGGTTCATTTGCATTTACACAAGGACTTTTTAAATGACAATTTGAATAGCACTCAATAAGTGGGTCGACCTGAAATTTCTTAGGATTTCTTCTACATGCTACTCTGGGAAAAGATTAGCTTAAAATTTTTGTATGGTCGGTCCAAGCCTGTTTAATATCATCACACGTCAGCAATGTCTGACCAGAAAGTTGAGTGCGGCTTTTAAATGTGCACTCCTCACTTGTGTGCCAGGGATTAAACTTTTCTGTTTTGTTCCCGTTTTTTTTTTGTTTTTGGGTTTACTCCCTTCTCAGAGTGACACGTGAGCACAGAGAAAACCTCGCCAAGACGGCCAAGCAATTCAGCAACAAGGCCAAAGACTCTCTGAGGAGAGTGCGCTCAAACGCCGTGACGCAAGTGAAAAAAGCAAAGGAGGGACAATCGGAGGACACCATCCGACTCGTCGAGAAACAGGTACGGAAGATGAACGAGAGGTTTTCTTTATCAGGAGACTGTCACGTCTTTTTCTCGACAGATTCAGCAGATGGCCGACAATATCGCGGCAGACATTGACAAACAGCTCGCAGCGAAGACCAAGGAGCTGCTCGGATGAATGTGAGGAGACACACATGCAGCTTTTGGATTTTATATTTTATCTTTTTGCCACATTCACAGGCGGACATGTTTAATACGTATTGAGTTGATATTCGACAGCAACACGAAAAGAGCGGGAACCGGTTTTGGATTTTTGGTGTTTACACAAAGGGAAGATAAAAACTGTAGTAAGGGTGTACGGCGTTAAACAAGCCGTGTTAATCTTAGGTTAGCTTAGCAATTAGCATGTTTTTTAGTTCGAACATTGCTAGTAGTTGTGGTTGTGTGTTATTACTTTATCTTGGTTGACAGCAACCCTAACCCAACCCTAACCCTAACCCTAACCCAAGTCAATTCACTCAGATATATCAACTCTCTCACTCTCCATTTTTCACGCCAGCTCCATTTTGGTTTGGTGCTCACAGACTGCAACAATCCTGTCCCTACAATGATTTTATTTCGCCGCACTGTGTGTGGCATAGTAAGAGCAACTCCTCGACATAGCCACATGAGTAGCCAGCTCGTTATGAGCTAGCTAGTGCGGCATAAGTAGCCTCTCGACCTCTGAATATCCTCAGTTGGTGTCGTGGGAGACCAGCATGCTTTTAGCGAAAACTTTTCCGACCATTCTCGGATTTACTTTTCAGTTTTAGGACTAATTTTGGACCTGTTTTTTATTTTTTCTCGTCAGGAATTCTTTACGCCAACTACTGGCCTAGCATGAATATTACATCATTGTCAGATTCTCTCTCGTCTGGCTTAATGGGGATCATTATGTGTTCCTTGTTTACCAGGTCGTTGTTGTGTGATTACACCCTAAGAAGTTTTCGACTTTGTTGCCACATCACTGGCGAAGAAAAATCATCCCTTTTACCGTCTTCAAATAAATACAGCACTGGGTAGGAATAGCTTTTTAATGGCATTTGTGGGCTTCCTTGTCATTATACCCTCTCGCCACAAGGGTTGTCTGTTTGGATAAGACAAACGCACCCGTCTAAATGTCAACTGACTTTTTTCCTTCTTCCTTTTTTGTCCCGGTGGCAAAAGCAGACAACATTGTCAACCAGTTGCTAAACATTTGCTTCACATTCAAGACTGAAAATGCAGATGCATGTCTAGCATCAACCACATGTCTTCTCTCCTTTAAATGATTATTGATGGACTCTATTTAAACCAAACCACTTTGTAGTGCATGTTTGTGCGTGCGTGATGGCTCTTATTTTCTTTTTCTCCACTTTCAGTTTGAAGTCGAATTCCCCCTCCTTCTCCTCCTCCATTAGTTTGAGTGATAATGGACTTTTCCTGTGTGCGCGGATCTGACTGTCGGCACCACAATGGTCCATTAGGGTGGGAGGAAGGCTTTTAATATTGTCTTTGTTCTGAAATAGCTACACTTAAAAAAAAAAAAAAAAAAAAAGTATGGCACTCTTATAGTAGTTGGATTGTATGAATGGGAGCAAAACCATTAGCATAGACTCCTGTTTTCCTCTTCCTGTGGTTTTGTCTTTATTTTTATATTTGTTTTGGGTGCAGTCCAACGGTCTCACAAACGCACGCGATTGATTTTACGCTATTTGCTAAAAGATGACGCGGGCCCGCGTCCTTCGGTGCGGTTTCGTTTTGATGGGCTAAACAGAGCAGTCGTTAGATAAACACGAGTTTTGCGAAGGAGCGTCTGTGCAGGGGACGGCGGCGGCCTCGCGTGGAAATGGCGGCGTTCTCCGGGCCATTCCCTGTCCAGATGTCAGCAATTTTGGGGGGCATTGTGTACCTTGGCCTGCAACAGAGGCTTCATGATCGATGGAGGGCTGAAAATCTCCAAGTCTCTGGCGCAACAAACGCTGGCCAAGCGTGAGGAAATTGCTTTCAGCTGATAGCTTCATTTCGCTTGACATTTATCAAGTGAAGAGTTTTTTTTTTTTTTTTGTATGTTTACCGCAAAACAGCATACCGCCCTCTCGGCTCATGCGTGCGTGCCTTCCGTCTTTATAGAAGTTGCGGCGTGTCCTTTGGCCCTTCCGCAGAAAAATATACAAATCTAAATTAGCTCAGTAAACTTTTGGAGGATTTGATAGCAGGGTCTTTTGTTTGCGTTTGGTGAACAGAAGGAAAGATAACCACACGGGGCTGTGATAAATGCGACGTGCTAACTTCGGGGCGGAAAAGTTAACAAATCATAGTATACACAAGTGGCCACTTCAATTGGTACACCTGCACAATCTAACAAGATATATGAAGTCTGCCTTTAGACAGAAAATAATCCTTTGTGCAACTCTTTTTCCCACAATAATGAAAAGTAGGTCAACTGTTTTGACTAAATATGATGTCACAATTTGGCTCATTTACATAATAAACAAGCGTCTCCGCCAATGACATGACCAGCTCCGTTTGACAAAACTCCAGAGCCATTTTCAAGCAATGACCTCTGCTGTCACATCAAATTCTTAAAGTAAGCAGAACCTCCGTTTAGTTTTGTTGGATGTCGGCATACATGGGCGATTCAAAATATTTGAAACAGCCCTGAACATTTCATTTGTCTTTGTACCTACTGTTGTAGCTATTGTGTCATGCAGATACTGTACAACAAAATATATCAGGTTAAAATGCAAGTCGAGATGTATTAAAGGGCAATTTGTGTTGTTGCATTCCCATCATCCTCTCATCCATACTTCTGTATGCTGATTTCTTTCTTACATATCTGAGAGTAGCATGACACACACACACGCACACACATCCCCTTTCCCCTCATCACCTCTGGAGTGCGAAAGAGTGTGTGAAGCTCCCCAGAAGATGTCATTGAGGCGCCAATCAGCGCATGAATATGAAATAAAGCTCTCCAAGGGGACACGCGTGCAGCGTAAAATGGCTGCTTATGCAAATTCAATTGAAAAGAATCTGATGTTCATAAGGGGATCTTTGACCTTTTCAGTCAGCTTACACGGGTCTATTAATATTTATAAATGTAATTGGCTGAGCTCGGGGTGGTGTGAGGCCTTGTTCTGGTGCGGTTAGACACATGCAAGGCCCCCCCCCCCTTCTTCCACTACAGGTGGACGCTCTTACTTTCTGCAGCTTACTTAGATTCTTCTCAAGGAGGAAGTTGGATATCCTAATAATCAGGTAAACTAATAGCGGGCGGCCAGAGTGTTTCCTTCCGCCGCACTTGGCATGTCAGTCATTCCCAGAATTGCTCCTGTCTGTCTGGTCTGCGAGCCATTTGGATGGAGCGGAACGTGCATCCACTGAGAACCCCCCCCACCCCCTCCTTGACGTGCTTTCACGCACCTCCCGCTTCTCCGACGTGAACAAAGCCTTCCTCAGTCTAAAGTGGCTCAATCTCAAATGATTAGCAGCATGGGAGGAATTACATATTTAGCTTTACGTCCGTCACCATTTCCTCCCGCGGCCTGATCTGAAGTGAGTGGCGAGCGGTGCCCTCCCTGTCGCTATCTCTGCGAGACTAAAAGGACCCCCCCCCCCCAGGCACACCCCCCACCCTACAGGAGAGTGTAATCAAGGGCTTCCAGCAGTGTAGAAGATGAGAGGTGCAGGGTGGACACTGATGACAATAGACTCAAATTATATTTTTTATGTCTAAAGTCAGAATCTTGTCCCCCGTGGGAGCCGTTTGTGTTTTTAGGAGGACCCCCCCCCCACCCATGAGGCTTATACTAAATAAAAAAAAAAAAATCCCCCAGAACATTTGCCACATTTCTTCCTTGAGGTCCTTTCAAAACTAGTTTGCCAGCATAAAAATTGGTTTGAGGTTTGTTGTTATCATGATTGGACGATTATCAGGGACAGAGAAACTGCCTTGTGCTACAACCACACAAGTCTGTAAACAATCACAGTGCAGCTCAGCTTCTGCTTATCAGTAGGTTTGGCTAGAAACATTTTTCTTTTGAAATGCCATCATCGCCCTCAGTAGCCCCCAAACCTGTTGCAGTTCATCCTCCATAGCATCATCTCTCGCTCATAAATAAAGCAGATGAACACAGTCAAAGCCATCGGACAGGAAGCCTGTTAATCTGCAATCCAATCCAGCCCGAGTCAAGAGTGAAACCCGGCTCGGCTTGACTGAGCGGGACCTGCGAGGAAGGAAGTGGAGAACTCAGGAAGTGGCGTTCAGAGCTTTCACCAGTCATATCCATCACTTGGGCTGGTGATGGAGGCATGATTGTGTGTGTGTGTGCGTATGTGTGTCGTATCCATCACACAGCCAGGAGAGCAGAGTCATTAGAGGGGTTGGGCCGCATTTTAACTAAACATCTTTTTCCATAAAATAAATGCTTCCAGGTTAGCGCGGGTCCCGGAGAAGCCAGGTCGCCCAGCGTTTGCTGCCACTCATCTGATCTCAATTACCAGGCAGCGCCGGGTCACAGCCTGCATGGATGCACACTGGAGAAGACAAGCAAGCAAGTGTGCCTTTCTCTTTTGCTTCCAATTGACACATTGCCACCCCGGCGTGAACCTTACACCCCTTACGTTTCCATGACTGCAGCACACACGCTACACTTTAAGCCAGTCTCAAACAGAGGGACCCCCCGGGCCGGCGGTAATGATTACATTTGTAAATTTGCTGGGTCAAAAATAACCCAATTTCGGTCAGAAATTCGACTGACCCACTACTTGGGTCAATTTGACCCGATGATCAAATTTTTTTTCACAAATAACTCTTATGGCTACACTGTAAACAAATGCTGCTCAGCTAGCCGGCGCCATAGCTTGCTAGCTTGACACATACTTTTGGCGGTATGGTCAAACGCATTTGACCTCGCCAATAAGGAAGCAACCCGAAGCGGACTATTACTTTCCAATTGACTATTGCATCACTTGGCAATTAACCAGAACAGTTTAAGTGAGAAAGTCATCGTGGGGTGAACTTTAACCCCGTGCCATCAACTTGCTTAATCACAAGTCTGACACAATTTATTGTTTACATTTTTACTGCCGAATGCTGCGCTGTTGTTTTCAATGCATTTAAGTGGCACACTTAATTTTTCTAACAATTCCAACTATTAAGCTGCGAAAACTATTTAAGTTACTTCTTTTGAATGCATTCAGTCGGTCAGTGGAAGAAGGAGACCATCAGGTTGTTCTGTTCTAAATACTGTAGAAGCGTGTGCATGCCTTTTGGTGTATTGTCCGTGTGCATTTACATCTCTACATCATCATAGGATAATTGCTTCCTCATGCTTCCCTTCTTCCCCTCGCCGCGAATATTAATTACCAGAAGACGAAACCAAGCCCTTTGGTCTGCAAGGTTAAGGTCAAAAGAGGAAATAGGGGGCCGCGTGTGTGTGTCTGTGAATGCAAAAAAAAAAACACCATACAATTACAAAGCAGTAAAGTTTCACGGGGTAAAGTTGTAAGCTAATTGTTTTCAGATATACTATAAATAGTTTTTTTTTATTTATTCAACTTTTTTGTTTGTCTGATGCCTTTAGGTGTTGCTTTTTAAAGCAACCTTGCTCCTTATTCGTCCTTATTCCTTATTTTATCCACTTCGGCATAATGAGCTGATTGTTTTTTTTTATTTAACCCTGAACACTTCCATATAATCGATGCATTTTTATTGTAAGAGAAAGATCCAAGCAGTCAGCTTTAAAAAAACAACCATGAGGTTATTTTAGGAGAGATATATATATATATATATGGCAATGACTTCGAAATAAAGCTTGATCTTGATCCTTGGAATTGCACATGATAAACTGGATTGCGTGATAAGATACTACTTTAAATGCATTATAAAATTAGTAAAGCTATCGTTGAATAAAACTTGCCCCCCAAAAAATCTGCATTTCTTATTTTCCAATTAGTGACCCTAATTTATTAGCACCATAATTGAAAATATGGAAAACCATATAGAAGGCGTGCTGACTTTATGTGGGCAGGTAGATGGCGCCATCTAGTGACTTTTTGGACATTTTATACAAACCTCCAGTAGGGGTCAGCAATCCCTTAGAAAAAGAGCTACGTACTTGCGCTGGCACCAAATACTTCAATTATATGTCTAAATTACAGCAATTAATGTTCATTTAACCATCCATCTTTTCTCACAATAATCATCAACAATGATTTGAAAAGGTTAGAATATAAGGTTTTATAAGTGTTTTCATTTTCCTGTGATAACGTTCACATCATTCCCAGGAAATCTGACTTTGTGTGCGCAGGTAGATGGCGCCATCTAGTAACATTTTGGACCTTTTATATAAACCTCCAGTAGGGGTCAGCAATCCCTTAGAAAAAGATCTACGTACTTGCTCTTGCACAAAATACTCCAATTATGTCTAAATTACAGCAATTGCTGTTCATTTAACCATCCATCTTTTCTCACAATAATCATCAACAATGATTTGGAAAGGTTAGAAACAATTTATTTTTCTAAGTGCATTCATTTTCCAGTGATAACGTTCACATCATTCCCAGGAAATCAAAATGATCCATTACTAGTGAGCTGGTTTTAGAACCAGCCCTTACACGAGTCTGAATACAATACTAAACAGATGATTACTTTGAGGTCCCATGTCTTTAAGAGTGAAATTAAATTTTACAAATACACCATTATGAATATGCCCTGGTATACAGGAGCCATATTTAAATAGTGTTACTATATTACCCTTACAAAGATAACATTGTTAAAGAAGTTGAGGCTGGAGTATTTTAAATCTTGGTATTATTCTAAGAGTTGCCTTTTAATTGGTGGCTTAAAAAAAAAAAATCGAATCAAATTTTTTCCAGTAAAATAAGACTATTTTTTTTAATGTTGCGGTAAAATAGCTAAAACATTTTAGTTTTAGCTATTTAAAGATCAATCATGTCTTTTTAGACAAAAAATGTAACAGATATGCCACTACACTACAGTTATTTCTGTGTTTCTCACTGACAAAAAACTTTCAGTGATCTCATTGTGCGTGTGAACAGTTCAATTAAATACTATTTTTCACATCTGTCTGTTCTTTACCTTACTGAATGTAGCTGCATTGAAGTACCTAAAAAAAAGCAGTTACTACAGTCCGGTGCCTTCAACACTATGTAGGATTCTAGTAAAAGTGAAGTTCACTATTCAAAAAAATATATTGTGAGGTGTGTATATTGTGACATTAGTGCTAATGGAAGTTCAAGAACTGACAAAAACAAAACAAAAGCAGTGGGTCTCGAATCAAACCCAGAGGTACACCGCAACTAATTTCTGTACCTTATTTTTGCATGGCCAGCCACACAATTTGTTAGGTTTCACAGAAACGGAAAAAAAAAAACCGTACGGTTTTATCAATCGTGTACTTTTGGAGGTTCCTCTGTGAAAATAAATAAATAACTACATCAGTCAACGCGACCAAGATCGCCTTTTTAACCTTGAACTCTTGGCTAAAATGTCACAAGAACACCGTCTTCCTCATCCTGCACGATCTGGGGCCCTCGAGGAATTGTCTTCCTCTGATGTCTGGCGGTAAAGCCTGGAGACCATCAAGCGGACGCTCACTAGGAACAAGGACAAGACCCATTTTCCAGCATTGTCATGATGGCAACAAATGCAATTTAGGAATTTTACTGACGAGGCAATTCCTGCATGCGGGCAGCTCCACGTTTCCATCTGGTTTTGGCGTCAGAGGAGTTGCCCGCCTGAGGATCTTTCAAAACCTCCAGCTGTTGGTTCACTTTGCAATCTGAAGACACCCAAAGTATAAATCAAATCTTTGCCTTTCTGATCATTCGATACACACTGACTGATTGACTGCAGGACTAAACTAACCAATCAATCATCGACTATTAGCTTTGCAGCACTTCAAAATTTCACTTGCAGGTCAACAGGGCCGCAAAATTAAAAATGACTTTTCACAACCTAAAAAAGGTTTAGGATAAAACAAGCACATGAGATGACAAAGTCTATTTATAACTTTGATATTTACCATTGGCCAGAAAGCAAAGTGTGGAGAGTCTCTTGCCAAGAGGAAGAAATGGAAAGAAGGTGTACCCGAGTATTTGTACTTGCTAGTTTTGGTTATGTAGATTTACTTTCTGGGTATTCCGGTGATTTTTGTTTCTGTTTGTTTTAGATTAAGCGTTACAAGTCTTTCTGTAATTTTCTGTTGACCGTTTGTCATCCTTTTTTTGTCGCATTCAAATTCAATTGTGGGCCCAGTTATGAAATTTCACTCTTTGACATTCACTTGTAAATGTCTTTAGATTTTTCCTAAGGTGTTCTAAATGTTGTCATTCTTATTGTTATTAGTTTTTAAATTGTATTATTTTTTTCTTATTATTTTGGAAAGCTACTTTTGTTTTCTTCCGCTTTGGTTTTGAATATCGAGCTGTTTGCAAAGGCCTTTTTTTTAGGTGGTTTTGGTTGTTTGAGTGGCATTTTGTATGAATTATGCTACCTGTATATTCTAAATTAAATCAGTTACCCTCAGTAAAAATAGAAATGGCTTCTTCCTCTTTTTGCTTCCATGATATCTTTTGTTCTTTCCTGGAGTGACCTGTTAGATGGATACACAAAACACTGAGTGACACCAAAAAAAAAACATGAACAAACAAGTTTTCTTTCAATACCTTTTTGCCACCAGAGAATTAGCACTATGACGAGGACAATCGTAAATACTATTACGATACATGTGCTAATTAGTACTGCAGTGTTTGTGTTTTCCTTCGGTTTCTGGGTTTCATCTATTTAAAAAGAAGAAGTGAAAAACAAAGAATCGTGATTTTTCAGGGGATGATTTTCATGTGAGTTGTCACGATAGAAACAATGGAACATACTGTCAATTCATTGTCATGGTTCTTCCCCATAATTTTGCTGATTCATGTCTTGAGTCACAGTTTGGAAATTCTGTCGAATTTCCAGAAACACTATTCAAATCCAACCCCTGGGGATTTTCATGGTTGAGAGTCCCGTAATATATCGTATTCATTTCAGATTATTTGAAATGAGAATTGTTTGATTGAAATGTACGTGTTTATTCATGCCCTTAAGTATATTTTTGACACTTATCCCTTTAAAAATATCCATTGATTTATTGTTACTATGAAATTGATAATATTGTGAAATTATTTTACATTGTATTTAGTCGATCCAAAACTTAGCTAAATGTAATTGAATCAATTTTTGAACAATACAATGGAAAATTCAGAAATAATAGTATTTTACACATACATTTTAACTATTATTTATCTATTATTAAACCTAATCTACATGTGATCTAGCTCATCTTAGCTTTAATACATTTTCAGGGGGGGATGCTACGCTTTACTTTTCATTATTTCTAGTATTAGTTTTATTATTTTCTTAATGTATTGAGTGCCCACGACCCCATATTTGAAAATCTTAGAAGTGCCTGCTCACCTGGGATAAGAAAAGTTGCGGAGGAGGATCTACTATCAAAGCGGCAGGTGTAGTTGTTTTTCTGCGATGATCCCACCTGTATTCCAGATGTGATTCTGTAGAGGCCCTCCTCTGTCGTCACGACGCTGGTACTGGCGTTGAGCTTTCGCCCGTGACCATCCTCCCAAGCCACCGTAGACATCGGGTAGCCCTCGGATTGGCAGGTTAACACGAGCTTGCCTCCGGTTACCGTCTTGGAAATCGTTTTTGTGACTGTTTTATAAGGTGCTGCAAAAAATGAGATAAAGCACATTCCCTCAATGGTTGACTCCACAAAAGGCCTGTCCCCCTAATTGAAGTGAAAATTACAAACTCAAATAAGTCTTGTTGACTACACCGCCTGAAACATCATGCAGAAACAATCACATTCTTGCAATGATGTCAAAGTCAACAGGTAAGCAGAGCTGCATTGAGTTTTGTCGAACACACAGATTAGCATTAGCATCTACTAAGTGCCACATTCCAAATTGCTAAAGAGCGGCAAGATATTGCGTTTGGTTGATACTTTTATTGACTTTATGGGAGATTTTGTAGATGACACCTGCGAGCTAGCTCAGTGCCCTGGTATCGCTACAACCCCTGTCGTCATGGTAACTAAATCCAAATTCCAAAAAGGAGTTGCTGACCAGTAACAGATAGTTTAATGTCTTTATAGTCAGCCCCGTTCCTCGTCCGCACCACACACTGGTATCTTCCCGAGTCGTTGATGCGAAGCCTGGACACCTGTAGCAGGAGTGCAGTGCAAAACTGTTTGTCTATATGTGCTCCAGCACCATGTTTAGATGAAAATCACATAAGAACCTGACCTGCAGTATGGCCCGGCCATCTTTAATTTCCTCGGTGAGAAGCCTGGCCCGACCCTTAAAGTCCGGATGCTGGGAAGAATCTTCCTCCAGCCCGCTTTCTAGGCGGGACACCAAGCGGGGCGAATCCCTGGACCTCCAGTACCAAGCTACCATCAAGTCCTCATAGGGATGCGGTGACAAAGGGTAGAAGTGGCAGCCCATTAGCACTTCTCCTCCCATTTGGGCACTGTATGAGACTCGTTCGGCATCAGCGGTTAACAAGACTGTTGGAAAGTAGGCGAGAGACAAAATTGAATAGGCCTGCTGCGAAATAAAAGTGTTAAACTAGTGGTTATCTACAAGTTTTGTCTTTCCATTTCCAATACCTTGGAGACAGGGCTGGAACAGGAGTTGCAGAATAAAAACTGTGGACCAAGTCATTTAGAGCTGTAGAGAGAATAGCATAAGAGTCACACAAGTAACAGGCTCGTTCACATTAAAACATATATATTCAAAGTGTTTAACAGCAAGTGTACTTGATTAAAAACAAAATGAATAAAATAAATAAGCAAATTGAATTCTAAAATAGCCCTTATTATTTGGAAGTACAGGGTTTTCAATGACCAGTTATGGTGGGAAAATTAAGGTGGTTCCAAGAGAAAAAGTGAACAAGAATTTCTGCCACAGTGATTACGCTTTAGGAAGATTGCTAAATCCAAACCACAGCTTTATTTACTTTTATCTCATATAAAAATAAAAGCATTTGAATAAAATAAACATTTTTGGATCATTTATTTATTCTGCACTGCAATGCATTGGAAAATTGTATTCAGAAAAACATACAATGTCTGACCTCAAGGGTATTTAGTAAAAGAAAAAATATTTCAAAAGTAAAAGCTCATTTAGAGACAAATTGGTATTCAATTTGATTTCCAAACTACACCTACATTTATTCATAGTTTGGATATAAATCAAGCAAGCAAGCAACAATTCTTAATTCTCCTACCTTGTGTGTCAACTTGTCTTCTGTGTCACTGTGCCTGAGTTCTGAGTGCAAGTCATTTATCGCACGTTCCACTCCCTTCCATAGTTGTCATAAATGCCGATGACGTTTTTATTTTGGAAAATGCGCAGTCATCTTAACAATCCATCTTTTAATTTGAAAGGCAAGCGGAATAGGTTAACGTCAGAGAGGAAAGACGTCTAAACAACTGCCTTGCTTGATCACAGGGTAAGTGTATACATTTACATTCCAAGGTCAAAAATGTAAGATGTTTTAAGGCCCGTCGTGTTTTATTGTTTGCGTTTTGAAGTATTTGCAATACCCGTACAGTTAAGTGGAGCTAGCACTCTGAAAGTCGCTCGGAAGTTAAACATGTCATTTGGAAAATGAAGAACGGACGTCAAGCTAAGATAATTCCGAGTCATACAAGAGTTTGACAGAATTCAGAATTGCATTTTAAGTACATCAAATGAGCACGTAACCACCCCACTTTTTTCCCACCCATTCCAGGTCAGCTGTAACGTCGTCAGCATGGGTTTTATTCTCTCCAAATCAATGGACGCAAACTTGACGAAGCAGCAAGAGTTTATGTTGCATAATTCGAGGCTCCAGGTGAGTTCTGTTGCTATGGCAATTATAGTAAGATTAAACAACCAATGTCTAACCTGTGCAACCAGTCAGTCAAGCAAACTGACATTTTTCTCCATGCCCGGCGCCAACGTAAACAGGAAATATTGAATTAGAAAAATATTTGTTTCCAAACCTGTTGCCACGCTTCCATTTTCAAATTTTTTAAACCTAGATATATTCTCAAAAAAATTCTGGCACAACACCAAATAAAATGATCATATAATCTTGATGAATAGATTGCAGTGGACCCCCACAACAACAGATTAAGATGATGGTGCAAAATTGTATATTTGCTTTAGTTCACAATAGTTTAGCACAACATCAAAACAAGTGCAGTTTGATATTGATTATACATTTAATGTAAATGCCAAAAGCTGCCTTACTTGAGTTGAATTACAGAGATATGTTCCCTCATAAAGTCGCTACTAGAACAAAGTACATTCAGGAAAAACTGTTGAAAGGTATAACAATATTTTTGTTGACAACACTCAGATTGGACTGAGCAATAATGATAATAACACAGAAAACAAAATGACAAAACTTAATTTAGCAGCCCCAAATAAACAAATGGAAAACTGTTATTTTCTGACCTGATATTTGAAGCATTCCACCTCCGACCCTCCTTGTGTGGAGTTTCCATGTTCTCCCTGCGCCCGCGTGGGTTTTCTGCGGGCATTCCGATTTCCTCCCGCATTCCAAAAAAATGCTTGGTAGGGTAATTGAGCAGTCCAAATTGCCCCGAGGTGTTAGTGTGAGCACGGATGGTTGGTTGTCTCAGTTTGCCTTGTGATTGGCTGGCAACCGGTTCAGGATGTCCGCCGCCTACTGCCCGATGACTGCTGGGATAGGCTCCAGCACACCCTTGACCCCCGTGGAGTCAAAGCGGCACAGAAAATATTTGTTTCCAAACCTGTTGCCACTCTTCAAATGTTTTGAGCCTAGACATATTCTCCAAAAATTCCTGGCACAACACCAAATCAAATTGTCATACAATCTTGATGAATAGATTGCAGTGGACCCCCACAACAATACATTAAGATGATGGTACAAAATTGTATATTTGCTTTAGTTCACAATAGTTTAGCCAAACAAGGACTGCACAGAACATCAAAACAAGTGCAGTTTGTTATTAAAAAAGCTGCCTGACTTGAGTAGAATTAGAGTAGATATTTGCCCTCATAATTACAGTCGCTACTAGAACAACGCACATTCAGGAAAAAGTGCAACTGTTGAAAAATATAACAATATTTTTGTTGAAAACACTTAGATTGGACGAAGCAATAATGTTAATAACACAACAAAATGACAAAATATTCCATTAACCTAGCAGCACTGAATATCTGATGTAGCTATTTCATGACGTCATGGAGAAAGGATTCCCTTTATTAAATAGTATCAACTGAGGGCGGGTTCGAATGACGTTTGTCAAGTTATTTTGGGTTTCTGTTGCTATAAATACCATTAACCTGTTGTTTTGTTACTGTGTGGTTTTCCTATGGCAATTTATGCTTACATAGAAGTTAATTTTTAATTGACAACACTCAGATTGGACTGAGCAATAATGATAATAACACAATAAACAAAATGGCAACATTTTCCATTAACTTAGCAGCCCTGAATATCTGACGTAGCTATTCCATGACGTCATGGAGAAAGGATTTTTTTTAAATAGTATCACCTGGGGGCGGTTTCGAATGTCAAGTTATTTTGGGCTTCTGTTGCTATAAATACATTTAACCTGTTGTTTTCTTATTGTGTAGTTTTCCGACTGCAATGTATGCTTACGTAGAAGTTAATTGTAAAAATTTGAAAACATTCCCTGCACATTTAGAAGTATTGCTGTATTTTGATTCATGGATTTAATTCGTTCAGATTCAGATGACAAATATTCCTGTCATGACTTTTTGTTTAAAAAAATTCCTTTTGGGGTGTCATTTACTGGGATTATTGATGGCTACAAACTCCATCGCAGGTGTTAATTTTTCAACACGATAACATTATGTTGTTATTTTTTTTTCTACCGTCATTTTCTCCTTTCAGCCCAGCTGTACACTTAGTAAATGAAGACTAATCTTTTTCTTTGGTTGCTGAACATTTGGCCAGATTTTTCATTTCTCATGAATCCACATTTGCAGCTGGCCATCAACCGATACTTTGAGGCGTGGAAGTTTCAATATGACTGACCATCAACGATCTTTCAGTTTCATTGTGACGTGGAAGTTTCAATACGACATTGGTGACTCACTTGATGACAATGATTTATTGTTAAAGTTCAAGAGGGGGAAACCCAAAGACCCGAGGTCCACAGCGGAACTGACACATTATCTTGTGTCCCATTTAATCAAATTTTGCCATTGTGGTTGTTCCTTTCATTTTGCCTGAAAATACCAAAACTGTTTGTTTTTTTTAAAACAAATATTACAGTCATTTATTTTCATCCCCAATTCCGTTAAAATACATTTTCACAACTTTTTATTTTAGTTTCAATTTGTGACGTAGTGTATTTTGTAAAAACCCCGTGTGGCGTCAAAAGCCCCCATGAGAATAATTGGTGAATAATTTAACATTTTCCCTCTGCACAAGAAGTTGAAACAGCATGCTTCTTGAAAGTGCTGTAAAAGAAAATATCGCTTGATTGTGTGTATTATCTCAAGTGCAGTTTTAGCGAATATTAACTCACCTTTGACGTAATCGCGGCTGAAACGTTCTGATTTCGGACCATTGTTTTCCTGCCCGCTGCACACCGCAATCGGTCACAATAGGAGGCTGATATTTGCATTAGCATTTTTTATATTAACGGTATTTATGCGAAGCGAATCGGTAATGTTCACTTGTCAAAAACAAACTTTGCCTCAAACCAAATAGAAAGAAAAATGGTAACCTGGTAATAATCATAAATTGAGCCTTTACTCCATTTCACATATAATCTAAATGTCCACTGGCATGTGTTGTGTTTTCACAGTTGGAGCGTCAGATGATGCTACAGAACCAGATGAGAGAGCGACAGATGGCCATGCAAATCGCCCGCTCCAGAGAATTCGTCAAGTACTTTGGCACATTTTTCGTCGTGGCCTCCGCCGGCCTAACCCTGGGGTGACTTTCACACAGCACCTGCGTTTTCGCAGCTTTGCATTTTATCCAGTGGCCTTTTCCAGTTGCCGTCATGCGGTCCCAAAATGTCATTTTTTACAACTCGCTAGCTTTTACCACCAATAACAGCAAGACGCTCCGGCGGTTGGCAAATCGGGTGCAGTCACAGGTGAAAATCAATGTCTCTTTTTTCTTATCCAGTGCCCTAAAAAGTAAGAAACCAGCCTTGTTGGCGCCCATCTTGCCACTCAGCTTTGTATTTGTCTATCAAATGGACGGCGCCTATGGAACACTTATTCATCGAATTCGAGGTAAGGTTGGTTCTATTTGTTTACTCATCCAAGTTATATTTTGTAAGACTTCCTTCCGTCGTTTTTTAGGGGAAGCCGAAAGTATCATGGTGTCTGAAAAAGAGCGTCTGGACTTGCCTCACGGGACGCCGACCTTCGATAGCATGGAGAAGGCCCGACGCGCTAAAAGCAACCTGGCCTCCTTCTTGGAGAGATAATAATCTGGTCCTCCAGAAAGACAGTCCAATGGTAAAACCGTCCGTTCGCGCTTCTTACCTACTGCTGGTCTTGGGTAAATAATTATTTTTTTTAATGCTATGTGGTACGTTGCCTTTCGCTACAGATTTTCATGATCGAAAATGAAATTAGCAGCAAATACCCCAAGTGCTAAACTTTGTTTTGCGTTGAAGATTCATCAGGTGAACATCATAAACTTTAAACATAACTTTATTAAAAGTGCCTTTGGTGCACCTTTTTATTCATACTCGCGAGATTTTAATTTGGGGCATCTAAATAAATTAGACCAAGATGGAAGACTGAATGTATTTCTATTTAATGATGAGTTTACCTTTTTGAATAGTAATATATAAACAAATAACTGCTTTCTTGGTGTAATGTATTTTCAATGGAAAATTAAACGCCATCCTTATCAACAATTTAACGTGATAAAACGCCGTGCGGCATCGACGCGGAAGTGAGGCCCAGTGCCACTTGAACGCAAGTGTTCACAACCCACACTTTCAATAATACTTCAAGCACAACGAAATACATCCCCAGTGCGTCAATTGTTAGCCGTCAAAATGACGCATTTATGTGTGTGAGAAAGGAGGAGGGAGAGGGCGGGGGGGGGTCTCAGGCGACTCCACAGGTTAAGCAGAGCACTATAAAAGATGGGCTCCATTCCCGAGAACACCAATCAAGCTCCTTTAGAGATCTTTATGGAAGCCGATCAGCTGCTGTGACAGCTCGAGTGCCAAAGTGTTGCGAAGCATGTTTTTGAGACTTGCGATTTGCGGGTTGGTGTTGGCGCTGGTAGCGTGCGGCGACGGTAGCGTGCAGGCTCAAAGTATCAGCAGAGCGCTGTTCCTGCCCAGAGACTACGGAGTCAAGCTTTGTGGGAGGGAGTTCATACGAGCTGTCATTTTCACCTGCGGAGGCTCACGCTGGAAGAGACTCGACAATGCAGAAGATGGTGAGTGGACGTGGATTTTTTTTTTTCATACTGTTTATTTGAAAAGTTTTTTTTCAACTTCTTTTTTTCTTCTTTTTTTAAATGATATATTTACTTGGAAAGACATTTTTATTGGGTGATTTTTTTTAAATACATGATGCAACAAAAAAAATAATGCAGCAATGTTTTTCATTGGATAGAGGAAAAAATGAATGAACTTTAGCTTCAATTATCACCCACAAAAAACAGTTTAAAAATCATCGTCAAAAACTGTATCATTTTTATCTTTTACAATAGGCTTGCTTCGGCTACATGTCTGAGGAACCCCTGCAAATTTTTCTAACCCACTACTGGGTCCCACCAGTCTATTTTATGTAGCACTCATGTCTGAAAATCATGTCGCGTTTTAAACCTTACAGATTTTTTCCCCAAGGCGTTCTTGTGTTAAACAAAAATGAGTGGAAATATGGAATATTAAAAATATATATATATTCTCCACTAGATGGCACTACTGACACTCCCTTTCAAAGTTTATCATAACTACTACCAGCTTTTTGTTTTTTTGCAAAGCTAAACCTATAGCCACGGCCGTTTCAGCACCATAGATAGCTCCCCCTATAGCACTGTACTGTAACGACAATAAAATGCATCAAATGTTGACGCTATGGTCTCTTTTTTTTTTTCAGATTCCTTTCAATGGAGACCCCACAGTGACATCACAAACCTTCTCCCCAAGCGTACCTCCTCCACCTTCTTTTCACTTTTCAATGGCGCTTCAAGCACCAGTGACAAAGACCGCTCGTCCATTATTTTGGAGGAACCCCTGAAAGAAGGTTGGCCCGAAAACAGCGGGAGGAGACGAAGGCACTTTTCTCAGGGTGTGGCAGGCGTTTGCTGCAGCGAAGGCTGCACTAAGAACGATATCGGACGATTGTGTTGAGGGGTACTTTGTTGTCATGTTAATATCTCATAACAAATTTGTCAGATTTTGTTTTAAAAAAAAAAGCCATGTAAAATGCATTTGTGTTCATATCATGTCTGACTGACTATAATAAACAGTGACATTTATTTAAAGAGGGACTCTAAAACTCTTATTATTTTATGTAGGTGTGCAAAATAAATAACTTTGTTGCCAATACAGTTAATATAATACCAGGAATGACTTTTATTCAATTTGAATAGTAAAACGTTTTTATCAAAATATTTTTTTCACATGTAAATGTACATCTGTGTCGCAAAGTCATCAAAACGGCTGCTGTGAAATTCCTCCAATGCTCTTTTATACAAACGATTTAAAAACATATCAACAGACTACAATGTGACTTCTATAATTCAAAGTCTTCATATAAAAAAAGATATATACAAACAATTGATCGATTTAGAGGTAATATCAGCAATCCCAAACGTATTTTCTTCAAACACGCTCTTAAATTCTATTCCTTCTTGAATTCTAAACATATTTGTGAAGAGTTATTGCAAATAATTACCACAAATAAATGTATTCTGGATTCTCTGTACTATTTTGCCTCTACCAAACAGGTCAGGTGGAGTTGTACATTTGATCGTGTCATGAAAGATGATG
The DNA here is from genome assembly GCF_059516105.1 of Syngnathus floridae. Lineage (NCBI taxonomy): Eukaryota > Metazoa > Chordata > Actinopteri > Syngnathiformes > Syngnathidae > Syngnathus > Syngnathus floridae. Next base: position 5,602,993 of record NC_142424.1, on the reverse strand, counting down.
AAAACTACAACTCAAGTTTAAGCACAGTACAAAAAAAAGTCAACACTATAAATGCAGTTATGATACAAACACATATAGACATACAATATATATAAAAATATATTAAAAAAAGAACTGCTTAAAAAATGTATATATAATGAATGTACAAAACCAAGGCAATCGAGAATGGTTTTTTTGGAATCGGGCGTAGTGTTTCAAAAACTCCTCACATCTTTTGCAATTTGCCTTGGTGTGATAGGAAATTGTATCTGTGACTACCCCTCATGTGTCCAAGTTGTCTCGGGCCATCTCCACACTGTGGATCAGCATTTTGAAAGTGGGCCTCTCTCCCGGGTCACCGCTCCAGCACTCACTCATCATCTGGTGCATCTGACAAAATCAAAGTGGTTTTACTCACTGAACGGTTACACTCACCATTTGTGTTTAATCACGACATTGTATTAGTGCTAAAGTGAGAAAGCTAATTTTGTGAGCTGTGGAGGTAAGTTGGCAAAAAAACAGAGTGAGTATAAAAAGTCTACACACCACTAATCAATTTCCAGATTTTTTTTTATATTAAAAAAAATACAACCAAGATGAAATATTTTAAAATTCACCTGCCACCATTAATGTGACCCATGAACAATTCAATTGAATTAAAAAAAAAAAAAAAAAAGGGTAGGGGTGAAAGTTGTTAGTGCTGACCTCTTTCGGGCAATTTTCAGGCACAGGTAAGCGATAGCCTTGTTTCAGCAGGTCGATCAAATGATAAACAATCATCTGTCCTTGTTTATCATTTCCCATCTGCTCCATAAACACCTGAAACAAAAGTAAACAACAAAGTCATGATTTATAAGAGCCACTTAAGTGAATCATAGCAGCCAAATTATTATGAAGCACTTTCCGGCTTTTAATGAGCATTCAATCAAAGAGAAGTGAGAAGTTACCGCGGGTGGGCTGTTGCTTTTGTCACAGTAGGTAAAAAGTTCATATAGGACCACGCCAAAACTCCAAACATCTGACGCCACGGAAAATTTGCTCTCTGTGAGTGACTCTGGAGAATACCTGAAAAAACAAAACATTAATCAAATATGATATGTTGAGGTTTGACACAGTCGGGTCCTGCTTACCAAAAAATGGGGCTTTCCCCAGGCTCCCTTACGGTGTAGTACTCTTTGTCTTGGGGGAGCACTTTGGTCAGGCCAAAGTCACCAATCTTGACCTGCGTGTCGCTCTCAACTAGAATATTTCGAGTGGCCAGGTCTCTGTGGATGTAGCGCTTTGTGGCCAGGTAGTCCATACCCTGGAACGATCATATTACGTTTCAATACAAGGGTTGAAATATCGACTTGTTGCTAATCAAAACAGCAGCACCGATGCATGCCAGCAGAAATGACTTGCAGTTTCATTTCACAAAAATACTGTATTTAGTTTTCCCACACTAATTTGTGGTTTACTGCTTGCAATTTTTTAGCCAGTTTGCTATTTATACGCTCTATCTGCAATGCCGTAAAATACCAAAAGATGGCGCCAAATTCCTAGAGCGGCTGTTAATTGCAAAAAAATACTTCATAGAAAACTCAAAGCCTGGAGGACTCACTTGTAAGATTAGGTTCAAATATGGAAATGTTTTATAATTATAGTTTGTGTTTTATGAATGGTTTAAATGATTAATATAGGAAATGATAAATATGCTTTGTCATATGTTGTCTAGTCACCTTGCAAATCTGCAGCGAGTAAAGAAGCAGCTTCTTGAAATCAAAGTGGACTTTGTTTTTGAGGAGATAATCCCTCAAACTGCCATAGGGAAGATACTCCATGATCAGGCGTAGGTTCTTCCGGCCTTTAAAAAAAAGAAGTATTAAATTGAAATATGCAGCTGGGAAAATTAGCTTTAGCCTTGTCCTCATTTGTTTGTGAAAAAAATTCATTGGCTGGTTGTTCATACCTGCGCTGTAGCACACTCCTTTATATTTGACAATGTTCTCGTGATGGAGAGATTTGAGGATCTCGATTTCACGCTCAAAGTCCCTGATGTGCTCGGCCGTGCTGTGCTGGAGTTTCTTTACCGCCACCACCTCCCCTGTGCTATCCTGCAGGGGGTCGTAGCGGCACATCTCCACGCTGCCGAAATTCCCCTGCAAGGAAGAAGAAGGTTCAAATCTGCTTCGTGAACCACTTTTTAACTCCTCTAGACGGCACTCTCTACTCAACGTTGCCATCTAGAGGAGTCAAAAAATACAACTGGTTCATGAAGCAAATATGAAGCTTCATTTTCCCACCACTAGTTGACGGATAGGTGGAAATGTTGATGTGTGTGTCTCACTTTGCCTAGCTGTTTGAGGAAGATGAGGTGTCGCTCCTCAAACTGAGCAGGTTCTTGGCACTCGGAGGCCCACGGGAAGCCAGAGCCTCGCGTTTTGGCAGGCACCATGTCGCTCTCCACCAGCAGCTCGTAATCTGCCCCACAAGATGTGTAAGCTAATAAGGGCCTACAAGATGTGAAGAGAACGAGCCCGGTTCCGGTTCCTACCCGGCGTGAAGAGACTGTTCAGGTCTCGGATGACCGCTCTGAAGGAGGGTCGGAGTGAAGGCTCGTAGTCCATACAGCTGTTAATCAGATTGGCCAGTTCGGTCCATTTGGGAGCTGGAAGCTGGTGTCTGTCCTCGTAGAACATTAGCTTCTGTGGAGGAGGAGATGTGTTGAGTGGGTTCCTAATATTTTGCATTCTTTGTCACCTTGCAGCAGTCCAGGGCACAGAGTGGTTTATCTCCACCGCTGCAGATCTCCCACAGAGTGGTACCAAAGCCCCACTTGTCCGTGGCTAAACTCAGATTTTGCTGGCTTTCAATGCATTCGGGGGGCACCCACGGGATCCGCTCCACCAGAACTGTAAGTCAAAAAGCCGAGACAAATGTTGAGAACAATGTTTGCTGCTGTGTGAGTGTGAAGTTGAGATTCCAAGACCTTCTTTGGGCAATACGGTGATACCGATGCCAGGGTCGCTAAGCTTGATGAAAGGCAGACTTCCTGTCTTCCGGTCCTCCTTTCGGATCACCAGAACATTCTTAGCACAAACATTCCCGTGGACTATGTTCTTGTCCTCCTGCAGGCGCAAATGACAAACGCTTACTTTGTCACCGTTACCACCTTGAGAATAATCTAAGAGACCTTACCAGGTAGTGCATAGCCCAAGCCAGCTGCTTGGCTACCTCCAACTTCCACGTGATGTTGATGCTACTTTTGTTCTTTTTCAAATACGTGTCCAGAGAGCCAAATTTACCGTATTCTTGAACCATAATGTCTGAAACAAAGATAAACAGGAGATAAATATATATTTTTTTTCACATCTGTGTGTGATTTGAACTTACTCTCATCTCCACAAACGCACACGCCATAGTTGAGAAGCAAGTGCTTGTGGGAGAGCTGGCTCATCATGCTAGCTGCTTCAAAGAATGACTGAGGGACGACAGAAACCAATAATAGTTTCTTTAATCAGCCAAGGCTGAAAAAAAAAAAAAACTGACCTCCGAGTAAATGCGATGAGCCTTGTCCAGAATTTTGAGAACCACATCGATCTGATGAATCTCTCCATAGTCTCCGAGCTCCTTCCTCACGCCGGAGAAGAGCTTGGTGAACGTACCCTGGCCCAGACTCTCATTCTAAAAAATGAAGTTGATCCATGTTTAAAGACAAAGGCGCGCTAACGTGCTAATCAATGATGGCTAATGTTTATGAATCTGAAAACAAGGAGGTCCGTCTTACGATGATGAGGTCCTCTTTTCGAATCTTGTGGAAAACCATCTGGCTGATGCTTTTTTGTAGCGAGGGAGACAGAAGAACCTCTGGCCCTTGGTTATTTCGACACACCAGCAGATTGGATTTGTCTGGAGAAGCGTTATCACATGAGTTAAAGATCTTCCATCACAAATTGGAACATCTACTCTGACATTATTAAATGTCAAACTGACGTTTGGGGCTGGGCGGGCAGCACTTCGTCAACTGGAACGTGTATCCGTCTGTGCGAAGCGCCTCCTTGTGGTAGCAGGCGAGAAGTTCCCCGAGCGTGCCGAAGCTTCTCTTGGCACCGCTCAGAACGTACTCTCCTGACTCGCTCTTCACAATCTGACAGTGCTTGTAGTCCGTCAGAGGATCATACTGAAGATCAAATAGAACATTTTAAGTCGGATGATAGCTGACAAACCAATCATCTTCACTCCAGGCGGGTCACATGAGAGCCTTAAATGACTTATGTGGAACTCTCACCCCCACCACGAAGGACATAAAGAGCTTGTCGTAGTCTCTGGGGCTACGGCGCAGCATGTACAAGCCTTGCCGGTTGCCGGCGCGACGTAGCTTAGCGACAGTGAACTCCATCCTGTGAGCGGAGACACGTTATTAAACCACGTGCGGGAATGTGTGAAATCTTTGGAATGCTACTCACGATAGAGGGCCATGACAGTGGCTCTGGATGCCTTCCAGAAGCCTGGGAGGAGCAACTTCTTTGCAAAGATAATGATGAGCGTCCGCGACCAGTCTGTAGTATCCGTCCACTAACGATACGAAAGATAGGGCTTCGGAGAGAGAGTGGAACTGCAGCTCCTAAAAAATATAGGGACAAGTGATCAAGAGTAGGAAATTGACATTAACTTCATTTTTTAAATTTTATGCATCAAAAGTATAAGTAGTATCGTTTGCTTGGTATCGGTATACTCATTAGTCTGGGAAAATAATCCCTAAAAAAAATTGGGAATGCTTTATTGTAGATCCCCCCCTGGAGTCATTCAATAACAAGATCTCAAGACTGAAAAAGAGAACAAACATGACTAGTTAGTCTCCAAGACTGATTCCAAAGATGATCTTGCCTTAGAGATAATGACAATCCGATGTATTCATCTGAATACAATTTCGATACCCCCTAAGGGCGGAATATTTTCAGTCTGTGGTCAAACATTGAAAAAGAATTTATCAAAATCCTTTTTTCTACTGCTTACTCATTTCTGTAATGAATGAACAGGCATCTGTTTACGATGTTTCGCAACACATAAATGCGTAATCGATATGATCAGCGGACTGTACCAGAATATGATGGTCTTGTCTCGTGAGAGTAACTATGCGACTCTCGGCCGAGCCTTGCTTATTGGCCTGCTTAATGCTGATGTCGATCACCTCTTGGAAATCACAGTATGGCTGCAGCTCCTAAAAGATACAAATGAATCATCAAGACAATCTCCTCGTGACTTAGCTTATGTAAAGATTGTCTGTTACCATGGCAGCGCAAAACTCATTTGCTTTTTTTTTTTCTCTCATCTTCCCTTACCTCACCAGCTCCTTCCGTTTTCCCTTTTGACCACTGGATGCCCTTGTTGCCCATGACGACGATGGTAACATCACGCGCGGACAGGTCTGTGAGGTGGAAGCGCTCCGAGTAGAGCGACGGAAGCAGGATCTCCAAGCTCATCAGATACTTGAGGCGAAGTTTACACACCGTGGCTTTTAACTCGGTAAACTGCTGGATGAACCTCTTGAACCGGAATCGGATGCGCTTGCGAGTTAAGATGTTGTACTGCTGGATTCGACTTCGCATGCAGCTCGGCAGGAAGGATTTGTAGCTGAAGCAGAAATGGGACGTGGCCTAAATTCAGATGGACGATATTCAAGGGGAATTACAACTTACCTGGTGTCGTTATAGATGCCCACAGGTGACTGGCCACTCTCTTTCGCCAAACGCATCATGTCCAGTACCGCCATACCCAAACATTCCTCCTGGGCTTCATGACCCATTGGAATAACAACCCTATCATTAAGAAAGTCACTCCGCCACTGTCAAGAAAAATACCAAACTTGTCAGTAGTAGACACAGTTATGATAATCCATTAGTTGTGAGATTTCTTTCTTTATTAGTCATCTATTGTACCAATCAGAGGCTGCGTTGAATCAGTTTACAGTTCAAAGAACATCCGATACAGGAAGTTAAGACAAAATAGGCAAATAAAAACAATGACTTAACTTTGTTACTCAATTTGAAATCTCAATGTACAACTTAAGAAAAAAAATAAACTTGGGTAATTCTTATCATAATTCAGTACAGGCTTTCCCTTTGTGAATAATCATAGCTGCCTTTTTGTTTCAGCTCTTTGGCAGCCCAAAGTAAAATGTGACTCCACTTACAACTGACCTGGAAAAATTGATACGCCATGACGCATTCATCCATCACAGGACTCTCCATGCCCTTGTTAAGCCCGCAGCGGTGAGCATATGAGGAACTGCCACTGTTGTACCAGCCAGGAAAGTAATACCTGTTTACAAGTGCGAGCAAAAAAAATGTCATCATATGAACGCTTACTAAAAATTTAAAATGTTATTATCCACCTGATTCTGAAATGTAAGCGCTCGCTGGTCTCCGGGTTCAGTTTGAAGACGTGATTGGCTGGAAACCACATTCGGTCGCTTTCCCTCATCAGGCTGAATAAGTTGAAGTATAACGGTGCAATACCTGCAAGGAAGTTTTTTTTTATGCAACGTATTTTTTATATAAAACACACATCATGGAATAAAAGTGGAGGGTCTCGCATTTAAGCCAGACAGGAATGAATAAGCGACCGGAAAATGAAAACTTGTTTGTTTCATTGTACATCACCGCTGAACATTTGCTGCTTTTACAGGCAGTGTAAAAGGAGTTTATGATTTTATCGGGATGTTAAATCAAAGAGCCACATCTGTATAATCAAATTACACGGTCTCGTTTAAGTTTCAAGTGTTTTGTGCATTTTTTTTTTAGAATAGATTATTCTGTCGATTAATCAAATTATCGGGTACACTTTTATTTACAATAAAATGTGGTTAAAGAAAAAGGTTAACAGACATAAAAAATCCCTCAAAACATTAACTTTATTATTAAAATTATTATTAAAATATGACCGAAATGATTATTAAAGTACAAGACGATTAATTAAAGGTTAACAGACATAAAAAATCGCTCAAAACGATAACTTTATTATTAGAATCATTATTAAAATATGAACAAAATGATTATTAAAATACAAGACGATTAATTTGTTAATCAATTTGTTGGAGATTAATCATTTAATTTTGACACCTTATTGTTTTTTTTTCTTTTTAGCTAGCAACAACCACATTCTATCTTTTCTTTGTTATTGTAACATCAGCCTAGCGTGTGCAAATTTGTAGAGTTAGCTTATTCGGAGACAGAAGACTTTCTTAACAGGAAGCACTCATGAGTGAAGCAACCTAACGATGAGAACGCCGCCTTGAGAGGAAATGCCTGTGACCACAAGCGGAAATCAAGGTACTTGCAGGGTTGACCTACATTTTTATTCTCCCATGCATTATTATTTACTAGCCATGACACCAATCCGATATTTTTTAAAATGTTCAACCAGGTCATACACCGCCTCAGGCTTCAACTCCACCGTGACCCTAAACAGTGGCAAGAAAAATGCCCAGATATAAATCTGTGGATAAAAACCAGTTTGGAATGCAGATCACCGTGTGAGAACTGTCTTCATCACTCACCACAAGTTTTCGCCGCGAGGATGCAAAGCTCCTCTGCTACGTAATCGCCGGGCGGGTATGTGAGCACACACTGCTCTCCCCCATCATCCTTCTCCACGTAGTAAAGTTGGACACTTAGACATGTTCTATTCTGCTTCGGCTCAGGTCCAGAAGATGGCGTGCAATCAGGTGGGAGGCCATTATGATGCGCTGTGGGGCAGGTGCCGCTTGGGTTCATGGTTCTCACCAAAAAGCAGGCCATGTACCGACATCCACCTAGAAAAGGGAAAAACTATGGTGAGTGGGGGTTCTAGCATGCTTATATTTGTCATAAAACTCCTCACATGTTCTCACAAGACCCACATTGTTTGACTCCCAATGTGCTATAATAATCACAAACATTTGAAACAGCGATAAAACTCTGGCGTTCCATTCGCTTTCATTTCTCCGTTGAGCTGCTGACCCGCCGCCGCAAATCGCTTTAAGTGAATTCTGAACGGTACAACACAAATCATTTCATCATGTCCTTAAATGATGCGTCTGCAAAGCCAAATGCGTGACAGATACTTGAGTCATGCAATTACAAAGTAGCACAGCTGATGAAAAGATAAAAAAGAACTACCGGGGTAAAGATGTGAGTCAGTGTGGCCAAGAAGAAAAAGCAGCTGTTATACAATGTGATTGCAATGAAAGCTATTGAATTGGCTATTTCCTACATCCTGAATGGAATTTTTTTTTTTTTTTTTTTTTTGGGTCAAACGGAAAAGCTCTGCCTCGCTCAGAGTCAAGAGTCAAGACATGCACTGGCAAACTGATCCAAATTGAAAAACAATGGCCCATCAAGTGAAATGTTGTCTATCCATGTTTACACACCCCAAATATTTATCACACAGCATACAGGCAAGTTCCGCACTCAAGTCTTATCAGGGTCTCCTTGCTTTGCTGCACTAGGAGAGCGTTATCAGTCACAACACATTTCAACATTTACTACATACTCTGCTTCTGGACATTTTGGGCTTTCATGATGTAACTTTAAAAACAATGCACACTAATAAGACTAATAAGCAAAACAGCAATCTTAAAAGATTTTTTTCCACTATCCCCAAGGAACCTTTTGGAACAAACGGTGGCTCATGATGAGTCACTGGAGACAGAAAGATACTTTTTGGTCTTCTATCTATTCAAACATCAGAGCAAAATAATGAGTAGACTTGTGTCCAGAGCAGAGGCGGTTTTACAGGGTGGCAAGGGGTGGCAACTGCCACCTCCCCCAAATGCGTTGCCACCCTAAATGCCACCATTACAATGAGTCTATTAATACTACATTCACATTTTCAATACAAATCTTCCAATAGTGTGTTTTAATCACCTGTTCAGAATCGACTCCCCCCCCCCTTTAAAAATTAAAATGGTTGCATCCTATAGTGACTCCAATCAAATTGAAAAAAATCAAGTATATTTTACTTTTCCATTTCCAGGCTGAGCGAAGATTCAGGTAAGATAATCTATTTATGGTTGCTGTATTCAGCAAATAAGCCCGAACACAGCCGGATGTTGCATAGCATGCACTGTAGCAATATGTTGTTGTTATGACTTTTGCCTTGTCCAATCATAATCATTGTCACTATACTGTTATTAAATCATAATTAAATCATAATGAAACATGCACAACTGTCAATCAAACATTGAAATGATATTATGTTTTAGGAAGTTAATATTAATGCTCAGCTCATACGCTCACTTACTGTTTGTTGTTGTCGAGTTGTCCACACAGCAGCTTTGGAGCAACGCTTTTAAGCGACAATAATAAAATAAGATCAAATTGTCAAGAGTCTCATTCGTCCGTTTTGACTTGCAGAGCAGACCGGCAGACAGCCGCGATGCATTTTTGTCCCGAAACAACAATGTCCACCTTAACAACTCTCTTCTAGGCCAACTGTCAACTGTCAAGCGATCCAATGGTGACCCTGGACCGTCTCGTTTTGGAATGAACCACGGGAACTCCTCTTGACTTGCCCCCCTTGCGAGTGGGAGTGGATGACAGCCCACGAGAGATCATCATGTTTGTAAGTTGGGCCAAGGGCGCCCTCTTGTGGAGTTTTATCTCATAGCAACATTTTGAAATATGCCAGCCTCAAAATAAGAAAAAGGAAACAACATAACGGAAATAAAAACAAAAGTGGCATCACAGGCAGAGACTGTACCACTCAAATGACTTGAAAATATTGTTTTGAAAGGGATCCTATAAAAAAATTATACTTGACTTACTGCTGGTTAACTATGAAAACCAAGAGGGTGTGCACACTTGTGCAACCACATTATCTCAGTTGCTTATTTTCAATTCCCCTTGCAAAAAGACTCCGCTGCTGATATGTTTTGTAAATACCTTTTCAATTTGATTTAATTCTTATATCTTACTTTTCTGGATATTTTATTAATTAAAAAAAAATAATAATCCTTTCCTGTCATTGCAAAACCGCCTTTTTTTTGCAAGATCCTGGCTACTGTACATAGTGTAGAAAAGTCCTATGATGAACTTGTACGCGACCTGTATAGGCGCGTTTCACTGTTGCGCCACACGCACATAGTCATCATAATCGTGTCCCCAAAAAATATTTCCGTCCTGTTCCTTTAAAAGCAACCAGCCCACGCCTCTAAAAAGCGGCTTGTTCCGGCTTGCATCTTTTTTATGCTCGCTCGCCACATGCCTGTGTGTCTCACGCAGTCGCTGTTTTGCTCTGACGTTCAGTGTTCGGCGCTCGGCGATAGGATTGCGCCTTGAGCCCCGCCGCTGGTGCGCCATGCGAGGCCGCCTGCGAGGCGCCGCGGCCGGCTCCATCAACGGAGCAGTCAGATGCCACCATCCGAGCCTCCGTACCACCTGAACCCAAATGTGCGTCAAGACTCATCTCCAGGCCTCCTTGTCATCATTCTTCAAATTTTTGCCATCTTTATGGAGGGACGTGAGCATGTTTGGGCTGTGGAGGTGCACCTGAGGTGAGTGACTCCTCCAATTTTTTTCTTCTCCAACTTCACTTGACCTCAACTTGTTTTGATTGCGCCGTGTTTGTTGAGTGTGAAATAAGTTGGATGCCAGCTTGTCTGCAACTGGTGCTGAAGGGAGAAAGAGGAGGTGGAGGAGGATGAGGCAGGTGGTGCGTGGATGTTGTTTGGCTCCATCCGCTCATCAAAACACTAAACAGGATTCTCAGGTTGTGATGGAGCAGGATTTCCCAACTTTTTTATCTACTAAACACCTTACCTCATTTAAGGTATTCATGAGTGGCTTTATGCATCTGTAATGCTGAAATTTAAAGTAGAGTTGAAGCCATAACAATTTTTTTCTTTGCAGCCCATAGAAACACACTTGCTCAAATTACACATTTTAATCAAAGATGGCTTTATGTGTCCCTAAACATATTTCTGATTTTTATTTAAAAAAATGACTACCTAGATTTTTAAGATTTTTTTTTTGTTTTGTTTTTAAAGCTAGAGCAATATGAATTTTACCAAGCGTTGTAATTTATAGCCGTGACATTAAGAAAAAAAATATCACGTATTTTTGAGCCATTATTATTATTATCATTTTTATTATTATTATTATTATTATTATTATAAAACTGATGAAAACAAGGGCTTATTTGGAGTCATCACAAAAAAATAATCCTGAAAAGTTTCCCAAGTTTCCCAATTCCTTCTGCTGAAAATCATCGGTCTGGTTTCTTCCATACATTAGTGTCTTGCTGGATCTATTGTTGTCCTTCTGGAAGCTTCTATTATATTTTTTTTATGTAAGTTGTCTCATAAAGACTAAGATATTTTTTAAGATTACACAACACCTGTTTGCTTCCATTGCCGCAGATGCGACTTTATTAAAATATAAGCGGCTGTTTTTCTGCGTGGTGTAGCAGCATCTGAGCTGAAACAGTTGTCCTGCCTCCCACCAAGATACTGCCCCCGCACACTCTCACAACAGCCGTCAGGAAAACACACACACACACACACAGACACACACACTATATGTTAATATTTTGTATCCTTTAACGAGAACCAGCACGTTTTCCAGTTAAACTTTGATTTCCAGTCACCGTTTACAGTCAGATAGTGGCCTGACCCTTCCTCACACGTGCAGTAGAGTTACTGACTTTTATGATAGATAGTTCTTCTTCTGGTTTTACTGGTGGATCTGTTTTGTTCTGCTTTATCACCTTTTGTTCATTGTTCCTTGCCTGTGTGTATCACACACACACACACACACACACACACACAAACACACACACACACGCAATGTGGGCGGGTTCTGCTTGGATGAGATTCCAACAGACCGCCCGCGTCTTATTTTACTTTTATTTGCCAGCGCTCTAACAGCCATGACAAAAAAAAATATCTACCAACACTTTCTTGTGGAATTTCAAGCGAATGTTTTTTTAAAAATTAGTTTTTTACAATATATGGACAAGTCTGACTTTCGCACTTGGAGCCTTCAGTATCATGCATTAATGTATACTGGAAAGGTTGCAGTGTAATTATCTGCAAGGAGAGGCAGAGAAGGTCCCCAACTAGTCCAGAGCAGAATGAATATACATCTGAGTATTGGTTAAATATATTTATTGGCAGTGACAAATACATAGCTTGAAGCAGGCACGCTTGGCCTCTTATTTGGAGAACTGTGTGAGCACCAACAGAGCTGTGTGGAGGGGTGAAACAGATTTTTTTTTTGTAGGTTTCATTATTGCAGATTTATAGTAGAGAGTAAAAGTCATCAGGGAAAAAAAAAATGTACCTGAAACTCCCAATCACTGTACACGTGGACAATAGTGATTGTGCTCTGAGGGAAGTGTGTAAGCCGAGACGCAAAAACAGGATGTGACAGTTGTTCGGAGCAGGAACAGGTGGCTGGAGTGTTATGTACCCCACCAGTTGCTTTGCTCCACCACTCCCCCCCTCGCTCAACCGTCCGCCTCCTTAAATTCTCACCCCCGGGCTCCTTTCACCACAAGAGCGTGACCTAACTCTTCCTTAGACGTTATTGAAGGGAAGGTGGGGTGCAGTTATGGCGGTTAAATTTGGGTGCCTCACTGAAGGAAACATGAGGCGGCAACACGGCTCGAGGCTGTCCAGGCGTAGTGACGAGGTGCGGAGCCCTTGGAAGGTGCGTAAACAGAATATTTGACAAATGGAAATTTTGAAATGCTGGTTGAGATTAATTATCTGGCATATGCAATGTTACAGCAGTGACCTTGTGCTCAGAAATTAAAATGAACTATTCTGACTTTTTAGCATTTTATCTGATAAATTAGTTAAGGATATGTGATTTTTTTTTTTTTTTTTAAATTCAGATTAGAGGGAGAATTTTTAAATGTGAGCTAATGTTGTTTTTTTGAGGTTGGCACAAGATGAAATGTTTTCGCCTTGAAGCTTTCCAAGCCAAACAGCATCAAACATTTAAGGGCCATTGATCTTGTGTGTCGAAATCTTCATCTTTTGTCTTGAAATTTTTCACACTCAAAACAAGATTTAGCATGCATATTTTTGGAAAACACGCGTCTTCTGAATTTTAGAAATTCAGACCTGATATCATTAAAGTATTTGCAGGAAGTGTAATTATAGTTATTGTGTTTTAAATATATATATGTTTAGTATTTTGGTAGAAGGAGGCATTTGCATAATTGTGGGAGGGATCACAACCGACTGTTTTTTTTTTTTGCAACCCCCCCCAAAATTCTTGGATAAATGCTGATTAATATTCTTTATATGTTCCTTACATGGGTGGAATTGTTGAAAAACGTCCCAGGAAAAAAGTCAGTTATGTGACTTGGCACCTGAAGTCCATGCTGGGGTCCATGCTTATTTCGGGGGGGGTGCATGACCCCCCCCCATTTGGCTCCACATGTTGTAGTGCAAATACTAAGACATTTTCAAAGCATAAAATGACAGATAAAAACAGAGCAGCATCTAAAAAAAAAATCTTATGGGATTAAAGGTGATAAAATTCCCGCAAAATTTCATGTGCAAATTGTACAACAAGTTCAACAACAGTTTGAACATTTGCATTTTTTTTTTTTTTTTTTTACTTCACGTAAACATAACAAAAGCTTCAAACATCAAAGAACCCATAACAGACCAGTCACAGTTCTGGTTGGATTAGATTCTCTTTCAAGTCTTTCATAGTCTTTATAAAGTCTTGTCTTGTCTCAAGTCTTTCCCAGCACCAGCCTGTCGCAGTTCATTGAGATGTATTCCCCCTGACCCGTTCGAGTCGGGATGCCGGTGCAGGCGGCCCAGTGGACGGACTTCCTGTCCTGTCCCATCTGCTACAACGAGTTCAACGGCAGCAGCCAGCAACCCGTCAGCTTGGGTTGCTCGCACACGGTTTGCCGAACGTGCCTCCACAAGCTACACCGGAAAGCCTGCCCCTTCGATCAGACGCCAATCAGCACGGATATCGACCTGCTGCCCGTCAATTGTGCTCTCCTGCAGCTGGTTGGCGCTCAGGTAAAAAAGGAAATCATTTCGGAATGGAGTGGATTGTAATGGGATAAATGTGTAGGTTCCAGACGTGCAGCCGGTCAGTTTGAGCAGTGACAAAGATGTCGGACATTACGAGGCCTGCAGGGTGTGTGTGGAAGAGCTGGCTCTCTACCTCAAACCAATTAGCGGCACTAAAGGTAAGAATCCTTCACAATTCAGATATTTCACACCACAAAGTTTTCGTCCCCCCTCCAGGCGTGGCGCCTCCGAGTCCAAGCGCACTTAGCCGACCCATGCAGAGGAAACTGGTGACGCTGGTCAATTGCCAGCTAGTGGAGGAGGAAGGCCGAGTGCGGGCCGTGCGTGCGGGCCGTTCGCTGGGCGAGCGGACGGTCACCGAGCTCATTTTGCAGCATCAGAACCCGCAGCAGTTATCCGCTAACCTCTGGGCTGCGGTGAGAGCACGGGGATGCCAATTTCTTGGACCTGGTGAGTGCATATCATCATTTACAGAAAAATAATTTGATTATATTAAGGAAAACTATCAAACCGAGCCACATATGCAGGATCTGCTGTCGCCCACAGCTCACGCCTGGACACTCACACACTAATATTTACAATTTACCGGTAACATTTCTTTTAACAATTATAATTATTTCTTAAAACTGTTTCTCAGAATCTGTTTTGTGTCTTAGAAATGTTCAACTACTTCTAAGTAACCCCCGCCCCCTTCCTTCAGCCATGCAGGAGGATGCTTTGAAGCTTGTGCTTTTGGCTTTGGAGGACGGTTCGGCATTATCCAGAAAGGTGCTGGTGTTGTTTGTTGTGCAAAAGTTGGAGGGGCGCTTCCCTCAGGCTTCCAAAACCAGCATAGGCCATGTGGTGCAACTCCTCTACAGGGCCTCTTGCTTCAAGGTACAGTGCAACGTTTTTGAACATCCTCCAACGCGAACCTCAAAGTAAAATATTACACAACAACAGAACAAAGGTTTATTATTTCATCATGATGAGCATCTGTGAGTTAAATATTATCTGGCTTTTTACCCAAGTTGCTGTGAGTTGCTGGATTTTCCATTAATCAAAAGGAACTGCAAAAAAAGTGGAGTGGGGGGGTATAAAATGGAAGCATCTGAAATTAATAAGGCAAAGCCACAGGGTACATTCATGCCTGTTTGATAACGCGCCCTCCGTAACCTCCAAACATCATAAAGCGAGCACCCCCTGTAGATGGAAAAATCAAACGCGGGTAACTAACACACGGACTCCCCGTGGACACTCGTGTGTATTTTTGTGCCTGTTACCCGATGATGTTCATAGCTGGCAGGGCACAAATGCCAACTATTTCCCAGTGATGTAACAACATTCTATATTTGGGCAGGAAAGATGCAGGGAGCCAAAAGTAGGTCAAAATAAGGTAGCAGAGCCAAGACATGACACGATGACTTTTTTGATGATTGGTGTGATGTAGTCTAATGATGATTACTCATAGGGCAGATTCTGAGAAAGGGAGATTCCCTTTTCTTGATCTGAATTTGAGTTGACAATGTCTGAAGATTCATCACACCGCCTAAGAATACAGTGAAGTTGCAGTACAAATAAATAATAAATTAAAAAAATTATATATAATATATAAATATACGTATTATGAAATAATGGCTTAGCTTGAGAGAGAAAAAGGTAACCTTAAATTGTTGACAAGTGAGTTGTCGACAGCTAGCTAGTTAGCGGAAATCATTTAAATCTCCTGCTAAATCTTTTTTTTTTTTTTTAAACGTACACGCAATATTTAAAGTAACATTTGAGAATTATTAACTGGTGTACAAGTGTAAAAGAAGTTAACCACGTTAAAACAATCAATTGATGTAGCAGCGAGGCAATTAACAGCTAGCTAGCTAACGGCTAAGCACATTGAAATATATTGTTAAAACTTAATGAACGCTCATACATGTGTAAAAAGACGTTAACCTTTATAATATTCATATATCAAAACACTCTTTGGCAATTTAAAATGTAAATTTAAAGGATTTAAGCATATAGCAAAGAGCCAATTAATGGCTAACGAGTTGAACCACTTAACTCTTCTGTTATACTATAAGATATCAAATTAGCACAGTGAATTTAATGGCAAACTATATTATTTTGTTGTCTTGATTCATCATCCAGGTGACCAAGCGGGATGAAGACTCCTCGCTGATGCAGCTGAAAGAGGAATTCCGCACCTACGAGGCTCTCAGGAGAGAACACGATTCTCAAATCGTGCACATCGCTATGGAAGCTGGCCTCCGCATCTCGCCTGAGCAGTGGTCTTCTCTGTTGTACGGGGATCTGGTCCACAAGTCGCACATGCAGTCCATCATTGACAAGGTCTCATATTCTAGTACCAAACAGGCTTACGGCGCCAAAGCACTACATGAAACTCATTAACTCATTTCAACATAGTTCCATGGCACAACGCAGCTATAAGATGGGGCCAAAGTAAAAACTAAATAAAATAAAACAGCAAATCATTGTATATGTAATTTTGCAGTTGCAGTCTCCAGAGTCGTTCGCAAAGAGTGTCCAGGAGCTGACCATCGTCCTGCAGAGGACAGGAGACCCGGCCAACCTCACCAACCTCAGAGCTCACCTGGAGTTGCTGGCCAACATAGACCACAATACAGGTTCAGTAAATTCGCTTACTTGTTTTGTACAAGATGGATTTGTGTGAAGGGCTCTAATGATGATTCCTCAGAGGACAGATTTTGAGAAAGGGAAATCTCCCTTTTGCTGATCTGAGTTTGAGTTGAGATATCTGATGATGCCTCACGCGGCCACACAAAAAACCTGACTCACAAAAGAATCTCTGTTGATAACATCCATGACTCATCTTTGTGCCGAGTGACAAATGATCTGCCATGCTGTGTGATGGTCGTAATATCGCGAGAAGAAAAATAGCATTGTTTTCTTTTGTCTGCCTAGATGATGTAGCACCATCGTGGGAGGAGCTGGAAAATGTCATGTTGGCTATAAAGTTGGTGGTTCACGGCCTGGTAGAATTCATCCAAAATTTCAGCAAGAAGAGCCACGAGACCCCACAGGTAGTTGACAATCTTGGAATGATAATCAGTTTACTCAATGTACATTTTTTGGTGGTATCTGCAGCATCAGGTGAACAGCAAGTATAAGACTAGCATGTGCAGAGATCTTCGTCATCAGGGAGGTTGTCCCAGAGGAACTAACTGCACCTTTGCTCACACGCAGGATGAACTGGAGAAGTGAGTGAGAGTTTTTAATTTAATTTAATTTTATTTTATTTTATTTTATTTTATTTTATTTTATTTTATTTTATTTATTAAAAAAGGTTAGTAAATTACTGGTTAATACTGGGCCGCACAAATAGAAAAATAAAAATTATAAAAAAAGATATTGATTGCATCGCGAGACCTGCAGAACAATTCCATAATTTTCAGTAATGTTTATTTTTTTTTTGTCACAGGTTTCGTTTGAGGAACAAAAAGAGCGGAAGTGTAAGTCGGGCATTCCCTCCGTCGGGGGGTAAAACCTTCACGCTGGAGGGCACCGTCCACACTGATGGGGCCGCAGGAGTTGGAGAGGAGGACACCCTGACAGATGGAGATGCTCACTCACAACTCATCTCCAGAGGAGCTGACAACATGGAAGGCATTAAGACAGCCGTGCCCAGTGAATCCATTGGGGCGAGTGGCTCAAACGGGCTGAGTGGCACCAGTATGACTTTACTGGGCTCAGCTGAACAGTAAGCATATTTTACACCAAAATAAAATACATTTAATGTAATAAAGTAAAACCAAATAATAATATAATTTTTAATCAATGTTTTTATTGCTTCTCCAGGAAGTCCATGTCTCCGCCTATAACTCCCATCAGCCACTCTTCAGCGTCATCCCCTTTGACCACCTTGGGACAGGTGGTCGATGGTAGCGGGGGGCCAGCGCCCAAACATGGTGGTCCCCTCATGCTGCGAGTGCCTCACCCTTCTCAGGCCTCGGAGCTGTTCTACCAGGAGCAGCAATCTCCGTACGAGACAGCCCGCTACCAGCCGAACGGTGAGTCGGTATTTATTCAATTGATCATCTATTAAGGGGCAGGCTCTTTATGTATTTCAAAATAATTAATGGTAATAATGAGCAATCATACAATATATATATCAAGGTTGGCTTGTTCACCGAATTATTATCAGCCATATTTCTTTGCTTATCAGGTTCCTACTACCCATCTCCTCTCCACCCTCCACACAAACCCTGCATGGCTCGCTTCCTCAGATCGTCCAACGTCCCAGAATCCTCTCTGCCTCCGCCGTCCTCCTTTCACGGCGAGCCTCAAATACCCCATCAAGCACCGTCTTCTCCTTCCGCCGGCTATCCGCCGAGGGAGCGCTTGAGACCCGCCGTCTTCCACCACCACCACCACCCTGGCCAGCCTCAGTATGGACCTCTTACTTCCGCCCATGGAGTTTATGCACCTCTTTATGACAGCAGACGAGTGTGGAGGCCTCAGGTTGAGCCTTCATATTAAATACACAAGTGAAATTCTCAAACGTCTCTCCCGTTAATAACACATTTCCATTGCAGTTGTACCATCGAGAGGACGCCAGGAGTAATTCGTTGCCTCCAGAGGTGCTGCATTCTTCTGTCTACCAGCCTCCACTCAGGGAGAGATTCAACTCCCTCGACAGCAACTTCTGCTCTGGATCCGAGCACCGTGCAGCGTTGCACAGGGTATGAGATGCATATCATTTTTAAACTGCAAAAAAAAAAAAAAAATCCTTGAGTTTGTCTTCCTTCGCCCACATATGTCACCTTCACCGCCAGTCGTGGCGCCCCGAACCTCCACTGTAGTGTATCCTCCTACTTGTACCTTCCTAAATATGTCTCTGCCTCTCCCACTCAGTTTTCTCATCGTCTTATTGCTCCAGCTGAAATATATAATGGCAATGTTCAATTTTCAGGAGTACGGCCGTGTTCCTCTGGTCTACGACGACCCGTTCCGACGTAAGCAAGAGCAGTGGGCGCACCATCACCACCACCATTACCATCATCATCACAGCACCAGCAGGCCCTCGCAGCCCTCAGCCATCTTCAACATTGATTTGGGACCTGAGGTATGCGGCGAATAAGAGCCACAGCATGAATTTCAATTACAAGTCATTAACTCAAGTAGAGGCACTGGTTGAGTTTAAGATCTTTACGCTTAATTGAATTCCCCGCTCTAAGAGCTTCCGTCAGGCCTTGTGTCTAATACGATGTGAGTGGGAGATAGTTGCTAAGCAACGGGTGGACGATGAAATCATGGCTCCATTGCGTGGGTGCTTGTGAGAGAGGAAAATGCATCACTTGAGACTTTTAATCCAATTGTGCTGACTAAAGTTTTGTTGATAGTATTGAAAATGGATTGCTGATAATCACAATAATTTGTTGCAGCACGTGGAGAGCAGTGGAGGTCGGTGCATGGGTTGCCGCTTCAGAGGCGAGGAGAGCTTGGCGCACTATTCGCCGTGGTCCTGCAGCTCCACCGTCGGACCCTGTCTCAGCCCCTTTGAGCCCGAGGCGATCACGCCAGCTGCATCCCACTCAGCCTTGGAGCAGTCGGTGAGTTTAGGGGGAAAAAGAAATGACGAAATTTGAATCCGAAATTATTTAATGTTTCTCACTTAGGAGTCCGACGGATGCGGCGGTGGTGTTGTTAGCGGCGGCGTCACAAAGCGCTGGCTGCACTCGTTAGATCACTACAGGAGAGTAAATGAAGAGGACCCCATTATTCCCTTCAGCGAGGGCCCCATCATATCCAAGTGGGGGGCCATATCCAGGGCGGCCCGCTCGGGCTACCACACCACCGATCCCGTCCAAGCCACCGCTTGCCAGGGTGGCGCCAGCACCATGCCCGTCAACTTTAAAGGTAAGCGTGGATTGGTCGTGAAGCTTTAAATGAGTTGAAATCTGTGAAAAATAATTTTATAAAATTAAAACATTAAATATTTGTTACATTTTTTATTCTTTTTTTTGCTGTGATTTTTTTTTAAGGACATTGACCCCGCCCCCCTAAATAAAACTTTTTGGACTATATCTGCGTATCTTGGGTGTTTTTTTTTCTTGTAGCAAATTGAGATTGCCTCTCTCTGCTGGTTTTATGTGGTAGTGCACCCCTTGCTTCTAAATATTAATAATAGTTATCAGGAGCAAATTTTCATCAGTGTTGCCTTTTTATCTCACTAAATCATAACAATGCATTGTTCATTCACACCTGCACCTAAATGTCATCCTTGACTTTTCATATTTTCCAGATTACAACTGCCACTTGGATCGCAGTGAATACAGGTGGAGCTCAAGAGGATCGGATTCTTCCAGCCACTCCAGTTTCCTCGAAAGGTACCACCGACAGTTTACACATCTGATGATTTAATGATTTCTCACCCGTGCCTTTCTGGGTGCTTTCAGTGAGCAGCTTTGTCGACATTTGTCCAGCGAGAAAATTGCATGCGAACCGCAAAGCCACCGGACAGCCTTCAGCCAGGATCGAGAACATAAGGAGAGTCAGCGAGATATTGAGCTTGAGCTCTGCGCTCTGGACATGGAGGACACGGAACCGCAGGACATCAAGTCTCAGGTAGAGCCTAAAAAAAAAAAAAATTTGGACATTTCATCGAACCTCTCTTGTCCTGACATTCAGGATTCTTTGGAGCTGGCATATTCTGAGGATGCTTCTCACCTCCTCCCACCGAATTGCTCCTCTCCGCTTGAGGAACAACATGCTGAGGATCCTTCACCGGACAGGATGGACACTTACCTGCTTAAAAAGATGGCCTTCAGGTGACTTGATGGAATTTTCAGCGGGCTCACATCCAGTGTGCAGAAGTCCTCTGAGTTGAATTTTCTTCATCTTATATTTGCTCCCAGGAAGTCGCTATCTCCCGTAGGCCTGGTGTCGGGAGGATTGGCCGTCGGGAAGCTGGTGCTGCGGACGGGAACGCCCCGACCCGGCGGTGGCGACTCCTGTCCCGAAACGCCCGGGGCGGAGATGCTGCTCAGTGGAAGCTAAGGGACATTTCAAATCACAATTATAATATGATGCAGTTTACACATAATGAATTCTGTTGTCGTTTAAGGCAAGCAGGACTAATTTCAATTTTTTTTTTTGTGCTATGAATTTCAAATAATTGTGCATACTTTTTGTATTGCTCGTGCCTTGGAAAAATATTGTATCCCCAAAAATTTCACGTGTCTTTTTCTATACATTGAGGCATTATTACACTCCTTTCATGTATACTAGATTACATAATTTATTTGTCCCACAATGGGGAAATTTGCATCATTTCAACAGCAATTGTTGACACAGGAAAGGACAAAAGAAAACATGGGAGTAGAGAAGAAAATTTACAAACAGTGCAATAAAACTAAAATGTAAAACTAATTAAACTACTCAGCCTTTTGCAGATTCCTGAGCGACACATTTTGCACTGAGGAGCCATCATGGAAAATGCTGACTGGTGGAAAATTCACAATCTGTGAAACTGTAAATGGCATAAATGGATGACGGTATTCAAGAAAAAGTTTGAAACAGTCCACGCAACTGAGAATAGTCATACATAAGGTCACGTAGAGGTCAAGAGAAAAACTCTGCACACGCAAAAACAAGCAAAAATACACTGATTCAACAACATTGATCAATTTATTATTGTTAGACAGGCACTTTTTGAAAAATCCATGATGTCATGCATTTTTCTGCTTCTCAATTGGAATGCAGCAAAAGTCACAGAAAAGCAAAATACATCTGCTAAAATGTGATGCAACGCCTTTTGTGGTTAGCTTTGGAATTTTATCCCCAGAAGCAGCAAGCTCCAAAACAAGTTACTGATAACTTTTGTATGTCATATGATGGTGCTGTGATCTCAGAGCCACCAATGAATAGCCGACAGCGCAAGTCATGAGATCCCGCTGACGTTTTATGTGGTTAATCATTGCTGTAGGTGACACAAAACTAAATTCAACATTTTTCTTTCCTTGCGTCTTGGTTTTGTTTGCAAATTTCACTAACTTCTGTGAAGTTGTTTGTCCGAGTATTTGATTTCAACGTCTTAAATATGTGCCAATCATGCATACATGTGCATATATCCCAGTCATATTTTGTTATGAAATATGAGAAGAGCTTGGGAAATGAATATTTTATATGTTTTTGCTTTGTCAGCCACTCTTTCGTACATCTGTTTACTTCATCTAAAAGTGCCCGATCGCAAATTGTTAATCTTGCATTGAGGGTGGCACAGGAAATAATTTAATTTAAAATATTCTGCAAATATTGTTTTTTCTCATATAGTGGACTAAGGCAGTGATTATTTTCTCACATTTAAATCGCCTGAACAAACATTCTGTGAGGCTTGTTGTCTATTTGAGTACATGAGAGGAAATACTATATTCCCATAACCCATGCTAAATATTTTTTTGGGCCATTATTTAACTTTTTTTGTATCAGTACTGACCTTACATGACTACCAATTGTAAATACTGATTTTTCATCATTTCCTTTAAATTGCAGTGTGTGCACTTTGCTTCAACAGCCAACATTCTCTTTTTTGTCATGCATGCAGCGTACAGTATTGTGCCTCTTGTGATGGCAGAGTATCAATGTAGTTGTGATACAACACGCATGCACACGCACGACAGATCGGAAGAGTTCTGCACATGCCCACTGTGTGGCCACATCAGGTGCAGATGTTTTGAGCTGCATGCTACTCAATTTTTATTATTATTATTGCTTGTTGTGATTCTATTCTTTGTTTTGATTGTTAACTCTCAATATTATATGGAGGAAGCAAGTTTGTTTAATGTGAAACATAAACAGATGAAACATTTTTCCATGACTCATGTCTGTATTAGACGCTTTATTCGCAAATCTGTTGTTTGATTGAAATTTTTGAAGAGATGGTACACATCCGTCATTGTATAGTCCACCGCCATCGTTGGATGGAATTATAGGCTTATCTGTATGAC
The DNA here is from genome assembly GCF_059516105.1 of Syngnathus floridae. NCBI lineage: Eukaryota > Metazoa > Chordata > Actinopteri > Syngnathiformes > Syngnathidae > Syngnathus > Syngnathus floridae. The sequence continues at coordinate 5,580,025 of NC_142424.1, read as the reverse complement.
CCGATCAGATTTGATTGAATGTCAGTCAGTGGGACAGTTGTGTAATGTTTCAGAAGGAAGAAAATGAAAATCCTTTGGAGACAGCAAAATGTAACATGTCCCCCCCCCCCCCCCCCCTCAATGAAATAATACAGTTATGTATTCCATTTATTTCCTTGGAAATGTCAAAGGTTTCCCTTTAAGCATATGCTAATGCTTGGCTACGCTAAAGTTTGTGTTGATGAAAACTTTTAACTGAGTAATTTTTATGGACTTTTGTGTGTGCGTGAGTAATTTATTTTGTCTCTTCTTGCATTTCACAGTGATGTAAAGCAACAAAATGCTTCTGTGTTACACTGTGAGATGAGACTGGCTGCATGCAACAATAAAGAAATAGAAAATTGTATGTTTGTTGTTTTATTTTTGTTCAGAATCTAAAATCACAATGTTTTGGTCTAAATTTCGTAGGTCACGAAAATCTCATGTTGTGTGCGTGAGGCGCATGCGCGTTGGAGAGCACGCATCACCATGCAGAAGCGCACAGGGTGCCGTAACACGCGCATGCGCAGTGGCTCTGACAGCGGGTTGCTCGGAGCTTGTGTTTACAGCTCGCTCGGATGCTGTTGGCTTGTGACGAAAATGGCGTATTTAATGTTTCGCCAAACGTCATTTGACAACATATAACCGCGGTGATTTAAAGGTAAGAGAACTTTAACGTTGTGAATGTTGACTGCTTTTCCCTTTGCGGAAACAAAACATTGTGTCTGTGGAGTGTAGCAGGCTAGCTTGACAGTAGTGGTGGCCTGCATGAAGGCTTTTCCTCCTCCCTAAATACATGCGCGACAATATCTAACACTCAAAATAAACTATGTCGGAGTATTTTTTTTAATATTTTTTTTCCCTGCAGTTAACGAGGTTGGCCGCTGTTGAAACGGACAAGCGCTCATGGAGCTGTAACGCTAACTAACCCCAGTTACAGTTCAGGTTGACGCTAACTACAAGTTCAGAGTTGGATCAATTCATCAAAATGAATCATAACAAAGCGTGAATGTGAACTGGGTGTTAATTAAGAATATATTTCTGTCAGTGTTTGTGTGCATCACTACGGGTAGCAGCTTTGCCTGTGTCCGGATTAAATGGGGGGGACAGAAAGCCAATTAATGTGTAGGCTAGCTGTATAAAGTGTGCTAACAAGGCGTGACGTCTATTAAATCCAATGCTGGAATCCACATGGCTTTACTGTTTTGTTTTGGCATCACTGATGGATGACAATGGGCTGGGTGTGCTTTTCTCCTTGTGCATTTTTATTTTATTTTTTGCCTTTCCTGAGTGAGGAGGAGATGTTGATTTGGGGTGTCCCAATGTGTTATTTAGTAAACAAGAGCAATATATTATGTAACTTTGACTCCACGGCTTGCCATCACAAAGGATATAATTTGGTGGTATTAATTTTCTTGTTGTCTAATGTTGAACTATTGCCTGCACGATCGCTCAGCGGACTGCCTCACAATTCTAAAATTCAGGATTCAGATCAGATTAAATGCAGCAATAGAATGTTTTTTTCAGAAATTATAGAATAATACATCAGCAACACTTTTTTAAAAATGTGCCTTTAGGAATGTCTATTAACATCTTTTCAGATTTCAAGTTTTTTTTCCACTTTATCTTAGCCAATAGACACTGTTGACACAGCAGCATGTCTTAAAATGTTCACCGAGAAATTAAATAGTTTCCTGGAGTTGCCACAGTAAATACTTTTTCAAAATTTCTACAACTCAAATATTAGTGTTTCAATTAGCTTTGTAAGTTAAAACAAAAAAAAGTGCAAGGAGTTCCCAGGCTCAGTGAACACTTCTTAGCAAGATAACTGTGTTATTACTGTTTAGCTTTTTGTTTACTTACAAACTTTTAAACTTGTTGCCGACGCCATGCAAACTAGATGGAAATACGCTTGTATTTGGGCGTGTACTTCCTTCATTTGTGCAATAGACTTTCTTTCTGCTGCCTGCATGCTGCTCCAACTTTCTCGCTTATTTATTTTTATTTTTTTTAAAGGTGGCTGTTACCTCATGAGTCCCATTTTCAGCAAGCAGGAAAGGTTTTTTCCACGTGACATCCTTCTTTGTCTTGTGTCCAGACAATCAAGATAACAAAGACTCAACCATTGTGAGCTTTATGTTAGTGCTTCACTATCATGAAAGGACTGCCCAAGCTTGGCAAGAGTGGCAGAGGCTTGATGCTAATGCTAATGCTAGTGTGACAAGGCCTTCTTTGTAGCTGGAATAAGAGCTGCCAGCTAATGTCTTCGTGGTGTTGTTCGTGTCTTTACAATTCAGCTGATCCTTTGTAGACACAGTGGCCTGTTTGGGAAAACAAAAAGAAAAACAGTTGAAAAAAAAACTTTGTTAACCTGCAAGAAAAAAGGTTTCAGTCCAGATCCAGACACTGCTCATTGATTTCATCACCTCATGAATATCCTCGGCTGCTGCTGCTTTTTTAAAGATCCCACTTTTTTTTTTCTTCATTTTCCAGGTGATTTTGCACATCATCTCCCACCGCTTCTTCCTCCTGCTCCTCTTCCCGTCTTCCATTCATGAGCAGAGTGGCTGAGCGTAAGAGCGTCTGCCATGGATGACAAGGGCTTGGTGGGGAAGATTAGCGTTTCGTCCGACTCGGTGTCCACTCTTAACAGTGAGGACTTTGTCCTCGTGTCCCGGCTGGGGGACGAGACGCCCTCGTCTACTAATAATGGTAGTGATGACGAAAAGACAGGATTGAAGGTAAGGATGGTGATTCTCAGGTATGGATGCGCCAGGGAAAGAGGGACTTTTATTTTTGTTTCATTTAAAGGGGACATATTATGAAAAAAGTACTTTTTAATTATTTTCATACAAGATGTACAATTGGACTTATTTCAACATGACAAGAAATGTGTGTAAAGTATGTTGAAATTTATTATCCATGAGAAAGAATGTGTGTCGCATTGTGTAATAACTTATTGTTAATAATTTTTTGGGGATAATATTTTAATATGTGAGTATTATTTTATTATTTATTTTGAGGTAACGGGTAAAAAAAAACATCAAGACCTCCTTGGCAGTAGATGGCGCTATAGTGCATCAGTTTGCATCTAAAAAAAGGGTAAAAAATGCAAATATGTCTCCTTTAAGTTATACATCGAGCATCGTCATGCTCACTGTTTTTTTTTTTTCAATCTTGATAATTTTCTCAAATCACAAGTCAAAAGTTGCAAATGTTTTCTTACTATTTTCTCCACATTGGGCTTTTACACACTAACCATCAAGCTAACCATTTGGTGTTTCCACTTCTTTTTCTTTTCTTTATTCACATTACCTGTCTTGATTAAGAAACCACTTACATTTTTTCATATTTTGGGCCTCATTCATTAACATGTTGGTACTTTTTGTTTTCTTATTGTTGTAATTTAGTTCCCAACATCCAAAATGGTTTGTAGCAGTGTTGGGGTATGTTTAGCGACGAGTCGATTCAGTTTTGAATGCTTTCCATTTGGTGAACTTGCATCATGAAGGGATGAAGGTAAACTGAAGTGATACCAGTTTGGCATTTCAGTAGCTGCTCTCTTGTTTCCATTTAAGGCCTCGGGACGAAAGACGGAGGAGAGAGAATGTGTGGAGAGGATGTAGTCAAGATGACCCTTTTCATCCTGTGCATGAGTTAGCTAGCGTGGTCAGCTCTGAGTGGACTTCAGTCACTTGAGTGTTTGAGTGCAGCCGCAGTTGCTTTGAACTCATTCCCCCTTTTTTTTTTGTGACAAGGGTGTGTCATGTCACAAAGAGAGTGAGGGACTTTGTGAGGGAGAAACTGCACAAGGCAGGCAGGCAGGCAGGCACCATCTTGTCTGTGTCTCGGAGGGGTTCAGGTTACCCCCTCATCTCCTGTTCCCACTCACTGAGGGCATTTTGACGTATTTGGACCGACTGCTAGGGAATTTACCAAATCACATTTCCATTCGGTCACCATTTCCTGCCTGTGACCGTTTCTCAACCTCTGCTAGTGTTTATGGTAAATTACCAGAAGAGGGCGCCACCGGAGCATGACAGAGAAAACAACGAGAGCATATACTAAAGCTGCTTTAGTAATAATCAGTCATCTTTTTGACACCATCCGAGAGGTAATAATAATCTATCAATGTATTTATTTATTTACGTGGCGGAGTGTTGTGGAATTGAACTGTATCGACTTGACTGCCAACATTTCGGTTAGCTTGTTCAGCGGGGTTAAGATGGTGGCTTGACGTCCTTTGACGACAGCTAGGCAGCACTCACCTCATTCACTTGCTCATCCCGACATCCCAATTTGGTTTCGCCGGCACAATCTCTTGACTGCCCATCACGTCAGAGAGGAGTCAGTGTGTCTAAACTTGTTGTCTGTCATGCAGGTGATTTCAGAGGAAGGGGTCAGCTTTAAGGTCAGTCTCTTTGCGCACTCTTTGCTTTCCCTCCTCCTCTTCTTCGTTCTCTTTGTGTCACTTTGATGCTTGTCTCGCGCTCTTGCTGTCACTCGCTCGCTCTCTCTTTCTGTCTCTCTCTCTTGCTGTAATGTGATCCCATGGTGAGTGTTTGTGATTTGTGCTCTCTTGTTTATTTGCTGGCTGCTGAGTGAGCCCCCCCATAGTTGCTCACTGCATCGCTTTAGCTATCATGGTGACGACGGCATTAAACATGTGTAGTGTGCATATGTAGTGACGCATGGCCATTAGCGTAAAGAATTACGACTATCCACAAAGGCCTCCCACTGTGGTATAGCTCAGCAAGATTATTGTTCAGCATGGAAATGTCTTCAGGGATTTTTATTTTTTTTGTAAGATGCCCATCCCAATTTCTTTAAAATGCAAATACCACAACAGGAAATCAAGGAAATAAATAACTTTCCAATTAGGAATAATTTTGTCAGTGCAACAGCGCCCTCTTCAGTTGGATTTTTTTTTTTTTTTTTTTTACTGTTCTTTTCTAACTTAACACACTTACTTACCTAACTGACTTACTGACAGTTAATAGCGATCACTTGACTGTACATGATGTTTTCCAAGAATTTGGTGAGAAGCGGAACAACGGCTGGGTTCCATAACGAGGACATATTGAATGCGTTTATGTTGAGCCCTTATCAGTACCATGGTGCGGTCAATCACGGGTTGGAAAAAAATTTGCTTCACAAATGTCATCAGTGTGTTTGTATGTTTAACAACATCTGTGCATTCAACAATGTGTGTGTGTGTGTCAGATTGTGGGAAATGGCAGCGAGCAGCAACTCCAGAGGGAGCTAGAGGATGTCCTCATGGAGCCGTCGTCGGCTGAGGCCAGGCTGGGGCCCCTGGCGGGCGCCGGCGACCAGGGCCTCCTGTCCAACACCGCATCACCCGTAGCACCAGGCACCGACCCCCTTAGTGCTCCCGCACCCAAGGTGGAGATGGTACTTCCTGTTCAGACAGCGCAGGAGAGCGAGCTGAATGAGAGGTCCTATCGAGGTGCGTGGTCATGTCAAGTTTTTAGCTGGAAGGAACTCAATTGACTCATTTAACGGATGACATATTGATGCATCATATTAATGCAGCAGAACACTTCAATTTCATCCTACGAAATTGGCCCAAAAAAACATAATTGGAAGAATACAGAATTAAATGTGATGAAAGAAAAGTAAATTATGTTGGTTTACAGTTTTTATTACCTTGTGGTATTGATGTACATTTCTGCAAGGTGATGAAAAATGAATGAATCAATCAATCAATAAATAAATGTTCTTCAATTTTTTTTTGCAGATAGTTGTGTTTACCACTTTGAAATGAGTGGAACCCTTAAACTAATCCTACTATCCGGGGCTAAATGTGGTCATGATTCTTGAGATTTGAAACGGCAATGCGGTCTGAAAATGTCATCCTGTTTATCTCCAAACCAAAAACATTATAATCCCCTTTAGAAATGAAGGCCTTAATCAATACTAGAAACGAATCGTCGGTCACACCAATTAAGAAGTTAGTGTTGTCAGTCGTGACCCAGTTTTGATTGTTTTCGATTATAGACTGATAAACTCATTCATTTACAAGGCAAATTCACTGTATCCATATCAACATCACCGTATTTTTTTTTCCCCACGCACAGGAAAGTTACTTTATGTCCCTGGAGATGAAAATAAAAAGTAGGAATGGAAAAAAACGGATGCTTTCCCCTTTCACAGGAGATGAGTCATCATCGGACGGCAGTCCCGGTAGTCCCATCCCAGATGAGGACAGCGTCGTCTTCAGCCAGCTGACGTATCTCGGCTGCGCTTCGGTCAACGCCCCCCGTAGTGAAGTGGAGGCCCTCCGTATGATGGGGATCCTCAGGGACCAATGCCAGCTCCCCTTGGACGTCACCTTGTCTGTGCCGGGCGTGTCCGAAGGCACTGTCAGGTAAGCGCATCAAATTAATTCGAGCCGATTAGTCTACATACTCACGTTGCGTTTTCCTCACATTTATTTCCCCAGGCTTTTGGACCCCAACAACAGCACGGAGATCGCCAACTACCCCATCTATAAAATTCTCTTCTGCGTGCGCGGCCATGACGGCACGCCGGAGAGCGACTGCTTTGCGTTCACCGAGAGCCACTACAACGCTGAGATCTTCAGGATCCACGTGTTCCGTTGCCAAATCCAAGAGGCAGTAAGTTGGTTGAATTTCATATTTTCACAACCCAGGATATTCAAAAGTACTTCATTTCTCTCGTGCTTATACAATATAATACGAAAGACTAGCCATGTGATTAGATGATGATAAACAACAGGAAGCTCTTGCATAAAGGTTTTATTTTTAAGAGTTACCCCGCCTACCGCTCGAAGACAGCCGGGATAGGCTCCAGCACGGCGGCAACGTTCGTGTTAACATGAAAATGAATGAATGAATGTCAAAAAGTCCTTTATAGTCACAGCCAATGTTTGATGGTGTTGTGTCGTTACTTATTTTTGCACCCTTTTAAGTCCACAAATTGCGCTTCATAGTCTTCAGACCAGCTGAGCGGCTGTTGGGACACATGAGGAGACTTGTGATCCTGACTTTTTTTTTTTTTTTTAAGAAAAACACGCATACAGGAGTTGGTGCTTGCCATTTTGCAGTATTCCTCCATCAAAAGTTATTTTAAATCACATTTGGACGTGACAAAAATTGTAACATTAGTTTATATTACTCCTTTAATAGATGTCTCCCACGTCTGCTGCTGCACATCTCTTGTCTTGGATCGCCGATTCCCCCAATTCAACCCCCCCCCTCAACCCCGTGGCTTGTCCCACAGGGTCCACGTCAGTGTTGGGAGCTTCCCCACCACAAAAACGTTATGTCATGCACTCTGGGCTGTGTTGCAGCACACACACGCACATATGAAATAGCAAGAAAAGCCCCCCAGAAGAAGGGGTGTTAGGAGGAGGATGTGTCATTGCTTATATCGTTCAACACAAGTTTTGAAAAAAAAAAAAAGAGATACCGGGTTAAGGCTTCAGAGCCCCCGAGTCCAAATTGAAACTGTATTTTTGTCACGGTGAAACTCACATGAATCTTAAAATGTCAACTTGGCATTTTAGCCTGTTTGGGGTAAAATGAGGATTCTGAGCTTTGCTGTTTGAATTTCAGCTCAAGGCTTTCTGAGTGGACTTTTTATTTTCTCCCATTTGCTTGTGCGCGTGTTGTCATTTGTTAGGTTCATTGAATCCTCCAAATGACTTTTCCCCAAGAATGGCAATCATGGGCTTCAAAAAAAAAAAAATGCACATCATTGTTGTAAGCTGGCAAAACAAACTGGTTTATATAATTTTAATCAACACTGTGCCTTTGTTTGAATGAATGCAAAGAATTTATTATTTTTTTTTAGCCATCTTGTAAGTCTCTGATCTAAAGAACAAATGTTTTGTTGATAGTCAAGAAGCACCTTTAAACGTCGCCTTTAGGAAATCGGAATATGTAATATTAACAAACGTCGCCTTTGTTAGTCATGAACATTGAAGGTCTGCAGTCTAAAATAGGAGTCTGATGATCCACAATCTTACTGCGATGAGCTTTGATTTTTTTTTTTTTGTGCACACAAATGACTTTTTTTCGGGGAACAAAATAAACTTTAATAATTTATCTTTATTTTTTTCCACATTGTTTGTGCTCTCTGCCCTCCCTGCAGGTGAGCAGGATCCTGTACAGCTTTGCCACAGCATTTCGACGGTCAGCCAAGAAAGCGGCGCTGGCGTCCCAGCAGCCCGCACCACTCACGCCTGACAGCGACTTGTTTACCTTCACCGTCAGCCTGGAAATCAAGGAAGACGACGGCAAAGGCACTTTCAGGTCGAAGACTTGATGTTGTGTTTTTCTCGTATTTCTTCTCAGGTTATATAAGATAAGCCAGTCACACAAAATAAGCTTAAAATTGAATTGATCCGCGTCATCACTAATGACTTCCTTCTTTCCGTGCTTTCTTGTTTTGGTGTTATGCATTAAGACCAGAAATAACATCCTTGAAGCTCTGATTAAGAGGAATCTCTTGTGATTGTGGCTTTAAGTCATCTTTTGACCCCTTTTATTTCCTCCCCGTTCACCTCCACGTGTTTACAACGATAGATTTTCTGCAACAAATTAGAGTTTCCCCTCATCTCTGATTTATTTCCGTTTTATAGTGCTGTAGCAAAGGACAAGGACAAGCAGAGCTTCAAACTGCGTGCCGGAATGGACAAAAAAATTGTCATTTATGTCCAGCAGACATCCAATAAGGAACTGGCTATTGAGCGGTAAGAGGAAGCACACACACACATACACGCTAAAAATACAGAGCAAACCTTGCAGTAGCGATCTTGACTCATGGAATGGAAGACGTGCAGATTTGATTGAAATGACAGAAATGGGTTCATCCGTTTCCATTAGATCTGGCTGTCTAATACTTGTCGTGGTTTCAAGCGAAAGCATCCTGCCGCTGTCACTGACGAACACTCGCAAGTGAACATCATGGCGGTCATGTGTTCCAGTTGATGCGCTACAGCGCACTTTTAAGAGGGTAATTGATGGGCCCTCAGATTCCACTGTGTCATCAATCTCGGCCTCGTGGCATGTTATTGTGAAATGTACGCAAGGAGGATGAAAATGTCAAATATCCTCAAATGTTCTGCTAACTATCTTAGTATATTACAGTAAGAAGAAGTTAATTCTCATAACTGACTCACTTGGCTGGTGCAGTGTTACGCAATGTCATTTTATTTTGTTAAAGCTTTGGATCTTTTTTTTTCCAGGTTTTTTAATTTTTGGGGTGGGCTTGTTTTAAAAAAAAAAAAAAACCTCACCATGATTTTAATATATTGACAAAAAGTCAACTCCACCACGAATATAACTATATATTTTTTTATGTGTGCCTCTTTTCAAGGTGTTTTGGTCTTCTGCTTAGCCCCGGCAAGAACGTCAAGAACAGTGACATGCACCTTCTCGACCTGGTAAGATGTATATGTGTAGCTAGTTGTGTGTGGGCATGAGCTAATTTCCTCCAACCTGCGCCCCTTTAGGAGTCAATGGGAAAAAGCTCCGACGGGAAGTCTTACATCATCACAGGAAGTTGGAACCCCAGCACTCCCCAGTTCCAGGCTGTGAATGAGGAAACGCCCAAAGGTGACTAACATCAGCTACTGTTAAAAAAAAAAAAAAAGCATATTCATTTGTTGGATATGAATAATAATATCTAACTTCTTGTTTTGTAGATAAATTCATGTACATGACGACAGCGGTGGACCTGGTCATTACCGAAGTAGAGGAGCCGGTGCGTTTCCTTCTGGAGACGAGGGTCCGGGTCTGCTCCCCCAACGATCGTCTCTTCTGGCCTTTCAGCAAGCGCAGCCACACCGAAACTTTCTACCTGAAACTGCGGCAGGTATTTACGCTTATGCTGTGCAGTTTTATCCAAATAAATCAAGGTCAAGTAAAAAAATGCCATTGTTTTCACTTTTCCCTGATGATTTTCTTTTTTTTTCCCCCCCTTCTGCATTTTTTCTTAGATGGAACGTAAGGAGCGGAAGAGTCCCTCCACCGACACACTTTACGAGGTGGTGAGTTTGGAAAGTGAGACAGAGAGAGAGAAACGCAAGACCACAGCTAGTCCTGGTATCATTCCCGGCGGGCCCGGTTCCATGGTTCCTTCTCCGCCCGAGGATGACGAAGAGGAAGGTAATCGACATTGTGAGCACATAGACACAAAAAAAGGTCAAGCTGCGAGTCGAACCTGGGTTCTCATCTATACTTTAGATAGATAACATGTTTCACATACAGCCGATATTAAAACGGCGGCGCATCATTGGGTTAAAGGTTGCGGCGTTACGCAACACATTATAACAACGAGTCTTAAGTTGTAGCGAGAACACATTTGTGCGTCCTCTGGGTAAAACATCGTGCTCTTGGCGTTTTTGATCAATTCCAAGAATTGCAGTTAAATACAGTGGAAGAAGCCCTGAGGGTTGATGCAGCTTGGTCGCTTAAAACACATTCTGTTCTTTTATTGTTTACAGGTTACATTGCGTCAAATTTAAATAAGCTAGGACAGTAAATTTATTTTAATAGTTTTAATTTAAAAAGATAAATGTGTATCGAGATTGATCAAACATATTATTAAATAAAATAAATAAATAATAACATTAATAATAAATAAAAAAATTGCATTTTATGGTTTTTGTTGTTACTCTGCGGTCACAAAAATAACACGCCGTTAAGGATACCATAGTTATTGATTCATTTCAAGTAAATTGCGTAACAAGTTATGTAAGTTACATACATATGACATGTGCTTTTGTGTCTAGACAATGATGAGCCATTACTCAGCGGTTCTGGTGATGTTTCCAAAGAGTGCGCTGAGAAGATCCTGGAGACTTGGGGAGATTTGTTATCTAAGTGGTAAGGCTTTTGTTGCATTTGTCTTTTTTTTTTCTTTCCTACAAAACAACCACTTGCACAATTAATGAATTGCCTTCGAAGTTCCCATTAATGACCACTGCTCTTCCACCATCTTCCCCAGGCATCTGAATTTGTCCGTGCGACCCAGGCAGCTTCCTGCTCTGGTGCGGAGCGGTATTCCCGAGGCACTCCGCGGGGAAGTTTGGCAGCTCTTGTCCGGTTGCCACAACAATGACCACCAGGTAGAGGAGTACCGCACCCTTATCACAAAGGTAAGACAAAACAAGACAATCACTAGTGTCTCTTTAAACTTACAGAAGCCATATATCATGTCTTTAGACTTATCGCATATTTTGAGCACAAATACAAGGGTAATAATAATCATAATAATAATATTGCTAATAATAATAATGGTAATTTAAAGGAGCCACAAATGTTGTTCTCCACTGCATAGAAGAAAAAAGAAAGGCCCCTGGGGTCTCTGGAGAGTAGTAAACCCCCTACAGTGTCTCAGGAAAAAAAAAAAAAAAAATCCCAGGATTTTTATTTTGGGAATATTTCCCCATAGTCCAACCATGCAAGATTCCCAAGTGAGGTGGTGCAAAAGCCCTTAATTGGGCATTTGTACATTTTGCTTTGTGATGTTTAAAAAAAAAAAAAAAAAATCAGTAACTTACTCAGACTCAGTCCCTCCCCCCCACAAACACACGACAATATGCCGATGCTGCTTTAAGCTTTGCTGCAACTCTGTCGTCTGCTTATGTAAAGGCAACATCCCGGGGGCACGAGGCTGGTTCCCAGGTGGTGAAAAGATGTTGGTCTTGCCTTTTTCCTCCACTTCCCCCATCCCCCCCACCCACTTCTCACTGCCTGACCACTGTGCCCCCCCCCCCATGCCCAAGTCTTTTCCTCTGAATCTCTTCAACTGCACACACTTCCTGTCCAACAACAGTTTATGCAGATCGTTTCTATTAACTTGAAATGCTATGAATGGAATGTTCGCTTTCACTCTCAATGCCATAACAATGATGTGCAGTGCTACTGATTCGATAGCCACCGGACAGAATGTTGGAACGTGTTTTTAAAAGCATTCCACCTTCGGAAAACACGTGCGGCTCGTCCAACAGACACTTTGCGATTTATTTAGTCTACCCAAAGCTTGTCTGGTTCGTCAGAAATAGTATGGAAAGTACGTTCAACGATCGTAAAACCTTTGCATTTGAACGCAGGTCATACAATTTGTATGAGATTTTGGAAGCCTTGATGTTACACAGTAAAATTTTATATTAACAGTCACTTTGCAATTGTCACTGTAATTTCCTTCTCATGTAGTAATTATTTAAATATAGGCTCCGCCTCCCCCCTAATTTGTGCATGCCATAGTCATGTTCAAGCTTTTAATTAGTTTTGTGCACATTGTGTGTCCCTTTTGTGTCGAACGCACATTATGTTCTAGCTAGCAGCTTCGTTGATCCCTTGACCTGGTCTCAGCTTGTCTGAACATGCTGTTCGTGGGCATTTCTGATGAGGCCATTGAAAAAGTGCTCACAATTAGAAATGTAACCTTTTCATCTCCCAATAAAACCCTGACACAAGGCTGCCCGCTACGGAGGAACTCAAAGTACCAGATTATATTTGAACGCTGACTCATTAACATTCCAGCTAGCTACCAAAAAAAAAGCTTTATACATTAGGCTATATTGTAGCCATGATTTTGCAGCGCACTAGTGGAAGATCATTCGAATGAAGTTGCTAGAAATAGAAAGTTACACTTAAGCTAGTACGTGTAAGGCCAACCTGTTCCAATACGTTATTGCACGAACAGCGAGAACGCTACGTTGTTCTCGGCAAGACAACAAGACCATTGTGACGCTCAAGTTGCCAATACCTAAGGGTACTCGGGAATCAGTGCGCTTGTATTGTTGCCACGTGTTGGGCCACGGGAACGCCGATTTCCGAGAGGTATCTGAGGTTTGATAAAACACAAGTTCGATGGATGGTAAAAGAACTGAGGGCCTTTTGTGAACCACCCCAAAAAAAAAAATGCATGATGTCAACCGCATGGTGATTAGAAAGTTCAAAAGTACCATCTGTTTTTTTTTCTCTTTGTTAGATTTAAAAAAAAAAAATCATTTGGATTTACTTAATTGGTTGCTTCTGGTTAAATGTGGTAGATCAATATTATTTTTCAGTTTCCCTCAAAAATAAAGAAATGATAATACATTGTAATCGTGTTACTCAAAATGAAGCATTTCCGTAACCACGCTCGCACCTCAAAACACTCGTTATCCCTAATAATCTTTTCCGATTAAAATAAATGGAAACAAATTAAATCTTTAAATCCCCGCAAAAGCCACTTTTTTTTTTTTCCATCCGGTCGGTCAGTTGATGCCTGGCAAGGCATGATGGGTAGTTTTAACTCAACTTAGCGCACTCGTGCTCAGCCCTGGTGTCAAGATGTCACGCTGGCTCCTCTTCATCATTGTGACTGCACCCCATCCTAATTGCCATTTTGTTCCGAGCATCTCGGACTTGTTTCTCACCTTCCTCCCTTGGATGATGAGCTTTATTCCCTTGCCTCTCCCCGCTATCTTTCCTTCCCTTTCCTCCTCACCGTCATTTATTTTTAGCTCCTCGTGCGATGGGCAGAAGGGGTGCGTGAAGGCAAAGGAGTGTGTCTGGATTTGCCGGGTGGGGTGTAGAGAGAAAGGTGCGGGCTGGTGCCAATGTTTGGGTCTCCATCACGCGACGGCAAATTGCTTTGCACGAGACAAACTCTGCAGCCTCCGCAAAGTCATTAGAGTGAGGATGTGGATCATCTCGCGTTTGGCTATTAATATCCGATGAGGCGTCTAATTTTAGCGCCGGGTTCTGCCTAATTAGATGGAATCATAACATCCAGTACGGGTTCATTACGATGTTTAGGAAGAGCTGACCGGTTCTTTTGAGTTTAAAATGAACACTTGTCTGAAGATGAAGATGTTCATAGCTGACGCTTTTAAAAATCATCTTATGCGGCATCTGCAATTCTCTTAAAGGAATTTATGCGAGCTACAGATTTCATATGTTTGTGCCATTTGTTTCTCAGCTTTCAAAACAAAATTATTTTCCACATAGCATTGTTGTCATGTTTTTGTTTTTTTTTTTCGCTACATTGCGGCTGTATTTACTACCTGCCAAATAGTATTCGGTGCAGCTGATCGATGGACTGAGTGTTTGGTGATTTAGCAAACCGCGGTGTGTTTCCAGAATATTCAATTTCTTTTCTCTGAACCCGATGAACTCATACAAGAATGATTTTGTCTTTCTACCGAACAACAGAAAAGTTAAGTCGTGAGGAATTATCCCTTGCGCTATTGTTCACGGTGTTAATTAACACAACCCGAGGCTGTGAAATGTAATCACTCGTGTTGCACTTTCGTGACCTGTAGAATTCTCTCGTTCCTGTTCTGTTATCTACATTTTGGGGGAACGAGCACAATGACAATGCCAGGTACAGATACTTAATTTTCCCTCGGCAATATTTGGCACGCAGTTTGACACGTTGGCACGTTTTTTTTTCAATTTTTCTGTCATTGTGTTAAATGAAATTTTATATATCAAAACTACTGAGACTGAACACTCATATTAGGTATTCAAAATCTGTTATTTGGGCACAGTTAGAAGATATCGTCAGACACGAAGAGGTAAACATCTCTGTGTTTAACTCGCAAGAATAATCTGACTGCTCACATGAGAGCAGAAAAAAAATGGTTGGCAGGGCGGGCCGGAGAAAGTGTGGGATGGAGGCAGCCGCATGTTTCTACTCTTGATGATTGGTTTGAGCCACTTTGAAGGGGAGGGACTTCTACCACTGCTTCTCCAGCGAGGGAGAGCCAGAGAGAGAGAGCGACAGTGGGAGGGAGACTGGGAGTAAGAAAGAGACTGTTACTAAAGGAGGATAAATCATCACCAGGAGGAGGAGGAGGAAGAGGGTTCGTCCAGCATCGGTATGCCTGCCCACCTCGTTCCCCCTTCAGATATTGTTGCCGCTCCTCCTTATAGAAATAACAGCTGAGGTGCGGAGGTGTGTTTAAGCGTCCGTGTGTGCGATCAGGCTTTTTCAACATCGCTCATAACACCGCTCGCCTTTCAGCGGTTAACTTTGGCAAAGGACGAGACGGAAACTTGGGGTGGAAAGAGCCGGGGAAATCCGGAAGTTTGCCGGCAATTAGAGAGCGTCGTTGATGACCGCTTCGTTTTTTCAGCATGTTACAAAGAAAGATTTTTTTACCGGGAGCTGTTTTTGGGGTTTTGTGGACTACAAAAATATAAGAGGGACTCCTGTCGCTGTCCCATATGCTGCCGACTGGATTATTTCTTCAACAGAGGAAAGCAAGCGACATTTTGTGTTCATTTGCCTCAGAGGGCTTCATCGCCTCCTTCCCATCCCTCTTGCATTTGAAATGAAGTGGCAGATTAACGGAATTGAGACATGGAGCATTTGGTTTAGATTGAAACTACATTGCAGTTAGTTTCAAGGATCTGCCAAATCAGTCCTTGGGTTCAAGCTCGGACCCCGAGAGACGTCCTTCTGCCCGAGATGATGAATTCCTACCTGGATCCACTCAACCAGAGCTCCGCTGACCTGTCAAACGACTCCGCTCCCTTTTGCCTGCTTGAGATAAGCTATTCCAAAATTATCACCACCTGCCTGCTTGAAGTCTCCATTATCCTCCTCCTCACCGTTCTGATTATTTCGGGCAACCTGGTGGTCATTTTTGTTTTCCACTGCGCCCCTTTGCTGAGCCAGCACACCACCAGCGCCTTCATCCAGACCATGGCATACGCCGATTTGCTCGTCGGTGTCAGCTGCCTCTTCCCCTCCTTGTCTTTACTTCATCACCTCCAAGGACTCGACCCCAAACTCACCTGTCAGGTGTTTGGCTACCTGGTGTCTGTTTTGAAGTCTGTCTCCATGGCGTCGTTAGCATGCGTGAGTGTGGACCGCTACATCGCCATCACGCAACCTCTGACCTACGCGGCCATGGTAACGCCGTGTCGAGTGCGTTGCTGCATCGTCCTCATCTGGTTGTACTCCGCATTGATCTTCCTCCCGTCATTCCTGGGTTGGGGAAAGCCCGGTTACCACGGCGATGTCGTGGAGTGGTGCGCTCTCAAGTGGAAAACCCAACCGGCCTTTACAACCTTCATCGTCGTCCTTCTCTACGCACCCGCCGCTCTCACCGTCTGCTTCACTTACGGCAACATCTTCAAAATCTGCCGGCAGCACACTCGGGAGATCAGCGAACGGCAAGCACGTTATCGACCCCAACCCAATCAAGACCCCGGTTTGATATCTGGATCTCTGGACAAAGACAACGGCGAGCTTGAGCAAAAGCAATCGCCCGGCTTGTTCAAACCTCAGAAACACCAGCATCACTATCAACAACCGACTTACCCGGACAAACGGTACGCCATGGTGCTGTTCCGCATCACCAGCGTCTTCTACATCCTCTGGTTGCCCTACATCATTTACTTTCTGTTGGAGAGCGGCGGAATCTACCACCACCCCGCAGTGTCTTTCCTCACCACTTGGCTGGCCATCAGCAACAGCTTCTGCAACTGTCTCATCTACAGCCTCTCCAACTCCGCCTTCAGGAAGGGCCTCAAGCGACTCTGCTCGTACTGTTTGCAACGAGGCGGCCGCGGCTTCAGCGTCCGGAAACCCAAAAAGGCTTTCATCGGCTCCATCGAACAGGGATGCGCTGGGACAGCCTACGGATCCGGTCACGGAGACGTCGGAATCGGCACAACCTGTCACGTGTAGTAGAACAGCCTTGGAATTTGGCATCGGAACCGCTCGGAAAAAAACGTCTTTTAACGATTCCACCAAGAAATATAGTGGGTCGTCATTGTGCCACAGCTGCTTCCTAAGCATTTGGAGGTCACACAGATGTCCTCTGTGGTCACGCCACAGCTGGCAGCAGGAGGGAGCCGAGAGTGAAGCGCTGAAGGATAAACTCACCCTGCAAGGTGTCATTCATTCAAGGAAGAGACAGTAGTGAGAGATGGATGCGATTTTAGAGCAGGTCGAACCTTTGGTGTATCTAACTTATTTTGTCAGTCCAGATCCACAAACATTATGGCGAACTGAGCTCTTATGTAATTTGAAGTTCCCTGAGGTGTTCCTGCCGTTCCTTCTGTCCTTAGAATAATCCAGTTGTGTGTACATCAATGACTGACAAACAGTAGAAAAATATAAGGTATGTTTTATATCAGTTTTCTATTGGTTTGGACAAAATATTCAGTCTTGATGAAATTTCAACAAATTTCTAATGAATGACCACGAAAGGCTTTGACTGTTAGCCAAACTGCTGTTTATTTTCTCTTTGCATGTAATGCAGTTTTCAAGCCCAATTTTCTCTCCTGTCTTATTCATTTCATCGCACGAATTTATTTGCCGTGCAAAAAAAAAAAAACAAGAGTGGATGTTTTCACACGAAATGTACGCTGATAACTGGTACAGCATTAATAATCTGGTACATCTTCCGCCTGAGGACGTTGGTCTGATGACACGCCGTAGCTGAAACGTTCACGTTCCTAATATGAAAAACTGCCTTGTTGTTAGTTTGATGCAGTATTGTGATGGCTGTAATGTACCTGTGCGTTTGCACAAAACCTTGAGAAAAACTCACAAGAAGAAAACAAAGAGACCGTTCTCTCCGGCTTTTGAAAGGAAAGCGACCCCTGAGACTCGCATGTATCCGTGTGCATGCGTGAATTGTATGTTCCCCATCATCATTTCACTTCTCGGAGCTTACTGGAACTTGACATTCAGAAAGCTGAATAGATCCATTGTACGAGTATAAATCGTGAAAAGATATATAGCTTTATACCTAATGTTATACACCAAAGACAGATTTTTTTTTTTTTTGGTATCCACTATGGGGACTTGTAAATATTTGAGGGGGTTCTACACTTTTGGTGTAGATGGTCAAGACTGTGAAGTTGTTGCCTTGAAAGTGGGATGGCGTTACCTTTACCTTTACAGACAAGAGGGCTCCGTTTTGTAGACATGTGACTGTTAGACCGAAAAAGACTTGGCTGTCAATTTTCCATTTGCAAAAAGCAGCCAGCCAAGAAAGCTCCATTTGCTGTATATTGTATTTAGCTTGTCACACTTGCATGGTTTCATTTCATGGTGTTCTTCTCGCTTTTGTGTCGGTGACTCAGCTCGGGGTATAACTAGAACGCGACCAATGGCTGAACAAGACTGTTAATTAAAGCAACGCGGGGTTTCACCTTGGGTTGCTTGACTCACTCCCACACGAGGATATTTTAAGTGTTTTTTTGTGGGTGTACGGTTTTGTAATTATGCGCCATGGTGATAGATTCACGTGATGTCTTACGAAATGCTGTCGTTTGTGAAGCGGTGCCAAATATGATAATCGTTTGTTACTACCTTCTGTCGTCACCTCATTGTCGGTGTAAAGAAACGGCATATTGAATGTGTGTGTTTTATTTCATTGTGTAGACATAAACAAAGCAGAACCGAACTGCGATTTTATTTATTACGAAAGTGCATCTTTCCCTTGGCGGGTTTTATCGAGGCGATCCTACTGTAACATGTTTATTATTTTTTTTGAATCTTGAAAAGATTGTCAGATTTTAATCTACACAAGTGATATCAATATTTTTTTCTTTCAAGAAAATTCAAGGTCAGATGACGGGTGTTGCTGCTGCCAACAAATTTTATGTGCACTACTTTCTGGATTGTTTGTTGGTCAGGAAGCAAGTGGAGTCAATATTTTGTTCATAAATCCCCAATCTGTACATACAGCATGACTCCTTGTAAATAAAAGCCTCAAGAGATACTATCATTAAATTATTACATTCGATTCCAGTGCAAATACTTTAAGAGGTTGTGCAACCTTAATCAATTCACTTTGAACCAATTTAACACACATGGAAAGCTGGAGACAGCCATTTTCTTATCTGTCTCCCAATCTCTATTGAGTTTGCTTTGTGCTTATTTTAGAATCTAAATAGGACCCACCAGTACGAAGCTAATTGTACACTCATGACCAAGCGTTTGTGAGCAGCTGACATTTTCGCTCTCGAAAACATACAAGAGTCCAGTCTGACCAAAATAAGTCATATCGTCATATCCGGACTGAGTCGTGTTCGTTTGAATCGATAGATGGAGAATGTTGTGATCAAATCAATCACGTGTTTTTGCTGAAACCCTTTTGACCAATAGCAAAAGACTTTATGATGCTCTGTAGGTGGCTTACCTACATGTACTGTATCTTGTATTGTAACTTTGTACATGTTGTGCATCAGTGCTGAGAAAATAAATGTCATTTGATCTCTGTGGACCTTTGTTTACTTTTTCTAATCGCAGTAGACGTGTTCAAACATTTACGGCCGACGGAATTCTTTTGCGAGATCCTCGAGAATAATAGCTTTCAATCATTTGTGAAATTGCCAGTTTAGATTGCGGCTGAGAAAATGCTCACGCGATGTAAATGGACTGGAACGCACCGGCACCAGAATGTAAAATGCTGAGTGTGCATTCTGGTAATGAGGCAGCGCACGTTTATGTGGATGGCTGAATAATGTAAGATTGAAGGAGTTGGTCCTTGGTGATGCTATTATGGTTAACGTTTGTGATGATGCTTGTGTGTGAAGAATTTAAATCATATTTTGGATTGACTATGCAAAGATTACAACAAGTTTTGGAAAGTGAAAGAACGCGATAAGGAAAATTCGTCGGGTTTAAATAATATCCTGCCGTATGTTCTTTCGGCATTTCAACGGGGAGCTGAGGAAGAATAACAGAATGACAAGTCGGCCATTGTGTTAACTCAAACAAAATCAGGGACATAAACAATAGAGGGCTAAATAGTCAACCTTCCCACGGAAGTGCAACTCGGAGCCGCTATTCCCAGCGTTACAGTACGCATACTGCCGCATTTGGCTCAACCCTACTGAGATTTTTATTCGTCGAAAATCAGGGTACATGTTGTCCTCTTGCTTGTAATTATAATCGTGCTGGGAAAATGAAGCTTCATATTTGCTTCATGAATCAGTTGAAATTTATTTACTCCTCCAGATGGCACTCTGTTGACTTGCCATTTCTTAAACTCCTTTATGGAAACAGCACCACCTCGTGGAGAACAAAATACAACTGCTTCATGAAGCAAATTTGAAGCTTCATTTTCCCATCACTGATTCTTAAGCCCAATCCCTTTATTCTCCTTCATCCAAGGAAGTAATCATTTTGACATAGCAGTTTTCTACGAGCCTCATGCAACATTTATTACAGCAATTTATTTGTTGGAAATGTGTTTATGACATTTGATGTCTATAAATGAAAAGTTAATCCATATATCCTCATCATCAATTATAATTATTTTCTTGTGGTGAGACAAACAGCTTTGACAACAACCGAGCCCCTGTTTGTTACATTCTCGTACAATCAAGTTATTTTTTTAATCATAGGCCCAACCAAAGGCGTTGGCTATACTAATTAGATCAACTTGCTCATGCTCTCAAATTTGGAGGAAAATTGATTGAACATAGTTCTGGAAATAGTTTTACAACTTAAAACACTACAACCAATTGTAACTGAGGCCAAAAATCTGTATCAGTGTAAATAATCACATTTTATGATGTTCATATTTAAACCCCAGCAGTGTAATACCGCTGTGTAATTTTTAAAATCCATATATCAAGAAAGCAAACGACTTTTATTGCTCGTCCTCGCACTTAAGTCCACCGCTATAAGACATTGGTTGTGTTTTCACTCTCCTCTCACGCTAGCTTCATACCAAGACAGAAGGGAAGCTAATTGGCCATTATGTCAAAGGTCTTTGTCTGAGCTTTCAGCACTTGCGATAAGAACAGCTAAGTGGTGCTTGTATAAATACACAAGCTTATCATTCACTTGTGTGGATCTTTTTCATGGACACACTTCTGGCTGTAAAATGCATCATTATCAAAGATTTGCCTCGGAATGAGACGATAGATAGACGGAGAGCCATCGCCTTGGGCTTCAACTGTACAGATGCTTACTGCACTATCAGCTTTTTGATGTCATATTAGCAAAGCAGGAATGACAGAATGGGAAGAATTTAGCACAGTATGTACAGTGCCATATGTTGGACAGACACAGTAAACAACAACAAACAGATTTGGAGCCTATCTGTACTCGGTAGCAAACACGGATGCCGGACCGTGATCGCCATTAGCTGATTTTAGTTTTACTATTACTTTCTTCCTGTGTTTCTTTTTTGGATGCAGTTTATTTTCATCTGGCTGTTCTTCCTTTGTGGATGTTGGTGTAGAGATTTTAATGACAAAGGGAAGGAGGGCGCTGTGGTCTTGATGGATATCAGGAAAAAAAAAAACCTTGCCCAAAATATAGTCCAGTAATTCAGTTGTTCACAAATTGTGTTTTTTATTTTTAAAAAAATCTGAATATTATTCCTGAATGAATAAAATTATAGAGAGCTGTTGAATGCTGCAAAAACTCTTCGTATCATGACCGTATTTTAATATTTTACATTTTATTTTTACCAGTCGTCAGCTAATCGCAGTGGCTAATAAATCATTTATTTTCCTTTTTAATATCACCCACGCTCATTTATAGTATTCCTAAAAGACAAGATCTTCAAATAACACCCAACATTCTTATGAAAGCAAATTCCCCAATTAATTATCATCTTGATGGATTCTTATTCTTATTTCTTCCTTCTCCCATTATCGACTAATGCGAGGCCATTTTGCCTCAATAAAAGCTTGTACAAATTCCACCTCAGGAGGCCAAATAAATTAACAAATGTGTACCTGACATCACCCAAGGTGAGCTCCACCTCAGTGCTATGCAATAAAGCTCCAACACAGATTGCAATCTGCTCTCAAAACAATTTACAGGGGGAAATAAATGCCCACATCATGTGGCGAGTCATTTTCATTTTTCTTCTTTAACAACTGTCTAATCTTTGTTTGCTCTCTTTCCTCGCTGCTAGGAATCCCCGCAGGACAGTGCCATCACTCGGGACATTAACAGGACGTTCCCGGCTCATGACTACTTCAAAGACACTGGAGGGGATGGGCAAGACTCCCTGTATAAAATCTGCAAGGTATTTCAAACACTCCTTTTATTATGTTATATTATTATAACAACCCCCAAAAAAATCCTTCCGCCCTTGACTAATAGAGCATGCAAAAAGATTACTGTCACATGAGAGAGTTGTTAGCCAGATTTTCCAGCTGTTCCCATTTTATTCTTTTAATCAATTATTGGAAGAAAAGTTTTAAAACGGGTTTATCTCAATACTGAGTGATGATAAGAGAGATAAACCTCCCCTTTTAATTTCAGGCCACTCATTTTGGTGAATCAGCAATAATTTGAGGATTTTTTTTTTATCATTTTGAATGAGCCAGCAAAAAAATAAAAGTGACCCATCTTGGGCATCCCAAAAAAATATAACGCGCATAACAAAAACAAAAAACTTTTTTGGGTGTGGATGCACATGTCTACACGGCCTCATGATCACAAACAATGATGGTCTGTGTGCCCCCCCCCAAGGGCTTCCAAATAACCGAGATTACATTTCCTCAGAAGACAATCTAACAATTGTGTAAATAGCTTGATATTTTAAATTTTTTGTTTTTAAAACGTCGATGGCAGCTCATATCGAATCAACATTTAAAGCACATTCTCCGCTTTTGACCATCAAATGAGCTTTTTTTTCTCTTTTTTGTGCTTATTATCGAAACGCTCATTTCAAAGCCGGCGGCTGCAGTTGCTTTTGCTCTCTGATTTTTCATTTCATTCATTATGTATGTCGAACTGCAGCGAGTGCATCCATCTCCACGCAGTTAACCACCTCCTCAGGTGTGTTTGAATAATTCAGTCCTCCCCCCCTCCCCTCCCCGTTTTTGCTCTGCTCGTGGATTGATCCGCGCTTTGTCACTTCCACTTGACGCATTACTCGCATTTGTAGCTCAGTGGGCCACCTCAACCGTTTGGAACTTTCTACGCGGCAACATTTGTACCATAAACCATCCCCGCCCGGTTTCATTTTCTCCATCACACTGACACATGTTTGGTCACCACGCGTTTCTAAATGAAGAACTCCATCTGCTCGGATTTCGGTATTTAAACAAGCTTTATCTGAGTGATACGATGTAAACAGCTGGCTTTTCTGTAGATGTTTATTCATTTCTTCCTCTGTTTTATTTACTGCCTTAGTAAATATGGCTCTACAGCAGTGGGTGAACATTTCGTATTCATGGAAAATTTGAGATGCTTTAAAACTCCAGTTAGGTATTTAACGAACATTTTCAGGAAAAAAATACGACAGACACACAAATGTCATTTGAAATACCTCCATGGAAGGATTTAGTTTGCTAAATGTCGTTTGGAACACCTCTATGGAAGGTTTGCTTTTATTGCTCTTGTGACTTTTTCTGGGGGTCGGCTCACCCTCCAATGAGTGTTGGTTCACAGCTATTAATTTAGTTTGACACGAGTCAAGAAAGTGTGAAAATAAAAATAAATGTGTGATGCACGTCTGCAATTTGACTCAATCACAGGTTGAAGTTAATGTGAGACATTTAATTTTTCAACACCACTTTTTTTTCAGACCGATATCAGTACGAGTACTCGATTCTTGTGTAGTTACCGATACAAAGTACCGATACCACTAGAACTGTGATACATGAAATGTCTGGGGGAAAAAAAAAGCAAGACTTGATGGCTTCCAAACAGGAATGGAATTTGCCAAGATGATTTTGGGTGTGGGTACATGCTGGGCTCATCTTGCACTCATCCAAGAGTGTGGATGAACTATTAGTCAGCACAATCACAAGACCAGCATAAGTTTTTTTTTTTAATTGCTAATCTCTTTTTTCATCCTTTGCATGAACTGTATTGACGTTGGTTTTGTACATGTGTGTTTTGTCCTCCCCCCAGGCATACTCTGTGTATGATGAAGAGATTGGCTACTGCCAGGGACAATCCTTCTTGGCCGCTGTGCTCCTCTTGCATGTGAGTTTTCATATCAGTCCAGCAAAAACACGTTTTTTTTCATCAAACAAACTAAAGTGAAGAGCGGTTCTGTTCTTTAGGTGTTTTTTTTATCCAATGTGCCTTAAATCCCCTTATCAGCTGGCTTCCAGTAAAATAAAAAAAAGTACAACAACTTCAAGCACAGGGAACAAGTGTTTAGTGTTCTCCTCTGACATCAGTCTCCGATATCGACTCCCGTGATATTTTGGCGTCACATAATAACTTCTTGGAAGGTTTACTGGAGGGTGCTACTGTATGTGCAGTGCAGTCATTTGATGGGTCAATAAGTTGACGCAAACATTTGTCACGTGCAAAATCAATGACATCTAATATATCAGATCTTAATATGTCATCCAAATTTCCAGCCACATTTATTATCTTTAAAGTTAGCTTGACCCCATTTAATGTTTGCAAATGAATGATCATTTTTGCTTTATATTTAATAAGATACAAGCGTCTGGAATTTCCCTTGTTAAATTTATAGCGGATATCCAACGTTGACATTCAACTGATGAAATAAAAAAAAATCAAATGTGGAAAAAAATTAGACCATATTACATAATTTGTTATTTTTTAAATTTGATTTATAAGCTAAAATTGAAAAACAAACATCTGAAGTACGTGTTGTTTTAATGCCAGAATTAGTTTTTAGGGGATGGGGGAGTTTATCAGCATTGCCATCTTGACTCGGAGGAAATATTTTGCCACTTTTCCTGACAAATATGCCAAAAGGAGGGTCAACAGTGTTATTAGCTTTAGGGTGTTTCCACTTGTGCAAACAGCTTATTGTGTTATTTTTTTTCCTTCAGCCTCTCAAACTTTTAATTCTTTTCCATTGAATATTACATAATCAAGCCCATATTGAGATTTTCACTGTTGCATTAGAAATAGAACCACTACAATTTGCTACTTCTGATTGAAATTGATTTTAGTCTAACAAGAAGAAATAATCACGTTGATGATTACATGGCATTATTGGTAAGAGGTAAAAATATGAACAACTAAATAATAGATTTACATTATTTCATTAGTTAAATTGCAAATTCATACTTTTTCCGTTACTCATTTAAAAAACCTCACCAAGTGCCTTCAATTATAGGGATTTACTGAACAGTGCAAAAAAAAAAACTTGCAACGCCAAAATGAAAATATTTTCTTGGCCAACATTGCCACCCAGCGGTTAAACCACATCACTGCACACTTGCAAATTGCATGAAGATGAGAAATATTGCACTCACATTTTTAGGATTTTTTTAAGTGTGTGTTGAGGATGTGTCGATAAAAGTCTTGACTTTGTTGCTCAGATGCCCGAGGAGCAAGCCTTCAGTGTGCTCGTCAAGATCATGTTTGACTACGGACTCAGGGACCTTTTCAAGCAAAACTTTGAAGATCTGCATTGCAAGTTCTTCCAGCTTGAGCGACTCATGCAGGTTTGTACATTTTCTTTGCTTTACATACTTTGCGTGCTTATGTTTACCTGCCGGCTCTTTGTCTTTATCAGGAATATATTCCCGATTTGTACAACCATTTCCTGAACGTGGGTCTGGAGGCTCACATGTACGCCTCCCAGTGGTTCCTCACCCTCTTTACAGCCAAGTTCCCTCTCTACATGGTCTTCCATATCATTGACCTGCTTCTGTGTGAGGTAAGCACACATGCACGGGGTCAGGGTTCGTGAGCAGTCTTAGAAGGTATTTATTTTCTGAATCAAAAAATATTTAATTTAAAATTAGAACAAAAATATCAATAGGATAGGTGGAAATAATTTTTTGGAGCTGTCATTTCATATTTAATTTGATGGCATCTGTGTAGTTAACCCAGTTATTGTCATCCTCAGGGCATCAGTGTGATCTTCAATGTTGCTCTCGCACTTCTCAAGGTAACATTTATAGCTTATTTGTATTTCACTGATTTATTTACTATGTCCATTTCAAACAAATAATTTATTCCCAAAATGCGACATATATAGTATATATATACTCCAGAACGACTAATGATCTTCTGATCTTCCTTGGAAATAGAAAATCTCACTCATTCCTTCTTTTTCCTCAGACATCAAAAGATGATCTGATCCAAACAGACTTTGAGGGCGCCCTCAAATTTTTCCGTGTACCAGTTCCTAAAAGGTATCGCTCGGAGGAAAATGCCAAGAAACTGATGGAGCTGGCTTGCAGCATGAAGGTGAGTGGCACACCCTTATTATGTGACCTTTAACCCACACGAAATAAAAGAATGGCAAGACACACAACTCGGCAGAGGGTAAACTGTTCATATTTCCCAAAGTCTTAAAACAACAAGAACAACAGCTCAACAAATCCAATTTTTGTTTGAGTCCCCAATCTCACCAGCAGGGGTCACTGTTGAGCTTTCAGACGTAAATAACCACAAGCAACACACAAAGCCGTTTTTTAACAGATTTTGGACCATCTGGCCCAGTTTGTGACGTTCAAGGTAACTTTGGCCGCCATCCGTCAAGGAGCCTCCGGGCTTTAATAAGATTTCTTGATGATTTACACCATGCATATTGACAAATCCTTAAGAGTGTAGCTTCAAGTATTTATTATGTAAAAATGATCAGGTGACGTCGAGGTGAGTTGTTGTGACTGCGGAGATTTTACCCGACCCTGATTAGACCACAACTCCTCTCTCGCTTGTCAGATGCTCTAATTGTGCCCCGCATTGAGATTGCTTCATCTTTGAATGTTCTAACTTGAGACATGAATCACTCAGTTTTAAAAACAAATTGCCTATTAGTCCAAATCCTAATTTTGAAACTATACATGTAATTAAGTGTCAACACCGTGCAGTGACAACAGCTAAATATGAGCAATATTACATGTCATCATAATTAAATGGACAAAAATAAAAAAAAAAGTCTTGCTGTCATACTTCAGATCAGTCAGAAGAAGCTGAAGAAGTTTGAGAAGGAGTACCACACCATTAGGGAGCAGCAGGAGCAACAAGAAGCTCCCATTGAGAGATATGAGGTTGGTCAAAAAACATTTTGGATTACTTTTCTCACGTGTACATTTTAATATTGAGCTAGAAATGAGATACTTGCATCCCACACACGGTTAAAATACTTGAATGTGAAAGTTGTGCTTCGATGAGGAAATAATTCACATTTATTATCTGTGGCTGCTGGTTGATACTTTCATCTTTAAACCGCCACCATTTGTGATTAAGGTGCTACTAAAAGTAAGCGGGAGTGCATCATTACAGGCCATAGATTATTTCTACGGTATCAACTGGAGTCAGCTTAAAACATTAATTGTACTTTTTCTACCATAAATTATTTTGGCACATTGGTGATTTTTTTTCTTTCCAGTCGCGCTCTATTTTTGCCCTGTTAAACATTACTCAACTCACCTCAGTTTCTAAGCTGAGCGTAAAATCTTGTTTTCTCTGCCCCCTTAATGTTATTCTGGACATTTGCAGCTTTCATTTCCCCTGTCCCGCCCGCATGTAGCCACGCCCCTCTTTCCTTCCTCATTTGGATTTGTTTAAATATTTTGTCTTTACGCTGACCTGCAGAGGGAGAACCGTCGTTTGCAGGAAGCCAACATGCGCTTGGAGCAGGAAAACGACGACCTGGCACACGAGCTGGTTAGCAGCAAGATTGCCATGCGTAAAGACCTTGACAACGTAAGTGTGATGTTTTGTGTGAGACCTCACACCACGGCACCTGTCATATCCGCATCACACCCTTGTCATCACCGAATCACTTTTGTGTGTTGTCAGTCTGAGGAGAAAGGCGACGCCCTGAACAAGGAGCTTCTCCTGACCAAACAGAAACTAGTCGACTCTGAGGATGAGAAGAGACGGCTGGGGGAGGAATCGGTGCAGGTCAGAGTGCACCACTCTTCTAGTTTAGATTTAACAGGGGTTCTCATTTACTCATTGCACAAACTCAACAAATTAATGGATAACTAGCTTTGAAATGAAAGGTCAAATTGTTCAAGTTACTGTAAAAAAGGTTTTTGAAATTCTTGTAGAAATTCAACATTATTATTTATTACACATGACAATGTGAAGATTCAGTACACGTTTTAGTACATTATCATGGAAGTTGACACACAACATTTGCTTTTGTGGGCCACATAAAATGTTGTGGCAGACCAGATCTGGCCCCCGGGCCTTGGGTTTGATACCTGTGGTTAGAAAGCACGCAGTCAAGTGACAGATGATGAAATAAATACATCGAGAGAGGGGGGAAAAAAAAGAGTTGGAAAGGAGGACAGAGCTGTCACCATTCCCGTTGTTCTTCTCCTGGAATGTCTTGTGTCCTCCCGAGTGTGGCCTTTGCAGAAGAGAAAGATTATGCTCCCATAGAGGACATGACTTTGCCCTCAACCTCAAGCCTGCCAATACTTTTCTGTCTCCTTTACATTTAATGGCGGGTAACGGAGAAACGCCGTCTCTGGAGACCAGGACACTCACACACACTATCTGTCGTTCATCACTGACCTCTAAGAAACCTGACGTGTGTGTGTATCCCCACAGGTGAAGGAGATGTGCAGGAGAGAGCTCAACAAGTCGGAATCCGAGATCAAAAAGAAAGTCTCCATTATTGCCGAATACAAACAGGTATGGAAAATGAGCCAAATAAAAAAAAACTAAAAAGACATTGACGATAATGATATTTTGCATTGTTGCTCCTCCAAAAAAACATTTAATGTCCAAGGAGCTATGGGATGTTAGATATTGCTCCTAGATAATCAATCAATATTTAAATCAATCCTGCACCCATCTCGGGACTAACGAGCTAGCTTGCGCCGCTAGCCGAGTTGCGCGCCAACGTGACACAATCATTACAAGAACGGCGCATTTATTTGATGCCTGCGGCTTTGATGTGATTAGTAACTGAGCTGGAAATGAGTCCAGGCATATAAGCACGCCGGTCATTAATCAGCACTCTGAACTTTGCTTATCTCGATGTAAGCATATGCGGAGAAGGTAGCGACACAGTTTGTTAATCCAAGCTGAACAAATAAAAATTAATTTTTTGCACGTAGACTGCAAACTAAATACTATTTTGGAGGGATTTTTCGGTCCCATATATTACTCATTGTTGGTGTGGTGCAAAAATATCGACATGAAGACTCGGTGTCCTTCATTTGAACTCAGATTCTGACTCCCAACTCTTTTTCATCCTTATTGGATGTCATCCTGTCACTTGATGTCGAAATGCAAACCCTTCACGGATCCCTTTGCTCCTTTATTGCCGTTGCAGAGGTGTTATGCAACACTTCTGTCACTCCCCGTATGGGCGCAGACATAAATAGCAAGTCAGGGAAGATATTTGGAGGCAGACTGCAGTACGAAAACGCAATCTGGTGCAATTTCACCTGAAAATAACCGCATTGGTAACCTTAAGGAATCAGGTTGAAATTTTCTGCTTAACTCTTATTCCACGAACGACTTAGAAATGTCAAATGACCAACCTTAGAAAAGTGGTTAACTGTGATTGGTCGTTACTTGAGCTGTGAACAACTGTGATGTCAGCAAGTGACAAAATGGCCGCCCCTTGAGATGGATAAAAATGGGTGGATTTTGCTAGTTAAATCACATAAAACATTTTTTGGAGTTGACATCTAATGATTCCCTGCTTTTTCATCCAAACTCTTGTGCATTCTCTCGCGGTTCAGGTAGAATGTTTACGAATCTAAAAATAAATGCTTAGCAGCTGGAAGATCAAGAAGAGGGGGGAAGAAAAGCCTCTGGTGATGTGGGAGGTCGATGGCAAGCGTAGAGGCAGCTGAAAGGAAAGAGATGACAACAGGAAGAGATAAAAGGCCTGTAGGAGGACAATGATGGCTATCTGCTGTGGGGAGGAAAAGAAGAGATGCTGTGAACGAGAACAAAAATGCTCTGTTGACTAGCGGCTGGAAAACATGAAAAGTCACTCAATGCAACTCATCTTTTTCCAGATCTGCTCCCATCTGAGCGAACGGCTGGAGAAGGAGCAAGCGGCCAATCGAGGAGAGCTGGAGAAGATCAGAGTGAGTTTCCCTTTGCACACGTTCTCCAACGCAACCTTGCAAAAGTATAGGGGCCCCGGCGTAGCGCCTTGTGGTACCTCAGGGGAGTGACGTCATTGCAGTGTATGGATCATTTAGGATAACAAATGCATCTTAAAAAAAGTCTGATTCGTGCATTCTAATTTCGATTTCTGTCCGAGAAAACATTTGCTTAGCTGTGTTGACATTGCTTTCTGTTTATTTTAGAATTAAATCTAATGTGGCGGTAATGCCTTCTTGGCATGTTCCCTCACTTGGCACCTTGCTCAACGGTTGTCTTGGCACTACCACTCACAATGAGAAATAATCCCAAAATAAAAATCAAATAATCCAGAAACCAACAGACATAATCCAGAAATACACACGTACAATTAAACCCTATTGACAGTACTGACAAAGAAAATCCTGGTCACACATGACTGCGTGATGGCGTCCGTTTATGAGCATAACATGTGCTGCTCTTCCCGCAAGACAAATTTCAGACTTGTTAGTTTATTGGTTTCGCTGGAGTGGTCACAGTTCTCAATCCGAGCCGACTGGTGCCTAGTTGTTGACGCCGTATTTTGGCGGAAATGACATTTAGGAGGAAGGCTCCTTTTTGATGGCTGCACAAGGACAAACATAAGTTATTACAACAAGGACACCCCGCCACCTGCTTCTTTGTATGCGCCCGTGTCCTACGGCAAACGTCAATAAACCTGTCAGCCATTAGAACCAGTGGAGGAGAATAATAGCGCGTGCAGTGAATTACGTGGCATGCAAAGTTACAATAGTGTTAATGAGAAATGGTCCAATCGCATTATAGCTCGGCGGATCATTAAGGCGCCACTTAAAGTGACAGAGACGATTACAGACTGGTTTCTGCGGGCGCTTGAAAATATTGATTGTTGGTTGGATTTTTAGGTTCTTTGTTTGAGGCTTGGTAAGAACATTGAGTGAAATAATTATAAAATATTATTACTAATTTAAAGTATTAAGGAATTTGCAACTGGGTTAATCAATGCCTTTGGCCCTTATGAGAAATTGTGCTTCAGCAAAAGTTGAAGGACACATTGTTTGCTTAGTTCCAATTTCTTCTTTTTTTTTAACATGAGGAAGAAAAAAAAAAACAAGTTCCTTCTTTCATCCTGCAGCCCTTTGTGTTCATTTCTCTGCACGCTCCTCTCTAGGCCATAGTGGAGGGCTGCGACAAATGCAGCAGCCTTTTCAACAAGGAAGGTCGTGTTCGGCCGCCAGCGAAGGCGCCGCCACCGGATGGCAGCGATGAGACGGATGAGGAGAAGGAGGATTTGAAGAAGCAGCTGAGGGAAATGGAGCTGGAGCTGGCGCAGACTAAACTGCAGCTGGTGGAGGCGGAGTGCAAGATTCAGGTATCTAAACGTTACTTAGTCAGAATATGCATAACTTTGGCTTATACAAAAGTAGTGCTTTGGCGCCACCGTTTGCGTATTGTTTTAAATTGAGTTCTGCTTCTTAATTGACTTTCTGGTTGGTTCCTCCGCCACCAGGACTTAGAGCACCATCTGGGTCTGGCCCTCAATGAGGCCCAAGCGCCCAAGAAGACCTGGTTCAACCGAACGCTTAGCTCCATCAAAACGGTCACCGGCGCCCAGGGTAAAGAGACCACCTAACCCGCCGGGGTCTCGTTTGCGTCAACCGAACTTGAACGCCTCTCGCCGGGGTGGCTATCACTACTACGGAGCGTTCTTGGCCACGTTCCACCTTTTCCCCCCCCCCCGCCCCGTTTGAGGCCCAACAAGACTACAGCCAAGTGCACTGAGGCCTAGATTAAAAAAAATAAAATAAAATAATCGTTGCCACTCCCCCTTCCAGTGGTCACACATACATACACTGTTTGGTTTGTGCCCTTGTTACTGCTGATATGAATCAACAAGAGGAGGATGGTAGGATATCTGTAACCATGGTAACGTGACAGACGCACACACTCCCTCCTTCCTCGCTTCCTCCTTTAAGAGATAAAAAAAAAAAACTACTGGCACAAACTAAAAAGTTTTCGGTACAAGACATTATAGATGCTTTTTTTGTTTTTGTAACATACAACTTCCTTTTTCCTATGTACAGGTATGTTCATAAATGTGCTTATATATGAAGAGTGTGTGTAAGCGTGAATGCCTAAGTAATGGACTGACTGAAAATGTGTAGTGTAGGAAATACGGAGAGAAAAAGCACTAATGCATGCATGGACGAGAAAACGTATTCAGTGTTTAATGTAGCCAACGCCATTCATTCACAAGCATAACAAAACTGCTTTCATTTGTTTATGTCTGGTTGCTATGGCGATGTGAATGATTGTATGTGCCCTGATGTGTCGACTGGCGACCAGTCCTGGGTGTATCCCCCGCGTCTTGCCTAAAGTCAGCTGATAAAGATCATTTTCATACTTGATGTCATGTAATTTTAACGGACGGCTCTCGACTTCCTGTTTTCCGAGCATTTTTAAAAAATGTCAGACGGTCCCTTAGTTACACTGATCAATAGCAACATTTAATCAAAGATGGATTTGTGTGCCTGTTTTTGTATTTTTTAACGCTTATTTCCAAACTGCTTTACTTTTTTTGTAGCCCAACGGGGTTTTTTTTTTTTTTTTACGCTGATTTCCAAATTGCTTTGCTTTTTTGTAGCACACCGGGAGATTTTTTTTATTTTTTGCTTTGACCTATAAAAGTTTGCACAGTACGGATTTTACCATCCACTGCAATTCATAACGTTGACCTTCCAGAAAAAGTCCACCTGGTGAATTCATAAATATGACTTAATATATTACAATATTATATTATTTTTATTCTTAATTATGAAAACCTGATGTGCTAGTACAAAAAAAAAATCAGATTTGGAAATCAGCAGCTCAAAAAAAAGCTTCCTTGCAATTCCGATTTTTTTTTTAAATTGTTGGCCACGGTAATCTGTCTCTATGCATCTTCCAGTCATATGCTAACCATACCAAATGTCAGCCTGCTAATAACATTTTTCCTTTGGTGAAACATTCCCAAGCATGCTTCCAGTCCTTCAAGTGGCAGCTCTGCAAATGCCACACACCGTAACCTTCATGAAAATGGATGATGCTTGTTTGGGCTCCTCATGCACGAAAGACATCCCCCCCCCCGTGTGTACGTGTGTGTGTGTGCACTTATTCAACGCCCCCCCCCCTCCCTCCCTCCTTACTTCCCAGCGCCACCTGCTCTCTGACCTTTGAACTTAGCAGATACTTTAAAGTGCAGGGTGGATGAGCTGACTGACATTCTTGACTGCACACACACATTGGAGTCTGATGGCACACTGACATTACATAACAAATACTAATTAGCAAAAATTGACTACTAATAAAGGAGGTCCTCAGTTTGGATCCATCGTAATGGCTACGTAGGAGGATCTGAAAGTGACGACATTTGCGCTACACAAAAGATTATAGTAACGCTGGTTAAACACGCTTTTGTTATTCTAATTACAATATGCCATTTACTCCACCACAGGAGACCTTTCAATAAGAAAAGCTTTTCCGTTATTCATTTCTTTGGAGACAAATATCTTTCAACCCTAAGTGCCCTGTCGACAGAGGTAGTCATTTATTTTCAGTTGCATTCATATGTCATATTATTTATGATGCCTCCATCCAACAAGATTAAAAAAAAAAAAAAAAACACCCATATTGATGAGTAAGGGTGTGCAGTATTTGAATAGGGGTGTGTAGACTTTTTCTATCTATTTTGGAAGTGACTGCTGGTCTACGTTAGCGGTAAGAATTTTAAACACCTCATTAGCAGTGTGTTTGCGTTCGTCATTGCTCACGCGCCAACTTGGCCTCGGCTCTCAGTCGGGAAATCAGCGAGCTGGAATATTGTTTTTTGTTATTTTCTTCACTCATGATGTGAGGTCGCTTATTGCTCAACAGATGGAAGGATATAGCTCGCTCGCTCGCTCACACATACATTGATTGACGCGCACAAACTAAACACGTGAAATGTTGTTTTTCTGGTCTCGTACACAACTGCAAAGAATTTGCATACTCAATAAACAAGACATATTCACTCCTTCTCTTTCATTGGAACCTTCCGAGAGTTGTTAAGGCACAACATGTCACTTGGAGTTCAATACAATGAAAATATGAGCTATTCAGATTGTGATTTGCTCGTAAAATTCGGCTCGGTTTGAAGTGTCGGCACAGCGGTGAACCTCTGGAGACGGAGATTCGTGCTTGATTTGTAATCAATAGCCGTGTGGAATGAAATTTTTTTTTGGTGGCTAGGATACAAACTTCCTCAGGTTGAGTTGCTTAAGTGACTACGTTGGTGTTTTCACACTTTTGCATCACCCAGCCAGTGCTTCATTTTAATTAGTCCCAGTGTGCTGCCATTTTTAATTGTAAGGCTTTTTAAAAAATTGAGTGCAATAGTAGACTATTGATTTTTTTTTCGTGTGTGAATTCAGTCCAATTATTTCTCAAATTCAGCTTTATAAAAATAGACTTTATTATACTTACTTCTCAACTTAAAAAGTGAGTATTTTTCTCTCTGTTGTATTTTGTTTGACAGGTGCGCACCGCTTCTGTCGAATGTTGAAGCAAATGTGCGACATTATCCAAATTTAGATTTCCTTACGCCGATATATTTTTTTGTTTTTCACACTTACAGTGTCAAATCTTCGTGATTGCACCACGTGAGCTTGAGACTTGACGTAGGCGTGAATAGCACTGTTGCATTACCGGATTCGTGTGAGTGTGCGTGTTGCAAATGCGTCAAGCCTTGGGTAGGGGTAAGGGTGGGGGGGCACCGATCTGGTCTCACCTTACCGTCACCTGTCACAGACAACAGATGTTCACACCAGAGGATTATTGAGCCACTCAACACCACATTGTGTGTCGTGTGCGCATTGGGTTGGCTTTGTGAGTTGGCATACTGTTCATCCATGTGATATTAATTACACTGCCTGTTATGATGGTGGTTAAGCAGATCTGTCTCAAAGTTTTAAGGTTCTGGGTTTGAATCTTGGCTCTGGCTTCCTTCTCAGGAGCCAAATGTGGTACCCACTAGTCCCCACAGTGCTGATGTTTCCAGGTTCTGTTGAACTCCAACAAGAGAGATCCCGCCCCTTTTTTTTCTTTTTTATTATTAGGACAGCTGCACCCACACACACACCCTTTGAGGTCTCTATTTAAGAATACACACATTTTTTTTCTGCTGGGCGGATCACCTGTGTGACACATCCGTAATATCATTTAGAATGGTATTCCAGGATAATCATAAAAAGATTGATTATAGCATTGTTGGCAGAGACAAGTTATCTTGCTTGGACTATCACGAGGAAACTTTTTAAATTGGAAACTAAATTAGAAAAGGTTTGGTAGTCGCAAGCACTTAAATCATGCTTGTATATGATTGATAGGACAAAGAATAGCGAGGGGGAGAGAGAAAAAAAAATGGCCGCATCATGAAAGGCAGATGAATATTTTGGCTGCCCGTGTGTGTGTTGGTGAGCGTCCACCTTCATGTGGTGACACCACCATCTGCTGCCTGTCCGTACAGGTTCTGTCCAACTCAGCAAGACGCTCCTCTTATGTCCCACACATCCAGGTGGCATCTCACCAAATGAATCAACCCTGTTCTCCACATAGGCCGTCCGTCTGTTTGGTTCCACGTCATCCGCGGAACCAACCAACCAACGGGTCCAACAATGTAGTTGAATAAGAAAAAAACGTAAAGAGGTGTCAGATGGTAGGCGTTTGCAAAAAGGGAGGGGGGGGTTAGGGGAGGAGGGGACGGTTGCTCTCATCTCATCTTTTGTTCTCCTGGATAATAAGCCCGCCGTCACCCTGCAAGTCCATAAGCCGCGGCAACTCCTCCATTGTAAGTTGATGAAACCTTTGAAGTCCGACACAATACGGGATGCTGTTTGACCCCTCGGATTTGTTTTCCACAAAGAGAATAATGGAAATGGGACTAATTAGTTCCAGGATTAAATTATAGCCATCACAAAATGTTATTTATGTAATTAATGCAATGTGGGTAAGACAAGTGAAGGTAACCTTTTGGTTTTTATAGAGGGGGAAAAAAATGTAGCACACTTAAAACTGGAGGTTTATGTTTGGTTGAAATCACTTAATCTTTTTATGTGGCATATGCGGTAGACACAAAAAATTATCTTCTCCATGCTACCAAACAAGGCTGCTTATGCCAAAATTTTCCCAAATTTAAATACACTATGTGGGAATCATGTTCGAATGTCACTGCCGATCACATTTCAAATCATCCTATTCCAGGAGCATTCAACTTTTGATTTCCCACTGACCATAAATGGTAACTTTGTAAGGTTTTTCAGCAATGGCAACTGTGTCAGATTGCTTAGTCAATTATAAATAACCTCTATTGCCCTAAAAAACTCAGCGTGCTTCCAATTCCAGCCAAAAACAGTGAAGGGAGGAAACACACATACATCAGTGCCAACAGCCTGGAGGACAGTGGGGAGGGCAGAGGAGGGATTTATAGCTACATGTCATATATACAAAGGTAAATGTTGCACACAAGTGAATAAAGGCCTTGAATATTGCTACCGTTATGGTTGATGAGGCCGGCTCGAGCCGACCAGCATCTGCAACCCACATGAAATCTAAAAATATTCCAGCACCATTGACTGCTGCTGTGCGGTGGCCTCGGTGGCTAGAGGAGTACGTGCATGCGTATAGTACGTATGTTTGTGCGCATGACTTATAGTGGGAATGCTGAAAGTGCTTCGTTCAGGCATTTAGTTTGTTGACAGGCCATAGCCGCAGCTATGCTATTAAAAAAGAGTTTTTTTTTTCAAGCCTAAGTGTTGACAATAAAACTGCATGGATGCATGCAGTGGGGAAAATGATTAAACTCTTAAAGGAGAGATATGCTTTGGTATTTGTGCAATCATCTTCCACATTGGGATAAACAGGTGAATCTTTCTGGCCAATGGCGGAGCTAGGATTTTTTTTTTTCCTCGGGGGGGCCATGGGGCGGCCAAAGAGATCTCAGGGGGTCTTTGCAACAAAATCAAACAAAAAAATGTTTTATCATATCATTTTATCCCCCCAAAATAATAAAAAACAAAAACCGCTTCATTATATTTTGCCTACAAGGTAGGGGGCAGGTGCAAATTTGGGGCGGAAAAAAATCCCAGAAAAATGGGTGGCGAGGTCCACATAGACGTGCTGTTGTTGTCGTTTCTCAGCGACCTTGAGGTGTTCTCGTCCGGTACTCCCTATCTGGGCCTTTTCCACAACACTTCGAAGAAAACAAGTTCATGCAGTTTGCCTGCACATTCTTCACCACCCACCAATCCATACAAGCACTCCAATTCTAGATATTAATATGATTATAAGTTTAACACAACCTTAAAAAATATGTTTGCAAACTCCCGAAAGCACATTTCCCTTTAGACCTCAATTTGATCTTTGCAAAATATAATAATACACACATACACACACCCAAGCAGACTGCAGCAGTGTCACTGTGTGTCTGTCAGTGCGTCCCAGCGTGCAGGTGCGAGCAGATTGACAGACGGCCCGTGTCTCCCGTCCAATTAGAAACCACAAGCGTGACCACGTGAACAAATCCCGTCGCGTGAATTTCCGTCGGAGTGGCAAGGAAGCAGGAGCAGCAGCAGCAGCAGCTCTGCATAGTGGAAGGAAATAACCGCAAAGCTTGCTCGAACCGCAAGGGACATCCAAACAGGTAACCTGCTTCTTTTCTTTTTATTTGCATGGACACTTTGGCGCATGTGTTTGTCCGGCTCAGGTTGGGCTCTGCTGGGACAGTGGGGGGGGGGGTCTCGGTGGTACCATGCTGGTTTTCCCTGGATGATTCACGGACAGGACGCGGATTCAGAGCATCATCTACCGCTTGCACTTGCGCATTCGTGCAAGCCCACCACCCTCTCATCCACCATCGCCTGCACTCGTGTCGAAGCTATTGATAGTTGATAGAAGCCTTGTAATCCTTCCCATCCTCCCTCCTCCCCACTGATCTACTGGAACGCTCACCTCTTTGCACATGACGAGAATGTTGCCTGAACTTTATTTTGCCCCAAGATGAGTTTTAAATGCGTGGATTGACACTGAGCTGTGGATGCTGAGGGGTGTGTGGTAGATGTGTGCGCGTGCGTGTGTGCTGCTTGCATAAAACCATGCAGGGGAGCAGAGTCAAGCTGAATTATTTATGACTGTCTGAGAGAAGAAGATGCTTCCCCTCGGATCAAAACAAATGAGAAATGCTCCTTTTCACACATTCCAGGGACATTACTTTTTGCTTGCTTGTGCACAAAAGCAAGCTGTTGTGCTAGAGAGAGAGAGAGTGAGAGAGAGAGAGAGAGAGAGAGAGAGAGAGAGAGAGAGAGAGAGAGAGAATACCCCCAATTTAATCACCACTTATCTTCAAATGGAGACTAGCTTGCGCAATTCACTATTAAATAAAAGCACCAAGCATACAGTATGTGGGTCAATATGAAGTGCCTCACTCAGTCGTCAATACCAGTGTAAGAAAGTATCTGAAAATATGAATTTTTCCATTTTGTACATTATTTTTTGGGGGGTTATACGTGATTTGGACATTTCGCACTGCTCTGCTAGCTTTAATTTGCTTAATAACTGGTTTAATTATAAAATTATTGTCCACCCTTGGGAGGTCTCAAAGAACACATTATGGTAATATTGACCCATTAATAAATTAGTTCACTCTAGTTATTACATTTATATGTAACACGTTTTTATCGCTCTTAAACGCGTAGAAATATATATATATGGAGCGTGAGCGCATATGCGCTGAATCCGAGCGAGCAGGTTGTGCGCATGCGCACTCCTTGCGCCATTCATCTCAAGGGAACCTCAGCTCAGTGTTCCGGAGGCAGAAGGAGAAACCAGCAGGCGGCACCGGGCTCTCGCTCCTCGCAGCCGACTTGGCCACTATTCGTAGCACTTGTGGACATTGACACCTCTTCTTCTTTGTTATGATCGGGAGTGTTTATTTTTCTGAGTAATTTTTAACCAGCTTGGATTCTACGTTGGTTTGGTGCCGACGTCTTCCACCCTCTCCGGCGCGAGCAAACGCCGTAAGTTATTGCATTTGAATCCGGACAGGCTTGTTTGAATGAAATGCAACTTTTAATTGCAATATGTTAAAGGTTATTTCTTGATGTTATTCTATTATCGTCTCCCCTTGCTTTCGTTTTTGAGTACTTGCGCGCTTTTCCGCGTCGGGGGAAAAAAAAAAAAAAGAGGAAGCAGACCCAAAGTCACCAAGGTTTATGTTGCAACTTCAAAACAGTTGAAATTGCCTTGTGCAAAAATGTTAAATAGCAGTTGCAGAGCCGGAAATGGCTTAAAATGAATCTTGCACTGCAGGTGTTTTGACGCTGCACTTCCGCACCACGCTGTCAAATCCTTGTAACCTAAATTAGAGACAGCTGCTCTCTTCGTGCAGATTTTGTTTATTTCCTTCCTTATGTCACCCTTCTTTGGATCTGATTTTAATAATAGCACGCGCAATTTGACAACGTTGAATTAATTTTCTTACTTTATCTTTTCATCACCCTTGGAGAAATGCTGAATTGCACTCTGCCTTGTTAAACCAGCTTGTTGGCATACCTGTGCACTTGAACTAAGGTTGGGAAATGAATGGCAATTCTAGAAAACGCCCAGCTTCAAAGTCTCCAAATATGCAGCCCAAAAATGCAAAAGTGTCTTTTGTCTGTTTAATAAATTCACACCTTGGTATATGAATAAGATGGCATGCAAAATCCCAATGCTTAGTTAATTCTCAATATGGTTCTGATCATTTAAATCACTTGTGTTGGAGTAGGGGCCCAAACTTCGGCACCCCTGCAGTAGTAGAACAGGAGCTCCCTCTAATGGTCGGAGAAAGAACCACTGTCTAACGACAGTTCAGTTATGTTTCACTTTTTTATTTAGTACATTTGCATTTTAATTCAACGCTGTGTCTAAAAATCTTTTGTGTTTTTCAATATTAAGAATATAGGCCTATGAGTATTATTATGTTGTCTGTCTGCATGTTTTGCTCCCATTTGTGTTCAAGTATAAGTAAAGCGTCGATGTTGTTAGCGGGCCAATGGCATTTCCTGTTATGTGTTAGCATTAAGCTAGCAGAGTTTTGTAAGGCAAATTAAGGTTACATATGTGGGTAATGGATATTTTTGAGTTCTTGAGCAAGCATGCATGTAAAATAAAAAAAAACGTTAGCCACAAATGGCCAGCTAATAGCACAGAAGGTTAATTATTGAGTCAATTATATTTTAACGCATTTTTGTGACTGGCCGTCTGTGTTGGCTTTGTGACTAATGACTTGTTTCCTTTTGGGTTATTTTGGTTAGCTCCCCCGACACGCAACCAGTCACACCTGCCCTGCTTATGTCGAAATGTGGGGTGTCTTTGTTTTGGCCCCGCTGCCCTGGCCTCAGATTTATGTATAGGCTTGGTGCAAGTCATACAATGTTGCTCTTGTGGTGTGCACTGTGGATGCTGTTCATGTGGAACTGACTGGTTTAGGTCTGGTTTATTTTGTGCCTCTGTTCATATTTGGTTTTCCATTTTTACTTCTACAATCGGGATTTCTATGAAGACTTCTACTCGGGTCTCCTGATTTTCTGTCTCGTGTTTATTTATTCAACAGCAGTGTGTTTACTTAAGATGATTTCTTTGCACACACGCATGTGTTAAGAGTGAAGCGACACCCTGATCCCTTCGCTACAGAAAATTATTGCTTTTGTGCTCCATAATATTTTTCAGTTGAGTGTCATTTTTAGCATTTTACTTAAAGAAGACGTAAAGTATATATATATTTTTTTTACAACATGTTGGCCCCACTAGTCTAAAAACGGCCTTCTGGTTAATATTGCGTTTGTAGAACACTAATTGAGTCTTGGCTCCTCTTCCAGCGGATGTTTGAGGAGTTTCTTCCATGACTGCTTTGATTGTTTTAAATCAGTCGCCAGTGGACATTGATTTACACTCGCCAAAGACAAAATAAATGACATGTTGTTAAACCTTGCCCCTGTTATATGTTACTGCGTAATCCATCAGAGCTCAAATGTTTTCCTGTGCTACTTAAGGTTTTTTTTTTTTTTGAATGACATTGAACCGCAATCATATTGGATGGTTTCATTTGAAGATGGATTTATCCAGCAGAACTGACCACGACCCAGCTCTACAGATTAAGGACATGAAATTGGCATGACATATTGTAGAAAGGCCTCCACTGTCCAACTGATACCAGCGTTGAAGGCAAATACTCGCTTTCAATCCCGTTTCGGATTAATTCATGCCCTGCTTTAAACAGGTTGGCATGTCGGAGAGTGATACGGCACAGTGACACGCACTCACTGGGTGTCTGTCAGCGAAACCCGAGTGTGCCCAGCAGCTCTCAAATTTTAGCACACGCCAGCACATCTTCCATCTCATCTGGCTGGGATAACGTAGCGCTAATTCAATTGGCCGCCGCTGTAGTAAAAGCTTTCCTAATTGGCCGACACGGCAGCTGGCTGCTAAGGCTCCGGTAAGCACGTCGGGGAGTTGGCAGAAGGTCCCAGTGGTGCCAAGCAGGAAAGGGTAAACAAAGGGTAGATGACGTGACCGTGCCGTGTTATTTACGCTGTTCAACATGACAAACAACACACACACATTCCTCCATCTGATCATATCTCATTTCATTTGAGTGATGTTAATTGAAGCTACCCCCTCCCTTCCACTTCCTCAGAAGCAGCCTTGCTAGCTTTTGTCACACCAGCATGTCTCAGGAAACATCTTTCCAACGGATTCAGGAATGAAGCCGTCATCTCTCTCCCTCCCAACTGCCACTGCAGCAGTTCCTGTTTCCTTTCACCTCAGTGAGGAATCCAGCAGTGACATAGACAAGGGATGGGGGGGGGGAGGCACAGAGTGTGGAAGGTTGCCCATGTAAGGTTTCCTGCACCTCACGCAAAACCTTGAACCAAACTTCCCTGGCTGTTCTCATGAACTTCAACCTAAGCGTGTTTTCTTAACATGACGTATATCAAGACATGCATAGATTAAGTCTATCTTATATATATATATATACAAGGAAAATTTATCAGGATGTTATGCTAACGTGAGCATAACTATGATGTTTCACCTTATATGTTAGCATTATGCTAACAGGATATTGAAGTTCCAATGTATTCAATAACGGCATAAATGCTAAAATTGCTGGAAAGCACACACATAGATGAGATAGAACTGTGATAAAACAATTCCAGCGTTTATCTTATACTGCAATGATAGTTGGCTTTATTAAAAACATTCTTCTTGTCACTGCTGGCACCAAATATTAGAAAATGTTGGCAGTTTTGCGATGACAAAAACTATATATTTTTCCCAATATCTCTATTGGCTATAGCATGGTATTTTTAAAAACATCGGATGTATTGATTTTAATATTTAACCATTGTAAAATTTGAGCTCCCCCTTCCTGTTGACATGTGACATGAATCAAAATGTTGTGTTTCTGAAGCACAATTGGGACGTGAGGCGTTGAAGGGAGGAATGTGTTTACTGTGACAGTTGGATATGCTGTCGGCGATCCAATCTGTGCTATCGCTTTTCTGCTGTGCCTCACTCTGTCGGTGCTTGCACAAGCTTCTCACACGCCGTTGGTGTCTTCTAACACACTGTATACACATCTTGATAACCCATTTAAACAGGTTCCTATCTCCGAGCAGGGCTCTCCATTTTTTTTTTTTCCTTTTGTCACCTTCGACCACTTCCTCTTTTTGCTACTGTGTAGAAAAGAGCTTAGAGCAGGGAAATCATAGCTTACCCTAATTCAGGCTTCCTGGAAGACCTTAAAGCAAGCAGACCATGTTCGGACTACAACTGGATGTTTGCCAGTTTGAATCCTGTTATGGTTAACTGTACTCCTGTCGTAGTGCCGCAGAGCAAGGCACCGCTCAGAAAATAATTGTAAAATACTTTTGCGTGAAACTAACGACAGTTTCCTCTCCGCCGCTGTGACCTCTTGACTGTTGTCAGCCGACGAATTGCCGCTTTCATGTTAAGCTGTGGCGAAATGCCCCCATAATTGGTCGTGCAGATTATCACCGAGGTTCCCTGCGTGTGTGTATGTGTGTGTAAATTGCCTTTATCTGATTAGGACATTTATCTAATAAAGGACGATTTATGGGATTGGGCTCTCTCCGCTTTGCACAGAGATAGCAAAGGTAGAGCCATTAAAGCAACGTGCTTCTCTGTTTACTATTGACAAAAATATGGATGGCAAGAAGCAGTTATTTTTTTCTGGACAGAGATTTATTTGGCAATTAACTGGCCCATTGCCATTTTTCTGGAGGAAATACGGTGAATGCGTCGTTCTTGGCTCGGATATACCGAAAGCTGTACTTGCTTTATTTACTGTAGGGAGGAAAATCTAACTCAGTGGAAGCAACAGAGCATGCACACAGCCCTACAAACGAACAAGGCTGGCACTGAAGCTTGGCCGTATTTCTCCAGAGATCTTTTGGAGCCGTATCGTCGTCTCACTTCAGCGCGCACATCCGTTTCGGCCTGCCTCGCGCACAGGCCGCCGTCACTCGGTTACTTGTTTGGCTTTTTAAGTGGACTATCAACAAGTCAAAACATCTCTTATATTTGTTATGAGTCATGTTATTGAGCAATTGGAGGGGAAAAAAAATAACATTTGGTGGATGTTTATTCAAATTTTAAAGCTAGACACAAGTTTAAAACAAAAGACTGGTTGTAAGCTAGCTTTTTTTTAGCTAGGTTGTTCATACAAGCTATTATAATTCCTTTTTTGGTTGTATGTTTATCTTCAAATTTTTTCTTTATGTCGTAACTGGCACCCTTTTGTGGTGGAATCACAAAAAGAAAAAAAAAGCCAAACACACTTGTGGGGTTAATTCCGCATATAGCAGACTTGACTGCGCCCGCTATGTTAGCGTCGGTCTTTTCATAATGTCGCAAGCCTTCGCTCACTCACCCACAAATGACTCATTGATCCGCAGCCTTGACACTTTGTCAAGGCTGATTGGTGTCTGCCAGCATCTCTTACAAACACCCGCCAGCGTTCTCCATCTCAGTAGATCCAACTTGCATTGAGGACATTGCAAAATCCATCGGGGCTTTAAAATATGCTGCCTTCGCCAGAGTGTGAAAGTAAAGCAAAACACAACTAGCATCTGTTAATAACCTTCAACAAACAAGTCTCGTGTTGTTATCAGAACGTGTCTGTCGTAATTGCTTTTTCTTGTCAACTTGATCTGTTTATTGGCAATGTTTGCTGTCCGTGGTGCTGAAAAAGCTTGCGATTGTCTGCTGCCTTCTATCTTATCGCAAACCAGTAGTCTTAAGAATCTCAACAGCAAGCGAGAGAAGTGAGAGAAGTGAGAGAACAGATAAACGACAATAGCATCACCATCTGCTGCTTTCTGCTTTCAGAGGGAAGAGTAAGAAAACAAAAGATGACTAGCAATATTTTAACATGATCAATCTGTATTAGCAACTGGAGTCTATTTATTGTGTGACAGCATTTCTAACCTCTTTAATATTGTAGAATGTCTCATCTTCTGGTCATGCGAAATCCTTTTCATAATCATTAAACCAGCTAAATTATTGCTAGCACGTCAGATTTTACGCGCATGCTAATGTGTCAAGATATACAAGCGGTTATGGAGACGCTTGGCAATGCACCGTTGACCTTAAGAACAGGAGTAATGAGTATTTAACCATCATAAAAATCATTTCAAAGAAACAATTTGTATGTTGTTTTCGTCTGACCGTAACATGCTCGAGTCATTTTCGCAACGGGACCTCCAGTTGATCCGAAATG
Source organism: Syngnathus floridae (assembly GCF_059516105.1). Lineage (NCBI taxonomy): Eukaryota > Metazoa > Chordata > Actinopteri > Syngnathiformes > Syngnathidae > Syngnathus > Syngnathus floridae. The sequence goes on along the minus strand of NC_142424.1, from coordinate 5,535,201 downwards.
CGGATTGTATGTTGAGGTCAGCTCAGGCAGCCGAGGCTATTTCCGTTGCCTCTTGTCAGCCACACTGCCAATTTCAGAGCAGCACTTCAGGTTAATCCATTTAGCACGCCTCCCGCCTTGTATTGCTTTCCAGCGTGGAATCATCTTAAATAACCGTAGTTTGATCCACTTTGGCAACACTTTGGAATATTAGAGGGAAGCGCAATTGTGATTTAGTAACATAATGTTAGACGGTAAGATAGCCGTCTATATTTAGTCTCGGTTGTGAGAAGCATGCCTTGGAAAACGACTTGCGTGCTCACAGTGTGAACATTTTAATTACTGCTCGGAATTGCTGACCAACACCTTTTTAATGGTTTACGAGTTGGCTTTATTGCCGCTTTGTCAGCCGGCATAACAGGAAACAACTCCTCAGACGCACAACCGGATCAGATTTGTTTTCGTTTACATCAAGGCAATCGTGGATTTAATTACGCCTCGTGGCTAAATATAGATGAAATGTGAATTCTGATTAGGGTGAAGCCTCTCAAGACATTTTGGGGGGTATGTCTCATTTCAGTTTGTTGTGTATTGTTCCGCTGAAAACAAAGCAGAGAATTAGATGGCTGGATAATAAAGCACTTGGACTGCCTGAACCCGAACACTTAATAGCTCCACGCTGCCTCTCAGCTTCTCATGTTGACGTGTTTTACGTTGATGGTGGATACAAAATCAATGCAATAGCGTTTTCCTCCCTCTGTGGGAATTGTGTGACCCAGTTAGCTTCTCCAGCAGGCAGCAGCAGAGTTATTTTTACATATTAACAGGAGACAATACTTTGTCCTCTGCTCGTCCTCCTCCCGTCTCGCTGTTTTCTCTTTGCTCTTTATCTTCCATCGGAGCCATTCGCTTCCTTTTAAACTTTCTCTCTCTTGGCTTCCAGCCAACATTGGTTGGAGAGTCATCAGCTACTTGCCTCCGTTGATAGCTCAATATTTTGGTAAATGAGGTAGATCACAAATGCTCAAGCAAGCGTAAAAGCAGAGCAGAAAAAAATGGACTGCTGATTGATATTTGCTTGACTTGTTGTCATTTGGGTTAACGATTATTAGATGTTGTTATTCATGGCGCCGATTCGCTCCAATCGTTTTTCAGTCGAGTAGACTGCATCATAAGAGATTTTTAAAAAAGATGCCACGATGCTTGTTTGCTAATGGCTTTTCCAGATACTCGAGCAATTTCGTTATAAATCACACGATGCGGACGATTAAATCGGCTAGCCGATTAAATCGATTAAATTGAATCGGGCAATCGAAAGATTATGCATCCCTCGAACATCGGCCAAAATAATCGGTCAAATGATTGATTTTATCTTTATGTACGCAAGTACCACTCGTCTCATTATTTGCGCTGTACCAATTGAAACGATATATAGGTTTCTATATTGATCCATCATTATTTCAATTTCAACGAAATAATGGCTGCCTATTTTTTAATCTAGTCTTTAATTTGAGGCCTTCTCCTCTGTTCTCCAGAGAGTTCAAGGGAAGAGAGTGTAGCTGCAGGTGTCGACAGGTCGTCTATTCACCTCCTAATGATGACGGATAGCCTGACTGCGGCGAGCAAGAACGCAAGCAGAAGCTGAGCGATTCCAGGAGATTAAGAAATAGCAACGTAAGAACAAACTGTGTTTATATTTGTCTGCTGCTGGGCAGGTGGCGGGACTTAAATGTTTCTGTCCTGTTTGTCATCTCCCCGATGCGTATATTTCGAGGGAGAGGTCACTAAGTGCATGGCCCGAAAATTACCCCTCCACCAAAAAATGTCAGGTTGTTGCTCTTTACATGCAGTGTGGAATGACACTTGATTTTGTCTAAGGCCTCGGCTCTCTGATAACTGTCACCGTGCTGTCTTAGTCATCAAGTAAAAGTGTGAATATAGGCTTGACAGGAAGTGAGAGCAGCCCCCGCCTAACCTCATCACAACACACACAGTAAAGTCTCACCCTTCCGAAAATGAAGCCTTGTAGCTATGGCAACCATGAATGAGTGGAGATGACCGGGCTGGGTTCAGTTCTGCTAAGCCTGGGTTGAGACCTTGCCATGATTTCCTCATTTCATATTGACACGAGGCAAGTTTGCAGGTGCTAACACCAAGGGAGCTTGGAAACAGTGATCTCTTTGTAATTGGCAAATCTCAACTGGGGCTCACTGATGAATGATTCATTTGTGTGTGGCAGTGAGAGCCATGTCTGATTTTAGAGTCTCGGCACTCATCAGCCGGTTGGTTCGTCGGTAACTGATATGTGCCGTACTTTTGGCACTCTTGCACTACAGTTGGTGGAGCCGCTTTTTTTTTTTGATGGGTCAGCAGTAACGTGAATCGCAATAACACAACCGGCAGCTTTCCATGTTTGTCTTCCAAAAGCCCCTCCCACTTCAATTATTTTCCTCAACCTCTTTCAATGCAATTTTGCGTAATTAATAAATTTATAAAATAAATATTTTATTTTATTTTTTCAGTTTATTTGACAGGGACAGTGTACATCAGTGAATATTTCTGTAGAGGCACCAGGAATTAGCCATATACATCTGTGTATATTTTTATATATTTTAAAATAATAATATTTCTGTAGCTTCACCGGGAATTAGCCATATCTGTGTACATTTTTATATATTAAAAAAAATAATAATAACATACTGGTACAATAATGAATATTTCTGCACTTGCACCCAGAATTAGCCACGAATTAGCCCCATGCATCTGTGTATGTGATATCTGTAATTCAATACCGGCTTATTGGAGTTAGCGTTGCATGTAAATTTTGCATGATAGAAATGAGGATAAGGGCACCAGCACATCATAATTACACTTAACTCTGTACGAAGATTAAGAAGGATTAGCATTTTGATTCGTATTTCACCGGGTGAACCTAACAGTAGTTCAAATGGTTTATTCTGTTCATTCTAAAGGACAATATAATCTCTCATTCAATTTAGAATGATGAATTATGGGTGCTATGTTTACTACGAGATCTCATAGCTACTCGCGATGGAAGAGACCATGACCACAACACACACTGTTTGCATAGCAGACATAAGAGTCAAGTCTGAAGGCAAACGAGTTCCTGTGGAGCATTCCGAGCAAAAACTGCTTGGCTTTCAACCATGTGATCCCAGATCCTGTGGCTGATAAGGTTGTACTTTAGTCTGAGGTGTGTTAAGGGTGAAATAGTCCAGATAAAAAGGTTGGAAACGGCTCAGGTGTGATAATATTAAATATTGACCATGTTTGACATTTCCAACTAAAAATCTGCTCTTTTCTCATTGATTGTTTGCGAACAAGGAAGTGGCTGTAAATAAAACAAAATGTCTCGCCAATGTTTCCCAGATGTCAAAAATTATTTTCTCAAGCACGCCTTTTGTTGACAGCTTCCCCTTTTTAAAAATGCTCACGCCTCTGGCAGTTATGCCATTAGCATGTAATTAGTTTGACAAAATGAATCATCCCGCTCTTGTTTTTTTTAAATCACAAAGAACATTTGAATGGGTAATTGTCGCTGTGTAAATAGAATCCATTTGGACTCCAAGTAAACACACAAACACTATTAAAAATGTTTGAAAATGAATTGGCCAAATGTGTTTTTAGTGAGCGCTAAGCTAGGATGTTTATACTGGAGCAAAAAAAAAACACAACTGATGACTGGAAACCAGTTGAACTGGCCAGAATAATAATTGCCCAACCTACACCCACCCACGTTAGACATGCAGCTCTTAACAAAGTGGTGAATGCTTGAAATGACACACCACACACACACTCATTTGTGTGAGTTTCATGTTTGTGCATGTTTGTGTGTTCCTTGCACTTGTCAGGTTTACTGCCAAGTTGGGAGGTGCGTGGAACTATAAATTTGAAATATCGGTTAGTCAAATGGAAAATATTGCAATATTTTGTTGTTGCCGTATATTTTAAATTTTGCCTCGATTATTGTATGTGAAGCAATTAGTAAATCGCACACTGACCAATGATAATTGTTGTTTTATTTGTAGTCAAATACATAAAGTTCATAATGTTTTTTTTATTTATTTATTTAAATAATGACCTCTCTACCCTGTAATTTGTTTACAGGAAAGATATGAGAATGGAAATGAGGTTGGATTTCTATTGTTAGAACATTTTTTGATGTGAGAATTTCTGAACTTCTTGTCTTTACAAATGAAACACTGATTATTTTTTGGGACCAAACAAATTTTCTAAAATGAGTTATTAAAAAATATAAAAAGGTGAGAATATCTATATTCAAGTATTCTTTGGTGCATTGGATTTTACGACATTTTTTTTTACGATTATGCCAATTATCGGAATCGAATTCCGATTAATTGCCAACTCTATTATATTATATGTGATCCATAATATTATCTATTCTTTGTCTATAGATACCAAAACCTGACCTGAATCCAGAGGGAAAGTGGTCCAAAAACAAGAGTGGGGGACAGTTGGAGGTGAGGAAGACTTTCAAACATTTTGTCATGTCTCCAAAGTTTTCAATGTTTTGTAAGAATTTGTCAGTGTGTCATCATTGCTGAAGTCTAGACATCCCGAAAACAAGACTTGCCCTGTTGTGGAATTTTTTTTTTCCCTCTCACCCCTGTTAGGTCCAAGACCCACCGATTGACTGATAACGTGCGTGTTTGTGCTTGTGTTTCTGATTTCAATCCAAAATTCAAATAGAAGGATCCTAGAGAATGTAACACAGAATCATTCTGGAAAATGATATGCAAAATTTTCCGCTAATGGAGAATAATTTGCAAATTTCAAATTGACAGCTTGGAGAGAAGCTGTTTTCACACACGTACTCACAAGTACATGAAGTCTTTACCTAAGTGTGAAATTTGGATCCCAACAAAGATTTTCTTGCTCCTCTGTGATCTCTAACCTGCTTTGAGCTTCCAACCAAACCTCACCTCCTAAATAACTCAACCATCACTTTCTTATAGTTATTTATTATTCCAAAAGTCATCTTGGGTGTGTTTGTAAATCATTTTAAGTTGTTGCAAATGATCCGGCCGCTGTCTTCATTGGGTAGATGGAAAGCAGCTTTCAAGCTACTTACCCGCCAACCTTCCCCACTCTCATCTCAGTGGGGGTGTTTGTTGGTCTGCTTGTGCGTGTTTATGTGTAAATAATTGATTACTGCAGAGGTTTAGCCGATTCCTTCGTAGTGAACCAGACGCCGCCGCGTTTCATGTGTGGGCGGCGACTGCTGCTTTTAAGTTGGGATTTAAGATTTTTTTTACTCCGCTGTACTCTTCAGTTTGGTTTGGACGCCAATTAGAGCAAACTGAAAGGAAGTGAAGCTTCACTTTCATGGAAACGGAGTTGCACTAAGTGTGATTCTTTCTTTTCTCGCCATGCTTGGATTGCTTCTTTCGTCCCTGGTCTTCACTAAATGACTTTATCTCTCTACTTGAGTTGATACTTTGTCATTTCTTCTCTGGCTTTTCTTTCCCCTTCGCCGCAGTGTCCTTGAAAAAAGCTGTGACTTTGCCGGCGAGCAGCAGCAGCAGCAGCGCCGAGCATCCCTTCCTCGACACACACAAATACGCACGCGCCTTAAAATTCTATAAATAATTCATGATCATTAAAGTCTGCCTGACTTCTTCCAAACATTGTTAGGAAAACCTGCGTCTGTTTACAGTGTCAAACTTGAACTCGCATATTTTGCACACTTTTAAAAATAAATCGAGCCAAATTGACTTTAAATCCGACACCGTGTCTCAATTAATGGTTAAGTGTTGCCTCCTCCCAAATAAGTGCTTGCCCTGTAATTAGCCTCTCTCCTCAAATAATGTCCATCCTCCCTAATAGACACACACAGAAATCAGTCATCCTACTTGAAGTTTGTTGCTAACCAAAACAGCAGCACCTATCAAATTACATTAACAATCTATTGCAGTGTAAATACTGCTGAAAAATAAAATATTTGTTCCATTAAATCGCATTTATTTATTCCCTGCAGTCTCATCATGTCATTTTAAAAAAATGTTCTTGACTCACTGTTTTCAATAGTGGAAAAAGATTTTCAGAATAGATTTTTTTTTTGGGGGGGATCCCAATCTCCAGATACTGCCATGTCAATCTAATGTAGCAAAAATTCTTGCAACACACTTTTGTAGTGATCTGAGTGTTTTTGTGCAGTATTTTTGGTTTCTCTCACCACGACGTGATACTGCTGCCATTAAGACTTGGATTGAGTCAGCTTAGTCCCCACCGAAGACGCAGGTGCCGAAGGCCCGGCTTGTTAGCACGGAAAAGCGCCGCCGCTCCAAAGCCCCCATTTGCCATTAAGTCGGGCATTCACTATTCTCTGCCTATTGTCAGCTTTTTCCATAGCTTTTAAAATATAGATGAAGCCTTATTGTGTTGTAAGACGAGACGATAAAGTCGCTCTGTACCGTTTGTTCTCGTCGCTTTCCATTAGAAGTCACAAAGCATTTCTGTCTGAAGTCACAGCTAAATATTTAGTTTAAATAGCCCATTTCAGGTCGCTGTCTTATTAATATGCTGATATGTATGACAGTATCTCGCAGCCCTCTCTTTGTGCTGTGCTCAGCTGAACAAAAAAAAATGCTTCCGTAGCCATGGTGACCAATCCCAAGGGGAAAAGTTGAATGAAGCTGACTCGCTTACTGACTGCCTTTTCCCTTCATTGTCCCGTGTGCATTTGCAATTTGATGCTTTCTTTGTCCCACAACGCCACACTCGAGGATCATAAACGCTATTTTCCTGCCAAATGTAGCTCTTTTAGGAAGGAGGCTGATTTTTTCTTTTTTTTTTTTTTTTACCTGATTGTTTGGTTGCACTCGTGACCAAAGATTGTGCTAATTTGACCTTTGGAAGAATAAACATGAATAATGTTCACACAGTATTGTCAGACTAGACTTTAAATACATTCAGTGCACCCCGAAAACCACAATCAGTCTTCCTGTCTGGTGCTCAGTCCCATCTTTTCCCCAGAGTCGAAGAGCAAGACAGGAAGTCTTTAATGAAATGGCTTTGTGGAGCACACTACCTTAAATTGAGCCTCACTTGCTAGGAAAAAAAAAAAACTAGCTTGAGTATACATATGCCCCTGTTCCCAATAATAAATAGTCAAATATCCAACCCAATAAATAATTTTGATTGATTTTTTTTTCAAATTGGCTTCTCAATCACCAACAGTGGAAGATACAAAATAGTGATTTAACAAAATCCATTTCTACAATCGACTAAAAGCACCTTTTGCTTTTATTATCTGCTCATCTGCCGCCACACACCACCGCTTTTATTCATGAGAACGGAACACCGGGATACCTTACAGTGACGTGGATGTGTGCTCGCCAGCCTGCTTTTGAGTGTTGTGGAGTAAAACCCCCATTAGGGAATTAGTTCACATCTGGACAACCCTCACTGTCGTGCTTTTACTTTTTATTTCAACTGGCAGGGCTTTGTAATCATACTGTATACGCACCATGTTTTTCCTAAATTGTATTCTATTTTTTTCCCCCAAACATACATTTTTTTTAATCTCTTAATGGACAAAAAAATGCAGTATATTGTTGAGAGGTAGAAAAATTAGATGAATAGTTCATTTTTTTTCCAAAACATCCTTTTTTTTTAATCTCTCAATGGACAAAAAAAAATGCAGTATATATTTAAGAAGTATAGAAATGAGATGATTACTTTTTATTGGTTATTGTATTGTGATATTTTACCTATTTGTATTTTAATGTATTTTTTTTTCATACAAGACAGGTGTGGTTGTGCGGTTAACACATCTGCCTGTCACTTCTCAGATTTACGCACCTGAGCTTTCTCCGGCTTCTCCAGCCTGCCTCTCGCGTACCAAAAACATGCCTGTCATTTAAAGACTTTAAACTGCCCGTAGGTGTAAATGTGAGCGTGAATGCCTCTTTTAAGTGTCGTGTGATTGGCTGGCAACCAGACCAGTGTGTACCCTGCCTTCTTGCCAAATGGGAAAGCCTCCAGCTCTCGTGTGGCTCGAATGAGGTTTGGTGCCATAGAAATTGGCTGAAACTCTATTTTTGTCATCATATTTATTTTTCATATCTATTATTATTATTATTATTTACATTTGATTTAGACTGAAGAGGTAAAAATGTTCAAAGGCAGTCGGAAGGAGTCAAGATGTTTGTGTTTATGCAACACTCAGCTTGTGGGCCTCCTTAATCATTTGAGGGTCTTTATTTAATACTAAAAGACAGTGAAACATGCAAAGGCAGGGTTGTGGGGCTGTGGACAGCTTTGTGTTGTTTTGGCTAACGCGAGCTTAGCACTGAAAAGCCTTTCAAGCAGGATTAAGCTACTAAGTGTCAATGGATCAGAGAACCAGTCCAAAGACCACTTGGATATAATATTATGGCACTCAGTAACATTGTCTACTGTTCCCAAAATGTTTTGCAGTCCACAATAATTTGCTTTATGACTAATATGTATGCAAGTAAACACACTTATATATATATGGACAGTAAAGACTACGGGGCCTTGGCAGCTCAGAAAATGCCATCTGGTCCTGCTGAAATCAACACAGCAGGAGCCCAGCAATGCGCATGTGTGCAACCACACGACTATATAGGTACACTTTAAGAGACTCTTTTTGTTATTCAGCTAATGTGGCCGATCACCCTGACTGTTATGATCCACTCTCAGCAGGATATCTGCATGCGCACCATCTCCATTTCAATAATCAAGAGGACAGAGTTACACTCTGTCAATGTTATCTCCCTTCCCCGAAAGCGCCATCAGCATTTTTTTTTGCCAACTCATCAATACCGAACTGACCTCTGTTGGCCTGCGGGTAGACCCAGTCAAGAGTGAGTTACAGTCGACGAATGCTAAAATAAATAAAACATGCACAGTGACAGTGTTATTCCTCAAATATCCACAGTGGCCACTAATGTGCCCTTATTGATTTTGTTTGCCTGCAGTTGGACCCAAGTTTAAAAAAAAAAAAAAAAAAGATTTGTGTGTACTCATGAAATATCCATTATGTCTCAGGCAGGGGTCATCAATTACTTGTACGGGAGGTCCACTTTAGGGAAAACCTGTCTTCAAACCTCTTTAAGCATAATATTTTGCCTGCTTGCAGGTGCTAAAGTAGTGCAAAACCTTTTTACTCATATCCCAATTTTCGTGGCCCTACTCTAAAAGGATGGCTTTTATATGTCGGCATTTCGGGATCATGCAAGAAATGAGTCTGCTTCGCTTGGAGTCGAGTAGAATGGTCAGATGGACTGTGATGGATGTTAATGGCAAAAAGCCTCAAAATAAGCTCTCAGGTCGTGGAGCACCTGTCTGTCCTCCTGTCTCACCCTCATCCAGCAAAGCTGAGCAAACACATTTTCCGTTTCATTATTTTCACACGCGGTAAGACAGGAGCAACTGGAGAACGTGCTCCTGCATCAATTGAGTTTGTCGAGCGCGCCACCTGCTCCCGACTTTCATTATTTGTGTGTTTGTCCAACTCATCATCGCACACTTTTGCATGTTTATCCAGATGCAAATGTCACAATGCCAGTAAACCTGGCACTGCCGGAGCTAGAGGGGGGCCGCGAGGGCACTGTTCCTCCCCGGAATTTAATCCTCCTGGTCCAGGCCAGACTTTTGGGTATTTTCTGGGGTTATATCTCCCACATTTCTATTTCTAACAATAGGTTGAGAAAAAAAAATCATCTGTCATGGTTTTTTAAATTCTTTTGCTGAAGATATCCTGAAACCAGTCAGTAAAAATCCAACTTTACCATTTGTTTACCTACTCCAAATCAGTTAAACAGAGATCTTGTAATAGTCCAAATCAATTCTCAAAAGCAGTTCCGTTGCCACTAATTAACACTCGCTGTGGCTTCCCTCCTCTCTGTCTCTTCAAGGCCTCATCCCTTTTGATGGTTATCACAAGAGAAAGGTGTAAATTGCCGTTCACAGCCATATCAGCAATTCTCCCACACTATCTATCCGTCATCTTTAAATCACTTCCAGTCCCTCCCGTTATCCCCCTCCTGATTCCTTTCATCCCTGTAGGGAAAACCGGATTTAATGACCAACTGATAGGGAGGACACGACAGGCGACTTACTCGCTCTCAGAAATATATTCGAAGCAAACTGAAGTGATGATGACGATGTTGACGTTTGGAAAAAAATGGCTTTGTTTGTCCCATGTGCACATCTGTGTGTACGTCCAATTTCCGTCACCGGGGTTAATGATTGAGGGCTTCTCCCAGTTTTCTCCTTCTCTTGAGAAAAAAAACAACGTACACAAACACACACTAATGATGTGTGAAAAAAAAAAAAAGTGGAAGGAGAGTGATGATTGTGTGGAAGAAACTTTTAACCCTTGCTTGTTGGAACATGGTCCCCCCTCCCAATAGTGCCAGGCCCAGTGGGCAGCAATGCATTTATTTTATTTTATATGGTGTTGTGGCAAACATTCCGCCCTTTATTTTTTATTTTTATTAACACATTTTTGACGGATTATACCAGGGATGTCCCATATGTGTTTTTCTAACCGATACCAGTTACCGATACCAAGTATCGATACCAATAGTAATTTTGTTTTTTTATTTTTTATCCAGACCTAGATATCCCATTATAGCAAGCCACTTTCATTTCTTTGTTCCCTTTAAGGCACGTTGTTTACGTAACCTGCACTCAAATCACATGGGGACGTTTTTAGGCCAAGCCATGATGGACGAGAGGTTCCCCCTCTCGTGTCAGTGTAACAGGCAAATCACAAGTGCACAGAGTGTCGCTGCCAGGTATGTCAAGGAGCTAATTGTCAGTGTTGCAGGCCAGTGGCTCGAAGCATGGAGGGCGATTGCTGCTGGCGAGAAAATAAGGAACCAGGCACTCTTGTTTATGGTTCCCCTCTGCACCCTTTTTCCAATTGGCCTCCCTTTAAACGCTTCCTTTCTCCCGTCCGTGTTCATTATGAAATCTGCCCTTCTTTCTTGTTTAGCTGCTCTATGCGTCCCCACAGTTTCTTTTTCCTAATAATCATCAGGCCCATTCACTCATTTACCGCGTGTGTGGAAGAAGAAAAAAAAAATCCTTTTTATTTTTGCAGCGAAAAATCGATATCGTAATTATGCTGACAGTGGTTCCAAATAAAATGCATAATGATCATTTTCATGGGGATACAAGTCAGTCTTATAATTTGTCTTTTGTCTTCTCTTACAAAGCAGCCGCTCGAGCAGTGAAGGCTTTTGTTGATGAAGCTATTTGGTTTCAACACTCCCTTTTGTCTCACCTGCATAATCGGGCAACTGCTGTTCGCTGTCAAACCTTGAGAGCGTTCATGTTGGAGTGCACTCATTTACTTGTGTGATGATCCCGTCGACGTTTTACATACGAGAACGTTTGGGCACGTGTTAATACTGGTATGGCGATGTATAGTTGTATTATTTATATTGTAATGTAACTACGTATATTAATATTTAATGCTAGTATGAATTTACTATAACATAAGTGTAGTCACTACAAGATGACAAGATGATTTATTACGAAATACAGGAGCTATTTGAACATTTCAAATATCATTTTTGATATTGGTATCGTGATACCGCACAGTGTAAGGTAAAAATGCAATAATTGTGATATCAATCTCTTTTTGCAACCTCACCTATTAGATTGTGCCACGTTTTCTATTTAAAATATCATTTTTTATACTGGTATCGTGATCCTGTACAGTGTAAGGTAACAATGCAATAAATGTGATATCAATATATATCACCACACCTATTAGATTGTGCCATAATTTATATTTTATTTTTATTTATTTTATTTTATATTTTATATTAGATTTATTAAATATCATTTTTGATATTGCTATTACTGTACATTGTAAGGTAATAATCCGATAAATACATTGTGATATTAATATCTTCCCCCACATCTATTATATTGTATCATGCTTTATACTTTAAAATGGTATCATTTCTGTAGCGTCAAATACGAGAGTAGATGTTGCATAAGTAGTGAGAGGGATGAACACTAAGAACAAGAACATGTGCCAGCACATAAAATGTGAAAAGGGCCCTTATATCATGAATGTATATTTTTAACGGTACAGATGAGATATTCTCCAATTGACGAAATAACTTGTCATCCCTCAGGGGCATCTTCTCATCGGGCGGTGGCTGCAGTGACGGAGGAGCACATGAGGAGCGTTGTGACGGCGGCATCCTGACCAGTAACCTTGCCTCTTCACCGCAACCCCCCCCAAGGAAGCTGGCGACCACTCCTCCTATAGGCATGGTAATGCACGCTTTGCCGCAGAAGATGTGAGCGAAAATGGACGTGGGATTGTGAGAGGGAGAGAAACAAGGGATTGATTAATGGTCTCGGCCCGTGACGGCGGGAGCTTTTCCCTAAGGCCGAGCAGAGCGGAAGATGAATTATTAAAAGGAGAAAAAAAAAATGGTGGGAAAGCGGTTTTCGGGTACAGTGCTTAGAGGTGAAAGGGGGAGGGGTCAAGGAGAGTGTAGGATTGAGAGATATGTATAGACATACCAAGCCAAGGTGCTGAGGTTGGACTTTGCAGAACGTGGCCACATGTTTGAGGTCGTAAATTACCAAGGGTAATGAGACACACACGTGTGTGTATGTGTGTGCCGCATGCAAACCAAGCGACGTGATTAGTCCTGAGTTATGGTGATGCGGTAAATGATACTCGTGACCTTGGCGAGGTTGTCGGCACCTCCACCCACATGATACATGAAGCATCTTCCTTAATGACTTTGCTGGTCGATTTTATTTTTAATGAGCACGCAGGCCTGCATTAGTCTTGACATTCACAATTACTTTTAACAAAAAACATTTTTATATTTTAATGATTTTTGCGAATGATCCACATGCTGCTTCACCATTTGTAAAAACAACTACAATATTGTGAGATCATATGCAACAGCCTTTTTTGGTGACGTTCCGTTGCACCTATATGCACTTGCGGGGATTGTGGGAGCCATTCAAAGAATAACTCAAGGGGATCCACAAAATGACAACAACAAAAATATTTCAAATATAAATAAAAAATCTTCAGATGACGGTGAAGAATCAATATATGTTCCTACAGGGGACAGGCAGAAATGTTGAAAAACATTCCCGGAAACATCGGAAAATAGCCAAAAGTCCATTTTCTGGCCTGACACCCGGGGAGGTCCCAGCATATTTAGAAAGGGAGGTGGGCAGTGCCCCGCAGCCCCCCCTCTAGCTCCGCCAGTGACTGTTAGTCCATCTACTAAAGTAGACCTCTCATCCGCTTTTAGTGGTGCTTTTGTTTTAATTTAGGAGTAAATCTTTTAATTCTCGCCTCACTCGTCAGTGCATGGACGTTTAAAAAAAAAAAAAAAAGCATATCCTTTGTGCAAATACGCAGGTTGACTTTAAGCTTGTGTGGTAAAAGCGTTCCAAAAATAAGCTCGGAAAGATTTTACAGATGATGAGATGGAATCGATCTGTTGTTGTTAATCTCTCAAATTAGTCCAGGTGTCCTATTTTCATCTAAAACGCAGCAGGGACACAAAGTTCCCATTGTCAGTTATGGCGACCTTATTTTTGATGTGCGTGACAGCGCACGTGCGCTAACGATGAAAAAGAAAGCGCAATAAAAGCGGCTGGCGGAGAGTGCACAGAATGAATTTTTAATGCAATCTCCCCTCGGCTGCTGAATGCAACAAAGAAGCGGCGAAATTGTTGTTTTTTTTGCTCCATGGCTTGATGAGGCCATTTGAACTTCACTTCTTGTGCTGAAATCCTTGTTTTGCATGACCTGTCAACCTCGTCTCGAAAAGCTTTTTGTTTTTTTTCCACATGAACATTTTGCGGCGTCTCCTTTTTACTCACTGCCGTCAGCGTTCCTTCCTTCCGTCCGTCTGTCTGCTTCGGCTTTCAATATTTGCTCACCGTAGCCTCTTATGTGCGCACTCAACATGCACTCGAGCCACATGACTTATTAAAGGTGAGTGCGGATGAGAAATCTTGTCGAGCTATAAACACACACTCAAACACAAGTGGTCTTAATATGATGGCTGATTTGCTTAACATATTCTGCACAACAGACAGAAATTCAAATCAATTGACTCTTGGTCACTGACAATTTTATTCTAATAAAATAAAATAATAAGTAAATAAATACAAGTAAATATTTTATTAATAAATAAAATACTAAACCTCATGCAAATGAGGCTAAAGAAAATGTGCCGTCTGCGTTATGTGGCAGTTTCATCCATTTTTTTGTCTTCCAAGTCGTTTGAATTTTCTGACATTTTTCTTTTGAAGATAACGTAAATTGAGTGAAGTCATTTTAAGTTCAACAAACTTTTAACTGCAATAGGCAACTTTTTATGGTGATTTTCCTCATGCATACGTATCTCGTTCAGAAGAACTTATTGCACTTTTGTCTGTTGTGTTGAAAATTGTGTAACACTGTCTGACAAGCCAGTGAGCCTCGGGGGTTAAGTGAAATGGTGGGTGATTGTGAAGTGTGAGCAGTCTAATAGCACTGTGCTATAACAGCATGTCAACGTGCGCGTCAATAAACAAATGCGTCACGTGTTGGTGGTTGGCACACAGCTGTCAAATGTATGTGCACACGCATGTAGTAACAAGAGGAAACCAATTTTTCCAACGAGCCTCTTACAAAATGTGTTATCCATCTCTAATGTACTGTGGATTGATTAATTAATTCACTAATTAATTACAGGATGAAGCTTCCCTTCATTATAGCTATAACTTATGCAAGAAAAAAAAATCAGGACTGTTTGCACATTTTAATTCGATTTAATTAATTTAATAATAATAAATAATAGTAATTGAATAGATAATAAAAGGAATAACTTGATAATTTAATTTATTCCATTTTATTTAATTTTATTCCATTTTATTTGATTTAATTTCATTATAATTAAAAAGTTATTTAATCGATAGCTTATACAACAATGTTTAGGAGTATTTCAGAATTTGCGTTATTGGAACAAACAAAAAAATTGAACAGGTTTAATATCTGATTGTTGGCTGGCTGCATTGATTGTTGTTGTAGGGGGGGGGAAAAAAATCGCTCAGAATGATTTCTTCGAGAAAGTCAATACGAGAGAAAATGCTCGCATTTGGCCCGGTTGTCACTACGGATGTCGTAATACACTCTTCAAACAAGGCGAGCATATTGGTGGCCTGGTGCGCTAATGAAGGCGGGTTCAAGGACGGTCATCTCCAAGATTGAGTGTGTATCCTTGCGTGGATGAGCTTTACCGACACCATACAAAATCTTTTTACTAGCTGTGGATGCGAAGAGGTCACGAGAGCGCTCGCCGGTGCTTCATCACATAGGACTTGATTAAATTGCTTGTTTTTAATGTTACCTTGACATCCGACCTTTCCACTAAAACCCCTTCGCGTAGCTCCTTGTGATGGTACCGCCTCTCTCGTCGTCCTGTCTGGGAGCCCTCATAACAACTCTAATTTACATGGCGATGGGAGCAGCTGGGTACCCCCACCCCACCCCCCCACGGTCAAGCAGACACGGACACGAGCTCACAAAGTACTTTATTGCCACAGAAGATCCCATTAGAGGCAGCTCATTAAATTTGTGGCTGTTGGTTTGTTAAACACTTTTGAGGAGGTGCACATGCATGAAGCGCTCACGTGAAGGATAATGACCTTCTGGAAAAAGACAGAAATGCTTGTGTTCAGACATTTTGGGAAAAGTATTGATTTTTATTTTTTAAGCTTCCTCCTGCTTTCGTCAGCATGCACTTAAAAAAGGGATAACAACATCATTTTTTTGACAGCAATAATATAGTCAAGTCTACATAATGTAGTGATGGCCCTGAAAATGACCATTAAGGGTTTTCGGTGAGTCAATTTTGTCTAATCCAGTTGAAATTAGATTTAAAAGTAAATTTCCTTTGGGATTAATTATATTTGGAATAATTCATCAGAGTTCATGCTCGCTTAAAGCCTTCATTAAGTACACAGGCATTGTTTACTCAGCATAAGCAGATGTTCCTGTTTTTATGTTTAAATAATAAAACATTATCTCAACTTATTGAGCTTCTATTACAATCTCAAATTAGTTTATGGCCCCCGTGTCTTTCCCCCTGATTCCTTGCCAAAGATTTGTAGAATCTCAATTGAGTCCTTGGCAGAATCCAGGAATTAGACTTAGCCTGGATGTTGGTGTCACACTCGACATACGCCGCTAAATAGGCTGGCTGGCTTCGCTCATTGTGCAGCACTCATCCTCTATTCTGCTATAATGGCTTTATCTGGCAAAGTGTGTGTGTGTGTGTCTGTGTTTATACGAGTGCAGAGAATAAAGGGAAACGTGTGTCTGCGAGATAAGCAGCAGTGTTTTGGCGCTTGTCGAGAGCAGCCCCCTTCTGTGTTGAACTGGGCCACGCACCTCAGGCTCCCCCCAGCATTGTGCGATAACCTTAATGATAAAAAATGAACTTTCCTTCACCGGAGTGTGAGCCGGCAGATATGATATTGTTGGATTTGAAAAAAGGAGTAAAAAAAAGAATATTCTGGCGTGTGAACATGTTAATACAGTTGTTGCTAGGTATTGAATATAATCTAATATAAAAAAATGTGTAGGGGAAACATTTGCATCTTGTATATGACAGCATATGTCGAGATAATAGATTATAATGCAGAGTAATTATGATTACAGGGTCATACATCAAGCCCTCCCCACACAGCAAATTAACTTTCCCGCTGTGTCGGTTTTGCTCTGAAATTAGATTAGTTATCACTTAATGGCCACATCTGAGAAGCCGCTTGTAATGCTGCCACGCACGACAGGCAGCTGGCCGTGTTGTCACGACATATCGTCGTGACTGTCCGCCAACAAAAAAATCGTTTTTTAAAAGCTGTTTAACGGCCGTCTATATATTTCCTTCGCAGAGGTCCTTCCGTTCCTTCAGCAATGACGACCGCCACGTCATGGCCAAGCACTCCACCATCTACCCGACCTCTTGCGAATTGGTGGCGGTTCAGACGTTGGTGTCCAACGTGGAGTGCGCCCTCAAACACGTCTCGGACTGGCTGGATCAGGCGAGCTCGGAGGCACTCGGTCAACTCGACAGCCAAGCGGCGGACGCCACCGAGGAGGACGAGGAAGCTGAAGGGTCCGCCGAAGGCCACCGGTGAGGATCATATTTCCCGGCAGACCGACTGAAATCCCCAAAAAAAAAAAATAATTCTGATCTTATCACAAAAAAACTTTCTTCAAGGGAGTCCAGCAGCGGTCGAGTGTTGTGCGGAGTGATGAGAATCGGCTTGGTTGCGAAAGGCCTCCTCATAAAAGGTGACATGGACCTGGAGCTGGTCTTGTTGTGCAGCAACAAACCCACACAGACACTCTTGGACTCGGTCTGTCACAACTTACCCGGGCAACTAGAGGTGAGCAAAAAAAAAAAAATGTAAGTGCTGAGCCCATTTGCGTTCTGTTGCTAACCAAAACAGCAGCAAGTGAAATGTCTATCTGAGAAGTCAAAGGTCGTATTTCATTTTAAAAGTTATGATCCTAGAAAATAGCAACCATAAAATCACACATCAAAAGTAAGTAAACATTCTTTAATGTCTGTAAAAGAATATTGCGAGCTAGCATAAAATACGTTTAGCAATTTATCAAAGACAATCCCTTCAACTTGATGTGATATCGCAGCAATTATCCAATAAATCAATTACGTCCGTGCCTCTCCTCGTTAGTTTTATTCGAGAGGTAAGCGGGGATGATGGCGAGCGCGTATGTGTAAGAACGTGCGGCGTAATTTCCCGCCTCGCTTCAGCGACTTCCACTTCCTGATTTTCTCATTTAAGTCAAATTGAATTTCGATGGGCTCATGGCTGCTACTCACTTAAAATCTTGTTTGCTTCTAATCCGAGGAAGATATTTTACTGATTGATGTTTGCTCATTAAAACGGTTTGAAGTTGAAAAAAAAATCCCCAAATTCAAAGCCTGAGGAGAAAGTATTGTAGACTCCATTTTACAAAGACATCACTGAGATTCTTTTGACTCTTCCGCTTCATGTGACCTCGATCTCTGACCCCCCACTTTATTTCCGCCTGACACATGACAGAAGCTGACAGAGGAGAAATACGAGGTCATAAGCTCCCCGCCCGAGGCGGCCATCGTGGTACGGACTACGACGGAGCCCAAACTCACACTGAAGATCACACTCACTTCCCCGGCCATGAGAGATGATGATGATGAGGAGGAGGAAGAGGAGGAGGAGGAGGAGGAGGGGGAAGAAGCGGAGGAGCATGAGGAGTTACCTGGGGAGGGGGCTGAAGAGCTGGCGGAGGAAGAGGAGGAGCAGGAGAAGAGGAACGGCCATGGTAGGAGACCAATTTTTATTTTTTTTTGTGAGATTCACGGGAAGGTGGTTCTAATTGGTTGCGGGACGTGGGCGAGGGAAGCCAGCAAAGCCAGAGCGGCGGAATCAATAACCGAGCAGTAGCGAGCTCGCCATCCATCGTGCGGCTCTCGTCCAAGCAGACATTAAGAGATGACGCACACAAGTACCACCCGCCGCCCGCCGGATCAACAAGAGCGCTTACGGATTTGCTCACAAGCACGTGCGGCACTCTTGAAACCACATACGTGACATTTGATTTTGTGTCGTTTACAAACAAGCCTGTCAGCATCAAACGAGCACTTAAGTACTTTGGAATCAAAATGCTTTTATTCTTTTTTTTTTTATTGAGTTCACAGTCCAGCTCTCACTTTTTCCATATTATTATTTGGACCAGTCAAGTGAAATGACAAATGTTAAAAGCTCACTTTCATCACATTCTCCTTTTGCTAAAAGTTGCTTATTTTGATCCAATTTTTTTTGGGGCGTTCCAAATCACATGACCTCTCGTCACTCGATTTTCAGGATCCCACTGTCCTTTTTTTATCTGAGGTGCAGCTGTCGCCTTTGTTTGCTCACGAACGTGATGAGAGATGAGCAGCTGGGAGAGAATAAGAAAAGCAGTCTGGGATCGAGGAACCAAGCACCTAATGATCCACATCTGAGCCGTCCCATGTGGGATGGACCTTGACATACAGCTTTATACATCTCACTGAAGCAAACACACACGCACAGAAAAGCCGGCCTGCTATAATGGCCAGATGAGTTCACAGATAACACACTTGTGCTTCTTCTATATCGACGATAGCGGTTGACATTTGCGCTTAATACCTCTTGAGGAAAGGCTTTGGAAGGGATGAAGAAAAACATTTATTTCAGCATGTTTTGCAGTCCTGCACAGAAACCTTCTATGGACCTCCCCCACTCCCCCCCACCTAACTCATTCATATACGGCTGTGTTGGATTCGAGCTCCTTCAATACAGAAGCATAAGAATGAGACGAGCCTCGCTAACCTTCACCCTGCTGTGGTCCATCCTTAGTTGATTGGGCGTTCGCTCAGAGTTTTTGGACTATTTTGACTCCTGCCTGGTGCGAAGCGGATCAAAATACTTTTTCAGTACACGACGGAGGGATTTGATTTACCTTGCCGTCAAGATGCAAAGTAAATCAAACACTCCTGAGGTGTGTGTTTAGGGAGGTGGGGGGGGTCTCCTAAAGTTCTCTCATTTCACCGACTTGTCAGCTGCTCCATGTACGGAAAGCAAGTGACTCTTCAATAGCGTGTTTTTTCAACGTGGAGGACGATCAGCGCATCTTGATGCCGAGCTGATCCGTGTTGAAAAAGACACGCTATTAGAATAGTGCGCTTCTCATGTGCCGATTGTAGAACACGCTTCTACGGTACATGGAGCGACCCCGATGGCATGACGAAACGCCGGCGGGAGCAAACGTTCCCGTGCGTGTCTGCGTGCACTCACACGGGAAATTGTTGTGTCTGCACGCATTCACGTACAAGACTGGATTGAAGCACACATGCTCAGCTGTGATGTGTGTATGTGTGTGTTTTACGTTTTGGGTTGTTATTGTTTCGTGGCAGTGTTGGGTGCTGCCGCGCAAAGAGTGGAGGCTGAGGAGGAGGAGGAGGAAGAGGGAGAGGTGCTGGATAGACACAGATGTCTGTTGGCCCTGGCAGCGCTACGACACGCCAAGTGGTTCCAGGTCGGCACCCGCTCACTTCCTGTCGTCCTGCCCGATGCTCTTTGTAGCCTGACGATTGACTGACAATAAAAAAGCCGAATTTGAAAACGATATGAGTCACCAACACTTTAGCGGTTCTCCGTGCATCAAAAGTGACCCTAAAATAAAAAGTGAATATCGTAAGGCTACAAAGGCTATTGTGGACTTTTTTTCTTTTTGCTATTTTGTGAACCTGCCTGCCCTGTACCATGTCAATTCCTCCCTTTTAAAACCCTTCCCACACCAGTCCTCCTTACTCACACACTGACCAAAAACACACACAAAAAAAATGCTTCATCCGACAAATTCCGGAGTTTAGGCACTTTGGATCATTTTCGGTACGATGACAACTTCCTCTGTATTCATTCTCTTCCCGATCCCTATTGTTCCCTTTATCCCTTTTCTGTCGCTCTCAGGCTCGAGTGAACGGACTCAAGTCCTGCGTTATCGTTCTCAGGATACTTAGAGACATGTGCAATAGACAACCCGCCTGGGAGCCGCTTAACGGATGGGTAAGTCTGTGTCCATCCTCGAACTTTAATAAATGGATGGTTGTAAATAGGATTGTCACTATCAAATCATTTTTACAATCGATTATTTCATTATTCGATTCGTTAATCGAATAATCAGATACAATTTTTACTTGGATTAAAGTGGGCTGTCACTATCAAAGATTTTTTACAATCGATTATTCTATCTATTATTCCATCAATTAATTGAATAATCGTATATAATTTTATTTGCATTAAAGTCACTATCAAATATTTATTTGCAATTGATTATTCTATCTATTACTCCATTGATTAATCGAATATTCTGATACAACTTTAATTGCATTAAAAATATTTTCCCTGATTACTAAACGATTACTTGATGAATAATATATGAGGCAATTAATTTGATAATTGATTTTTTTTAGTCGATTAATCGATTAATTTTGACACTTGTGATTCAATTTGCGGATTTACATAATTGAATGGAATATTCTTTTTTATTGCGCTCTTTGGCAGCCCTTGGAACTGATCTGCGAGAAGGCCATCGCCACCTGCAACAGGCCTCTCGGGGCAGGCGAGGCCTTGCGCCGGGTCATGGAGTGCCTCGCCTCGGGCATTCTCCTACCAGGTCAGCGCTCGCATGAGTTGCGTGTTTGTCTACAAGTCAGGCCACGCCACTTATGTCGGATTTTGTCACTTCCACCAGGCGGTCCGGGTTTACGCGACCCGTGCGAGAAAGAGCCCACAAACACGTTAGCCAACATGACGGATGAGCAAGCGGAGGCCATTACCTTTAGCGCACAGGTAACACACATAGCATCATAAATGCTAACTTTGAGCTGTCAGTTTAAGCAGCCACATCATCTTCTCACATCCACCGTCAAAATCCTTTCTATCTATCTGTGTGGTGTCATGTCCTCCTTGACACGCACGTTGGACTGAGTCAAGCAGCAGCTTTCCCAACTGGCGCGGCTTAGCGAATCCCGCCGTTCATTTTCCTTTGAAGGCAACTCGAACGAGGATGGAATGTCAATGGGGATAATTGTATTTGGAGCAGATACAAGCGCCGATAGAAGAGAGGAAGCTGCTTTACTCGGCTCTGTCAATGGGCGACACAGAGACTCATGAATATCCCGGACACTCCAGCTCCCTAATGGCTTCACATTAGCAGGCCATCACGCTCCCGCCTCATCGTTTGCGTGGGTCGACAATCTGGACTGTTGATTGAATGACATGCACTGATTAGGGAAATATTACTTCATGCTTAGTGTCATTGACCAATCAAGGCCATCTTATTTGTTTTAAAGGAGCTTATAGCTGGAGTTCAACAAAGCAAGACACTAAGACAACAAAGTTCACACAAATTCCAGTGTGTAGCCAATGCATGCGGGTTGAAGTATCTTTTCATCTTCTTTCAATTTGTGCTTGACAGCGTGCTCTCAGGCTCATGGCGTTTGGGCAGATCTGCAAAGTGCTGGAGATGGAGCCGCTTCCCTCAAATAAATCTTTGCAGAAATACTCTTGGTGCGACAAAGAAGGTTTGTGGGAGATAGTCTGGTTTTCACATTCTTGTATTCGGGCTGTAATATACCGAGGTGAGCCAGGTCGCACTCAGGGATTCCACAGTGATGGATCTCAAACATGACCTTTTGGACCCCACACACACACACACACATATATACACACAGCTCTGACATGATCATTATTGTGGTCAGGCGTTATATTTGTGTGGCGTTCCTGTGTGGATGTACTTAATCATAGTTTTGTCAGTTTACAACTCGACATAAAATCTCGTGTAGTGAATGATTCTGCTCTCCCTTCAGGCTTGGGTCTGAAAAGGCCGTACGACGAGGGAATGATGGACGACAAGGAGCTCATCAAGAAGATGAAGAGGAACCTTAGGCGAGGTGTGCAAAGGAAGACAAAGACATCACTCCTGCTTTTATTTATTCATTAATTTGTATTCATTTATTTGCAATTTATTTATTTATTTATTTATTTATTTATTTATTTATTTGCAGATGACTTCAATTAAATCCTCTAGTAGGGATGCTCAATTTTGAGAAAAAAAAAAACACTAATCACGATTATTTTGGTCATAATTAAAATTATGATTATTTAAAAAAATATATTTTGGTTCAAAAAAAGAAAAATATTTCAATGTAAAAAAATATTAAGTCAAATTGAATTATTTGAGACACTATCTCAAATCTATACAGTTTATTCTTTTAAAATAATCGATTTACAATTAAGCCAATTTTGTAATAATCGGAATTCAATTCCGATTAATTGCACAGTCCTATCTAACCCTCTGGCAGTACAGCACTTTTCTCCCAACAAAAACACAACACAAACAAAAAGCCATTGAAGATTTTCTCCCGTCCCTCTGCCTGTCAGCCTCTCTCCCATTTTTAGCCATCTTACATCTCTCGCATGCCGATCAATACTATCGATCGCCAACGTTTTACCAGGCCACTCTAGCATCCCTGTGTCTTTCTTCTTTCAAGGAGAAGATGAACCACTCGCGATGGAGGCAGACAGCCTCTTTTATTTTCAGCCACTGGCGAGAAAAGAGATTGCTTTGAACATTTTGGCAAAAGAAGTTGCACAGATATACTCGCCTTGCTACATAATAGAAGGGAGAATTACAGAGTATTTTTAAAACACACCGTTTTTTTTCAAAATCTATAAAATGAAAGATAAAGCGTAACACAAACAAAGCATAATTGATATTTTATGCTCAGTCCTCGACAGCAAAGCCATAGACTCGAACCAGCCAATGAACGCCCTGATGCGCTTGAACCAGATCCGTCCCGGCCTGCAATATCGCCTCCTGTCCCAATCGGGTCCGGTTCACGCCCCGGTCTTCACCATGTCCGTGGACCTGGACGGAACCGTTTACGAAGCATCGGGGTCCTCCAAGAAGACCGCCAAGCTTCATGTTGCTGTCAAGGTAGCGAAGTTTTTCACTATTATTGCTCCTAAAAATACCTTCTATGTTTTCGATGCAGATTCTGTGTGTGTGTGTATGTGTGTGTGTGTGGAGGTGGGCAAATCCATGTAATCCTAAAGTGGCCGTGAACAAAAAGGCTCTCCAGAGCAAAGAGCAGGGATAATCCGCTATTTGCTTCATTCCCATAAAAGGCTTTCTCCCCGTCTCTCTGTTTTGTGTTCTCGCCTCCTCTCTCGTTCTCCCCATCACGTGTGATCAGTAAACACAATCACCCTGCGGGTCAGAAAAAATGTCATTTTCTCTTTTCGCTGCTCAAATGCTGCCATGTTGATGCCAATGCTTTTGATGAAAATGCTAGCTAACCAACATGGACATTTTTCATGTCATACACAAAGTAATGCCCCTTGTTAGCTTTTGTTGGTCACAGTCGTCTTTGCTTCTGCAGGTTCTCCAGGCGATGGGCTACCCGACGGGTTTTGACTCGGATTTGGACCCCATGAGTTCGGACGAGAAGTCTGACGGCGAAGGCAAGAGCGAGACGTCCTCGCACACGAGCAATAACGCAACACACTCCTCCGACGGCTCCAACACGCTGGAGGTGGGCCTTCGAAACAAAACAAGCAAAAAACAATTTGGAGCTCCTCAAGGCAATCACGCAAATATTTCTCTGGATATTGTTCAGGTGAGAACTCAGGGCCCCATCCTGACGGCGAGTGGGAAGAACCCTGTCATGGAGCTGAACGAAAAAAGACGAGGCCTCAAGTATGAGCTCATCTCTGAAAGCGGAGGAAGCCACGATAAGCGCTTTGTCATGGAGGTGGGTTCTTCAAACACACTCGAGGCACATTGATTAATCCATTACTAAATTACTCGACAGTGATTTTTGATAATCGATGAATCATTCAAGCACACACCGATTAATCGATTTGTTGATAATCAATTAATCATTCAAGCACACTAAGGTACATTGATTAATTGGCAATTAATCGATTACTAAACCAACTGTGATTTTTGATAATCGATTAACCATTGACATTTTTAAATTTAAAAGTACCCAAATGGTCCAAACCCTTAGAATTTCATCTTGCAAATAGTTCATCTTCTCCAATATCAGAATAATCGGCGGATTAATCGATTATTCAATTCATCGTTAATTGCAGACCTAAAACACATAAAAAAAAGATTAAAAGCAAAATGTTTACTTATAGGTCATATTGCATGACTCCTTGTGACTGTCTCCGAGTAAAAAAATGCAATATTCGATTGGCCAACGCAATTTGCCTCTATTTGACTTTACAAAACAAACGGCCTCAGATGGGGAAAGAAGTCAACGTCTCTTGTACTCAGGCTGAATTGGCTAATGAAGTCCTACGCCAAACACACACACACACACACACACACACGCACACAGAGGAACCAACTGTTCTCTAGTGCGGTCAATCAGTCAAGTTTGTTCACGGAGTGAGCCTGCTGTCGGCTAGGCGTGCTGTTTTCTGACATGCCTCGTCGCTCCGTTGCTCTGCTGATTGATTAGCAAGCCGATTCTGACAGCAGGGCATCGCTAAGCAAGTCAGCCTGTTCCGCCAGACCTTGGTTGAGTTGCTGATTGCCGCTAAACACAAGATTTTGGGGATGAAGTAATAATTTGTTTTGACAGGAAAAAAAAAAAATTAAACCACTCATTCTGTTCTCCCCAGGTGGAAGTGGACGGACAGAAGTTCCGTGGGGCAGGCCCCAACAAAAAGGTAGCAAAGGCCAGCGCTGCTTTGGCCGCGCTGGAAAAACTCTTCTCGGGTCCCAATGCTGCTGCAAACAAGAAAAAGAAGCTGCTGCCTCAGGTCAGGAACACACGAGACTCATTTATTTAGCGTGAATGGTGGTTGGAAATCGCATGAGCGCATCGCAGAGTTGTCGTCGGGACTCTCTAATTAGCAAACACCGGCTCTCTCGTGTACGTGGAAGCTAATCCGCCATGAAATCTCCCGTTCAGACCAAAGGAGCTCTGGCTGCGGCGGCGGCGGCCTCAGCGGTGGCAGCTCAGGTAGCCCGAGGAAGAGGACGAGCCACTCTCGCACGCGGAGCCTTCGTTAGCGCCGCCGCGCCGGGATACGTCACGCCAGGCAAGTTTTATCTGTCAGCCCGAGTCAGGTGCGGAATTTGACCGTTTGCTCGTTTCGTCAACAGGCTTCGGAACGCCGTACGCCTACAGCCCCGCCGCCGCCGCAGCTGCTCCTGCTTACGGTACGTGTCACTTTTGTTTCCTGCCGTTGCAGTGCCCACTTCCTGCTTTTCTTACACACACACACACACATCCCTCCCCCAACCATGCAGCCCTCACTCAACAGCAAGTGCAATCACCCTAATGGCTCAAAGTTGCTCTCTTCTGGCTTCTCATCTTCCCTTTAAGTTTTTCAACTTTGACCAATTGATTAAATGCTGATCAGGGCTGGAGGCTTTCTGCAATTGTGTGTGTGGTGTGTGTTTGGCGTGTGATCTGCAAGGAAGTGTGCTCTTTAGCTAAGTGTCTGCTCGCCACTTGATATTCAGCCAAGCGCTTCTGTCTGACTTTCCGCTCCTAAAATAAGATCAAACGAGGTGGTATTAATCCCAAAAGGAAATTTGAGTGCTGTGGTAGTTTATTTTCAACAATTATATGACCGAGAAGAAAAGAAGGTATCGGTTCAGGAACAGGCGAAGTCATCGATTAAATATCGGAATTGCTGATGACGGCATGACTTGACTTGAACCACTAGAGGCGCTGTTGAGTCAATCTCGACTAGTTTGCTTACCAATTTCAAATCGGCTACGGGCCGCGGAACCACCCGACATTCATTTCAGATCGACTCTAAGAAGGTTGCGCCATGTCGCCTCACACGTTTTCATTTTTGACCGTTGGCGAACTAACGAGGCGTGCCCCGCTCGATGATCATCTGAGCTTCTCCCCGACTAGATGGAAGTCGGTCAATACAGCTCCTTATTTAATCAATCTTCCTCTGGACAAAAAAAAGCTGTGCTGAACTGGTTCTCGCTTTCCTTCCGCTGCTGCGTAACAACTAACTCCCGCTGCTGGCTCCGCCTCCTCATCAAAGCTCTGACGAGTGTGCCTCGTAGTTCACGCCGACGCTGACTCACTCACTCGGAGCTGTGCTCTTCTCATGTCTCCCCTCTAGGTTTGCCCAAGAGAATGCTTCTGTTGCCCGTCATGAAAGTACCCACCTACCCCGTCCCCCACTACCACTTTTTTTAGACCACCAGACACGTAAACCAAACCGGGACACTTTTGGGGAGAGGATTACAGACTTAAGTTTTCGAAATGTAGAAGTTCTTTTTATTATTATTATTACAATCCGCCCATACAAAGGAAAGGTAGAGATTTTGAAGTCGAAAACTTTGTACTGTGGACTTGTACTGTGAATTTTTACTTTATTCTCTCTCTAAATTATATCTGTTATTTGTTCAACAAGGGAGGGGGGGTTGACTTTTGCAATACTTCACACATATTCTCTGTAAAATGTAAAGATGAGCTATGTGAAGGGATGTATAGGAATAATTCAATCATGTTGAATAAAGTTTTTCCTATAAAAGTGGAAGTCTGAGGTTTTTTTTTTAATTGCATTCATTGCTTATCGCGCACAGAATTTCAATCGTAATCCCGTGTCATCCATTTTTCGGTGAGCCCAAAGCAAGACGACCATTTGTAAAGCTTTTAGTCAGTCAGATCCGGCGTTGTGAATTCAGCTACACGATCCCATTACCTCCCGTGGAGTCGAACTTGCCAGGTGTCCCGCCGACAGCGCGACTGAGCGTCAGGCTGACAAGTGTATTCTGATTTTTTTTTGCAGCGGGGGCTCAGGTGATTGTTTCAGATGTATTCAGTGTCAAAAAAAAAAAAAAAAACAATGTCGAATCACTGGCAGTACAGAATATTTTCGGGATGTGTTTGATGATTGACATTTATTTGACTTTCTTCTTGAAGCCGCTTTCAGTTCTTGTTTGTTTTGAATCTAAATTGGTGTGAATGTCTATTTTTAAATGCTGGCTCCTAACTTCCTATATTAAGCATTTTTCAAAATGTCAGACAATCCCTTCATCAGCTCCCATTTATATGCAAACATTTAAATGTACCACCTTGCCGGTAATCTCTTTTAGTTTGGTGGAACATTTCCAAAAAATGCTTCCGTGCAAATGCTCGCGTAACCTTCCCGGTGCTTCAAGTCGAAATCTGCATTCAAGACGTGTCACCATTGTGTCTTTTTTTTTGTGTGTCTCCTTGCAGGCGGTCTTTTCATCGACAATCCCTTCTACCAGCCGCGGACCCTCGCGCCCTTCATCATCCATCTGGGCCCCCAGGATCTCTTCTCTGACTTCTAGAGGAGATGACAGGTTTTTGGACCACCACCTCGTCACACTTCCTGCCTGTTTTTTCTTTTTTTTTTTTTTTTGCCTTTCTATTCTTGCTGCTGCACTCCGATTTCTAAACAGGCAGCGGAACGTGACTGCTCGTCTTCTTTTTTGAAGCGGACGCGTCATGGCGGGTGAGGGTTGGGACGGCGGAGTTACTTTCCCCCCCTAAAGCAATACTTCACGAGAAAAGCGTGAACGAGGCTGGTCTTTCTAGCAATAGCAATACACACAAACTCCTCTCTTCAAGAAGAATGTCCGGCGACTTAACGCGGCGTTGCAATAGCTCGTCTTGATTGTATCCAAAATATGTGTGTGAGTGTGTACATGTGACATATACACAAATATATCGAAAATGCGTGTTGACTATATGACAATGTATGTATGTAAATACATTTTAAAGGATAACTTATTGTTATAAATTATTTTAGGATGATACGGTGAAATGTACCTGTAATAACACACTATAGCTTTCTTCCAATTTTCTATACACAAGCTAATCGTAGGAGAATATTATCGAATATTATCTTTGCTATTATTCCTATTAATCGCCGCTCTTTAGAATAATATTGACGCTCCCTCCCTTCCTTGAAGTTGGTCTGAGCCTATATGCCAAGAGGTGCTCGCTTCTTATCTGCTCATCACACATGCACACACACACACTTTGTGTGAGAAAGCACATGTTCTAAAGTCTCACTGCTGGCAGGGAATGCTTTTTGTGTTTGTTTGTTGTGTGTGTCGTGGGAGCACGTGATCATCTATAAAAAGTCAGCTCTGAAGGGAATTTGCTCATTCGCCTAAATAAGAAAGAAAAAAAAAAGCACACACAAATGCGTATAATGAGTTGATAGTGGACTAAGTTTTTCGAAAGTTCTGTTGCATCATTAGAGGGGGCCTCTTAACCGAAATACGGTCGGAGTTGGAATTTTTCTCGTTCAGTGGCTGTACTTTGACACTTTTGGAAGATGAGGGGATTTAATTGCCGTTTCTTTAGTTTTGCTTTGTCTCGGTGAGCAGCAATTAGATTTCACAACCGGCTTGCTGCTGCTCATTTAACAGTGGGGGAGGTTGGATTTATTTATGTGTGTGTGTGTGTGGTAGGGGAATTGAAACCAAAAAGTGTGCTGATTTCAATTTGAAAGCAATCTTACAAAATAACCCTACTCAAATTATTTTTCAGTTTAACAAAAACTATTAAGCTGTTCATTCAGGCTCGATCACAATCCGATTTGAAACAAGGTATGATATAGGGTATTTTTATGACCCCCCCCAAGGCGATAAACAACAAAGCTACCTCAAGAAGGTCGGATCCGGATTCCAGCATGCCTTTCATTGACTCTGCAGGTGATAAATGTTCCAAGCTTGGCAGAGGTCTAAATTGGCCCGTTAAAGTAGTACATATTATATTGCTCATTTATGGCATACTTCCAGGCTTGATTTGTATTTCTTCAAATCAATGAGCATGTTCAGGTTTCTGTCATCGGCTAGCTGAGGTTGAGGACAGATCGCACTTTTATCGAGTGGATCCTGACCTTCTCTACCGTTTAAGTCTTTCCCCTCCTGCCTTGTCTCTGGGCTGCGTGCCCCCCCCCCATCCCCCACCCCCATGCCCCCTCCAGATGGCCTGTATTAATGAGGTAGACAGTGAGCAACCTCCTCATTTCCCTCCAGACTCCAGAGTCACACGGTAGCAGTCACCCTGGCTACACTAATATATATGCGCACAGAATTGATATATAAATATATATATATATATATATATATATGTATGTTAGGGATGGAATGAGAAGGGATGGAAGATACGATTTTTGATGAATTTCTAATATGAAATAATAAAATATAAATTATTTTACAAATGTAAAATAACAAATAAATTTAAATATATAAATTATATAATGTAAAATATTTTTTGAGGTAAAAAAAAAATAAAAAATTCTCCGTGAAGTACTTTTAGGAGATCTGCTATCTTAACTCAGTTGTGGGTCTCATAAAGCATGCAATTGATGAATTTCTAATATAAAATGATAAAATATAAATTAATTTATGACCATAAAATAATAAATAAATTTGAATATATAAATTATATAATGTAAAATATTTTGGGGGGGTAAAAAAAAAAAAGAATTGTGGGTTGTCGATCACAACTGTGACTCTGTGAAGTACTTTTAGGAGATCGGCTATATTAACTCAGTTGTGGGTCTCATAAAGCATGCAAGTCTGCAAGCTAAAAAAGAAAATGGATGACGGGCTATGCGAGGATGGGAAATGTCCACTGTCTCAACGGGCTCCAAAACCTACTGAACCAGTTGAATGTAAATTTCAAATACAGGGGAATCATTGGCTCATGAAATATTTCTATTTTCAAATTTTTTAAAATGGGTCACAGTCTGACAGCAACCTCCCGAATGTGCAAATGCAGCCACTGACTGAAAAATAGCGCACAAGCTTGTTGTCTGCAAGCCACCGAGCGTATTCCGACTCCTGCAGGCCAGCACAGATAGATCACAAATAGATCCGGCATCGAGTTTCTTCTGCGCATCTGACCAGAATAACTGCGGATCATATCATTTTCCCCGTGTGTGTATGCGAGAGTCCTGCACACACACACACATTCATGTAGCCACACACATGAAGCATGTTGTTGCATACATACCTGCTGGTCAAGGTTCAACACGGTACCGCTGAAGGATGGAAGATTTACTTTGGGAATGTACACAATGTTGTTCTCGTGATTGTAGAGTAGAATGTATTTACTGCTCGAGTAAACCAACATAATAATATGGACTATATATGGACACATGCATATATCTGCTATACATTTTGAAATGTTTTGGGCGCATCATGATTCTTTCCTTCAGTTTTTATTTCGAATATTTTGACAAATATTGTGTCTTATTGATTCTGTAAATATTTTTTTGTTTTTAAATGAGCTTTTGACACTAATAATCATTTTCTGATGCTGCCTATGAAAGGACAAAGCGATATTTAATCCTCACAGTCTACTCAAGTCATGGAAGTGCGCTGTAGGAGACGAAAGGACAACACAATGGAGGTGATGCCAATGTGCTGTGTTCACTGTTTGGTAGCAAAACGTTCACAGCAGTGCTGCTTTGCATTTCACTTCATTTATGCCTCTGGGAGAGAAGAATAAAAAGCAAAAGTGCTGAATCATTCAATATGCCGACTAGTGTACTAATTTTCGACTAATTGGTTTCACAAAGCTGGCTTTTATCTTGTCTACAGTAAGAAGTCGAGAATTTAATAGAGTGAACAATATTCTAAAATATATATTTTGCACAATAAATGTGATTTTGATTATATTGACAATATTTAATCTATTAAATTGAATTAATTTTGTTTTTTTAAATATTGGTTTGACAGTTTGGATATGCAAAATCACCCCTCCCAAAAAAAAAAAATGCTGTGCTGCTGTTTTGGTTAGCAACAGAGTCCAAACGTTATTGAGTTAGTGTTATTTTTGCATCTGATGATATTTTAGAAAGCCGCCATGGAAACTCACATAAGCTTGCCAACGATTAGCCACATATAGCACAAAAACATCAGATAAACACATTCAATCCCCTCGGTTGTTTTACTAGCGCATCGTATTAGTTTTTCTTTTTTGGCTCTATGTGTCAAATATCATTTAACAAACATTTGCTATGCTTCCAGCCAACAAATGTCAACGATGTGACATATGCGAGTGATAGTAGGTTTTTATGATGGTACTCTATAATCAGAGCCAAGGTTGTGGTCCATAATTGGCACATGTCCATAATCTCATACAACTGTACAGAAATATGAGCTGTCAATCATCTGCAACCTTGATGATGTAATTCTAATTGCTACTTTTACACACATTGGACAAAAACACCACAATACTCACAAATTGTCTCTGCTCCATAAGAATGTCAAGTCTTACTTAGCTTGCAATGCTAACACGTCTGCCTCATTGTCACATTCCCTCCCCAGTCAGGTATGTCCACCCTAATGTGGAAAAGCCACCAGCTATGCTCTAGGACACACGATCCACGTTGACCCCCCCACCCCCGAACAGCAATAAGGAAACTCTTGGCCCTGTGACAAAATTGACCCGGTTTCACTTGCAATCGTTAACTAACAGCTCATCATTTTAGAACGACAACTGTGGGGACCGGCCTTTCTGAAGGTAACACAATCGTTGTGTCGGGATGTGGCTGAATCAGGCAAATGTAAAAAAAAAAAAATAAAAAAAAAAGTGGTCCAATCACATCAATAATGATAATAATTAATAATAATATTAATAATAAACATTGTTTTTATGTTGTAACATTAAGGGGTTTGAACTTGTTTTTCAAATGTACTGATTTTTTCCCTATGGAAAAATTAATTGTACTATTAATTTACCAAGCTTTGCGCCTAATATCATCCATTTAAAATACTACTTGAAAATATATTAATGACAAAAAAAAAACGTTAGAAAGTCGCGTCGGATCGAAGCGAGTAAAATGGGGATTTAGTTGTATTAAGCGCAAACTGATCCCATTTCTTCTCCCTTCTTTCTGTCAACTGCAGAGGACATTCTTTGCAAGCATGTTAATTGTCTGGGTGCGCAATTTAAATGTGTGTGATAATTGGTATGCGTCTGGATGGATATTTTAGGTATGACTATTAGAGCAATGGGAGCTGTGGTGCCCTGATGGAATTAGCCCCGCAAAGTGATTGACGGGTCTTTCTTAATCTCGCACCACTGGCTTTCTTTACAACCTTTATCTGTCTGACATTGTTAGCCGCTCTCACTTAAAAACATCAATTCTCTGTCTCCCTCACTAATGATCCTTGGGATCTTTTGGGCCTGGCAACAGAGTTGAAAATGAGCACAGGATATTTACATCCGCGCTGGTAATTGACTTGATCGTGTCTGAAACCTTCCACGAGGCTTGTTGGTTGTCCGGCATGTTGATTTTAAAAGGTGTTAATTGCGCGTGGCTTTTTGGAGACTCAGCTGTCCTCGGATATGTGTGGCGGGAGTGCTTGCTTATTTTATTGGATGATTTTCCTTGCATGAAAAGCCATAGCATTAGATGCCAAATAATCAATAATAATGTTTATTGACCTGCAACTCCTATTAAAGGAAGACACCCCATAATTGACTCTGATCACTTAACTGGGTTGGGAGCAACAGGAGAGCACGGTTGCACGGCACCCCCCCCCCCCCCCCCCCCCCCCCCTCCTGCTGTGTTAATGGATTTATACCGAGCGGATTGCACAATGACACAGTAAAGAAAATCCATCAAATGTATGCCCGAGTTGTAAAGAAACTCAATAATGAGCATTAGGAAAGCGCCTCAGGCGGATCATGATTTACATTTTGAATGAGTTTGTGGTGACAGCATTCACTCAATAAAATGTGCTTGTTTTTCATCAACGAGAAGCTACAATGGAAGGGGGAATTCATGAATATATTTTTTTTATTTCATATTTGATCGGATGGGAAGAGGCAGATGATGGATGATGAAATAAGATTGCATGTTGTGGTAACATGACCTTGGGTTAACAAAGAGGAGTGGAAGAAAAGAGGCAGGTGAGCAAGGGAATGGATGGATGAGGGAGCAGGAGGCAAAGCGGACTTAAGGATCAAGTTCTATGAGGCGCCCGAGGCCATGCTGCCACTATTGAGAGCTCCAGCTTGACGGCAGGGGGTGGGGTCATCTAAGTCGAGCGCATAAAATGGCACATCTTTATGGAGAGTCACGTATAAAATAAAGCTAAGGAAGGGTGCCTTGCCTGCTAGAGTGAAGTGAAAAAAAAAGAGTAATAGATGCACTTTGAGGATTTTATTGCTACTAACAGTCAAACACAAAAATACAATACAGACTCACTCACTTGGATTGTGCACTAAAGGGTGATAAATATTTTCTGCCACTGTCCAATTTCAAGGAAAGAGTTTTTATATTTGCACTGAAGACATGTCGACTTAGTCCAACCCCTAATTTGGGTTGATGTTAGCTGGTGACCAAAATTGACTGGTTCTAACTCACCTGTGACCCGAATAGATCCAGAAACAAAACAGAAAATGGATGAATTCAGTCACCTGTCCAGACAGTCGGGCAGCTGGGCCATCATTAGTGCCAGCACCTTGTACAAAGTATCATCAGTCCCAGATGCTCTCTCTTCTTGGCACGGTGAGTCTGACATGACTTCTTTTTTTCTCGCAAATCAAGAGTGAGACAAAGGTGGCAGTGTGTACAAAGGTTATATATTTATACATTTCTTGAAACGCTTGACGGCTCTTGTAAATTAGGAAGCTATAACAAGACGTGAGAGACACCAGGAGGGCGTCGGCTTCTTGGCGGTACTTTAACATCTGAAAACATCCACACACTGATATGGAGCTGGAGAAGTCTGTGTGTGTGTGTGTGTGTGGGGGGGGGGGGGGGGGGGGGGGGGCATTACATACCGTTTTTTAGAGGCGGGTCAAATTTAGTCCATTTTTTAAGGCAGATTTGCTAAACTCATGATGCCTTGGTGTTTACACATAAATGAATAAATAAAATTTAATAATAAATAAATTTGATAATAAATACTTTTATAATAAATAAATTTATAATAATCATTTATTGTGACAAGCTATGAATATGAAGCTATATGTTGTTTTTATTGCCTTTTGATTTATCTCACTGGAGGTATGATTACATGCTTTTTTTTGTACTGAAGGTGAGCTATTCACTCTATTAAAGGAAAAAGGTCTTCCTTGTCAGACTAAATGTCAAAATTTCCATCACAGCTCAATGATTTTTCGCGTTTATGTGTTCGGAAAAAATGAAGTCATTTGTTGTCAAGGTTCATGCAAGAAGGGGGAATGGGGACAACGATAGTTAGAGCTGGGGTCACTTATTTTGGTTTGTGTGTTGCTTTGGTTTAACCTCAGTGACAAAAAAAGATTGAGCATTTTGACCTCTCACCTTTCTGCTTGTTAAAATAAATAGAGGCCTGGATAGAAATGCACTGTCGTGATCTTTTCCTCACATTCGTTTACTTATTATTGGTTAGGCTAATTTCTTTAGCCAGTAGAAAATAAACACAAAATGACCTTCTGCTCTTCAATGCACAAGCAAAGAGATGCTGTAATTACTTGTAATCATTTTACAAAAAAGGAGAGTGGAAATTAAAAGCACTAAGATTGATTTAAAACGTTTTTTTAAAGAGTTTTTTTTAAACCTTGGCTATACAAGTGAGATTTCAGTGCATGTTTGTGTACAATGTGCTTGTGCCAACCATGCCTCAGGTCATGGTTGCTCATATTTATGGTTGAATTATTGAAGGCTTGTTTTTCATCAAGGTGAAATTTTGAAGCATCCGGCGTGCCACACAAACAAACACACACTGCATGTACACACAGACACACACAAACACATAAAGACAGGCTTTCTCTTGAAAATTACTTTCGAAGTAACAGTGGAAGTGAGCCATGGTCCAAAATGAAAAGTCTAGCCCATCTCCTTGAATCGCTTCCAATAAAGCAACACATCCACCATGTGCTTTAAAAAGCACTGCAAGAGGCAATTGTGGTCTGACTTGGCCTTCAATGATATAATCAAGCCCACAATGCGCCACCAATGAAATAAGCAAATTAAACAGATGCATCATGCCCACTAATCAGTGTGATTAATTTACCAGGATATTAGGATTATCAATTATATCCTAATGATGCCTAATTAAGTGTGTGAAGATCATTTATTCCACGTCCCGTGTTCAAGTGTTTCCGAATAATAATTTTGTTCTCAGTTAAACCTGTCTCAATACTTTTGCACATCTTGCTTCATAACAGGTCCATGCAAATTTCCAAGGAAGTGCTCTCCTATGCCTTTCTGTGACGCTTCCAGTCTCTCTGTAGGACTACTGCAACCTGCTGAAGACTCTGGCGGCACATAAAGGTGAGAAAAATCTACTCGTTTTGATCCATCTTAGTAGAGGCACGTACAACTGAATAAATCGAAACCAAGCTGAAGCACCAGAAAGAACAAGAAGGTGTTTACAGAGTGATAATGGTTGCCGGGATCGATATGTATGTTTATGTTAGTGTCGACCTTCATGTTATACTGATCTATTCGTCCATCCGGAAAAACTGCTGGATAATAGCAATAATGGATAATAATTCAAAGTGCTTATAAATATTGAGACACCCGTATGTGACATTAGTTATTTCATATTCACGAGTGAATATATTCACTTGTGTGAGTGGGTGGATGAATGTTTATGAATCCAGTCCCTAAAGTGTTACGATCTTCAGCCCACTTCTTCCTTTATGGAAGGCCTAAAGCAAAACAAGTCTTAATTGAGGGGGTGAAGCCTGTGGAGCCTTAAGGGGTCACAGTAGGACATAAACAAGACTGTCAACACCACTTCGACCAGCAGCTGGAATGTTTTTCTCTTCCTAATAAATACTGCCATCTAGTGGCTTAGAATAAGAATCGCAGCAACAGTGGAATGGACTATGGTACAGGTCCTCCACTCGGGATGAAAATTGTAGCTTTACAGTTCTGTATACTTCTTATTATACAATGTAGAGGTGATGTCACCAACATAGATGTAAGCATAAAGCATAGAAAAATAGATGAATAAACTTCAAAATAAAACATTTAAATTATATTATATTTATATTATACATTAATATAAAATAGATTTAAAATTAAATAAAATTCAAAATAAATTACTAAATAAACAGATAACCTTAATTATATTATCCAGTCGTAATTGCAGTTATCTTATAATTGACGTCGTCATCCATCTCACGCACAGTGCCCTGACCCCCACATGCAGGGTTCTGTGTAAAAAGGTAGTTAAAAATACCGGATCTTACATTATGGATTTTATCACTTGTTTATGTGTTTATCAATAGTAAAGCCGTGGTGTGGAACCAAACATGTTTTTCTGCAGTGATTTGTGACGCGGAAACCTGTCATAAATAACTGGAATGATGTTGTCATGAAAAGGAAAGTAGAGAGATCTTATTTACAAGGTCAATAAAGAAGGATTGTTATGTTTTATACATTCCCTCAGAGATGGAGCCGTGGTGGTATTGGGAGGGAACCGGGGAGCTGAGCGCCTCTATCATGGGACATAATAACATTCTCATCCACGGGGCTAACATCAGGGCCATAAAAAAAAACCACGGTGCCTTTGGGAACAGTAATTGTCCCTATTTGAAGCTTCACACTGTTCAGGACTAATACACGTGTAGTGTACATTCATTTAAAATAAGCATATACAAAATGAGTTTTAAAAAAAAAAAAAATAGAATCAGCCGCTCGTCTGCAATTCTTACTTTATCCAGTAGATGGTGCTATGCTGTGTTTAACAATGATTCATCAACCTTCTAACATCATGGGGGAATAGGTGAATGTATGTTATACGTGAAACAAACTTATTCCCTGATCACAGTGCCCAATAATAACAATTGCACCACACCTTTAATTTCCCTTTCCTCCCTGTATTTGTCTATTTTTCATCGTTTTTAATGGATATAATGAAAAGTGCAAGTACATTGTATGCAAATGTGCCATCCATACTTGCTTTCTCGGCCTTTCATGAATCCTAAAAGAGCCTTATCTATTTTTATATTTCAATTAATACGGTATGTACGTTGTCATTTTCTTGTACCTTTGATTTTATACACAGACCAGTCCAGCCTTGCTTTGTTTCGCAATAAGATGTGAAGCTTCATTTATGTCCTTGAAGTGTGTGCGTGCGTGTGTCTGTGTGTGTGTTTGTGTGTGTGTGGAAGATGAAGGGGCTCAGATGTGTAAGTACATGTTTAATTATGCGAATGGTTTGCATTTCCAAAATGATGTGACTGTGCATGTAATAGTGGATGTGTGTGTGTGTATGTTACGTGCATAGCCTGATTAAATCAAGGCAGTGCCCTCTGGGTGCATGTGTGTGTGCATGTGTGTGTGCACGTGTGTGTGCATTCGACAATTAGTGTAGATTGAATTAATGTGGCGCCTGTGTAAATGAGATGGGGCGTGAGCTGGTGGGCGTGCTGCAGTTGCGGTTTTTACTTTGCAAATTCTTATTTCCAGCAAAAGTATTGGAACAGTGAGGCCAATTCATTTTTAATATGACTAAGGATGGTTGATATAAGTCAAAGTATATTTGTAAAATGCCAACCATCTGTGCCAAAAAACGCTACTGGATTAACAAGACAATGAAAAACAGTTCCAAAAAGCATTCGGTCATATGGAAATGAGCCAGAACATTTGTAGGCAGGCCCTTTTTACACTGCACCATTATTGCAGGGTGATATTTTACACAAGCCATAAAGAAGTAGATGAACAAGTAGGAGGGTGATCCACACACACCACGTTATCTTTATTTCAGTTTTTTTCCTTCCATGCACTTATTCCCATATGGTTATTTCATCGTTTCCTCCTCTCCACCACACATATGCGACAAGACAGGCCCACATACTCCCTTCCCTTTCATTAGAGAGATGCTGGCAGATACATGCTGGGATTCTCCATTGTGCTCCCTATCAGCCCGTGGGATGGGGCTCACTAATTAATATCTTACTGATGTCCGCCTCAGAGCGGCAAGTGGGGGATGTAGAGATAGGGGACACTGAGGAGGGGAGGTGGAAGGAGGGGGGGGGGGGGGGGTGATGGCTACAGAAATGACAACTTGGGGCAACTCGCCCGCACAGTGTATAGTGGCAGTTGGGCGACATGTGTGGTCCCTCAAGAAAGGAGTGTGGAGTTGCTAAGGGGGACATGGTTGGAAATGGGTTTTCTATCATGGATGAACAATTAAATGGAGAATTTGCCCCCCCCTAGTGGACACAAGAGTTAAGGTCCGTCAAAAATCTGCGCCCAATTAAATACGTCAGAAAAAACGGTGATAAATATTCTAAATGGAGGGGAAAATAAAATCGAAAAAAATTATTGAAGATATTAAAATAACTTAAATTTATAAATAAATAAATAAATAAATAAATAAATAAATAAATAAATAAATAAATAAATAAATAAATAAATAAAAATCTGCAAACTCTGGTAATGCCGAACGCTTAATTTTTTTTGGGGGGGGGGGCGTACGTGTGTGTGTGTGTGTGTGTGTGTGTGTGTGTGTGTGTGTGTGTGGTGCAGTTGCCAGATGTTACATCGTGATTGTTTTAGAGGACTTTAACAGCAGATTGGGTTTAGGGACAGCCTGGAACCCCTATAATGAGATCATGCGTCGGGCCTGCCCTACTGTGCAATCTGCTTAATCCAGCATCGGATCGCCCAAAGACAAGAAGATATTGCTGTAAATGAATCCACCATGTTTTTCAAAACACTAACATGCATTTATAGGGTCGGCTTAGCAAAGTCTTTACTGACTTTTATCTGGCCCGATAAAAACTCAAGAATGACTCAGATGATGATTTTCTGCAAATTTGACGAAATGCAGCGTCAGAATTTTTGGCGTTGCCATGGCGGAGTGTATACTCAAGGATGACACTCGTACGGGGCCCCTAGAGACAGAGCATCACATGTGCACGCGTGCGCGCGCGTGAAATGGGCTGAGGAGAATCACACCGTGTTATCCTTTAGACACCTGCCGTCGTGTTTCAGATTTTAATGAGCCGTCTAGCTGCATGCATTACTCCAGCATAGCCAGCAAATGCACTCTGGTTGCAGCCTCGGCTATCTGAAGTGAGATAGGGATGTGTGAGTGCCTATAAATCCTCATATATGGTGTATACTATATGCATTCAAGCATTTGTGCACGCCCCAGGCTCCTTTCATGGCTTAAGAAAGGTTAGATTCTTCAGGGAGGCTGCATTCCTCTTTACTCCTTATTCATAGCTTATCATTTCATCTTGTAGGGTTTGCTTAGCCAAAGTTTTTAGTGACATCAGATAAGAATGAAAAAGTATGGACGGATGTAAAATATGCAACTTGAAAACCTCCCAAGTCGCGTTTTGGAATGAGATGGAAAGAAACACAATGACGCCTCAATGACGTCATCCGTATTCTAATTGCAACCCCTAGAGGGCATATTTTCATAACATCTGAGGATTGCTATGGTAGGCTTTGATGTGTTAACCAGTCAATTTTATTTTCTTATTATTTAAGCAGAATTTTTTTGCAAGCAATTGCAATTATACCGTTGCCCTTTCTTCACTTTCTTCCACTTTTATTCCCTTCATCTCACTCATACATTCCATGTCAGCATTGTCCAAGCACTAAAGAGAACAGGGGTGCATTTTTTCTTTTTTTTTGGGTGGATGGCGAGGGAGGGGGGGTATCCGGCAGGGTGGGTGGGGCCTGCCTGCCTGCCTGCAATTCGCCAGCACTCTCCCCTGCTTCTTGCCAGTTGCCAGTGTTCAAGCCCCCCTCCCTCCCTCCCTCCCATCCATCCTCCCACTCTCTCTCTCTCCCCCTCCCTGTGGTTCACCCTCCCCCCACCCACACGCCTTTCACAAGCAAGCAATGAGGTAATCCCTAGCAGGCGCGTGAAGTGCAGCAAGTGCGGTGAGAGGCGCAAGAACAGCAGCCGGCGTGATGTCTTGAGCTGTGATATCACTTTTCTCCCTCTCCTCGAGATGGTCTGCTTAGCTGCTAACAAGCTGTAGCTTTGACACATTTTTTTAGTTCTTTTTATTTTTAGTCAGGGGGATGTGGAGGGGCTTTTAGGATAGGCAAGGGTGGGACAGGCTTAGCCCAGGGACTCGTAGGCTTACATCGGACATCCCGGGTGGGGGTGAAGAGATAGAGGCAATAAAAAGACAAGAGGACGAAAGGTGTGCGACCACCATGACGGAAAGGTGCAGTCTGTGGAGCGCCCTGTCGGCTGCAGCATGCTGCTTCTACCGGGGATCTTTCATGCAGGTGCAGGTTAGTGTATATTGCATGCCATGTCTTCTAATGCGGTTCCTCTTGATGCACATGTGAGCCGGTTGCATCAACCTTCATGCAAGCTGGCTCACCGGTGACATCATAGAAGTAGTACCGGGGCTGTCAAAACCACCGTGAAGAGACAGGAAGTGACATTTTCTACTTTTAGTGCATTGGAGTGAAAGTATGTTGAGGTCTACAGGATCATCTTTACTTGATCTAATTCCAGCTCAGTTTGAAACTCAATATGTGAGCATATACACGGGACCGGATGATTCTATTTTGCTTAACATGTATTGGTCACAGTAAAAGCCTGTATTGAATTTCAGATGTGCTTGGATGGATGAGAACTAAAATATATCTTGGAGTTGTTTGAACAAAATGTATGCAGAAAGTTATTTTTGCGACTGTTCGGCCGACTTTGTTGTGTCACTGGCTATGACAATCTAATGAGGTGCAATGGATTTTTAGATATTATGCAAATGTGTTTCAATTAAAGATGATGGTATTGTAATCATCAGATTGTTCAGAATTCGGTCAAATGGAACTGATTGAAGCAGTTGATGCAAAATGGAGGCATTATTGATTCAGTCTCAACTAGTTTACAGTTACAGACAAAGATGAGCAAGCATGGAAAAAAAGAGTTCAGAACATTCTGATAGACATTGCCCCATTTAATTAGAGTTTATATCACAAAAATATTCTTGAATAAACATAGCCAAGGAAATGACTGTCGTCGCTTTTGTTTACATCTGTTTAGCTTCAAATGGGAACGTTTAAACTCAGAGTCGTTAAGTTATTTTTAATCAAAGCGGCGTCGGGTTCGTGCGTAACAGCGGTCGAATTAATTAGTTAGCGAAGCCTTTACGAGTTAAGTGGCAGCGTTTCTATTGTAAGCAAATAATTGCTTAATTCTATGCAACATGGGATTGTTTTCAAACACTCATTTTATCTAGCCCAATATTGACTTCCCCGATCCATTCTCATTATAGATAGCTTGTCAAGCACAATTGTGGTTTGGGGGTGTGTTAATTGTTACTTTTTCAACTCATCCATAGTCCCATTGATGTCTCATCCATTTGTTTCTCAACATTGAAGAGTGTTTATAAAGTTCTACATGACATCAGTGGCCATATTTGTTTCAGTCTTTGCACAAACTGGATGCCAGCCAAAGTTTTGAGATAGCAATAGAATTTTTCTATTCTCAAATAATCCTTGATGGCATGACAAATAAGGGATAAATCCATAATAACTGATGTTGTGCTGTGCCCCCGGCTCATCAGCTGTATCAGTGGAGAGAGATTACATTTGATCCCCTGGTCTAGACTGCACTATTCTTGCTGTGTGTACACACACAGACACACACACACACGCACACACACAGTCATGCTGCTCTGCCATTGTGTATGCATTCTACCCAGTGCTTCCAGCGCATCTTTGTAACTGGGACAATGTAACTACCCCCTGGACTCTGACAGTGACAGTAACATCCCCCCTCTTCATCACTCACACACACACATGCACACACACACACATGGTTAGCTAGCCCTCCCTTCCACTTTGATTGTTTTTCAAGTTAATCTTTCTTCTTCTCGCCGCCAGCCACTTTCCCTCCTCCTTCTCCCTTCGCCTCCAAGGCTTGTGGCCTCATTCCCCGCTGACCTGAGCAGCATGTGGCCGCCATGGTGCCCAAGCCAGCAGCCGGTCACTCTGTCCTTTAGCATTCCTGTGCCCGACTGGACGTGTACCGTTCACACAGCTCTCAACATGGCACCTCGGTGCCTGCCAGGCACATCGCTGCCCGGATACGCCACAGGATAGAGCAATCATTATCTCATGCCATTGTTTTGACGTACAATATGACAATATCTTCTTTTGTATGCTGTGGAACGTTATCACATGGAAGAGCAGCTCATCATTCGCCCTTTATATTATTGGTGGGCAAATGAAGCTTCATGAACCAGTTGTATTTTTTTTTCCATCTTCTCCATATAGCACTCTAAGAGCCCAATGTTGAACAGAGAAGAGTCCAAAAATACAACAACTGATTTGTGAAGCTTCGTTTCTCCATCACGACTTTATAGCCTTCTAAACATCTTGTATTAGTTTGTTGGATTGCGAGTAGTAAAAGACTCCCGGGCGCGTGTTCTGTAAATCTTTGACAAAAGCAAGGAGGTTAGTTATAGCCGACTCAGTCACAGCAGGTTAACTCGCAATGGTCTTGTCAGTCAGATGATACACTCTTGCCATTGTGTGTGTGTTGGGCCAAGGCAAAGCTGGAACCAACTGGTATGTTTTAGCATTGGAATATTCACCATGTAATCCTCTCCTCTTATCAGTCTCTCCTTCTCGCCCTCCTCCCTAAAAAGCTTTTCACCATAAATCCTCTTTTGGCGTGCTGGCCTGTCACACCCTGGAGGCTTCATAGTGTGACGGCCGGGCAGCTGTGTGTATATGTGTGTGTGTGTATCCTCATTAGTGCACGGCCATGTTTTTGGCATTAATTAGGCGTGGGACTTGTCTGTCAGCTGCATATTTTTGTTTTATGCATGTTTTGTCTGTTTCGACTGTACAGGCAGACATCAAGGTTTGGGCAATCGGTTGAAGAGTGGGATTTGTTCAAGTCTGTTTAATTGATAATTCATTCTGTAGTTCGGAGACTTTGATACGAGAAGCCTCGCCTTGTTTTGGATTCTCGGCGTGAGATCAAAGTCGGGATATATGAAGCATACTGAACGAGTAGATGGGATTGACGAATTACAAAAAAGTTACTTGAAATCAAAAGTATTGGAGTAAATTTCGGATTTTTTGCTCATCAGTTCGGGTTTGTTTGTAAAGTGCGGTTCCGCCGTCGGGTCG
This sequence comes from Syngnathus floridae, assembly GCF_059516105.1. Lineage (NCBI taxonomy): Eukaryota > Metazoa > Chordata > Actinopteri > Syngnathiformes > Syngnathidae > Syngnathus > Syngnathus floridae. Next base: position 5,491,506 of record NC_142424.1, on the reverse strand, counting down.
ATGAAACGTGCGGTTGTTAGTGGCACACGGTTGCAGCAAAACAGACAGCAAATCGTTATTTGTGATTGAGAGTGAAGGATGGACTTGAACACCACTAGTTACACCTTCATCAAATCTCTGATCATTTCAGTTTGTCTGACCTTGATGTTGATAAAAATAAGCTCAATTCATTTCGCTGAAATAAGATCCTTTTGACTTTTCACATATGCTTTATACTGATGATGATGAGCTGGAAGCCAGCTGGAAGATGTTATCTTTGGAAATATTTACTCTGGTTTGAAGTGGCGCATTGCAATCTATAGAAGGAATTCTTATTCATACTCGATGGTTTCCCAGTAGTGTTGTGATTTTTGAGCTCCAGGCCAAGATTACCGTGCTCTCCACCTCAGCGCCTCCTGTTATCACCGCTGCTCCTCTCTAACATGATTGAGAAAAGCTTCACATTAGAATAACAAAAAAAAAATGCTTCAGGAAAGGAGATTATTCCATAGAGGAGCTTCCTGCCAGTTAAATATTCGGCCCTATCAGCATTTGAGAGGGTGATCGAAAGTTGCGTAATGGAATCGCTGAGTAAAACTAACAAAATTGAGGCTTCGCGGATTTGAATGGTGAAACTAATTAGAAATATGGACTTCATTTTACGGGATAGAATGGATCTGCAGATGCTCACAAAATGTTAACAAGCTCTTGATGGATTTAGCTTAATAGAGAGTGAAGGTTGGCTGCATCAACCATTAGTGCCATTTCTCCTCTTTGCTTATTAACTTGCTCATCTTTTCTCGCTTATACGTTTGAGTAGTTGGGAACTGACAGAATTTTTTATATTTGGCTTTATGAAGCACCAGATATTAAAAAAAAAACACGTTTTAGCTTCAAGAGTTTTAAGGACTGCGCCGTTGTGGGTGTGAACACTGCTCCTCTCATTCTCTGCACACAAACGTAGCTTATGTTTGGAAAGCCACAGCTGACAAGGAGTGCGTGGCATAGTGATGCGATATGGAGCAGAAGGTGAGCAATTGTTTGCTTCCTTCATATTCAACCTCAGACGGCTGCAGCTTAAAGTTTCCCGCAATGAAACAATAGACGAGAGCTTTCAACTTCACATTGAAAAAATATTTACCTTGCATTAATGCTTCTGGTTTCTCATGTTTTATAAATGTCTTGATGAGTCCCAGTGGCTGAAGTGTGTTTTGAAAAAGGCCTCCGACCACTGGGGAGATTTAAACGCATCATTTTACTCAATGAACAGACCGGAGGCTGTTAAAGCGTCTCGGTGTGATTTGCAGGGAGCAGCTGAGAATGGCACACTTGTTTTATACGCTTTCTTTGAAGAACACACTCGCATAACCCGCACACGCATCATTCCACGCTTGCACGGGTTCACTCCTACACGCAGCAATGCTTACATTTTAAGGCTTCTGCGAACAATTTCATTTGGATGGTCAGCTCAATGGGTGTGAAAATGCCCCAAAATTTAATTTGCATCAAATCAATGTCAATGAGCTACTTACTTTTTAGCCACTTGTGGTATAGATTATAGTTTGGAAGAACACACACAGACAGAAGAAGGCATAATTCAATACATAACATCCATAGTAGTTATTTGTTTGGTTCTGGAACTATTGATGGGGTGCAGATGCATCCTTGGTTGGGGTAAAACAAACTTAGGATGGCTGCAAAACAAAACAAAAGATTACAAACGCAAATGATAAAAGGGGGTGCCAGTGCCCCTGGGCCCCCCTTCCTCTAGCTGTGCCACTGTGGAGGTGGATTCCATATTATGAACGGAATATGGCTATTTTCCCTCCAGCTAGCACGGAAAAAGTTTGCAAGCATCTTATGTTCACGTGTAAAATCTTAGAAGACGTCCCAGCAGCAAGGCTGACAATTACCATCCAGTAAGTGACATCATGCTCTAAAAAAAGGAGAGGTGGGGGCAAAGGAGTGGGTGGAAGGGGAACGCAAAGCATACAGAGGCAAGAGAGTGAACAACGGCGCATCACGGGCTAATTTCCCATGAGCGTCTCTTTGCGGAACGTGTCGAGTGTCTCTCACGGGAATGTTTACGCTCACACCTTCCACAAAAATCACTTTCTTGCCCTGCGTCTCCCTTCATGCCTGCTTAAAAGCTGTCACGAGGGCAGGGCTGGTTCTCTGAAAGTGTGCTTACATCAATACACGCGTGTGTGTGTGGTTTATGGAGTCCCAGCTCCATCTGCATTACCATGACAACCGCCCGGTAACAACTCGGAGACAACACCCATTTCTCCCACCCCCTCTTCTTCAGCTTGCATGTGCGTGTCTCCGAGCACGTCCATTAGTGAGCGTCCCAGCAGGTCTCAAAATGATGGACAAGACCCTGATAGCTGTGCGCCTCAGTCGGGCGTGGTCACACACATACACACATGAATGGAGGTGATACCTCAGCGGAGCTCTCACGCTGTGTACTTGGCCAACCAATTGCAACGCTCGCTTCTCCAGCTCCACAATCACGATGACATCACCGGCATCCAATGGTGTGGCGTTTAAAGGGCGTGCTTCTTTTTCTGCTCGCGTGCGCGGCGGTGATAAAACTAATTGATATGCATCTAAGGGTCCTTGTGGGTTCACGCTACTCCTGATTTTTTTCCCATCATGCACCCTGCTTCTTTTCACTTCTTTGCTATTCCCACTTCACTCGCCATCATAATCAACATCATCTCTCCTCCCCTGCGCGTGAGGTGCGTGCGTGTCAAGTTCCAAGGCCAGTCGATAGGTCATTGTTTGTATTGTGACTAAGCAAGATGTGTGTGTGTGCTGGTCCAGATGAATGTCTCTATGACAACCTTCCCGGCTATGACCTTCGATCTAAATGAGTCTTTGCATCATCAATTCTCTGTCACGCCACAAGAATGATGGCCCGTCTTGATGCAGCTATTATGTTCTTAGTTTATTAAAACGAGTCCCAAGTTGTTGGTATTGTGATAAGCTGACACTATTCTGGGTAAACACAAATTGTTTTTTTTTATTAAGATAACCATCTGTCTTGAGTGTTTTTGTTTTTTAAACCTGAATGTACATTTCAGTCCGCTCAAGCTAACTGCTACTGTCTAACAGCAAATACAATGCTGTTAAATTCTTATATTTAGAATTTAATGATAGTGATTTAATTTAATAATTTTCAAATATATACCGTAATTTTCGGACTATAAGCCGCACCAGCTAAAACTCGTGATTCAAAATTTGTGAAAAAGTCGCAAGTTATAGTCCGAAATTTACGGTACAAGGATGCTGTATGTGTTTGTTTAAGGTATTTGTGCTGCTAGCTTCTAATCATTCAGTGTTGAGAGGCTACAATTGATGGATTAGGATGCCAGGCTGGCTGTCAAGATGTGTTTCTCCCAGCGGATGTGGGTTAGGAGGCCCCGCCCCCTCGGCTAAAAAAAAAAAAGCTAGCCCCTCTGAGTTTAATTGAAAGTTATGCAGCTGGAAATTATATAAGGCATAAAATTTGGAGTTAGTCAACGATTGAATCGCTTGGTCCTGCTTTCCCCTTTAATAATGATATCAGACAAACTATTGCTAGCAGCTATTGTTGACATCAGAGTAGCACAGCTCAGATTCGTCACCATAAATTAATGCTTCTTGATTTTTGATTTTGGCAAGACCTAAAGAGAATTTCGGAGTCTGCGCTCGTGTTTGTTGTGACAGTATCCACGGGTGGTGTTTTACATCTTGGCGTAGTTCCAACAAGCAAAGCTGATTAAGTCTCCTCTGTCAGTCATTGATTAATTCATCAGATGCTGTGTCACCATATGCTGTTTGCATCCATGGCTGCAAATAAAAACCACAGCTGAGGTTAGCATAGCATGGAAGCATACATGTGAATTTAATTGGACATTATTATGAGATATTATAGATTTTATTTTTGCCATTCCCGTTGCAGCTGTTTATCATCCACCCTCCATTTAAGTACTTCTATTAAAGAACAAAGAAAAGAAATGCATTGTGGGTTTGGGGGAGTTTTCCATCACGCTTGTCAAGGTCAAGATGGATGGTACTAGTATGGATGGTAATACTAGAATGCCTTGCCTCCAAATGGCAATGAGGAAAGTGTGATTCTGATTGGTTGCACATCTTGGTTAAAATCATGCATGCTTGTCTGGACCTTTGTGTGTCTGTGTGAGCTTTAACGTTAGAGTGGCTAGTATTGATGAGTCCCCAGAACATCCATCCGTCCACATGGTGACCTTTTACCTCCAAAAAGCCTGCAAATTAGCCATTAATGGCTCATCCCCAAGAGAAGAGGGTGACATTGAGTGGCAAAGGCCCCAGGTGTGTGTCAATGCATGTGTGTGTGTCATAGAATAAGAAAATTGATGACTAGGCTGGACATGGCAAGGGTGTTTTGCCATTGCCGCTGGACTTTTGGATATTAATATTAATGCTACTATAATGAACATATTTTTTGATGTCAGGCTGAGGTTATGGATGGTTATATTCTGTTTACACTGAAGAAATATTGCTCACCCATTTTGATAAAGGATGCATGTAGCTGACGTCATAAAGTCTATCTTCAGATAAACTATCTAGAAAAATGATCTAATGACAAAAACAGAGGAGATATCATCTGCCGTTAAGTACACAAATACCCCTGACTGCTATTAGAGGAAATACAGTAGTTTATTTTAGTCTCCTCCATGCATCATGTGTGTTTTGCTAGTGGAACCAGATGATGCTCCCTTTCCACACACAGCAGCTGAGTGCATCTTTAAGTGATGGAGAATGATATGATATGTCGAAAGAAAGCAAGATGGAGGCCGGTGAGTGAGATGATCTGTCAGCAAGAAGGTAACGGGCAAAACGACAAAGGGAAGGGAGGATTCGATACAAGGTGAAGGAGATAAAAAAAAATCAAGCGAGGAAGTAAGCGTGATAAATTGCCGTGGCTGCTTAGAGAAGATAAAATGAGACAACTGAGTTCCTTACATGTATTTATCTCTATCGTTCCCGCCTGTGCCTTGTAAAGTGTCATGTTACACAGCAAGGAGGCAAAGCAAGCGTATAAAAAAAAATCAAATTGACAAGAAGCTGGATTCGAGTCCCCAAGAGACTTATTTTGATGGAGTACAGATATTTGATTTCAGTGTTGTGGAGTAAAAATAAAAAGTAAATACTCAATCGATTAATTTGGCAAACGATTAATTAATCGTTGTAGTCCGTTGTGGCTCTGCTTCCCACGACATCATAACGCTCGAGAATGAAGGAGTAATTGCGGCAAAACCGGGCGTTCATCGTATTAGTCACACTTTGTCAGCGTCTTGATAAAACTAATTGCCGCAAAATCTATCCCGAGCATTGATTAATAGAGCAGAATGAGCGCTGGTGGTAAGATGTATTGATGTAAACTTACCCCAAATGCCCTGATAAGAGACTGGACCATTTCTTTCAATATTTTATTTATTTATTAAGGTACAAACTTAAATTTTACTGTGTTGTCAAAACGTTCATATCTTAAATCATCATCCTCCATTGAAATGAATGGAAATGCCATTAATCCGTTCCAAGTTCTCATTGGAGGGATGGACAAATTCAACATTAGACGGGGCCCCACATCTGGTGTTTTGCTGAGTTGTTTGAACCGCTCCAAACTGCTGACCGAGCCATGCCAGAATTCGAGGAACACACGGTCGTACACGGGATGAGATACCGTAATGATCCTCTCAACCTGCCGCGTTTTCCTCACCAGTTCACACCATTGCACATGACAGAGCAGTACACACATGGGGCACATTAACCTCTCTCACTCTCACGTACGTCACATATATTACTTCCTTAGGGCTGCGCACCAGCTGGGGTGTTCGAGGTTACCATAGCAACAGCATCTGAAGGCGTGGCCTCACTTATATGATTGCAAAGGAGTCCTCCGATTTTTTAAAATACAATTTTAAAAGTGGAAGACACTTTGCATATTAATTTAGTTTATTTTACAGTAATATCAGCTACACTGCTGTGTCATTAGCCGACTTATCAATTTGAATTGGGATTAGCCTTGTGTATTTTATCTGATTTCATCTACAGAAACAGCTAATTAAATGCGTGTTAGCACTAATCAGTATTTGTACGACATTCTATTCTGGATGTGCGCTGACTGCAGATGTCATCATCAGATTTTAACAGGTACAGATCCGCATGTATCCGGTTTTGTACATGTGCTTTGGATTCAATTGGCAACAAGGTCAGCCTCAGGGATTTATACATAAAAGTATACTCAGTACGGAGGACAGCGAGGCCTTCGGGTGGGTGATGTCATCGTATATCTTCGGGCGTGATGGCACACGCCTGTCTCACTCACGTTAAATTGTATTGTCATCGAAACGTCGTTTGCGTCGTTGATCAAAGCTTTGAGATTGATTTGATTTCATGGTCATATGCACACAAGAGGAAATATGGATTCTCTGAGGAATTGGAATTAAAATGCAAATAGTATTGTCAGGTAGTGCGATACGCTGACAAAGATGTTAAGTCCATTGAGATTGGAGTGGATATATAAAAAGTCTACACACCCCTGTTCAAATGCCAGGTTTTCAAATCTGTACAATACAGTTATGGATTTTTTTTTTATAGATTATATGGTATAGTTCATTGAGAGCAAACCAACAAAAGAACAATCAATAGGAACCCAAATAATTGACCCAGATTGGATTTACATTCCAGCTTAAAATCAAAGAGATCCTGATTTTTGTGCAAGCGTGTCAGCGTGAACACTATGATTGTCCCCCAGTTTTCCAAATGTGTGGCCTGGTTTAGTAAACTACAATTTAGCACATGCTTATTTTCACAGCTGCTGATACAATGGAGCAGCGCCCAATGAGCTTGTTGAATATTTCAAACACTGTATAATGATGATGTACGACACTCCCCGGTGCACAAATGAATATGTACGACTGCTTTTGTAACCTGGAAGGGGAGCTTTAAAAAGACATTAGTCAAATGTGTCTAAATGTTGCGGCACATTTTGTTTCAACCTGCCTTGACCTCACATTTGGTGTCATGTGATTGATTTGACAACACAATAGAAAAATTGAAATGCTGGTCGAAATAGTGCAAAATCAGTCTCGTGAATCAAAATAATCTCAAATATTCTTTCCCCATTAAAATGAATGGAAATGACATAAATCTGCTAGAGCTTTGTCCTCTAAAACTACAATTTTTTCTTTTTTTTTTCAAATGATACTAATAGTTTTCTGTATTGTAGTTTATAAAAGTGTGTAGTAGTTACATACTCTCCATAAAAAAACAAAAAAAGCAATTTTTGCATTAATTCAATGCATATTGTGCTGTTCGTTCTGGTATGTGAGGTTTGGCCACAGGGGGCAGTATAATACGGACAAACCATACAAAGAAGATTTTCACAATTAACTCAGTAAATTGCAGTAATATTAGTCATATTTGGAGACGCTTAAAGAATATATGCCTTTATTTATTTTTTTATTTTTTCTCTACATTTGTTGCTGCACCGTTTGTCTTCAAACACTTTAAAAAAAATCTTTTAGAATGAATTTTTTTGCTGTTGTGCAAAATCCTACTACTACTTGATGTGGGTCATCGGGGAGATGGAATATAAAGCAGAGCATGCAGTACAAAAATGGGGCTGCATGTGCTACTGCCTCAGCGGGAGTGTTAGTGTATGTCACATCTTTTCTACCAGCTGTCAGTCAGTCCTGGAGGTCTATTTGCACACATTACACTGACAGAAGGCTCCACAACAACGCTGCAGGTTGTGTAGATTGGTGCAGAAATGTGAAGTATATATCAGCATCTACCTGCTGAGCTGCCCTGAGACATTATTGCCTGGATGTGTGTGTGTATTTGTGTTCATTCTTAACAGTAGTACAACAGAAGGTCACTGTTATTATTAGACTGGTGGGTTTGCTCTTTTCAACTCAATGGTGGTCATTTTATCTAGTCATATGCCACATTGTGTCAATTTCTTCTGCTCTTTTGTTACTCAACTCATCTCTAAAGAATAGTTTGTATTTTTCAATGCATGTGGTCAACAACATCACAAACTCAACGCAGCTCTGCTTACCTTGCACAAAGCCACCACTTGGCCAAGGTACCACATTGTGCCCATCGAAACGTAGCCTAACAAAATCCCAAACTTTCGAGGTCAAAGCGTCTTTGGTTTTCCCGACCTCTCCAGCCATCATTACAGTACTCATGTGACTTTCAAACTATTATACCCGTGTGAACCAGGCAGAAGGTATCAGTACACGTCAAGCTGGAGGGCACAAAAGGATTATGAGAATCTGGAGAGCAGTGATACTGGACACGTACATGCGTGCAAACCCCCAGTCAGCCCCCCCTTAATGGGAGACGGGAGCGTTGCATGGTCTTAATGCCATAATCCTGGTCTGTATCTCCTAAAAAAAAAAAAAATGGGTGAAAGTAGGAGTAGAGTAGATCATAGGCCAGCTTTTGCATTTTTGGTGGGATTCCCCAATCCACTCCCAAAGCCTTCCCCCATTTTCCACCCCCACTGCTTTAGGCGTTACCACGACAACAGGGTCAGCCGCAAGCCCCGTGGGTTGAAAACAGAAAAGGTGCCCTCCAGTCTTTTAAGCACACTCCTTTTTTTTTTTTGTGCTCCACTTTCATTTTGTTGACATGCATAAGACTTCCAGCAGATGTTGAGAGATTCCATGACTTTCTATTTGTCACTTTTTCCCCTCAAATTTGTACCTACAATTTACTGCTGCTTTAAAGCATTGATAATGTGAAGGTGTAAATGAAGTGGCACATTTCGCCCGTCATGTTTTTCCACACTCACCTTCTCATTTTGCAGTATAGCGAGTGTGTACTATATACGCCTGCCTCTACGATAACAGTGCTTATCTTTGATGACCTGCTCTTAGTGCCTGTCTGGACCCTCAACTAAATATTGAGTCCCATCCATCAATAGTAACTCACACAGACACACAATGTACTCACAAAGTCCTGCGTCAGCTTTGCCTTAACTCCGTGCTGCTAATGGGCTAGCTTTCCTCCCCTCCCAGTTTGCCTCTCTGTCTACATTTAATGAGGTTCCGTTGTTCCGACTGTCTGACTTTCAACGCTCTCTGCACTCTCTGTTGCACCCTGCTTCGTTTTGTCTCAAGGTTCATCCGGCGTGTGTCTAGTATAGGTTGGCTTGCTTGCTATTTGATGCTTCCCCCAGTGGGATTTTGCAGAGTGGTCCTACTTAGCATTACTGGATATGGATTGAAGGTTTCTTGTCGGAGTAACTGACTTAAGGCCATGCTCTGTTTGCTTTGACTGTTTGATTGGCTGGAATGCATTGATGGTGTTTCCATTAGTTTTAATAGTAAGGAGTGATTTGAGATAGACATGCATAAGGGAGATGTGCTAATCATTACTGTGCTAGCCACATAGTAACTCTCATAGGATAATAATAGACATATAGGATAATAGGATTCTTCTTGCCTATACTAAGATTGCACGGTATGTTGTCATGGAAACCAACAATTATTTTTGCTATGTGAGAATGCAGTACAACAATTCACTGTAACAATACCAGTGATGTATTATTGATGTTTTTCCTCAACACATTTAAACTCACGAGTCAACAGTAATATAAATGAATGAACACAGCTTAGTAAGTAAAAAAAAAAAAATTAGATGAGTGTCACCTTGAAAATATGCTCGTTTGGCCTCAGTCCAGTCCAAAAGACTTTGGCACTTTTATTTATTTAGTTATTTATTATTTTTATTTATACAAACAAGTTGGGCTTGACAGACTGTATAGAACTTTTCTTTATTTTGGTGGAAGCAAAAAGCAATATGAACTGCCATCACGTTATATAAGTTATTAAAGTAGATGTCTCTCGTGTTTTTATTCTTGTCATATTACTTTTTCCTCTCCCCTTTTATTTCCACTTTTTTTTTTCTCCAATGTCTATTTGTCAGTATCTCTGACAAATCCATGAAGCGCATCTAAAGTGGAGCCCCACTCAATTTTCAATTTACCCCCATAACTTCTCATATATAGACACACAACACACACACAACACAAACACACAAGTCTATTGTCGAGAATCTGTTCGAGGCCTCCTGTGGGTTTCCACGGAGACGAGCTGAAGCAATAAACGTGCACTTGACCCTGCCGATCACTTATTGGCCTCCGCGCACACACACCTCAAATCTAATCTGGGAAGCGTGAGTCTCTGAGGCCATATCCCTCCATCTGCCCCCCAGGACCAGAGGGGAGAGGAGGAGGGCGAAGGTGGTGAAGAAACAAGGAAGTTAATAATTTCATTTCGCTCTGACCTGGGGAAGAGAGCATCGATCACTTGCTTCTTCTGGTCACTTCATATCACCATCACAGACAGTCAAAAACCTTGTGATGATGGAAGAAGAAGGAAACAAACATAAAATGTGGTTCTGTTTCTCAATATTATCTTGTCAACTCTGGCAGGATAATTTATTTCTCTTTTTTTTTTTAAAAAAAGGCAAAAATGTGCAGAAAGTGGATGATGTCATGACTGGTGTTGGCCAGTTATTTCATCAGATTTTCTCCTTTTACACAAAAATAAAAAAAACATGTACAATATTTTATGTTGGTGCAAACTATAGCAACTCTTGGCACATAGTTTCATTCTGGATTCAACTAACTGAGCAGAAAATGCCTCAAAAGCAGCTTGACTTATTTGGTTATCATGATTTTTTTTCGCAGCTAGAGAGTCTTTGAAAGGTAAATAAGCATGAAAATGTTTGGCGGAATTCATTTTCATGTATTACAAGCGCAGATTTCCCTAGAGTGTTGCTTATTTGTGCAAGCAAACAGCAAGTGGAGAGCTTTGAAATTTGAAACATGATCCTCTTGTTTGTGTCTGAGAGGAGCATGTGGATGTGTTGAGTCATTGAAAAGCTACTGAAGGACTCCGCAGTGCCTCCAAATAATAAAAGCTTAGCATGATTTCTTCCGCTTGGTAATCAGGTCAGGGTCAATTGGATTGTTTTGTGTGCATTTGTGTTATCTTGTGTTATTTTCTTCTCTAATGCAGATGTTCAACCCATATTATTTTTGTTTTATCTTTACCGACCCAAAAAGTACCGACTTCTGTACCAATCACTTATAGGCTGGAGTGTGAACTATTTACAATCCCAGTAAAGTAGATTCAACTTCAATTTTTTTTCTTCTCCTGTTTGTGTCCTCCAGTTCTCCAAGGAGAAGTACCTGCTGGAGTCTCCTCCCGAGAAGCTACGAAAAGAGCTGGAGGAGGAGCTAAAGCTGAGTCCTGCTGACATCAGGAGCCATGGTTGGTACCATGGACACATACCCAGAGAGGTTTGTATCCACATTCCATTCATCCATTTTTTTATATTGCTCTTGTCCTCATTAGGAAATCAAATTTAAATAGCCAATACAAGAAATTTTATCTTGATAATGTAAATTCTCTTATACGTGGACTATTTTAAAGAATAGAGTGGGCCGTTTGTGGCCCACATGCCCTACTTTGCTCACCCCTGACTTGAAACAATGCCGGTTTTGTATGACATCACAAAAGCCTCATAATCTATTTTGTTAAATAACAAACTGGACATAGAATTGTGCTCAATAAAGAAACCCATGCTGATGAAAAGCATCTTGGCAGAGGTAATTAAACAAGATTAAAGTGTGGGTTGATGTGTGTTTGAAACGGCCGTGCTTTTTAAGAGCTCACTTGAGCGGCTTTTTAGCAGCGCAAACACGGGATGACACCGATTAATGACTCCCATCATCGCTCTGGCTGCTCTGCGGGATTGACTTAAGTGTGCACAAAGCGGGACTCGGTGCCAAGCAGACAGCTGGAGGCATCGCTCACCTATGCAATTAGATTTGGGGGGGGTGGGGGGCTCAACAGCGCCCCCTGGTTTTTAATTGTGATTCAAACCCAGGATCACATCTACCCCAATATGTTTTTTTATCAATGGTGTGGCATTAAGCTGCATGTAGGGGGCAAAAAGAAATTAACTGTGGTTTTACTGACCCCTGCTGGTGAAGTTGTGTCTGTACATGGATGCTTCACAGTTCAACGTCTTGTCAGACATTTATATATATTACTGTACAATATGACTGCTTCATAATTTCACTTTTTATTTGTCTTTTAAAAAATGAAAGAAAAAATCACAGTCTTGTTTTTGTTTGCTCTTAAGCCTGAACTTACCATGACAAAAAGATTACTTTTATAGATTGCTCTTCCTCATATTTAAAAACAAAGTGCTTTTTTTTCTAACGCAATAATGCTGAACACAATAGATTTCTACTGAAAAAAAAAAGCTTTTTATAGTCAGCAGTCGCTGCCGGCACCTTATTTGTCTCTACCAGCTTGAACAGCACAGCAGATGTATTTTGGCAGCTTTTTCCCGTTGTTGTGCAACACAAAAATGTCCTAAGGCCTTGTTGTAATTAATCCTGATGGACCGGATTCTCATTATTTCACTGTCAAAAAAATTGATTTAAAAACATGACGTTTTGACAAATGATGTCAAACAAGTGTACCTTTTATGTGATTTGATTTTATTCCATTTATTTACTGAGAGACTATTCAGATTAATGACTCTTTGGATTTAATATACTAGATGACATCAGCATTAGAGAAGCGATGATGTCATGACAGTGCTCAAAGCACTTTGTCCACTAAGATTGCTCTGATGTCATTCCTTTTCTTAGGACCAGCTTTATTGTCTTCTTAGGGGTCGCAGATGTGATCATAAAAAATCATAATTTGATCGATTTTACCCTGCCTCACTTTGCTTGTACAAAATAAATTCAGCATGTTATTTTCCTTCTGCATTAACTTGTATTAACTTTCACAGAAATAAAAAAATATATATAAATAAAAAAAATAAATTAAAATAAATAAATAACATTAAAAAAATAATAGATAAAAAATACAAATTCTCTCAATGGTGTGTGTTCTTTGTGTCTAGGTGTCCGAGACTTTGGTGCAGCATCACGGAGATTTCCTGGTCCGTGACTCTCTGATCAACGCGAGTGACTACGTGCTGACCTGTCGGTGGGATAACGATGTGCTGCATTTCAAGATCAGCAAAGTCCTGGTCAAATCCAGCGACACCAAGGTGCGCACTCTCCCTTTCAAGGCAAATGGCAACATGGGATCAGTGAATGTCACGTTTCTTCTGGGTGGTCAATATTAGGTGCAGTACGTGCTGGAGTCGGAAAGCTTCGACTCGGTCCAGGAGCTGGTGCGTTTCTACGCAAGTCAACGTAAAGCCATCTCGCAGTCCAGCGGTGTCCACATCTACTGTCCGGTGAGCCGGACTCTCCCGTTGCGATACCTGGAGGCCACTTTCGCCCTATCTGGCGGCAAGCACGGCTGCGCCTACTCGCCGTCCAATCAGAGGGGAGCTTACATCAAGAGGCGGAGCGTCACCATGATGGACGGACTCACCACGGAGAAGATGATGCCTCACAGGTGAGCTGAGTAGAGTGGTCTTCTAAATATAAATTCATCTCAGGATTCCAAAATTTTTGGATTTTGTCGTTTATTAATTTAAAATGTGCCATCATGGTCTCCCCATTTGAACCATTGTTCCATTCTTACCCATGATGTCATTTTATTGCTTCTTGTTACACACGCAATCAGTGACTCAGACAGCCCGAGTCCAGTTGAGGCACCAGCGGACCCTCAGCCGCAACCTGCGTCCAAATGCAGCTGGTGTGTGTATTACATGTGTGTGTGAGACACAAGTGTGTAGCTCTAGTACACCTGCCACATCCCTGCAGTCCCTCACCTCATTAGCACCTCGTCCCCAGAAGTGTGTTAAATTAGGTGGACCACCAATTTTGATTTTTACAATCTTTACAAATTTTCTTGAACCCGTGTAAACACCAATAAGCTCCTATAACCACACCACCTCCTGTCATGTGACACTAACCCCCGCCATGTTAACATGCAAATCCACCCATAGGGATTTTTAACAAGTGCCGACTGTGTTTGTAGCCCTTCCACCATTCACCACCACAAAGACTCAATGAGGAACTGCGCAATGAGCATGGACCAGATTCAAGAGTATCGCTGCCCCTTATCGCCTGTCCGGGAGACGCCGATGTCTCCTGCGTACTGTGCAAGTACGTTCTTGGGTTACACAGATTCACTTTAAAGACAATGAGAGGACTGATTTGGATTAAAATGTCTTTTCTCCAGTTACTAGACAAAGAGCCCACTCAGGTGGGCGAGTCCTGGCGGTGGTGCCCCCTTCCCCCGTCACACGCCGTTCCAGCGACCCTCAGCTCAGCCCGTCTTCCGGCAACAACCCCCCAGAGCATCCCGTCTTTCACTCTGCGCACTCCTCTCCCGCCCATTCGACTTTTCAGTCTTCCGAAACGGCGGGCAGCTACTGCGACCTCAGACCTTGCCCTGCTGGACCACCTAAACCTCCCACCAAGGGTTACGTGGAGCGCTTGCGGGTGGAGGAGGGCAGGAATGAGGGTGTGAGGGAGGAGGGAGACGGGATGTGCAGCGCTCCTCAGGTGGAGACGGCTTCCTTGTTTCGACCATCCAGGTATGAAACCAACTTGTGAAAAAGAAATAATTCAATTTTCATCATTCATACTTATCTTCTGCCTATTCAGATATGAGTCGGGCATAATGCCGGCTGACAATAAACCTCTGGAGATGTCCGTGCTGAAGAGAGTGAAAGAGCTGCTGGCTGAAGTGGATGCAAGGACGGCGGCAAAGCACATCACCTTGGTGGACTGCACGGTATGTACACATCAGCATAAATTGGGCAGAACTTCACATGAGTGAGGGCAAGCGGCATAGAAATCCAATATTTTGTCCCATCCCCTCTTGAGCAGATTGCCAGAATACTGGGTGTCAACTCGGACATGCAAAGGATGATGGGCGTGTCCTCGGGCTTGGAGTTACTCACACTACCTCATGGACATCAGCTAAGACTTGACCTACTGGAGAGGTGCGCTGGCTTCTACTGTCATCCATCCATCCATCCATCCATCCATCCATCCATCCATCCATCCATCCATCCATCCATCCATCCATCCATCCATCCATCCATCCATCCATCCATCCATCCATCCATCCATCCATCCATCCATCCATCCATCCATCCATCCATCCATCCATCCATCCATCCATCCATCCATTCATCCATCACTGCTCTGTTGCTAACCAAAACAGCAGTCTCAGTCAAATTCATCTTCACTCAGGTTCTACACCATGTCTATCATGACGGCCGTGGATCTCCTGGGTTGCACGGGAACCACCGAGGAGCGGGCGGCCCTGCTCCATAAGACCATCCAGTTGGCGGCTGAGCTGAAGAGCAACTTGGGGAACATGTTTGGCTTCGCCGCTGTGATGAGGGCCTTGGAGCTGCCACAGGTAAGATAAACACGGTTGCCATCATGCATACTTTCATTCTGTATTGTACTTTTCTTTGACGTGATTGTGCTTCAGATTTCCAGGCTGGAGCAGACGTGGGTGACGTTACGCCAGAGACATACAGAAGGTGCCATCTTGTATGAGAAGAAGCTCAAACCTTTCCTGAAGAATTTGAATGACGGAAAAGGTAAGCAGCAAGTAAAATAAAGTCCTCACTGGTGGTTAATTATTTTTCTTTGCCTCTAGAGAGCAGCGTCGTATCCAGCACCACCTTCCCGCACATCATCCCCGTCTTGTCTTTACTGGAGCGAGGCCTGGCTCTCGGGGAGGTTCTGGAGCCGTGGGAGAGCTCGGAAGTGGGCGTCGACGTGGTCATGCACCACCTGGAGGCGGCTCGAACCGTCGCGCATCACGGCGGGATCTACAGGAGCAATGTCGAGAGCAAATTGCAGGGTATGTGGACAGCTGCATTGAACTGTGTTTGGACTCACGGCCCTGGTGTGCCCTTCTAGCAGTCACAGCATGTATTTATTGCCATGATTAAGAATTGATTGCTCACTGTATTGATTGTCAAGCCATTAAACCTGTTAACCCTGGTTAATCAGGGTGACTAAATAGATTGAGAATTGGTGGAATTGCTCTCGCATTTCATTTCATTCGATTGTGCTTCAAAGCTATTTTTGCTTTTTGTGCTTAATATATTCTGATATTCGTACGATCATCGCAATTACAGAACCAATCAATACGTACATCATCTGGAGCGGTTCAAAATATTTTTGGGGTAAAAAAATAAATAAAATAAGACAATCATCAGAGATGATGATTGTATTTAATGTCATTTGACCTGCAATATAAATCCAGACTAACTTCTCTCTTCTTCTCTGCAGGGTTCCAAGTCCAAGCCGACATCCACGAAATCTTCCAGACGGAGTTCCAGATGCGTCTACTGTGGGGCTGCCGCGGCTCCGAGGGCAGCCAGCTGGAGCGCTACGAGAAATTCGACAAGGTCCTCACCGCCCTCTCCCACAAGCTTGAGCCTCCAGTGCGTCACAGCGAGCTATAGCGAAGATGTTCACAACAAAGACAACTAGCATTGATCTGCACTTACCACTCCAAAGTGGTCTTGTCTTGCATGGCCAAAAACGCGGAGGAGGGCGGGTGGACTACTGTGAGTGGAGAGGCAGCTAAAAGTACAGCCGGATGTCACGTACTACACAACAGACACTCACTGTAAACTGTGACACTGTGGACGTCCTCACTTATCCCTAAAATGTCCACAAGAGGGCGCAAATATCCCCTGAGGGTCCATCTGCAAAGTTTGGCTTTGCTCCGCACACACAGATGCTTCCCTGCTGTCTCACGCTGTCGTAGGAATGACATTTTACTTGGATCATAATGTACATGACTTTTTGTAATTATGTCAATCATGTGAACATTCCTTAATTTCTTATTTATTTTTCGTTAGAGGAGCTTCATCCATTCAGGGCATGTCGGACCGCGTGACAAGCGGGAAGGAGCCATAAAAGCTCAAGATGGAAGCGGGTCCATCAAATATATATCAGACACTCATTAATACATGCATCTTAAATGAAGATGGAAGGCTTTGAGAGTTTTTCAAAACAACTCACGTTAGCTTGGAGCTGTCCGCTAAATGTTGCTAAAAGCGAGGCAAGGTTGCTGTAGTATTCCACATACAGCAGAAACATTCATGAAAATACTGCAAATTTGGATCATTTGGGCCATCACTTAATTTATTCATTTTTTATGAATGGGATGAATCTTTCTGTATTCTCAATGTTGTGCATGTAAAATGGAAACTCAACACTGCCTTCAGTAGTTCACTCCATTTTGAGTCAATTATGCAAACAATCAAAATTGATTTCTGGTTTATAATGTTCATTATTTGAACACTTGCATTTTTTTTTGGTAGTTATTAATAAAGGTTGTAAATGAACCTTGTGAAACAAAAAACTACAAATCACAGTAAAGGTAATATTTTGCTTCTTGGATGCACCCAGTGTGATTGATCTGTGAAGTTACCTTGTGATGATTTTATGTTACCTTAATTTTTAAGCAGTATACTCAGGATCTTTTGTTCATAACAATAGTTGCTAATGACAACAGCCAAAGCCCCATTTCACTTATTCTACTAAATACTTTGCCCTCAGTCCTGTCCCCTTGTTCTCTACCTCCAAATCCGATATGAGCATTCTTTAACATCCTCTGAATGGTCATGTCTGATATCAATCAATCAATGTGAATTAATTCTCAATCTAATCTGATCTTTACATGAGTGTTGTTATTTTGTAGTGGGAAACGCGTTAGTGGTGAGGTACAAGGTGTACAGGTCATGCAAAAAAAAGACAGTGCGTCATAGCCATCATAACCCAGCAGGGGGCGCCCTTAAATCAAACAAGCTCCAGAATTGTAATGCATCTGTGTTGTGTATTTTCTGAATCCTGATTCCGGTTTGTCACCTGCTCACACTGATGGTGGAAGAATGATTTTTATGTATTTTTATTAATTCTTGCTTTGGATACTGAAAAGGTGATGCTTTGAGGACTGCGTGGAAGACGAAAGGACAGTCTGATGAATTTTCTTGTGGTTGCTTTTGTTTTTTTTCTACATATTCTACATAGCAATTCACTCTTTTTTCAAATAAAATGATTGCTTGTGTCATAGACTGCACCTTTGATTTGAAGTCAAACATCAAGTTTCATCCATCTGATACTCTTGCTCCTTTAAAATCGTTCAGCCCCCAAGTCTTAGAATTGTCTTCCATATGTCTAATCTGAGTAACTGATGGCATCTATGATGTAGAACCGATAAAGAAACTACAGAAACAAGCACAATGGGATGAAACTGGGCCTCCGCGCCATCTGCCACAAGAGGAAAATCATCATTGGCTCTGCTCTTTGTCTCCACCGCCCATACAGTTCCATAGGCGTAACATGTTATGGATGTAATCTCTAAAAAGGATTCTCTCTGCTTGATATCTTGGAACGTGTTCATTTCAGCTCTTTATGTTCCTTATTGAAACAGACACAAGATCTCACAGTCCCGCCAGCCAGCTAGCAAACCAGTCGGGACCGCCAACGGACCAACCGCCATCCCCTAATCTCAACCCCCCTACCCCCCCTATCCTCTTTTATTGCTAATCCATTGTGTTGGTCATTGTCATGTGATCATGTGTGACCCGAGCAGCCGTGGTAGTGACTTTTGACGTCTGTCTACAGAAGGCGTTGGGAAATTTTTCCTTCTCAGAAGCCATTTCTGCTCTATTAAGTTCCTGAATAATTTTGGGGAACCAAATTATCAAATGTGTTTGGCATATAATGGATTTTTGAAGCTGCATGTTGGGCCGTATATGGCCCACAGGCTCTATGTTGCCCACCACTATGTCACAGAATAAAACCAAAAGCTCTCTCTTTCTCGCTCTCTCACCTTTCAAAAACACAAACTTAATAAATAATTTAAAACATGCTAACAATGATAGAACACTAACCAGTTTATATGAATGTACAGTACTCAATTATGTTTGATTCCCAGTTAACTGAGCAGAGTATCTCATTAGCTAAAAAGAGAAAGTAGATCCATTTGTTCATGAACCTCATGGCAGTTTAACAAATGTAAGGTGGCACCCATGGCAGTTGTTGAGGGCCGCAGGGGGTCATCCTTTTCTGGATAACTCACCCCATAACCGTGAAGCTGAAATGAATATAAGACATAACACAGATACTTATCACGTCTTTATTACTAAAACCACCACCGACGTTGTCATCAGGCTCCTCTCAATTTCCCGCCTGATGCCTCACATGTCCTCCCCCTGGCCCCCCTGGCCCTCGCAAGGCCTCTGGTCGATCTATCTATGTGGCCCTGCACTGACTCCTCATTAACACATGAATACAGGGGAGGAAAGAGACTGCGAAGGCTTGGACGCCAACAGAAGGCAGAACGATTTGCAATTCAAACCTCTGACTGACCCTTTAGCACAGACACACACATATGCATGCACACCCACTTTGTACCCCACTATATCCTCTATACTGGCTCCAGAACTGTCATCAGTATGACTGAGCATCTATATAAAGAGGCAGATGTGGATTCACACAGCCATGTCATACTTGACTATTGAAGAAGTTCCACACCAACTAATTTTTGATTAATTTCATAGAATAATTTATAGAAAACAAAGTACTGTATTGGAAATGTTGTTTTTGCTGACAATAATAGTAGAAGTCTAAATATTAGAATTGAGTGACTGTTTAACATTTAAATAAATAAGTAAACTATATTTATTTATAAATAATTGACTTATTTTAAAATAAGAATGCATTAAACTAAAACTAATTATACTTGTTCGAAAATAATTTTGTAAATTTTGTACATATTTATCTTCCCAAATATTTTTAATCATGTTTAATAAAATAATTTTTTTTTTAAGATAATAAAATCCTAAAACCATTGTTTCGTAAAACGGAAATGGACGTCTGTTCATTACGTCACGCCCTACGACACTTCCCGCCCTCTTGCTCCCTTCCGCGCACAACACGCGTCACTTCCTGCATTTGCCGACAAGATGGCTGCACCCGTAGCCGTACATCTGGAGTTTGGGTAGGTCTTTCAAAACCTTTCGCGACTGCTTACTGTGTCTCCAAACGTACCCCAGAGTTTTTTTAGTGGAAGGATATGACACCACGCGATAGTTCCAGTAGTTATTGTTTCATAGTTAGTCTTCTGTGCAGTTTAATAAGACGTAAAGCGTTGGAGAAGCTAGCTATAAATTAGCTGTGTTTGTAGCCTCGAGCTGTTTCCGTCAACCTGACTTGCGCTGTCAGAAAGACGAGTGCTTCTTCACCGGTTTGAAAGATAAATAGGTGTGTAAATACGATAATCTTGTGATTTCTAATATACTGGCACGGTAATGACAGATGAACTGCATATTTGTGTGTATTTAGAAGTTTAGTTTTCTCAAATGCGGAGACGAATAAAATTATTCTTGCCGTCATAAATAACGTGCTCTTTCAACCTGGATTATTTTTCTATACTTATCACCTTAAATGGTGAGTAAATCTGTTTGCAATACTTTTTTGTGGACTCTTTGTGGTGAAATATTAAATGTATAATAGAAATACTATTTTTCAGGTGTTTTTTTTTATCCATTGCTTGAATGTGTATTTCGTCAATCTACCGCATTCATATTTACTTTGAATATGGATAGTTTTTATGACAGAAAAATCTAATGTTTCTTTATCATTTTCTTTTCCAGTGGAGGAGCAGAGCTTCTTTTTGGTGGCGTGAAGGAACATCATGTCACTCTTCCAAGCCATGAAGAACCTTGTGAGTGTCTCTCCACACAAACATTTATTATTTGTTGTCTTCATAGGACAAGTCAAGATTGTTATTAATAATAATAAACATTATTAATGGGATTTATCCATGCAGGCACTGACAGAAGTAGAATTTCTAAATTTACAAACCTAAAAATAATTTTAGAAAACACTGATAAACATTTGTGAAATGGTTCCTATATAGGATGATGGGAAATTTTGAAAAATATCCCAGAAAATTTTGAAAATATCCAAGTCCCCCGTGACGATGCATAGTGGCTAATTGGACTTGCAGTTGAGATTTACGAGCATATGGCAAGTATGAAGGTATTAATGGCAAGCCCTGATTACAAGACTGCATAGAGCCTTTCCCAGTCGACTGAGGGCGAGAGGCACCGTCAGCCAATCACAGCCGCATTGGGTTAAAAAGGCCAACGTGATGAAGGTGTAAGCATTCTAGGCCTCTACATTTTTATGTCAGTGTGTTACTCATCTTAAACATACATAAGCTATAAAGCGTCGGGTATATATTTCCCATATCCATCTTGCCCTTATATAGCTCTCTCTTTCTTCCTCCTATTGTCCCTGACGAGTAGTGCCAGAGTGTGAACGGAGGCAGTAAAAAAGGCAGTAAAGGAGACTCAAAGGGCTTCTGGGGCTTTACAAGAGTGGAATTAGGGTTCATCCTCCTAGCCCTCTTATTTCATTTTTTTTTTTGTCCATGCTCATTTCTAGAGGAAAACAAAAGACAGAAAAAAAATCTACCAAAGGGAATTTCCTGAGATTAAAGTCAGGATCTTGCTCATTAGCTGCAGGGTTAAATGTTAGTTTCCACGCAGGTTGGAATGAACGCAGGAGAAATAAGTGTCATATTGGTTTTGGACCAAACAAAGGACGAGCGGCCGTGACGCTAGAGTTACCACAGTGACGACGACACAAAAGTTGACCAGAGAAGGGAATGTTTAAGACGATATAACCTTAGTGCACCACGCCACACCACCCGTGTGGATTTATACATGTGTGTGTAATATATGACCCAAATATGGGATTTCGTATCAAAATAACTGGTTCAATTCAAAAACACATTGAGTAAAATATTACATGATTTTTAGTTTGTGTCATTTTGATTTTTATACTAAAGCCCACAAATCACTTAATTTTTTTTGATTGATTTACAGAAATAAATAAACTTTTCACTCCAATGCTCATTTTAACATCCAGTTTCTTCCATATAATTTTAATTATTGTAGTGTGTGTGTGTTGTGTGTGTGCGTGTGTGTTGGCGGAGTGGGGTTTGAAGGGGCGGGGTGGGTTAGGGCAAATATAATTGCTTCTGAATCCTTCTTATTTCTCTGTGACCCCAGCCGGTGATTGATGACCCTCGACTGAAAGACCCCGCCCCCACTCTCCTCTCTCCTACGCACGCACACAAGCGAAAACCCCCAATGGTCTGGGGGTCTCGTCGTTTTTACATCAGTAGAAAGATGGATCACTCGTAACCCCCCCTCGTAGTCACACGACCGTCATAATCGGTCAAAGAAAGCCCCCCCCCCCCCAAAAGAAAAATAGACAGCACTGGCAGTGATTGGCCGGTCATATGAAAAGAATAAAAAAAAACAGCATTGGCGGTTTTGAATCTCCATCAAAATGGCGCCTTTTCCCTCCCCTCGCTTCTCCTTCCCGGCACCCACGCGGCGGCGAACTCCCATGATGCACGGCAAGGACGTGACGCACTTTCTCCCCTTTACTCGTTCGCTCATGTCCATTTTGTTTTATCAGCGCTCATTCCCGGCGACGATGGCGACGTCCGAGTTCTCCCCCTCTGTACTCACCTTTCGTCAGAACGACACCATATATATTTACTCTACATTAAGCTGCCTTTTCGGGTTTAATCTGAACTAGCAGCCATTAACGGCAACGCCATTAAAAACACCCCCCCGCCCCCCTCTCCATGGCTTGTTTCTATTTTAGGGCACAGTTTGAATGATGGCCGTGTCTTCCTGGAGGAGGAGAGCAGGTTTTATTGGGAGGAAGGTGGGGGGGGTAGATGAAAAGCAAAATGGGGTCCGAGAGGTAATGATGGAGAAAAGCACAAACAGTCGATAGCGGAGAAAGTGAAGAAAAAGGAGAAGGGGTCGGACTGCAAAGGAGTTATGACTTTTCTACTGATTACCTCTGTTTTTAGCCCTGCAGGTGTGTGCTTATATATATGTGTGTGTGTGCGCGTGTGTGTGTGTGTGTGTGGCTTTAGGTACACTTGCACAATCTAGTGAGCGCTACCAATTTTTTTTTTCCAAGACTGTTTAATTGAACAATATGTTTCATAGAAGGGGAACGCATCATATTGTACTGAGCTAATATTTTGTTTACTGTGTGTATGTGTGTGTGTGTGTGTGTGTGTGTGTGTGTGTGTGTGTGTGTGTGTGTGTTTGGGCCCCAAAACACTCGCATTGTTATACGTCTGCCTTATAGCACTGCAGTGAAAATGAACATTACTCGCGTAGGTACATTCGCGAACACACACACTCGCACTGACACTCTCTCCCACGCACACACACGCACACACACACGTGACACTTGACAGGTAGCGCTGCAAATCATATTTGCTCCATTTTTTTATTCACAGTTCTCTAAATTTTGTTTTTGTTAATATTGTTTTTATTTACACTGATGCAAGCTTTAATTGTGTTGATTTTCTTTTCTGAAGAGGAACATTTAATCTATGTGAACCGATAGTTGCCATAAAAAAGGCAGAAATAAATTGCATTTTTTTATGATATTCCAAAGATTTATTTTGTTCCTGTTAATCATTTTAAACCAATTTATTTCCGTATTGTGTTGCCTTCCATTGCTGCTGCGTCACAGCACGAATCGACTGATACCTTCACCCTACCTCGCTTCACCTCGTCATACCTTCGCGCCACCTCTTCTCTTTTCCTCGCTCTTCTTTTTTTACCCTCTCTTGCCATTATTTGGATGAGCTTGTGACAGGGTTTCAAATAGCGGTGGGCAATCTACGGCCCAAGGGCCACATTTAGTTCCCGAATGCATTCGATCTAGCCCATCATGCAATTATATTCATGATAGACATGTTTCTTTTCAATCATATTTTTTCCTAATATTAGTTTCGGTCGAAAGGAAAAAAAATCCTCGCATAAGAATTGTATGGTGTGACTTTTACACAGATCTTGCACTTGTCCACGAGTGTAATCATTTTGTCTAAGAAAACACACACATTTAACATAAAGCTAATATATTCATTGGGCGATGGCGTTTAGCAGGGTGGGGGGGGGGTCGCTTGCATTTATCCTAAAAGTGCTCATTGTCGCCCGGTCTGAGCGCGGCTTATCCCTTTGTCGACGGGGTCAGCGTCGCCGCAGATGAGGTCGTGCTCATTCAATGCCAGCCACGATGGCGTTCAATCCCGGACGCCTTTGACTCTAACGAAGAAAACAATCAAGCTTGCGTAAACATCTGTACGCTGGTATGATGTGTGCTTGCTTTCAAATGTTGTCCTTGCTTCTTCATCAAGTGCACACAAACAGCTGTTCTTATTCTTCTCAGTCTCCCTGATGTTGTAAATACGTACGTTGATATTATCAGCTGTGTAATTCTTGATTATTCTTATGTGCTGCCGCTGTCCACTTAGCTGCTGTAAAACCAAAATCTCCCCACTGCGGGACTACTAAAGCCTCATCTATTCTATTCCAGTCTGAGCAAGGTGATCAATGTCACCCTTGGCCATTGACATTAGCCTTCCCCCCCCCCCTCAACGCCAACACAGGAACTCATACATATACATGCGGCCACGTCCCGCCTGGTGCCTCCGTCCCGTCGCGTCACATCGACCAGGGGGCTGGAAAGCACGCACCTTGACCTCTCACCCCTGACCTCTGTTGTCTGCCTTTTTTTTTGTTTTTTGCAGGGGATATGAAGCAGCTGCTGGTGTGGATCCGACACAACCTGCTCAAGGAGCGGCCTGAGCTCTTTGTCCAGGGCGACTCTGTGTGAGTTGTGTTGTCATTGTACTGTTTCTCAACAGCCGGTAAGGATACGTAGCGTCATTAGAGAGCGCTGGCTGCAGCTCCGTCTGAGTTTTACGGCGTGCCTTTGCGGACCACTATTTATAGCATCACCTGACCACGGAACAGAGCGAGCACACCTATAAACCTGCTCCGTTAGTCGTAGGCGTGTGTATTGTCTCCTTTCATCAAGGCGTTTTTATGACCTCTATCGTTTTGTGATCATTTTACAGTCGTTGTTGTTCTTCTGTACTTTAATGTCATATCGACACATATGACGCACACAGATGTACTGTCTGTGTGTGTGTGTGTGTCATGTGTCCATCATTACCGTTAAGCTTCCCCCCCCATCCTCTCCCTCCCACACTTGTTTAAAAGCCTCATCAGGATGTATGTGATGCTTCTGGCTCTCCATTAATTTCAACTGACATTTTGATTCCCTTCATAATCTCTATGTTTACCCTCTTCCATTAAATTTCGTTTAAGAAATAGAATTGGGAAACTGAGACTGACATGGAACTCTCTACCATAATGTTGCAATATAAATATAAAGATAAATATTATAAATATAAACATATAAATTATATATATATGCATATATAAAAGTGTGCATATATATATATATATATATATATATATATATATATATATATATATATATATATATATATATATATATATATATATATATATATATATATATATATATATAATACAATAATATATATAATGATAATATACATATATATTATATGTATATTATAATAATATATAATACATATGATGGTAACTATATATATATGTGTATATATATATATATATATGTATGTGTATCTATATATATATATATATATGTATGTGTGTGTATATATATATATATATGATGGTAACAGTACCGCTGTGCTCAATTGTGTTTCCTGCTTCTGCTGTTCATCCCGTGTTGTTTGCATTACACTTCACAAAAAAAAAAAAAAAAAAGACCACACACATGCAATGCAAGGGGCTCCTGAGGTGCCCGTGAGTGTTGAGTGGTGGGATGAAGGGTGTTGTCTTTGTCTGGCATTTCTCTAATATTGTTCCAGGTTTTTTTTTAAATTCACCATCGTAAAAAAAAGTATATTTTTAATTGGGGTTTTGTCCACACGTATTCTTCATTATTCTCAATGTGAAAAATTGGTTACATCTTTACATGCTTATAATAAAAAATCACATTATTAAGTATTTAAGATATTTACACTATAAAAATAATTTAAAAAATCTCCAATAGCTTTAGAAGAAAAGAAGTATTAAATATTTGTAAAATGATGTGAGAAAATGATGGATTTTTTGGTTTTTACATATATGCAAAATTTAAAAAATGCTCCCATCCATCTTGTATTCAAATAGCTAGTTTACATTCTTTATAGTTTAGCTTTTGCACATATTGAAGTATATTATGATCCCCCGCTTTACCTGTGTGATTCATTACCCCTTCCCTGCCCCCCTCCTTCCTCCACCACCACGGCCATTATAGGAGACCTGGGATCTTGGTGCTGATCAACGATGCAGACTGGGAGCTAATGGTGAGCACTGCCAAATTTGTAGCCTTTCTTCACATCTGGTTGTTCTACAGAGCAAAGGGGGCAAAGCTACGGCCCGTGGGCCATATGTGGCTCTGCCAAAGCATTTGTCGTGATACAAAAAACAACTACAACTTCAGAGGAACTTTTATTTAGAAAAAATCTCAAAACATTTAAGCAACAAATACATCATACATTTTTGACATGTTGTCGAGGAGTATTGCGGGCACCCGGCCTCCATTTTGTGCCATGCGTGGTGCCTCACAGTATGCTTGCGTGTCACAATTAGAAGATGAGCACAAAGGCTAATCTGTACACCGGCGGAAGGCTTTCATTGTGATCCCTATAGGTCAACCGCATTTGATGCCTGACCTTGTAGACACACACACACTCCTCTTAGAGGATTCTGTGTGCACAAATCCCATTCATGGGCAATATGTTTGTATTGACACAAGGATATTTACTGTGTTATGTTGTGGGGCCTCCAGGGCGAGTTGGACTACCGCCTGCAAGAGCGAGACAACGTCGTGTTTATTTCCACTTTGCATGGAGGATAGAATACACACAGACACATTCATGGACACATTATATCCTGCTTTCCTCATTCACATCCCAACAAAGCTGAATCCCATTGGACGTTGCATCAGACCGCCGAGGTGATGGATGGTCCTTAGGAGCCTGAGGGGATCTCAGAAATGGCTACCAAGCTTTCTGATAGGAATCTTGGAGGACTGTTTCTTCTTTTTTTGTCTGGCAGAAGGTTCTCACTGGTGGACACTGTGCCATACAAAATTCTTCTCACATCACCAAGTGGTGCTTTATTTCTACCCATTATAATTTCCCTCTGTTTTAATGTAAACATGCTAATATTTTTAAAACTGCAAAAATAAAATGAATTTGTTTTAGAATGAATTAATAGCAGGAGGAATGCTATTTTTGTTGTTAGTTTGCCATTTACCGATTAAATTAAATCATCATGAAATAACATTTATTGACTAGCAGGAGAAATGTTACTGATATTATTACAAGGGTGCCATTTACCAATTGAATTATGCCCCCCATTGTTAGTTATTTTCTCCTACTTTTGTCCATTGTAGTTTTTTGTAAAATTCTGGTAAATGTAAACAAGAATGCAGTTTTTGCCATTATGACAAGGTGGCATTTATCAATAAATAAACAAAAACATAATTTGAGTCCCCAATATAGTTTCAAATCATGTCAAATGTATTTTTTTATTGTACTAGAATAAAATTTTACCAATCACAAACCCATCGTCATTTAAACATCATTTTGTGGTTCCCAGAAAGTGAAAACTCTATCATGTTAGCTTTATTTCAATTTAGTTTTTAATTCAGGCCATAAAATTCTCATAATATTGAGTCTCCCTCATAGTTTTTCCACCAGTGTTTAATATAATTCCAGTTGTCATTTTACCTCAGTAAAACCAGCTTGAACACAATATTTATAGCCACTTTTTCCATCCTAATTTTTAAAATGTAAAACTTCTTTAGTTACCAAATTAAAAACTCTTTATTTTTCGTTATTTACAGTCCCCTTTAGTAACAAAACAGCACCACAATAGTGCTCAGTGTGTTTACTTGTAAGGCCTTGTCAAATGCTTTATTTTCTAAATAAATTAATTTCTCTGAAAACTGTTTTTGTGTTTTATTTCACACACAGTTTTTTCCTGTTATAATTGTACATGCTGTTATTTTATGGTCACTTCAGGGACATTTTCAGCTTGCTCAAGGCCTGTTGCGGAACCATCCAAGACACGTGTGTTTGTGTGAGTGTGTGTCCGCGCGTGCGCGCTCGTGTGTGTTTACGCGTGTGTGTTCCAGGATGACTGCGGGAGGTCGAGGTGTCGCCTCGGGCTGCCCTCTTCTACGAGCGCTCCTGGCGACCCCCCCCCCCCCCCCCCTCTTTTTTGCAGAAAAAAATCTTGCCTGTGAGTTCCTATTTTGCAACGAGTTAGCGTCTGAGAATAAGTTGAAAAGGAAATGCAAATGAGTGCGCGAGGGCCTCATTGGAAACTAAAGAGATCATTTTAAAGATGTTTGTTTTTTTCCAAAGGGGGCAGTCATTTCCCGTTTTACTGTACTTAATCCCTTTAAGAGTGAAGCATTGTTAAAATTATGATTTGTTAATTTGCTAGCATGCATTTGGAGTGCAGCATGCATGCATGCACACTCAACGTGGATGATTGGCATGCATTAAGTTTCTTCTGTCGATCTATCAGGAAATGTATATAAAGCACATGCCAGGCATAGATTAATACAGTTTAAATATTTTTTTTTTACTTCCAGTGTTAAATAAGGTAAAACAAATCAATGTAGTTTAAAACCTGATTGCTTTTTTGTGTTTGCATAGAGCAACATTTTCCATAAGCAAGACACACAAAACAAAAAACATTTTTACTCACATGCAAAGATTTCTGTGAATCGTTTTTGCACGTACGCGGTGATTGTGATTCACGTTTGAATTAAATCCTAAAATAATTTGGTGTGTGTGTGCGTGTGTGCTCCAGATAAACAAAATTACAAATATTTTATACAAGAAATTATCTCCCAGGTTTATAGCATTTTATTTTTTCCCAGTTGTCATTATTTGGAGGAACAATGATGCATTCAAATAAACACAAATATAGTCTATTGCTAAATCATGTTTCGTCAGGCCTACGCTGTTTAAAACATTTAAACACATCTCAGCGTAACGAATTGCAACTATTGCGTGCCCTATGGTCAATATGTTTTATAAACATGTAAGCTTTTTTTTTTTGCTAATTTTGCAGGACGGTGCATGGTGAGATTAGTGGGGGTGTTCATTTGGTGCTGAATGTGCGTCACTGTTGCTCGCAGGGCGGCCTGTCAGCACTCAACTTACTGCTTTTCTACTATTTGCCAAACCAAAGTCGATACATCGACGCCCCCCCGCTCAATATTTGCCATTTAAAGCAAACAGCCTTGATTAGATGTTCGACAAAGTGTAAATACCAATCGGGGGGCGGCCCAAGACGTCCCCCCCCCTCCCTGAACGCATCACGAGACCTGTGCCCGTTCGTTAAATTGTCACCCCTTGTCCAAAGCAACAAAATAACACATTTCCCACCTTTTTTTTCTTCCTCCTCCTCTTTCTTACCTGCAGTGACACTAAAGGAAAGGCCTCGACGTGACGTGATGAATGCGAGTCTGCAGCAACAGATGTCCATACACAATTCTTGGTGGTCGTACTGGAGTGGACGCAAGAATTGCGTTTGGACAATCAGCCGCTAAAAGACCCCACTTGTCCTCACGGGAAGGTAACGATGCTTCAAATATCATTTAATGGGTAGCTTTTCGATGAGGTTTCCCCTGATGTGCATATTCTCACCCACTCACACTAGTCAGGACACGAAACATTTTTGCTGTCATTAGAAAACATAGCTGCATAAGCAAATGGACTTTTTGCAAAAGTTAGCTTTAAGTCAATGCACATTTCTGGAGCAGCATTTGCCGCTTTAAATAAAATAAAAACACATCCCTTAACGTGAAATAGAAATGAGCATTTTCATTTCCCCTAAAAGATTAATAAAGTCCATTTCGAGGACGCCATTTGTGCACCTGTCATTGGTTCACTTCCAGACGCACAAAGGCTTTCCCATTGGAAGAAGAAGGCCAAAGGGGGGGAAAAATCCTTCCCCGTTTAAAGGAGAAACGCGCCGCTGCAGGTGTCTTCGGGATTGTAACCCCAAAACGTCTTCACGAATGAAATATCACACTCTTAGCTCCCTCTTTTTTGAGCGCGTCGTTGCTTCACTTCCCTGCTGCGTTCAAGTGCCACTCGTGCATCGTTGCGTTCGAATGTCGCCCAGAAAAAGCAAAAAAAAAAAAAAAGGTGCAGCTTCGTCCTTGCAAAATGCCCCCTCCCCTTTTTTCCCCTTCCACGCCATCCTTTCCTCGTGGGTGTCGAGCTGTGACTGGGTGCGTGTCGGTGTGCCCCGCTGCCTTTTTCTTGCTTCAACAATACCAGGGAGAGAGAGAGTGGGGGAGAGAGTGAGTGGGGGAGAAAGAAGGGGCAAAAAAAAAAAAAAAACGACGCAAGGCGCAGGGAGGAGCGCGGAGAGCCTCCTCGCTTGGTACTGAATTTGAATAACACCACGGGGTGATAAATGTCCATTGTACTGCTTAAGTCATGAATCTCGGCTGTCCTCTGTGACACACACGCACGCCAGCCAACAGCTGCGATGAGAAACCAGCAGCTCCTCTTAAAGACACAACAACCGTTTTTTCTTCTCGCCCCCTTTGCTCATCCCCTCTTTAATTCTTTTTTTTTTCTCTCAAATCAGAGAGATTACAATCCTGACAGTGTTTACTCGGCGGCCCGCACTGCATGACGTGTCAGTGTGCCTCTTGCAGCCAGGCACTTGCCACATAAAGTGGTGCCTTCAAGCGCCATGTGCAGCCATTCTGCAGAGAAGAGAGGAGATTTGTTTATTAAGCAGGGCTCCTTGTTGGCTAAAGAACAAGTGCATTATGGGAGGTGACAGAAGACGTGTTGTCAAATTGAGCAACTTTGTCCTTATGGATGATTGCGCCACGTGTGCAGCTGTCAGAGAATTTGACAATGTGTTTATTATTATTGTGCAGCATCATTTGGGCTCGGATTCACCCTTGCATACTCACGACCTCCAGTACTCTTGATATATAAAAATTAATTTAACACAATGATAAATTATGACGTTTTTTGTAATGCATTTGATGATTTGCACATCAAACTGACACAGTATAGCGCCAACTACAGGTGAGGAGGACTTACTCGATGTTAGACATTTTTCTTTTTGCCTTCAGTCACGGTGGCTGGTATCGGCAGCCTCCGCGAGTACCTGATACCGTCATATAATTCCAGTATCGGACCGATACGATACCTGGTATTAGTACTCGTACCACCAAAGGAAATGATTAGCTCTTCAATTACCAACATAATAACCAATACTGAAAAAAAATAGTGAAGTAGGTCCAAATGTTCACCAAAAACAAGGGAGAGGTTGCTAAAATGCGTAACATTATTCTAAGCCACTAACATTTTACATCATTTGAACATAAATATTAAATATAGGAAAATTAAACTTAAATACAAAAAAATTACCTAAATAAATGTTTTAAAACCTTTTTGAAAATATTAAATGTAAATGTATTAAATGTAATACTAGTCATACTTGTGCTGTTGATAAAAGTTTCAAGCGGAAATCAAGTAAAAAACAAAAAACAAAAATCTAATTTTCATATATAATTGTGGCTATAAGTGAAGTGTTGAGAGACTCTGTCGCCAACATGCATGGCTGCTGTAAATCACTGCCAACAGCCTTTCAAAATATCCACACACTGTCTTTTAATCAAACCTCTTTCCTGTCTTTGTCAATCCGATGCTTATGATAATTATGCCATGTTTTTGAGGTCCATAAAAAAAAAAAAAAAAAAGAAATAAGATGCTGCAAAATTTGGCTGCAGTTTTGCTAGATGTGGCTAAAGGCTTTTTTCGCCCTTTCGGGTGTACTTAATAAAGTGTCTAACGCTGCAGCGTTTGTTTGATGCGTACAAACTCCCCCCGTCCCTTTTACTTCTTCTTCTCTCCTCTCTCTTGTGTCTCTAATAAATCATCCTGACTGATCCCGCCCTGGGCGCAGGGGGTCCTCCTCTTTAAAGCTCAATCCACCCCCTCCTCCTCCTCCCCCTTTTCATCTCTGTGAAGAAACCGAGTTAACCTCTGCTGATCCACGGGGCCAGAGCCCCTCTTCAGCTTCAACCCACCTCTCATTCATCCAGCCAGTCACTCATTCATTGCTCTTTTCTTGCAGGTTGCAAAAAGTGGTGAAAAGCAAACCGCGCGTCCTCCACTTCCTCGCTTTGCCCTTTTCATGCGCCGACTCCTCCTGAGGCGGGAGAACCCAGTAAGTCAAGAGGCTTCCACTTTCACTCTCACCTCTTTGCCGCTGGGGTTTTGAGAGCTTTCACCTCGTGGTTACTTTAAACGTCACGTTGGGAAGAACGCGCCAAAGCATCTGCTGCTTTATCGCAAAGTAATTCCAGAGCATTTCAGTCTTATTTTAAGTTGGGAATTTCTTCTCTTTAAATTTTTTTTCTCTTTATTTTTTTTCCTTGTAATATTATATAGGTCTGTACAGTACTGGTAAAATTATAACTTTTTCCCTCACAAATTTAAAACTTAAATTTTGTGTAATCATAACTTTGTTCGTTAAAATTATAACTTTTTTCTAGTAACATTCCACAACATTTGCACATTTAGGCTTATTTTCTACATCACAACTTTATTGTCATAGAATTAAAACTTTTTTAATTACAACTTTAATATTTATTAGCTAGTAGTCATAGTTTGCTGAAGTGGCGTTTTGAATTTACTAAATTTCATTTCATCAAGTGGTTGCAGAAAATAAAAATCATCTTTCCTCAGATTTATATTTTTAATTAGATGTAGCTGTATCCAGATGATTTTTATCTTATGCAACCACTTGATCAAATAAAATGGAGTAAATTCAACACAAATATTTTTCACCCTAATAGTATTTTTTTTCTTCATTCACTGTGCCTATTTGGCTCAAGGTAATGAGATTAAAACAATCAAGTATCTTTGTCTAAATAGCAACAGTGACAAAGAAAATGTGAGGGCTCAGTCCGGCACGTCCAGCATTGTTGAATGAAGGTCTTTTGGCTGAGCGCCTTTTATGGTAACCGATGCTCTTGGTGGTGTATAGTGGCCGTGTGTGTGTGTACACACAGAAGCAGTAGGGGACTGCTGGGCTCCACGCGGGGACCACTGTGCCTCTCCCCATTCACAAATCAATGTTTAACCCGCTGGCTAAAAGGCTTGGCAGGGGAGAGGGAGGCCCAGTCGGCAGGGTGGGCTATCAAACCATCCCGTGGAGGGATAGAAGGGAAAGAGAGGGGACAAAAGCCGCATGGGAATTCTTGGGCCGAACCTCATCGGGTGAAGGCATCTCCATCCTACTGCTGACTATGAGGTTGTGCTAACAGTGGGGTAATCTGCGTGAAGCGTTAAATACCCTCTCGGTGCACTGATTTTGTGGTTAGTACTGTTGTGTCATAAAAACATGGTTCCCTGCACGTCAGGAAAAAGTAGAAGAGAAACAGATTTAAGCTCGTTATATTGTCCACATCATCTTCAAGGCTATTTATAAGAGCTATTTACACACTGCTGTTTTGGTTAGCAACGGAGTTCAAAAGGGCTCAGTAATTAAACTATTTAATGCTCATGTGTGAACAATAGTGTCATTGAACTGAGATAATTACAGTTACAACCTGGTTTTGTCCTGATGGGAAAAGAGGCGTGTTTATTTTTCTTAAGCAGCTGACAAACTGGTCCTGTACTTGAAAAATATCCAGTACATTAAAAAGTATACGATTTAAAAAAATTAAGTTTTAACTTTATTTAATCCACCTTTTTCTACTGTTTATTTGTTTGAATCTAAATTTGATTTACAAATAATTCAACGATTGCTTTGACAAACACTTATATAAAGCAACACTTTTGTTGTTGCTAGGCAGAGTCCACAGGTTTCAAATGTAACTCCCCTTCTGACCAATAAAAAAAACACTAATGAGAATTACACAATAGTCTCACAATTAAAACCATCTGTATTAAATATAAAAAAAAACGTACTGGAAAGCAGGAAAGCGGCATCTGGTGTCTGCCAAATAAATCCAGGAAGAATCAGCTCATGGTATAATGTCTCACATTAAAGGATTAAAAGTGACTCTTTCCTCCAACCTCACTCCCCTTCCTCCCCACTTCACGCCCCCAATCATCCACAGCACCCATACAAACACACCTTCCTTCCTCCCCCCAGCTCGCATGCCATGACATTGGCTGCACTGTTGCCTGGCAACCAGGGCGGATGGACAGCGTCATCCGGGGAGTAACAGCGGTAATGTAAAGCTGCTCCCCTATACATCAAGTTTATATCTTCATCTGCAATTTATTTATTTATGCTAAACTTAGCTACATGAATCATTTCAGGCCATTTCATCATGAATAATATGCAGGCCTTCAAGTATTTTCAATGCATTTTAAATTCAATTAAATTGCTATCGCCCAGTATATAAAAAAATAGTCAAGTATATGAAATGAGGCTTCAAAATTGTGAAAATTCAAGCCCTTGTCATCACTCTCAAATAGTATGATGCGACATCCCAGCCTGCTGAAAAAAGAATGCGACTTTGCCTTCCAACTTTCTTGCGCCTAAACATGTTTGAGCTAAAAAAAAATATATCCACATTAAACCACCAGTTAGCCGCCAGCTAACAGCTAACATTGAAAAGTAGTAAAAGAAGTGCTGTGCTTCCATGTTGTCAGCAACTCTAACCAATCTTAAAGCATGTACAGTATAATGGGTTCAGCAACAAATCTTTAGATTGACTTTACAAGGATTTGAACATAAAACATTAAATAGGGCCACCACCTGTTTTTAATGTGTTTGCATTTTTATAGTAGCTTGAATTGCTTTTGGCACACCACAACAAGAGCATCATGATGATGCACATGGCTAAATCGGATAAGTCCTGATAAAATACACCCACACAGTCGGTGATTCTTTGAATTGTGCAAACTACTGTGATGCGTGGAATCAGTGGTCCATTGGGGAGTGGGTGTAGCCATAGTAGACAGAGCAAATGCTCCATAGCTGCTGAGTAAGAGGGTACGTGCCTCGGCTCAGACCCTGAGTGACAGCTATTGACCCGCCCCGGCCAAAAAGACGTCTCAGTGGGAACGCTATTGATTATCGCCGCGGCAATAAAGGTCCCGGAAGCTCGGGAGAATGTCATGGATCTCGGACGCCCATGCGCAGCTGATCTGAGCACACACAAGAGACACATTTTAAGCTATACAAAGAAGGTGTATAGATAGCCATCGTATGGTGTGCTGGTAAGGTCACACAAAACATAGCACAATCAGAAGCAGGGGCGCGTAAAGGACGGGGGTCGAGGGGCGGGTCAAAGTTCCAATATTATAATAAAAAAAATGCCACTATCGAAAAAAAAGGTGCTATCTTATATAATATTAGTCGTTGCTCAGTGCTCAGGTAACGACCTTGTTTTCTTAGTCATGTGACATTCGCAAGCTGCGCTGTGATTGGTTGTTAAAAGTTTCCATTTCAAATCATCAAATATATTACTTTGTAAGAGTAAAGTCATAATACAATAAAAAAAATAAAATTAAAACATTCTTTAATCTTTTTACTAATGTGAAAATAGTAAGAGAAAACAAGTCGTAATAAATTAAAATTAAGGAATCAATGTAATGATAAAACTTAACAGCATAATATTGTATTGTTTTCAAACTAACTATATTGTAACAATAAACCACTTGAATTACTAATAATATTTCATATTAAGTCAAACTATAGGGACTGAAAAGTGATTTCAATGCACTTAAAAAATTCCAACAATTACATTAATATAAAACCTTATTAGATTTTCATTCCAATTTCATATTTCTTGAAAAAATAATATAAAAATAAAAATATATAACCCTAAAACCTTTGATCAAAGTGTGACAAGTTTTTTCTTCTATAATTTAACCCAATCTGCAAATTGTTTTTTGTGTAATGTGTCTAATTTAGCTGAACTCTCCCTTTAAACATGTCAGGTGCGGTCAAGTGAGTCTGTATACATTTTCTTTAGCCAAACAATGATGAATTTCTTTTTGTCTTGAATGCTTTCTCTAACTTTTTCCTTTTCCTTATGCCCTGCATTCACACACCCCCGCGCATTAACGCCAACGCCACCCTTGACCTCGCTGTGAAAAGTTAGCGCACCCGAGGTTGAACTCTCCCAGCTCGCTCGCAGCCACCGAACGCTGGGAAAGTGGCCCTTCTGACATACGTGTGTGTGCGCGTGTGTGTGCTGGTGTGTGAGCGTGGCGACACTCGGGGTGTCATGAAAAGGAGAGTTTTGACCCTCAACCCCTGACCTGTCCACACAAATGACCTTTTTAATGCCCAACGCTGCTATTGTCAGCCATGGTTGCCTGGGCTTATGTTTGGAGCCCGCCAACAGAGTCTTAATTCATTATATTTTATTATATGGACAATTATACAATTAAGAAAAAAAAAGACCTCAGGTTTAAAGAATAAAGTTGTCATATATTACAGGTCAAAACAGCAAGAAAATATTATTCAAGAAAAATGTATAATGACATTAGATGATAAAGGCCCAATAAAGTTAATTCTAAAAGAAAATCTTACAATATTGCAAGAATAAAGTCACAATTTTTTGTGCTAAATGTTGCAATATTGTGTGAATAAAGTTACAATATTGAAAAATAGAAAGCTCTTATGTTAAAAGAAACAAGTTGTAATATTCAATGTCGTTTTTCTTAATAAGGTTGTAATATCATGATAAAAAATTACAATATTATGAGGAGAAACCATAGAATAGTAAGCAAGAAACGATTTTAATGATACAAGTCCCCCCAAAAAATCCAAAAAGGATTTTAATTTTGACACTGAGTTACAATATTGAGATAAAAGTTTTCATATTAGGACAGAAAAGTTGTAATACAATTCTTGGAAAAATAGGCCAAGTGTTTGCATCAATCTGTTTATTATCATTCTCAGTTAAATATTTTAAGCATACAAAGCAATCGTGCATTTAACTACATTACGTGGAACTGCGAGCTAAATTAATATAAATATATTTTATAGAATACAAATAAATACAAGGTAGTAAGATAGGGCGTGAGCGGCGTTCCTGGCAAAGATGAGCGTGCTTTTTTTTTTGCCATGTGACGTAATCTCGAAGCGTCGTAAATCGGGACCG
Source organism: Syngnathus floridae (assembly GCF_059516105.1). Classification (NCBI taxonomy): domain Eukaryota; kingdom Metazoa; phylum Chordata; class Actinopteri; order Syngnathiformes; family Syngnathidae; genus Syngnathus; species Syngnathus floridae. The sequence continues at coordinate 5,454,377 of NC_142424.1, read as the reverse complement.
ATTTGCCACTGCAATGGGAAAATGGGGATTTTTAATTGGTCAAACGGCGCCTCCCAGTGGCCAGTCCTTGAAACTGCTATTATGACTCCGGCTTTTCGGTACATTTTGTTTCCACGTTGCAATATTAAAGTTTTTAAAGAATAAAATTTGTTGCACCCGAATATGTACTTAAAATAATACTTTTTATTGTCACAGGAAAATATGGCATTAGTTTTTTGGACTCAATCCTAGCGGTACGTGTCTCAATTTGGTGACATGGGATTAGTTGTTACATAGGCGGAACTTGTAAGGCGAGAAGAGGGGAAATGTTCTAACTTGTACGCTGGAAAAGGGAAAGGGGCTTGGAAACTTGGGAATGCCCTCTTTTCTTTTTTTCCTCTTCCTTGTGGTAACTTGGACTGCTGACGCGTCCGGCAGCTGCCTGCACTCCTCCTTCCTTCTTTCCTTCCAGAAAAAAAACGAAGGAGAAGCGGCACATTCGGAGCTTGTTTCGCCATGTTGCTCCGCTACGTTGTTTTTGTTTTAGGTGTCTTATTGTGCCCGTCCCGATGCTACTTCTCCGAGGAGAGATCTCCCGAGGAGTCGCGAATGCAACTTCCGACGGTGGTGATCGCCATCATAGCCAGGAACGCCGCTCACGCCCTGCCTTACTACCTTGGAGCTTTGGAGAGTCTCGACTACCCCAAAGATCGTATCTCGGTGTGGTGGGTGAATTCATTTTGGCCTTTAAATCATGGTATTAAAGTCACAAAGTTTTATTCTCCTTGCAGCTTCCTTGCTCCCAGCCCCATGTTCACTCAAATTTCACTTCTGTTATCTTTGTCAAACTTAGGTTCGACGCCCAATATGGGTCTTTTTTTTTTTTTTTTTTAAGTTGTCAGACCTGAATGTGGTGCCATTTCTTTTTAGCCAATGCCTTTTGGATTCATATTTGCAGAAGGGATCATGTCTTTGTGGTCAAGAACTTTTTAAATTAGAAATCAAGTTTTTCTTTTGCAATAGAATTTTCTGTCCATTCTGGATGATGTTTCCCCCAAAGTCAGGTGAGATAGACCCGAGCACGCCTGTGACCCAAGTGGGGTCAAGCTGTCTGGAAATTGATCCTCAGCTATCACAATGGACTTGTGGTCTGCCTCACTGTTCTGAGGTTTAGGTTTTGAGTCTTTGGGTGAATAGCCTTAGGACATCCACAAAATGAAAATGCGTACATGTGTCACATTGAGCTCATGACTCAGTTGTTGGCAAGGAGGAAAGAAGCAGTTGAAACGTCTGCTGATTTGGGTGTGCGGGTTGGATGGAGCTAACCACAGGGAAGGACTTGGAATCGCTGCCATGTTAGCTTTTGTTTTAGGACTCAGTTCAGTAGATTTGCTTTCAGCATTGCGGTGACGGCTTTTGTGATTTCTCTTTCTGAACAATTTTCTGCAGCCAGCATGTTCCTTCTCACTTGTCCGTATTACTGTGTTTTTTTTTTTTTTTTAAACCTGTATTTTGTGTGCTCCTCAGGGCTGCCACAGATCACAACGCAGATAACACCACAGCCATCCTCAAAGAGTGGCTCACCGTCATGCAGAAATTTTACCATTATGTGGAGTGGAGACCCATGGAGCAACCTGTGTAAGCCTTCATTTTGAAATCTTTGACTATCTCTATGTGTTGTTTTTTTTTTTTCCTAGAAATGTGGATCTCAATGCCTCATTTCAGGTCCTATGCGGGAGAGATGGGTCCCAAACACTGGCCTAACACCAGATACGAGTATGTGATGAAGCTAAAGCAAGCGGCGCTTAACTTTGCCAGGAAACGCTGGGCGGACTACATCCTGGTACGGAATACAATTTATATAAACCCAAATAGCGGATTGATGTTATTTATTACGCTGTCACAATTTCTTATCAATGGAGATTTTGGTTATACTGAATTAGAGTTTGTTTTGTTTTTGTTTTTTTTATATATTCCAAAACACAAGTGTGAATCAAATGACATTTTTGTTTTAGTATGCAGACACCGATAACATCCTTACCAACCCTAACGCACTCAACCTGCTGATAGCTGAGAACAAGTCGGTCATAGCTCCCATGCTGGACTCTCCGGGAGCGTACTCCAATTACTGGTGTGGAATAACACCACAGGTGAGGTGCAACTTTAACATCCTCTCTTTAAAAAAAAAAAAAATTAAATCCTCAATATGTTTTTTAGGGCTATTATCGAAGGACAGCAGAGTATTTCCCCACCCGCCACCGTCACCGCTTGGGCTGCTTCCCCGTCCCGATGGTGCACTCCACCATGTTGCTGGATTTAAGGAAAGAAGGAATGAAGAAACTGGCTTTCTACCCTCCTCACAAGGAATACTCCTGGCCCTACGATGACATCATCGTTTTTGCTTTCTCCTGCCGAGCTGCAGGTTTGCAAACACTCCACTTTGTGCAATTCTCAATAATAGTATCAGTTTATCTCAATCAGTAAAAAATGTCTTCAGTCTTCACTTCGGGTCTTCCTGTTTGTAATTATTTGTGAATTGATTACAGCGATTCAGATGTACTTGTGCAACAAGGAGCGCTACGGCTACTTGAATATCCCGGCCAAACCTCACCACACTCTTGAGGACGATCGTCTCAATTTTGTCCACGTTCACTTGGAGTCTATGAGTAAGTCTTTGTTTGGTCTTCTTCCTCTTTTATGTCACATAAAAGAATGTTGTCAATGTGTTTTGTCTTTTGCGGTTCTTCTAACAGTTGATGGCCCTCCAATGAAGCCTTCTCGATACGTCCACATGTTGCCCAAGCAGAGAGACCTGATGGGATTTGATGAGGTAAATACAACTCTCCGTCAATTTTACACAATAGGAATGATTTGATTTATTTTCACAAAGCAATAGAAACGTCTTCATTGTTTTGTGTTTGTGCACATTTTTATGGATATTAGGTGTCTATTGGCAGCATAACATAGGGGGAAAATGTTTTCCTGTCTCGTCAGGAAAATGTTCGGAAACTTGCTTCCAGTCTGTTATACTTGACGAGTGGATAATTCTGTTCATTTGTTTTCTCTCTTTTTTTCTTTGCTTTTATTTATTAGCAAACAAACAAAGTAATATACAGAATATTTTAAAACTAAAATACTTAGCAAAATAATCCTTAATTAAAATGTATTTTAAATAAAAATAATAAAAAGGCCTTTTTTTTGGATAAACATCCTCGCAACGTTTTTTGTCGTCTTCCTTAGATTTACCTGATTAATTTGCGCCGGCGCCCCGACCGCAGACAGAGGATGTTGTTCTCCCTGAATGAGCTGGAGGTCGACGTCAAGGTAGTTGACGCTGTGGATGGAAAGTGAGTACACTCTTACAGAAAGTCTGTTTGAAGGATGGTAGAACAATAAGCCCCGCCCACCTCACATCTGTGTGTCTGTAGTGCACTGAACAGCAGTGACATCAAAATTCTGGGGGTGGACTTACTACCGGGCTATTACGACCCATTCTCTGGACGTACTCTCACTAAAGGAGAGGTGGGCTGTTTCCTCAGCCACTTCTATATCTGGAAGGAGGTAACAAAAGCTTCATCAAAATGTCTAGATTGTAGAGCTTTGTGGGCTAAAGTTGTTTTCTCCAGATGGTGGACTTGCAACTGGACAAAGCTCTGGTGCTGGAGGACGACGTCCGCTTCCAGGCGAATTTTAAACGACGAGTCCTGCGGTTGATGGAGGAGGTGGACCAGGTGGAGCTGGATTGGGATCTTATGTGAGGCAAATTTAAATGACGTCATCCAATGCGAGAGGTTTTGTCAGGAAGATTATGGATAAAGAACATTCTCCTGGACAGTCCGAGTGCTCATTTTGCCTTCTCTTGCTTCGCTCTGCCAAAGATATTTTGGCAGGAAGCAGGTGAACCCGGCAAAAGAAGAAGCGGTGGACGACGTCCAGAATCTGGTAATGGCAGACTATTCCCACTGGACTCTCTCTTACGCCATCTCCCAGCAAGGTGCCCAGAAGCTAGTCAATGCTGAGCCGCTTTCCAAGATGCTGCCCGTCGACGAATTCCTCCCCATCATGTACGACAAACATCCCAAGTACGTATTGGATTCCTTTCCCAATCCTTCTTTTTTTTTGTGTGGCCGCACCCGGAAATATGGATTGTTTATTTTTGGTGAAAACACACCTTTAGATGATAATCACTACGACGCATGTTTAACTTTTCCCAGCTGCTGTCTTCCTCCCCCTCACTTTGTTTTAATGACCCACGGCAAAACGTTAACACATGTCATTGTGTTCTTTGTTCCTCGCTTTATTGTTTTTTTGCATTTGCATGCGATCCCAATCCCAGAATATCCTTCATGTCGCATAGTTGGCCATCCAGCTGCAGAGTGAATGAGATACCGAAAAACACACGGAGTAAAATACTTGAGAGGCCTACTCACCAGACGGCCTGGCTGTGTCCTTTTTCTCGAACATGTGTGGAAAAATGGATTATAGCCAGCCCCTCTGGGATTCTCATTCAACTCGCTACACTTAACCACTAAGGACTGAACAATGACAACACAGCACTTCTGAGTTCCACATTTATGTTGTAATGTTGGAATAATATTTCCCTCATTTTTTCTTTCCTCACAGCGAGGACTACAAGTCCCACTTCCCCAACAGGAATTTACAAACCTTCAGCACGCGCCCACTTCTGGTGCAGCCCTGCCATTACGCCGGCGACCCACAATGGGTGAGCGACACCGAAACGTCAACGCTGTGGGACGACGACGCGGTGCGCACAGACTGGAGAGGCTCCCACAAGACCCTAAAGGGGGGCGTACCCCCACCCGAGATGCTGTCGGCTTCCTACAAGGACGAGCTCTAAGAGGCGAGATGTGAACACTGTCGTGACAAAGTGTTGTCGCAATCCCACCCCATGTCACGTGGACCACCCTGTGCCGTTTTAAGGTGGACTTTCCTGCAAAGCACGTTAATGGTGACATGATGGTGGTAAGGTTGACATTTTTTTTATTTGTGTTCATCAGGGACAGGTTTTCTTACACGTTGCACAAAAACACATTTTGCGATTGTGACAAACTATTCATTTGTTTGTTCATAACTAAATGTACCTCATATACTGTATCTGGAGCATTCACTTTATTAGGTACACCTACACTATCTGAAAGGCAATTAAAAAAAAGACCTTAGCAAATGTTTTTAAATTATGTTACAGGACACTGCAGGGGTGCCCGACGAGTTTTCCTACCAAGCAGCTTGGCAAAATTAATATTTTACTTCCTAAATTGGAGTTAAGGGTATCATTTGATTCATATTCAGTAAGGTAACATCACAAACTTCTTACTTACTTTTGCATATAGATATTTGCTTTTCCACTGCACTGTTTATTTTATTTTTTTTAAACGTGGCGTCTGTGTGCTAGAAGCTAAACTGCACTGTGAGTTTATTGACTAAACGTGGCAGTTGCATTTCCTGTCTCTTCCCTGATACAAGTATGTTCTGTGTGCGAAGCCAAATAATCTCCCCAACATAATTCTACCTGCATTTTGTTTTTCAGAATTTATATGATTCCTAACTAAAAATGCAAGCTTTCCTGAGCCACACAAACTGATGTGTCGAATCTGACGTTGCATCATAATCAGACATTTTTTTAATATTATCCCTGTCATCCAACTTCAGCTTTGATTTGAATCACTGATTTCCTCTTTAAATTCATCTCGACGGGGTTACAATTCAACTAACTAATATTTCCGATGCTCCATAATAGATTTCGAACGCAATCACAGCGCACACACGTCAATGAAACTGGCGTTGCATTGCATTGCTTTGTTCATCTCAATGTCTTAATTTATTTGTTGTCTCACAACTTTTTCCACTTGTCAGTGTCTTCTCTGCATCATGCATTTTGTTACAATCCAAGAAAGCAACAACAGTATCATAAATATCTGGAATCGAAACATTCTCATTATCTGACTGTGACTTTTTGTTATAGATGGATGATCTTATCAGACATGAGAAAATTATTTTTTCACACTGTTGGTAAGTTCACACATGTATTATTTTTACAGAATGTTGACCAATCTGAAATGTTGAAAACAGCTTCGGTGTTAATGATTGAACAAACATTTTTGGGGTTTCGTGGAAAGTGATATCAGAGGACTGCGATCTGTGAAATTTGCCTCCAATGACACACATTTGCACTCGATAGCACTTCCAGTCTTTATCTGCAGGGTCTATAAACAATTCTGAAATTTGAACTGGTCTGACCACATTTAGCAGTCTGCAATGAGCACACAAGTGTTAACTGGTTTAAGTTGGTCTCAGGCACACATTAGGTTTTTATGCGATGCAGGTAAATACACTTTTGGCGCAATGAGTAGTTGTGTGAACAATATTATTGTGTAATCTGAAAGAGTGTGAACTCATATTGTGCAAGGAGCTAATTGATTTACTCTTATTAATGATCAACTGAAGTCTACTTGCTGAATCATGACAATTTTCTGTTGTTGCTACGCATCTGTGATAATCTTTCCATTCAACCTTATTCAGGTTGCATCCATGTGTGCAATTCTCCTCCAAGCAACACCCCAGCTGCTCACATAGCCACCTATCTGGTTTGCATGACCTAGATTAATCTGGAACAGAGCCACTCCAACCAGATTGAGTGAGATTCATCTGCAAACTAAAGTAAACTAAAATATATATATATATTTTTAGGTAGATTATTTTTCTGTTTTGCAATAACCTTCAGATACCACAAGATGGCACTGCAGCTACACTAATAAGTGTAGAGTAGCTAAATTTAGCCTGGGTTTTTAGCAGACGAATTTACAAGCGCATTCATCTGCACACACATTTGCTGTGTGTGTAAGTTATGTATTTTTAGGTCAATGTCATGAGATAGATATGTGAGTAATAAGAGATTTTTTTCCTCATACAATTATTACAATCTACCAAACTCAAATGCCCTAATTTTTAGTTTAATCTTGTTGACTGTGCACACTTGATATATAATAGTCCAGATTAGATATTGTTATCCAAGATCATGGTTAGGATTCAAAGGGTCCTGTTCAAAGGTTACTTGGGTTAATTTTCACAGGGTTGACAGAGGTGCAAATGCAGAAGATTGTGAGATTCTGCTGCTCTAGTCCTGTTGCCGTTGATTCCAGCTGGAAAGAACCTCCTTCTGCAGGAGGCTTCCTGAAGTAGGCTCCTCATTGGCTGCTGGGCTGCAGGTGGGGGTTTCACATAAATGTTTCGTATACATTTTTTGAGGTTTTTAATGGCCTACTCGAGCATTTTATTATGCATTAACTGTGTCCTGACTTCACTTGTGTTACTTTGACTCAAAAATGTCTGCATCTAATAATTTGCAACTTAGTGTCTTAAAATAATTCTAGAGTAATTATTAATTTTCACAGACTAGGTTCGAAGTTATACATTTAGCAAAAAACGGGCGGAATTTGACCGGTTCGGTTGACACTACTCGTTTCGTAAACAGGAAAGGGGCGTGGCCAACGAGTCGCCAGCTCCACGTTGTGGACATATGTCCATGTGGATTGCCAGGAAGTCTCCGATATTTTACCTGTAATTTATCTCCTCTGGACACACTTAGACAGCTCCAAAGCTTTTTGAACTTGCTCATTTTATTCATTCTGGTAAGTGTTGACGAGTGTCATGGCTGCTGCAGTTGTGTGCCACGTAATGCCGATCAGGCTTGTTTGTGCTTGCATGTGCTGCATGGTAGACGCTTTCCAATCATTGCTATACTTTATTTACATGCATCTTGCAAGCCTTTCGAGGTTAATTATGATATATATAATTGTAGGAAAACGATCATTAAAGCGCGTTTCTTCTCGTCAGCATTTGTTGGTCACAGTAAAGAAAAATGTGACAGCCCTCCTCAGCTTGGCTTGAAAGTTTGTAAATAAATAGTTTGCTAGCAGTAGTAGTTTTACTGCGTATTATTTATTTTATATGCGTTCATACATACATTTATATACACTCATACATAAATATAAGTACACTGACACATTTACTGTACACACACACTACGCATTCTCGTGACGTCATCTGGTTTCTGCCGGTTTACTCCACAGAGGCCATGGCCTTTCTTGGGACTGCAGTTAGGCGATTGGTGTCGGCGGCGCGCCCCCCGCTTATCACCCCACTGTGCCGCACAAGTTGTCGGACCTACAGTTCCGAGCACACCACAGAGAAGAGCGTCCCCTATGAGAAGACACTCAAACAAGATGACACAGTCACATCCGGGCCAACTAAACCTTTACCGAGGTTTGCATCTCGAAGATCAACCACATTTGATTGCTATGATGTCACAATAATTTGTTCTCCTGTCTCTTTGTTCAGGTCAGCTGATGTAGTGGTGATCGGTGGAGGCAGTCTGGGCTGTCAGACCGTCTACCACCTTGCTAAGATGGGCATGACCAATGTGGTTCTGCTGGAGAGGGACCGACTAACTGCTGGAACCACCTGGCACACAGCGGGTAATAGACTTCAAGTTTGGGCATGCTTGTGGTTTTTCAAGAAGACATTGTGACTGAAAGAAAGAAACTGAAGAAAATGTTTCTATGTGTGTTTCTCTGTGCCTTTCTTCTAGGCCTCCTGTGGCAGCTCCGCCCGAGCGACGTTGAAGTGGAGCTGCTGGCCCATACGCGTAACGTAATCAGCAAAGACCTGGAGGAAGAGACGGGCCTCCATACTGGCTGGATCCAGAATGGAGGACTCTTCATCGCCTCTAACAAGCAGCGTCTGGATGAGTACAAGCGCCTCATGTCGGTGAGAAACTAGATCGAAACTTTTTTGTCACACAATTGCCAGTTATTGCATTTTCTTTTGCATGGTTTAAGAATAAAGTTGCTGTTTGGTTCTATACATGTAACACGTGTAGATAATAACTGCTTTGATTACTTTGAGTCTACCAGTGCCAAGAGTCTCAAGTTCAACTCATGCAATGCAATTCCCCACCGTAGAGACTCCTCTTGCATATTTGAAAATGTTTCTTTTCAATGTACAAAGCCATAACCACTCTCTACTTTCTAGCTGGGGAAAGTTTACGGTATCGAGTCCCATGTGCTGTCACCTGCTGAGACCAAGGACCTTTATCCTCTGATGAACGTTGATGACCTCTATGGGACCCTTTACGTGCCCAAAGATGGTACCATGGATCCTGCGGGCACCTGCACCACCCTGAGCAGAGCTGCCTCTGCTAGGGGAGCCACGGTAACATTTACTCATCATATCATATCACAATATGCAGATAGCTACCATTTCTCTGATGTCCTCCTAAACCAGGTGATTGAAAACTGCCCTGTTACCGGTATCAAAGTGCGGGCAGATGACCTCGGGGTAAACAGAGTGAAGGCAGTGGAGACCCCGCACGGCACCATCGAGACACCGTGTGTGGTCAACTGTGCAGGTCAGGCAATCAAATATTTTGTTTGTCAGACACACAAAAAAAATGGCAAATAAGTAAATGCTAAAGTTAGGAGTGCTATCATTGCATATATTTTGAATAGAAGGTGACATTTATGTACTTATGGTATAGGAGTGTGGGCCACCAAGTTGGGGAACATGGCTGGAGTGAAGGTGCCCCTCGTTGCCATGCATCACGCCTACGTGGTCACAGAGAGAATTGAAGGCATTCAGGTACTTTTATACCATGCTGGCTGGTAGAAATTCTTGATACAACCAGCAGGGGGCACTGTAACCATTTAAATGTAACGTGTAAAAACCTCAGCTGGGTTTGTGTGTTTTTTTTTATATGTGTACATATTCTAATTGTATTAGGCTGGCCGTGTATTTACAAGTCCTATCTGAAGTGACATTACTTAACTTTGTCATGTGTATCAAATTAGCAAATGTGCACCGAGCCAGTGGGCAGATGTGTAACAGTGCTCATCCTCCAGAGGCTGATGCTTTTTAAGCCAGAACTCGTCTCTCTTATCTAGTTTAAGAGGAGCTTAGGCAGCATTACTGCTCCATCACGCGCTCACACACGCTTCCATAAAATGGAATAAAGTAGTGGATGTAGGCACAGTCACTAAAAAGTGCTTTCTTTCTAATGGCCAGCCGGGGGCGACTCAACTGGTCATATTTTGTCCGGGAAAAATTATTTGCTTGTCACACTGATTTATGATGATAGTAAAAGTTTTCTTGGTGAGTTTACAGTTTGATTCACAACACATTTTTTTCTCATCCATTGTATTATTGGTTGTAAATTATGTCACCGTTTAAAGGGAAATGATAAATGCCTCATTTGTGGGGAGGGCTCTTACATTAGACTGAAAATACCTCCACAATGTTGACACTGAGCAATGAAGCTGATGCCAATCTTAATGCAGCTCTGCTTACCTATTGCAATGTCTTAGTAGTCTCTCGAACCTGACAATGACCTTTGCTTGAAAGTGGCCCAAGCTAGCGGTTTCTTTTGTCTTTCTCATTTGTTTTTTGTCTTTTTGTGAAGGTGATGTGTTCTAACATTTTGTTCCATCTGTGCAGAATATGCCAAATGTGAGGGACCATGATGCATCGGTGTACCTACGTCTCCAAGGTGACGCCTTGTCCGTGGGTGGCTACGAACAAAACCCTATCTTTTGGGATGAGGTAAACAGTTGTGTAACCTCTTAATGCATAGGTGTCAAACTCAAGGCCCCGGGGCCAGATACGGCCCGCCACATCATTTTATGTGACCCGCAAAGACAAATTTTACATCGACTTTGTCATTACAAAAATTACAAATTATCTTCACTTTTTAAAAAGTAGGGATATTGTGAGCAATTTTTATTACCGTTCATCTTTTTAAACTATTTGAACAGTTTTTACTAGTCTCGGATTTCATTGACAATCATAATGGCCCTCCGAGGGAAACTATGACTACAATGCGTGACAAAAATGTGTTTGACTCCCCTGTCTTAATGTGCTGTATGATGTCATCATTGTTGTATTTCAGCAGTGACATCATAAACTGGCATGACTTGCATCTCAGCATCCTCAAACAATTTCAGAAGGAATTTCTATTTCAGCCTGATTACACAATTCTACGCAGCGCAATACCACAGGGGGTTACTTTTGATGCAGACATCAAAATGAATGTCTTTACTCCTAGTTGTGCAAATCTCTCGTCCTTGTGCAATGTTTTTTAGTGAGAGAGCGTTGGCTTTTATCATGATAATCAAACAAATACATCACGTAGCTCATTCTGTCGACTTCACATCCTCGCCCGTTTAATCTGTTCTTCTTTCAACTGACTCAAACCCTCAGCGTGTGTGCAATTTGTTATGCTGTCATCCTTTTTGAAACTTTTTAAATTATGTTTTGTTTCTTGACCTTTATTGGAGTGAAAAAAAATGAGCGCACAGGTTAATTAAGTACCACCCTGAAAGAACATTCAGTCATTATTGCTGTCGCTCTATGTTGCTGGCGAAGGTAGTTGAACAAAGATAAATTATTTCTAGCAAAGTTGGATGGGTGTGTTAGTTCTTATCTCTTTATCAAAGCAGATTAGCAGTTCCTCAATTTGGGTTTATGAATTTGTGCAGGTGTACCTAAAGTTGTGCCCCATAAGTGCAAATTGCCTTCGTGTGACGGTTTTTTGAAGTGACTCGATCAAACAGTTTGACTTCATCTTTCGTGACTTTGCGTCTTTGTGCCGGGTGGCGTATGCCGCCGACGTGATTCATGCGTGCCGGAGCCACTTCTTAATCTTTTCTCCTTGTTCTGCAGCCGAGCGCTGGCTTTGATCGCTTTGGAGGAGAAAGAGGAGATGAGAGTTAGACGGCAATAGTGAGAATAGAGGGCGAAGTAAGGAGGATTGATGTCTTGGGAAGGACGTGGAGGACTGGGCTCAATTGGACAAAAGCAATTTCCACTTGAGCAGGCTGTGCTTCGTAAGAACACAAAACTCCCTGGGCTGCATCGTTCTTGAATTCTGTCCGAAACAGTAAACATGTCTAAAATTCTTCCACATATGAGGCGTCGAAAAAACAGATTTGTTTTTTTCACATTTATTTTAAATGTTTAATGTTTTTTTGTTTTGTTTTTTTTCTTCAGGTTTCTGATAAATTTGCCTTCAGCCTGTTTGACTTGGACTGGGATGTATTCATGCAACATATCGAGGGCGCTATCAACAGAGTTCCTGTTTTAGAACAGACTGGTATTAAATCCACTGTCTGTGGACCAGGTACATACACACACTCATTTTTTCCCAAAAAAGATCTCCCACATTCACATTTAGAAATGAATAGAATCTATCTGTGATTCTACCGAGTCGGATTTCTCCCAGAAACACTCATACCTAATTATGAAATAAATATGGAAAAATGGAAAAATGGAAAGATTATAATAAATGCAAATTGGTGATGAGGGGAGACTAATGGGTTTAGGAAGATCTGTCTGTCTGAAAATGAGTCTGATGACATCACCATGTAGGCCTACTTTAAAGGAATTTCAAATTAAATCTTAATGACCATAACTTTGTTATAGTACTACAATATTTTGCAATATTAGTTATCAAATAAAGTAATGTTTGTTTTGTTCTGCTAGTGTAATGTAGACATTCAGTCTTTTCTTTTTTCTACAGAATCCTTCACAGCAGACCATAAGCCGCTAATGGGAGAGGCTCCAGAGGTCAGAGGTTTCTTTTTGGGCTGTGGCTTCAACAGTGCTGGTAAGTTTGTTTTTTGTTTTTTTTGTAGAAAAACACATTTTGCGCAACGTTGGGTACAAGTAAATAATCTGTTTAGTTTGGTAGTCTGCAGTGCATATTTACATGATGTTCTCGTTTTGTAAGTCAACAACAAGATGAGCTTTCATATTTGACAGAGAAGGGAATTTTAATTAAGCGTACTCTAAATAAATAGTTCTTGCCAACAGAAATGTAAATTTCCAGGAATTTGAGGGTTGATGGTCTTTACAGAAATTCAAGAAAATAGCAAAAGGTCCAATAACTTTAATCAAGTAAAACATCCTGCAGCGGCATCAAAGTAGTGACTATTAGGGTGTAGGTATTTTATTTATTGTACTTTATAAACTTGTTTTGATTTATATTTGTTATATTAATTTTTGTAAATTATTTTTATACACTATTGTACATTTTTACATTATATTTGTGCCTGTTTTCTTATCACTCATAGTTGTCACACATTAGCCAGAAATCATAAATAAGGCCATTAAAAACAAAAACATTACATAACCAAATGATTGTTCTGAATTTACTAATGACCTTTAATCTTCCCCACTATTATACCTGAACTCTGACAGACACAAAGTAATCCAAAAGTGCCTCAGGTTAAAAGTGTCATTCCATTAAGTGACTTGACAGAGTTCACCTCTGACTTGAGACATGAAGAAATGTCAGCGTCAAGAAAGATGCATCGTGCGGAGGTGTAAATGTTAAAGTCATCGGCGTAAGAGAAAGTACCCACAAAACAATCCACCGTTAGCCTCGGCTAAAGCCAAAGTCTCGTTATGAAATACTTGCTCTGATGTCTCGCTCTAAAAAATGCTCCCCCCCCCGCCCGGCCGCCGTCTCATCTCACATCTCTTATCGCACAGAACACATTCACGTCACACAGCGGCTTACTTGGCGCACTGTTTGGGTTTGGGAGAAACCACCGGGCTAAAGTTCAGCACTTGCTTCAAGTGCTTCCTTTTCGGTAATTGTACTCGTTGCCAGGCAACATTGAATTACCTTGGCGATGTCAGAGCATCGGTCAGAACTCTTAAGAGTTTTTGTTTGTAGTGGTGATTATGGGCATGTAATTGCTTTTAACCACTGGATGTCTGTTGCCATGTCGCCCCATTTTATATAATCACAATAATTAGCACCTTCATCTCAGTGATATTTGGTACGCTACTTAAAATTGCCTGTACTTTAGGCAGTGATGCTTTTAGAAAGTAATAAGTGCAATTAGTCTGAGTGCTGCAACGCTTTTTAGCAGATTTTGACTCGCTAATGCAAAAAAAAAAAAAAGTGAAACCACAATAGCAAGTTAATCAAGACCTGCATGATGGTTTCTATTACCAATTTCAAAAAATTAAATCACAGTGAAATGGGGTCAAAAAAACTTTGTGGCGCTCTACTCTCATGAAGTTTAGATGAGGTCAGGCTTGTAATGACTGTTTGTGGAAAATGCATCCGGGCTGCAGTGCCCTCTCATTTGCCTTTTTTTTTTTTATGGGGGAGGAACAATGTATGCCAACTGACTCACGAGCCTTCCCCCAGCTGCCCTTCATGGTCCCATCAAGCTGTGTGCAACCAGAGGAAGCCATGCGTTGTACAGCTGTGGATGAAGTTGGGGTCTTTGCCAAAGCGGGCAGCCGCATGCATGCTAGCTTATTATTGCAGCGAGATGGTGGTTAAGGCAAATAAAGCGGGTATAAGTACTTGCTTTGTGTCTATTTTGGAAGAAATGGTAGAGGTATTATCAAAAGCGTTGCAGGAGAGGGAATAATGGCTTGACTGCAGACATACAATGTGATTATCGAAAAGGAAAGCTTTGACGTTGGGTTACAATTAGGGTCGAAATCCATTTTTCTTCAGCTGGTTTTAAAAAGAAATACATGGAAAAAAGATTTTATACAATGTTCTTGTATGTTGTGACGTCAACCCATCATTTCCTCCAGCCTCTCTATTTAAACTTCTGAGCGTTGTAAAAGCGGCGTATGAGAAAGGAGCGGGAGAGACAGATAGAGACACAGTGGGGAACAAATGTTTGCGCAGCACGAACGAACGGTAATAGAGCGGCACGCAGACAGTCGAGGAGGAAACGAGGAGTCCTGACGAGATGAGTGGACGCACGAACACTCGCACGCCGATGCGTTCTCGCACGTCAGCCCGGTTATCTCGAGTGACATTTATCAGTGCCACCTCGCCCCGCTGCTTGTCCAAGTGTCTCGGGAGAACTCTGTCATCCCGCTGTTCTCCTCCCCACCATCCATCCGTTCAGACGTCCACCTCCGGCCCGGCCCCGGAGTGACGACACTGGCAGATGTGTGAAATGATCCTAGATGGAGAGAAAGCGAGAGAGCGCTGATGGGGGGATGAAAGAAAGATGCAAGGCCACTCGGGTTGCGCTGCTGCATATTGATGCTGTGTCGCAACACACACACACACATATGCAAATTGCTAAGAAGGGAACCAAAGGGGAGGGGGGGGGCGCTTCGAGGGAAAAACTCATTAATGCTGCTCTGTTGGGACCAAGATGGCTGAAATGCTAAATTGGAAGTTAGTGTCGGGGTCAACTAACTTCCCAAATGCTTCTTTTGAGGAGGACACAATAAAATCATGATGTGAATTTCTCTTTTAATTTTATTCACTTTCTCTTTGCTTATTTTAATGGCAGCATGTTAGCGATATTTTGACTATGGAAACTGTAATTTAAATTCTCTAATTTTTGCCAGGTATGATGCTGGGAGGTGGCTGTGGTCGCGAGCTAGCTCATTGGATTATCCACGGCCGCCCTGAGAAGGACATGTATGGATATGATATTAGGTATGTGCAAAAAAAAAAAAACATACCAATGTATCATAATGGCAAAGATTTTCATTCTGCACGATTGTGACTTTTAATGCGCTCGTTTGAATTTCCATGTCAGGCGTTTCCATAACTCGCTGACAGACAACCAACGCTGGATCAGAGAGCGGAGCCACGAGTCGTACGCAAAGAATTACTCCGTGGTGTTCCCATTTGATGAGCCCTTGGCGAGCAGAAACATGAGGAAGGATCCGTTCCATCAGGTATCTGACAGCTTTTAAGCTATGCTTCACAAGCACAAACACTTTGTGCATATTTTATAATGCCTGCTGACGGAAAGACTGATATTATTAAAAGTTTTGTTTGCTCAATACACTGGCAGCATGCTATAATATTTCCCATTGAGATTTCCCATTTGTATTTGAAGGTATTAAATCCAGAGTCCAAACAGTCGCAACATTAAAATCTTAACTAGCTCCACTGGAAATTAAATGCAATCAGTAGCACATTAGCTTAATTAATTATAGTTAGCCATTTGTTAAAAACAAAACACTCTCTCTATTTTAATGTTAGGGCTAATAAACATCCCACATCTCATTATTTAACTTTGACTATCACACAAGTGTACAAGCTCGTGGCAGCGAGCCAGTTGGTCCGAGAGAAGCCAATGTTTTATCTTCAGTCTCTCTTCTTTGTTGCCACTTTTTAAAATTATTTTTAAAATAAGTAAACTAGCAACACATTGGTCGGCAATAACAACGCGTACCTCACTTTTTGTCAGTGCGTCATTGCTTGTATCGTTTGCAGTCAAAGTGCGCGTTTGTGATGAATGTCTTCCCGCGTCAAACTTTGACTCCCTTTTTGTTGTCTAGCCAGCGTCTCATTTAATTCCTTTGTCATTGTCATTTCTCTCCTCCGTCCCTCCTTCATCCTTTCACCCTCTGTTGCCTTTTCATGCGGTCAGAAAAACGATTGAGGCTGAAGCAGCAGGCAGTTAGCCGTGTCACTCTTCTTCCGTGGCTACGTTTATTAATGCGATCCCGCCATGGCGACTATAAATGACACACTTATCTCCACTCTCCGAGTCTCGCATGTCTTTCAACTTCCCTTTACGCCCGACACAAATTCCTAATGGATCCTTGCCGTCGTATTTAAACATTAATGGCCCACTTAGTCTTGCTTCCTCTTTGCTGACTTCATTTAACTGCCACGTTGTCTGACAGGGTCTGTCCTTGTACATGCTGCTCAGCGTTTTTCTGCACAACAGATTGCGTTAACCAACGTTTGTTACTGTCGACTGTTATTTTATAATTTCTTTTTATGGGAGCTCATTACTTCGGCAAAGAAGGAGGTCATGTTTGCCAATTTCAGCAGCAAACCAATTCAGACTCAACACTGCCTCTGCTGGTCACTGCTTTGTAATGCACTCAAATTTGCTGTCGACTGTTATTTTGTATTTTTTTTAAGGGAGCTCATTACTTCGGCAAAGGAGGTAATGTTTGCCAATTTCACCAGCAAACAAGTTCAAACTCAACACTGCCTCTGCTGGTCGCTGCCTTGTACTGCACTCAAATTTGCTTCGATAATTCCAAAACGCGATTACGCATCATGCTCCCGTTTTACTATTCCCCGGCCCGAGTGGTCACGTGTTAACGTCAGCTTTCTCCATTCTAATTATGGCACCTTTTCCACCCCCATCTTAACGAGCATGTGTTTGCTACTCGTGAGTAACTTTCCTGTGCGACCAGGCTGCTCTAACCTTCGTCTCGGAGCCTTTTAAGACCCACGCTAATCACTTGCGAAAAGAGATCACCTAGCAACTGGCCTTCCTTCAGCCGGTGAGCAGTGTTGACAGTTTTAGTAGCAGCCCTGGAAAAAAAAAAAAAAAAAAAGAAGTCCATTATTGTCTAAATGAGTCGCACGTGTGTGTGCGATACTGGTCTCACCACGACATAGGGGTACTTAGTGTTCACTTGTTCCTTTGAAACTAATTAGATGGAGTAATTTTTCGGAGGCACCGTGAGCCCGCTTTTGTAACACTAACTGGGGCCTCTCTGACGTGGCTGCTTGCACGTTTGCTGTGTAGCAAAGATGGTAAATATAGTTCGGTGTGGGAAGGCTTGGCAGGAGACGGCTAACACATCAGACACCTACAGTAGCAACTGTGGGCGATTGTCAATTCCAGCGAGGAGGAGGTGAAGCATTTTATTCCGAATTGTTCCATCATATCAAAAAAATTAGGAGACATTTTATGTCATTTGTGCGCTTATTGATTTTAGTCAGACAGTCTATTTATTCTTTTTTTTTTTTGGACATTGATATTTTTATCCCGCATGGCTATCGGCGTAATCTTGCATGATTCACAGTTTTAAAAGGAAACACATAAATATATTACTGGAAAGGAGAGTGTGTTTCGAAGGTAAAAATATTCTACTACATCACAAAAAACATCTACATTTTTTTTTTTTTTTAATTTTAAATAAAAGCAAGCTCCCCATCCAACTCCAAAGTAATCACTTGACTATCATACCCTGAGCTCTGCAAGCTTTTTCCTTCCCTCTTAACTGTCGATTGCCTTTTCTTTGCAGGTGCTGACAGAGCAAGGCTGCGTCTTCCAGGAGAGACACGGCTGGGAGAGACCGGGCTGGTTCACCAAGGACGGACAAGCTCCTGTGAGACAAACACACACATTTTAAAACTACACTTGCACCGTCAAATCCAAACTAATCCCAGCACGGGATGAAGCTTGTAGTTGTGCAGGCACATCGCACTGAGTAGTAATTCCAAATCCCTCTCCTCGTTTTTGTTTATCTGTGTTGTTGGGAAGGTTAAAGATTACGATTATTATGGCGCCTACGACATCAAGACGAATCAGCAGTATAAATACAATGAGCTGCTGGGCAAGGAATACACCTTTGACTTCCCACCGCATCACGATGTGGTAAGAATGAGCTCGGCCATCGGGTTAGATATGAGCGTTTTGGTTCTTGAGTGCTCACGGTAGATTTTTTTTTCTTCATCTTCCCCAAATGCAGATCAAAAGCGAGTGCCTGTCGTGCAGGCACGCCGTTGCCGTGTTTGACATGTCCTACTTTGGAAAGTTCTATCTCACCGGTCCAGATGCCAAGAAAGCAGCCGATTGGCTGTTCACTGCCGATGTCAACAAGAAGCCAGGTCGGTGTGACTAGCCAACGCATCTCATAGGTAACGACAGATGGTGGAGAAGGATTGACAGTTTCAGAATGAGGCGAGACATCAAAATGAGCAGTACATTTTCTCAACCACCTCCAATTAAGTGTTGTGAAATGAAGTTCTTTATCACTTAGCGAGGGAGGATCAAGTTCCTCTGATTAAAAAAAACTGCAGCCAACAGAGTATACATTCGACACAGACACACAAGATGTCTTCCATGTTTCATGTCAATCACCTTTTGCTGTGCGTGATGGCTGAAGGACAGTCACGGTTTAGCATGTCCCCCAGCCAGCCGGGTGACGGGCGCATTTTATGTCTCTTGAAATTATACACAGATGTCATTCGACACAATGTCGCCGGCGGTCTGGCGGTGACTGTTTCTGCCCGTGATGCGTTCGGTTGACATTTCCGTTTTAATAGGGGTTCACGTTCAGCCGTGTTAGCTTCGGAACAAAGCAAAAAAAGGGGTTACGTGTTATTGGTACAGCTTCTGACAAACACTGCTGCCAGGAATCGCACACGGGCTTCAAAAGTGTGTCAAGACAAACGAGGCAGATCTGATGTGTTCTCCTTTGAGGTTTGGGGATAGGCCTTTGAAGAAATCACTCTCTATTGATACATTGGTGGCAAAAAAAGATTTTCTCAAAGGCGCTCTGACAATGTATGGAAAAGCTAACTAAAAAAAAAGCATGTTTTTCTGGTATAGCTTAATTCTAATATCCTTGATTTTTTTTTTTTATTGTCTAAGTGTATTTCTGATTTTTTTGTGTGTTTGTGTTTTGCAGGTTCCACTGTGTATACCTGCATGCTGAATTCAAGAGGAGGTACGGAAGCTGATCTGACAGTGAGCAGACTCGAATCCGGAGCCGCCAACCTCCCGCTGGCACCTGAGTCAAATGGTAAGTTTAAAAAAAAAAATAAAATAAAATAACAATTCCTGTCTTCAGTGTCAATATGACTTGTTACATTTACTACCCACCTTTTCTGGAAAATTGACATCAGGAGTTTGTGACTGTTAAATTACCGGTTGTCTGCCTGTCTTTTTTTTTTTTTTGTAAACCAGAAAGTGACCTTTTTTTTTTTAGTTGTTGAATTTCTACAATTTTTACCGAAGGTGATGCGTACTACTTGGCCATCGGAGGCGGCGTTGCCGAGCACAACTGGAACCACATTCGAACCGTTCTCCAGGACCAGGGCTTCCGCTGCCAGCTAACGGACCACTCAGAGGACATGGGCATGATCAGCATCCAGGGACCCAAGAGGTAAGGTGGGCAAACATGCACTCCAGCTATTCATTGGACTTGAACGGCTTGATTTTAAATAAAAAACGAAACGTTTTTAAGCTTTTAACCAGCGCACATATTCCGAAACCCCCCAATCTTTGGATTCACACTCAGTCACATTCTGCTCTACTTATATGTTGTGTTGATGGCATCCCCTTGAGGAGTATTTTTTTTCCATCTTCTCTTGATCTTGCTATATTCTCCCCCAGCCGCACTTTTCTTTTATCCTCAACCAACTCTTATAATCTTCTCCTCACCCCAACACCCGCCCTCCACCTTCTCCTCTTGCTGTGAACGTTTGCGTCAAAGCACTATCGAGTGCGTCACTAGCTCCAGGAGTCTGTCACACTAAAACCGTATGTGTGTGTCTGTGTGTGTCTGTGTGTGTGCTCATTTCATTATAGATTCACACAACTAATTGAATGTTGACTATGGGAATTATTGAGTGGCTCTTGACTGGTGTGAACATATGAAGTAATTAAGGCATGTTTTAGCTCCAGAGAGTGGAATTTATGAAGTTATGATAATTAACGTGTACGTTTTGCGTGTTTTTTTATTGGAATTATGAGAGGCCGTGTTTAATAAGGGGTCTCGTGAGAATTCCAAGTGCTGAGTTATGTTGAATGCACGCTTCTATTAATCAACAGCAACCTTACCGTGCAAGTTTTTGATGCATGTGTAATCCCCCAAAGACGATAGAATGTAACCTCCAAAGTTATTTGTCCATTGAAATAAAAATATTGTAGATATGCAGATAAGCTAGCATGTCCAAGAATGCGATTGGTGGAGTTCTCACGAAGTAGCACATTCAACCTTTTCACAGCTTATTTAGAGCTAATTGTTCTTTTTCGTGTGTTCTCGAGTTCAATGAACAAAGCGTAGCTTCAGGGAGGACAGAAGTGAGACGACAGGGCCCCGCACGCATCACTGCACGACTGAATCGATTGCTTTTTGAGAAAAATCCAACATGTTCCCCCAACTTCACTTGTGGCTTCCTGACATTTCTCCTGCAAAAATATCCTTCAGAGGCATTGAGTTCTTTCACTGCCCCCCCCCTTCAAAGTGTACAAGAAGCAAAGTAAGCTAAACTTAGTGCTTTTTTTGCCGCTGACTCATTTTTATGTAATATCGATTTTATGCGTGTGTGTTAGTGGGAGAGGTTATCATGGGAGCACCTTTTTAGATTGCTTGTGAGCCGTGAGCTCTTTTTTTTCCCCTTTCTTCTTCTTTTACCTCTTAAGTCTTATCACATCTATCTCAGTGTAATACGTCTTATATGAGAGCAGGATTTTCAAAGTGTGGCAAAGTGAGCTTCCCATAAAAAGCAGCTTTTCATATTACATTGTGATCTCTTTAACAAACTGATGTGCTCATACATTTAACATTTTATTTTGAATGTATAAAACATTTGATGAGTTAGTTTTAAATAATAAAAACTGAAATAAATAAAATAAATACAAATTATAAAAAATATATTTTAATGATGAGTTAGTTTTAAATAATAATTTTTAATGTATAAAACATATGAGTTAGTTTTCAATAATAATAAAATATTTTTGTCTTATTAATGAATCCTTGTTTGCTCGCCTTGTCCAGTCGAGAGGTGCTACAAGAGGTGTTGGACACAGACCTCAGCAATGAAGCCTTTCCTTTTTCCACCCACAAAGTTGTCAAAGCGGCCGGCCACCAGGTGAGAACACGCACGTACTCGCACAGAGCACACAGTCGTTGGCTCGGCTTTTAATTGCAAGTGATGCATTTGATGACCTCAAAATAACCCTGATTTAATTTTCTTCTCGGCTCAACTGCTGCTCAATTTCTACTCGGGGTGGGTAATTAATCCAAATATAGTTGGGATTTTCATTTTGGCTTCTCACTGTCATAGAAAAACTATAATGTGCCATACAGCGAGTTAAAAAAGAAAAAATCTAAATAATTATGATTTTTTTTTCCTGTAATGGCCCAGCCAGTATGTCAGAGTAAGAATTACCGGAACTTTGGTCTTTGAAACTGACCAACACGGTCATTGGCCTACGACCAAAGCAAACGTGCTGTTCCGGCTCATGCAGCGCCTAACACATGCCCGAGCCCGCTGTCTTGGTTGCTCTTGCGTAAATTATTCAAGGCACAAGTGACTGGAGCCGGCATTTCTCTCGCAATGTTTGCGCATGTACACAAGTGTGTTGCTTGTGCGGCGTTGGTGCTGCTTACTGGTCTTGTCTGGGTGACATTTTAATGGCTGCAGTGTTGCGAGAACACCCCCCCACCCCTTATAACTCGCTAGAGGAACCGAGTGTGCCGCTTTGGGACATTTGAATTCTTCTTAGTTTGTGTTTGCTCATGTGCAACGTGTGTTTGATGCGGCAAGCGTGCAGATTTGTGAGCGTGCACTTTTGTGACCGCGCAGGGCGACATGTACATATGGGGCCCAGGGTGAACCTTGGCTGGCCAGATGGCCCAACTGTCACAGCGCCCACTGGGGAAACTGTTGGAGACATTTCTCTCCTTACTTCACACTTTTTTTTTTTTTTTCCTCATTTGCTCACTAACTCATATTTGCTATCAGGCCATCCTCTGAGCTTTAGCGTTGCCTTCTTGTCAAAGCGTTATTCAAATACAGAGGGACCTCTTAGGATTAACACAATCTATTTCGGAATGCAGATTTGTTCGTATTCAATTTCCCATGAGGGACCATGTAAAGTGAGTGAATCTGCCCCAGCGTCGTCATGCAGTGTCTGTTTTCTAAGAACGAGCTGTTGAGATTTTATCTAGCATCCTCATCCCATTTTGGGATTCCTGAATTCTCTGCTGCAGAGATTGCAAGATTAGAATGATGATAGGAGGGGGAGCAGAGCATTTTCAAATGCTCCATTTTTCTGTTAAAATCCAGATTTTCGCCTTTCATTTTTTGCCTTTCGCCAGTTTTAAATGCATAAAAGTCAGTTCTCCCCTCCCCTGTCTTCCATCATTTCAACTCCAAAATGTAATTTTAAATGTCCTTTAAGGCATTTTTAGACATGTCATTTATAAAACAAAGATAATAATTACATCTTTACTCCTGATTTAATGTGTTTTATGTACTTTCTATTCATTTTGCTTTTCCTCTTCCTGGCTTCCTTCCTCTGTGTACAGACACTATTCAAATGCAATTCAATGTGGAGCTTCGAGATTAAATGTGTGCATTTGTGTGCTTGTGTTTGGCTGAGGATGCTTGTGTGTGTGTGTGTGTAGGCATGCCGCATCTTTTCTAAGCCCCCTCGTCTGTCGCTCTCTTCTAGGTACGAGCAATGCGTCTGTCCTTTGTCGGGGAGCTGGGCTGGGAGCTGCACGTTCCCAAAGACTCGTGCCTTCCCGTCTACCTCGCCGTCATGGCTGCCGGCGCCAAGCACGGCATCGTCAATTCAGGATACAGAGCCATCGATTCGCTTAGTATAGAGAAAGGTAACGTGGACACTCAAGTCTGCTGGGAGCAATCAACATTTTTAGCCTTATTATGGAGATATAAATACTTCAGCTGGAGTGTGAAATCATTTCTGAGTAGGACGGCCTTTATTTATTATGAATGCATTTTTGCAGAGTTGAACAGCTCCATTAATGAAATTATGGTAATTAGGTTGTTGAATAACAAGCACCCGCCATTTTGTCAGGGTACCGCCACTGGCACGCCGACCTTCGCCCGGATGACACGCCCCTGGAGGCGGGGCTAGCCTTCACCTGCAAGTTGAAAAGCTCCATCCCCTTCCAGGGTCGACATCGGCTGGAGAAGCAGAAGGAGGAAGGCCTCAGGAGACGCATCGTTTCCTTCACCATCGACGAGTCAGTCGAGCTTGCGTAGACCTTGACAGTATTGAATCAGACAATATTGAACTGTAATACGCTGGTGGAGCTAGAGGGGGGTTTGTCAGGGGCACTGCCCCCCCATGTAATATGCTTGGATCCCCTGATTGCGAAGATAATTAACTCTTAAGTATTTTCCGACTTACAGGAAAGTGCCAATGTTTGGCCTGGAGGCAATCTTCCGTAATGGCGTCCCTGTTGGTCACCTACGGCGAGCTGACTATGGATTCTATATCGACAAGACAATCGGTTATGGATACATCCGCAATCCCGATGGCGGAGTGGTAATTATGATCTTTCACAATTCGGGTTCAGTCGAAAGCTTTTCAGTGCTACATTTGACCACCAATCCATTTGTTTTAACTTCATTATAATTTTTGCCCATCTTCAGGTGAGCGCTGATTTCATCAAGAGCGGTGAGTTCACCCTGGAGAGAATGGGAGTAACGTACAAGGCTACAGCCCACATCAGATCTCCATTTGACCCCGAGAACAAGCGCGTGAAAGGCATCTACGATTGACATGGACATCGACCTGAGTGAAAACCTCCTCCTCACATGTTTGACTTGCAGGTGCAAGGTTTCAATCAAATCTCAGGCAAATACAGAACTTTGATCCATGCTGTGACTGGATGGGGATTTGACAGGCTTGATATCAATGTATGCTGACGGTTCTGAGATGAAATGAATCCAATCTGAATGAGCCATCGCGAAGGGTCATTTCTGCCCTCGGCTTTTATGTGTAGCTGCTCGAGTGTAATAGTGAGTTTACTCATTAAATGATTTTATAATTGTTTAAAAATGCAAGAAAGTTACCAAATTAATCTGACTGAATCAAAAGCAAATTAGATGATTAGAAATGTCTAAATTCAAGCTAATTCGTTTTCTTCCGACTAATTACCTCAAGACGACACAACTGCTAAGATAGCAGCTCACCTACCTAGACTATACAATCAATGTGTTGATTGATTTGCATTGGAAATAATTAAGTACAAAAAAAATTAACAGCCATAAAATGCACAAAAAAAAACATAAGACAAAATGAAATCAAAACAGCTTTTAAGTGAAATGACAGCTTTACATTGTCAATTTGGAGGTTTACAACAATCTCTGTTCTCAGTCAAATGGTAATTTCAGCTTGTGTGGCAGGATACTTCAAAAGTATACACAATAGTACATCGCTAACCTTGTTTGTGGCCCATCCTATGCGGTCGAACGGTATAACATTCGCCAGTTACACACGACTACCCCTGCAGGCTCTTTGAGTCACATTACAGATGACTGATGTCTATTATGAGAATCATGACTTGAGGGAGAGAAAAAAAAAAAATTCCTTGCTCAGTCTGACTTCAATGACATTGAGCACAAAAACAGAAAAACAATTTTTGATGCAGTCTTAATCACTTTTACATTTAATGTCCAGGATGAATAAGAACCACCGGAGACTTTCTGTGAACGACTTCTTGTCTAATTATGTGGAAAAATTGTTTACAAAAAGAAATTGAATTGTGGCGCGTTTAGTTTTTAATTGAGATGAGCGTGTCTGTCTGCGGCAATTCATCTTTCTAATGGCCTATCGGGTTTTCAATTTCTATTGGATAAATCCTGCTTGTTTGATTGATTGTGTCTCATTGTGTTTCTATTGAAGCAAGCGGCTGCTCCATATCGTTAATGCGGCAACTGCTTCAACATCCATTGTCAAAACATCGACCGCTTCCATATATTATTAATGACTTTTTTTCAAAAATTATTTGGTCAATTTACAAATCATATGAGCTTAAAATTAGTCCATTTTCACAGCTGCAGTTAAAAAAAAAAATAGATTTTTCTTCACAGTTATTTTTTTTTTTTCCCTATACCAACACAATACTCCAAACAACAAGCTAGTGTGT
Organism: Syngnathus floridae; assembly: GCF_059516105.1. NCBI lineage: Eukaryota > Metazoa > Chordata > Actinopteri > Syngnathiformes > Syngnathidae > Syngnathus > Syngnathus floridae. The sequence continues at coordinate 5,428,712 of NC_142424.1, read as the reverse complement.
ATTTTCGTATAAGCATATAATTAAACTCGGAAGTCATCAATGATCACAGACAATGTATGCAGTGTAATTTTGCCCCAGAAGTGGAACCTCCTTCTTAGGCTCAATCCGCTTGGTTTGGCTCAGACTGGGGGGACATCCGGGCGACTGGTGGGGCGTGCGCCGACCTCACAAGGGTAAGGTGGCTTTTTGAGTGTCGAGGTTACCACAGGTAGAGTCTGCTTAGTCCAATCTCCCTAGAGAAAAAAAGCACGATTTTGATAACTGAGACTCTTCACGCTTCGCTTTTAATGTATCCTTTTTGTATATATCCATTTCAAATGTCAGCTCAGTTTAGCCTGTCAAATTTTGGTGTGTGTTTGTGAGACTCACAGGAAAGAGGCGAGCAGTTGATTGGTTACAGTGCATCGAGATGGGCGCCGTGTTGTAAAGGGAATCCAGCACCTGCGTGGCAAAGCCGTCCCACTCTAATTTGGAGTACTGCTCGGTCACACCTTTGTTGCCACAAACACACTGATCCTTTCCTTGGAATCTAAAATGTCACAGGATTGATTGGGAAGTACATTATTGATTGATGGTTGGATGATTACACACTACCTGTTCATGAAGCTGAAATATTTCTGTAGGTGGTCCAAGTCCACGTGGGTCTTGCACAGCTCCAGCTGAGTGCGAGGGTAGTAGTGGACGTAGTTGACGCACATTTCTTCCATGATGCCGAAACCGCCCTGAGGAACCCCAGAAAAAACGGACACGAAATGACCTAGGTATTCCATGTTCAAATTATTTAATATTAAAAAATGTTTTAGTTTTTTTAATAGAATTAATTTGAGTTGGAATTGGCTACTCACCACAGTGGGCTTGTCCCTATCCTCTGTGTTATAAGTACACTTTGTTATGAGGACATCACCCTGTCAGGAGAAGCACATCGTTTTTTTTACTATGCACCACAAAGCACAAAATTAAAAAATTGTAAAACTTTTTTATGGTATTTCACATTATGCCACCAAATACCGCCGTGTTCCAAAATCGACTCTATTAAACTTCTATTAAAATCAATGGGACCCTTTGAGATTGCTATCACTCTGATGTTCTTGAGTAAAAATAAATATTACAATAGTAAAGTCAATACTAGTTGGGTTTAATTTATTTATTTTTTCTGAAATTCTTGGTCTCTTCATACTCACCGGTAAAACGTTTGCCATCTTCCTCAGAACTCGAATAGTCTAGAAGAAAAAAAAAAATAGGGACAAGGAGCCAGATTGAATCAATTCAAATTAATATCAAGAAATGGATAATGCTAATTAATATCTATGACAAATAATTATATATTTTTTATATCTTTTCTATAACACAACTTAAATAAACCATTACACAAATAGTCTAATGAATTAAATGTTTTACCTCTACTAAATTAAACCACTACAGGAGGAAACAGTAGAAATAGATGTTCTTTCTTTTTCTTACTATATATGGCATGAGGATTAATTGAGTGAATAATTAATTATCACACCTAAGGGTATTCATAAATTTAAAGTAGAATGACTGTGCTCCTAAAAATGGATTTTCGCTATTTCTTTATATCTCTCCAAGCATTTGTTCAAGGTGTCGCCACACTTGAAGCTTTCGTAGTATCATCCGACTCGCACGTCCGTTGACGACGTGTCGGAATATTCCTAATGAGGCTGAGTACTTAGACAGCAGCACCACTCGGGTGGGCTGGTGATGTTCAAGGCACAAGCAGATGTTCCTCTGCGCCACGCTCGTATGTTTAATTCATCTTCCTTCGGATGGCAATGCAAAGAACAGATGTTAGGGGTTGCTTGCTATTTGTTGTGATGATGAGAGCAAAAGCAGATGTTGATCGAAAGAGATTGTGCTGACTCATACTGACAAATGTTTTTTCCTAATTTCATACAAACATTAATGAACTAAAACCATTACCGATTAATAAAATTGAATAGACTCAATTAAAAAAAGTTATCTTTCCTAAGTGTAGAAATTCTTGATTCAATTAATATTGGATTATTGGGTCACATGTTTTTTGAGGAGCACACATTCTGATTGACGTCCTCCTCCATTAGAAGTGTTAATTATCTTCGTTTGTTTGTTTGTTTTTTGTTTGTCCGTCTGTCAGCCGCATTCCAATGACAGAGTCTTTGTGATGATCGACAGCTTGAGCAGAGGCAACCAAATCAAGGTAAAATTACATTAAATAATTTTGAACGTATATTCACATGTGAATTAATGACACATTATTATTATTAATTTAAATAGATAATCTAATCCAATAAAAATCAAAAAAGATTTGCAAACACACCATTGAATATGTGGAAAAAACACAAGTCATGCAAGAGAGGCTTCACTGCGGCTCACCTGGTAGTGGGTGCTGAAATGTTGATCTTCCTGCACCACCTCCACCTCTTTGCCCTCCCTAACCAAGACGGTGCGCACCCCGCGGCCCGCCAAATGCGTGTGCAGCTGCGACGCGAATATGAAGATGCCGCCACGAGGCAAAGCCTATCAAAGCAGATGAGAAATAGATTCTGTTATTACCTCCAACATAAAAAAATGTTTTGCCGGCCCCCTGCGATATCCTTGACCCTCCCCATGGCCCCCCAAGAAAAACATCTTAGCTCCGCCCCTGACTATTGGTACTCGACCCACACTTTGCAAACACAGTATGTCGCGTGTACTTACAGCGCGTGTACACTTTGAAGTGCAGTAGCCAGTGAGGTAGAAGGCGTGTTGTTTAGGTGGGACGGCCATGATAGGTGTGTAGACCAGGCCCAGCTCCATGATCCCGGCGTCGTCGCGCCTCAGACTGGGGGTGTAATGTAACCTTATCCCGGATGAGTCACGTCTGCCTGCACGCAACGACGTCGCGGATCGTTAATGTGCTTCACGTGCGCTCCATTGACTCCCTGTAACATATTCACATGCTCGCAGGGCAGAATAATTTCAGCAGGACTCATAAGCATTCATGAGTGAATGATTCAAGGCGGGCCTTGTTTTTTCTCTCGTCGCTTTGTTAGAGGACATTGAGGCGGGGATGACAGGAAAGAATTCAGGATGTCATTAACTTGAGGCAGAAAAGACAATTTCGTCATGACTAAATCTGCTGCACAATGTATTTCTAGTGAAACATTACGCAATCTAGGCCAGCAGCCCGCCGGACGTAGACGAGTGGTTTCACTTCAAATGTAGAAAATTTTAAAAATTACAGGTGCTACTTTGTCTTATATAATTTCACAGATTAATTTTCTTTGTCTTATTTCGCACAGTAATTTACGCACACTATAAAAAAAATCACTCCAAAATATAAAAATAAATAAAATAATATAAATATAATAGAAATAATAATAAATTTAAAATTTTTTTTAAAAAAATACTCCAAAAAATGTAAGAAACTGAATTTGGTATTTGATATGAAATAGTAGAAAAAAGTCAACCTGCCAGATGTTGTTGTGTCATGGATAATAAGGAACACATGAATTAGCCCCGTCACTGCTGATTGACATCCCCCTCCATTAGAAGAGGCGAGTATAATTATCTCCCCAGTGCGCTACATGTTTGCTTGTTTGTCAACAGCATTCAAACTCCTCGCCAACACCGAAACTTGATGGAGGCGTTGTGGTTTATGCTAATAAAAAAAAAAAAAAGCATTTTAACCGTAGGACTACGTCCACAGTATATCTGCTCTAGCCTTCCTTGAGTTGAATAGAATATTGAAGAGCAGTGAGAATATATGAAAATATGAAAAAGCTAGAATATGTGGACAAGGTGTTGAAGGTCACCTGAGAATAGTCTGTAATAATGACTATGGCCCAGATGAAAAGCGTCATCTGGAAATTTTTAAATGAATTGCTCTGTTGGAAATTAGCCCGCAGCTTCTCAGGAACACTCTCCTGCTGCTTGTTGGAGTGTGTGATCACATGTGTGCCCCCGTGTTTTACCGGATATAAGAAGAGGGTTGTGGTAATGGACTTCCAGGCGGAGGAACCGTGAGGAACCTGGTCCACCAATAGGGAGGCCTGCATCGGGAGGGTAGTAGAATTCCTGCAAAAACACAGACGGCAACATTTTGATTGACACAAATGTTACCAAAAGTGAAACTTAATGACAGAAAACACAATTTTAAATATTTTCTGCTTAAATATTGTAACCGTTAAAAAAAAAAAAGCTAATTTTCGGAACCATTAAAGACCGAGCCTTATTTTTGGCAACATGCAAGATGGCTCTGTCCAGTTCTCGCTGATGTTCCATGAAATAACAAAAGCCTTTGGGGTATCCACATCACTATCGTCGGGAAATCTCGATTTAATCTTAATACATCATTTAATCGTGCACCAGATGCAAGCGCACATGCCTTCTGTTGATCCAATTGCGGAGTGTTATTTTTATATTAAAACGTTATTTCCCAAAGCAAAAATATTTGAAGACTCGAAGCCTCTTCTGCGCACACGTACACAACTTTGTGTTTATTTTTGCAAGGTCGCATTTCTTTTTGTGGCGCTGCCGGGGAGAATTGAACAACGCTATTACGAGGTGATGAAAGAGGCCTGAATATTTCCCACCTAATCTCGTCTTCACCGCTCACACAAGGCAAGGGAGGCATCCCGCTTGTTCTTGTTTGGCTGACACATAATCCAATCAGAGAGCAGCCTGGCTGGGGAGCGCAGAAATATGGTGACAGGCTCCCCGTTCCGCTGTCCTCTTTGTTTTATGTGTCACCCCCCACTGCCTGCTGGCCCGCTCCGCTGGCTGCTCTCTAGCTTCTGTTTATTACGCTAAACTTTAGCGACTATCTATTACTTCAACTAGTCTACCATAGCAGTTTTATTTAGAGCCTCACTCCATGAAAACTGTTAATACCTTATTGTGTCCATTTCAAAAGTGAGTCTCATGATGATGCCTACTAAATTTTCTAAATGTAATGTAAGACTAAAAATAGAAACTAGCCAGTGTACAAACTTTAAAAATATTACAATACTTCAACGACCTTAAAATAATCATGTACACAGGCGGAGCTAGGATTTTTTTACCTTGGGGTGGCAGTGGGGGGGGGGGGGGCAAGGATATTCATGAGTTCCACAAAGAAAACAAATTATAAACTACAAAAAGTTTTTGATTATAATGGAATTTCTACTTTAAATATCTGTTTTTGTCTTTGTGTGTGTGATGCTGTGCAAGGCTTTGTGTGTGACTCCTTGCATGTGAATTTTCTTCCCACATACCGACTGGCTGCACAGCCGTAATAATAGACTTTTTGCAGATACTTCCAGGCGGCTTTCACATTATTTGAGTAGGAGTTGGTCTCCAATGAATACAGTCGAGGACTGCGCCCAAAAAAATTTGACTGAATTTCAAGTGCTGCTCTTATTAGATGGCGCTTCTATTATCGGGAGGATCAGACTTTTGGGATTCTGGCTGATCTGTTTATCACATTTTAAGTCACAGAATCACACATTGATAGCAAAAAATTCAAATTTCATCATACCTCAGCACCCATGGCCCAGGCGGCCAGAACGTGCCGGCAGAAGTTGAGGTTAGCCGGCACCATCTTGTTGTCACAGGAGCCGCTGTACTCGGGAACGTTACCGTCGTCCGGCGAGCATTCAAACACCTCGATGTGATGCACGATGGCCTCGTTTCCTGGCGTTATCACCGACTCGTACTGACGCGGAGAAGAAAGAAAATATCCCGTTATGTAAGCAATGGAATATCATAAACATCTGAAGCTTCAAATCTGGTTTATGAAACATTATTATTTTCGTAGCCAAACTATCAGGTCACTTTACTGTCATCAAAATGTAAAGTATACTGTATGTAAATCAGACAGAATTGCCCAGGAATGAAATTCATGGTGTTTCTGCATTTGCCTTGATGTACGCTTCTTCCTGCCAAGCATGACAGTCCATCTGCTGTTTGCTTCCTCCAGATGCTGCCAAAAAAAGCCGCAGTATAATTGCAGCTTGTGAACTATCTCCACCCCTCGCCACCCCCTCGTACCATGACGATGTGATTCTTGGGCATTCTTTCAGGCAGCTTGTGGATGGAGCACCAGTAGGTGGTCTCCTGAGTAGGGATGACCACGTCGGGTGACACCACGTCTAGCGTCTGCACGTCGGAGGGCAACGCGGGAGCCGGCGTGTCGGGGCGGAGCATCAAGATGCGTTGAAGACCCATGTGGATGCGAGAGAGGTTGAGCTGCTCTGGTGAGGCAAGTGGTTTATCCAAGAGGCCGTAAATAATGTGGACTGTTCCCTCCTAAGCAAAGCGAACGTATAATGTTACAAAAATAACATAATATTATGAGAATAAAGTCATAAATAATAGAATAAAGAAAATAATAAATATACAAAAAAATAAATAATACATTTATTTATATTCATTTAATTTATATTTATTTAATGTATTGTTGCAATAATTGAAATGTAATTCAATCTATTATTTCATTTAACCTCAATGAGGTAGTCTCTGGGGTCGCAGGTGCTAAATGGTCTCTTGAAGAGCAAGTAGAAGCCTCCGGACTTCCATTTGGCTTCTATCAGCTCGTAGTCTTGTTGGCTGTCCAGCGTCACTCTGCCCTCACTGTCGCTCCAGGCGTCCTGAAGGAAAACACCACAAATGGGAGACATTAGGAATTGTGTCAAAACCATTCAGCATTCTGCATGGAAATAGATTTTAATGACGTGTTAAAGGCGCTTTAAATCTCATTATATATATTCTTATCATTGTCACCACAGTGTGAGCTTTATGACAGGTGCATCCATCCACTTGTTATCTTTCTCACATTTTTCTTCGCATTTTAGTCTGGAATAGCACCTAAGATCTATTGCTATACTTATCTCGTTCCTCCTCTTATATAACTCTTCTCAAATGTAACAGCCTGCACACATCTCAAAATCCATCATATACTATTTTATGCCCTCATGCACAAAGATACAATATATCGACTGCTCCATTTTATGTCCACAAAAATGGTGTAGTGCTGTATTGCATTTGATGGTTGCTTCAAATTTTCTCTTACATGGTAAGATAAAAATCTGCATTTTTTTTTTTTTTTGGAGTTTGCTTGAGACACATAAAATGAGCCGATGGGCCGAATCTGGCCCCCGGGCCTCAGGTTCGACACCAATGCCATTTACTGGCGCCCAGTCCAGGGTGTCCCAGTTAGATAAATGATGAAGATGAAGGGGTCTCATCCAACCCCCAATTGATTATCACATTGATTACATGGCGTGTACACCACCAGTGTATAGATCATTTACTCTGGCGGCCAGCCTCCAAACATGTCGGCGAGTTGACAGCACAGGTGTTGACGGCAACGCGCTCCTCCTTCATTACCAGGGTGTCATTTGTGCGCCGGGATGACCTCCGGCGCAGAGGTCACGTTTGTGTACACCCAGTGAACCATCAAACCACATGTGCACCTGCCATTGATTTGTCTCGTACTAGAACACGGAATCTGATGGAGGTCTGCTCTATGCTCCACTGGGGCCACAACGTGACTTGAGAAATAACAACAACCAACATCATGTCTTTGTGATTTCCACTGCAGTGTTGCTTGTTTACTGTTTCAATCTTTTCTACTGCTCAGGAATGTGTGAAAGAGAAAAACTGAACGTGAACATTTTTTTTAAGTTAAATGCAAAGATAGATATTGTCCATTGACTCACCCCAAAATATTTTTTTCTTCCAGAGTCCCAAAGCAACACCAGATCAGCATCGGTCAGCTCCCCTCGCTCGGACATACCCAGCACCACGCCGTGCTTCAGCTCGGCCACCTTCAGTTCCATGTAGACCTCCTGGCGGGAGTAGCTGATGTTCCACGCCAGCTGGAGCTTGCCGAGCGGGTCCAGTAGTACCCGGAAGGGCATTGGCAGCTCAGGTGGCGACGGTTCTGATGACTCTGAGTCAGGACGGGCCAGCTCCACCGTTGTGATGTGAGCGGGAGCCTGGTAGGAAGCCACGAGGATGACCATGAGAGCGGCCAGGGCGGTGAAGTACATGACGGTGACATCCTGCAGGCGGAATTCTTTGCTCAGGATCCTCATGGCCGAAAGACGTGTGAGTTCACTTTCTCAAGTTTATTCTAAAATATATGAAGATGTCCTTGTGGGTCACGGAAGCTCAACAGCGTCTCGTACCATTTCTCGCGTCTTCTCATCTGCTCGTACCCAATCTTTGCTTTTTAAGAGACTCCTCCCTTCGCGATTTGTCTGTTTTGATGCAAACTAATGCTATTATTTGTCGAGCGCAATTCAATTGTATCCCAGAATGCCCTCGGGTCAAACATGATGGTGCACATCTGCCATACCCTAATTGGTCCAAAACCTACCATGGACATTATCAATGACAATCATCAGCGTTTATTGCTCTGTCCGTTTAAAAAATATATATATATCACATGTTTCTTTTTCAAAGAAATCTGACCTTTTGCATTAGACAGCAAGCTTTTCATGAAGCCATAAACAACTTAATGCATTTGTCGCTTTCCTCGAACCGCCTCCTCGGGCTGTGAACAACCTAATTGCGCTGCCAATTACGGCCGGCACACACAAGATGGACACGGTAAAGTTGTTTAAAAAGGTTAGCCCATCCCTGGAGGGAACATGTGTGTGCGAGGAACAGGTGACCATGTCCTCCACCTCATATGTGTGTTATCTGTGTAATCAATTAAAAATTAAATAAGTTGATAGAGTGAAAATAATATTGCCTTGGATGTAGGTGTATTTTTACCTAAAATGACAATAATTGTACTGTTCTAGGTCCTGAATACAGACCTGGACTTTTTTAATTGAATTTTGTACATGATGACATTGAATTGTCTTTTCCTGGACGAAAGGGACAGCGTTTCAGTAAACAAACCAAGGGTAGGGGAGATGTAGTTGAGATTGTTATTCGCCGGTAATGCAATCAAAATGTATCGTCCGTGAGGTCCGAATGTATTTCCTTTAACCTGCTTCATTTGTCACGTATGGATGCACGTTGGTCATGTTTGTGCTGATGTGTCAGCAAACACAAATAAGGCGCTACATTGTAGGCATTTTCAGCAGAGACTGGGGCAAAAAATGGGGGAGGGGCAACCGAGGAAAGGATTTAGGGGGAAGATGACCGAGCTTTGTGTGCTCTGTCTGTGTGCGTTTGTTGGTGTGTATGTGGCGAGCCTTGAGGTTTTTCCTGATATTCTTCTGCACATGACAATCCCGACAAAAGAACACATACACAAATGAAAAAATGCATTTTTAATACAGAAAAAAGGAGATTTTTTGAGACAGTCAGCACTATATCTACTAAAGTAATTAAATTTAAAATAATAATTAAATTAAATTAGATTAGAGGAGAAGATTGCCATTAATTGCATGTTCTAGTAATTTTGAGGGAAATTGGAAATATATCAATCTTTCTTTAAGAATATCCATCATTGTATTTTGGGCAGGAAATTTTAATTATCAAAAGTATTAGTAGTATCGGTACTTGATATCAGTATAGGTGACAACTCAAGAACGAGAAGTGGTATTGAACATTCATACAAAAAGATAATTTGGGTGCCCAATATGAATTTTGATATAAAGTATTGCACTTCATAGCATTTGCATCTTGCGGTGCATGAATCATCGCAAATCACTCGAAGGTTATGAAGTTATGCACAGACCGGCAGCGAGAGAAAGTGGAATAAAAGCCAATTTCAACCAAACACCACCAATCTGGCCACAGTGTATTCTCATATGCCACTGATATTAAATAATTCAACACCATACACTTTCCAAGTGCAGTAATCTCCATGTCTTTGTGTGTGAATAATGAATGCAATAAAAACTCATCTGATGTGGAAGGTGGAAAGTGGAGATAAAAGAAAGTGAGTATTGGAAAGGGAAGAGTGACAGCTGAGAGGGGATGTTTGTCACACCCGCAGCTGATCGATGTTGTCATGAGGATGTGAACGACCCCTGGGGGGACAAAAAAGTGTGAGGACATGAGACACTTGCGTCATCCAAATGGAATATTTTCCTCCTGTGATTGATTTTATACCTCATGAGGGGAGAATACAAAAGTATTGGGACAGCTGATCATTAGACCAAAAGGATGTTTATATTGAGTTATGTAAAACTAATTATAAGGTCTTGATGTTTTGTCTGTGGTATTTCCTGTCCATTTGTCCAAAACAGCACTCCAAGTTCGATTGCCTGATCTTTTGGTGATCTTTTTGGTACAATTAATAGCTTTACTGCTGTTTATAATAAGTGTAATTCCGCTATCGGCCACAAGATAGCAGCAGATGTATTTAGTTTGATTCGGTGCAAATTTGAGAGAAGAAGAAACAAAGCTGTATTTCAGCACAGCCTAGTTTTTGGTGAAAAATAATAACGGTCAACGAGTATAAGTTTTTGTATTTCTTGGCTTCCCATCACTGCTTCATAGCAGCTTCTGGTGGATTCAAACTTCTTAACAGCTTTTATTTAAAAGCAAAGTCTTTACTTTCTTCTCCTATTGTCAATTTAATTCTTTTGGGTGGTGCTGATTGATGACGTTTCATTGCACGTGCCCCTTTGTCATTCATTTATTTTCAAGCCACATCCTTCCACTTACTCAGCATCCAACCAGCCTCAAAGACTCCAAAGGGACTTGTCCCGTTTTTTCTTTCTAACCCCCATCGTCTCTCTCTCTCTCTCTCTCTCTAGCTCTCTCTCACTCCCCCATCCCTCGCCTCTCATATCCAATGTGAAGCTGTGACTAAAGCGCCCTCTCTCAGGCTGTTCGCTCACTGAGCGTGCTCACTGGCACCACCGCCGCATGTTTTCACTTGGCTCTGCAGGAATCGGCGTGCATTCCTCTTTTCTTTTTGACATAACCTCCCCTACACATTTTATTTTTGCTTGTGACGGGGCTGCACAGGAGGGGCAATACATTGTTGAGCCCTGTGCTTGGACTGGTTGTGGATGAGCCAAAACCAAGGAAGCAAGCCGGACCTCCTCGGAGGGTGGTTTTTTTTTTCTTCTCTCTTCTTCATATTAGGATGGAGGTGTGGACTTTTGTATCACGCTGTCTTCTCCTCCATCGCATATGCCGCTGAGGCTGAGGGGGGTGTTTGCCTAGGAGGCTTTTATTTTCTTCATCAGCCTCTCCTGCTCATCTTTCTCCCAAAACAACATCTGGAGCTGTGAATGGATGTGTGTGTGCAACAATCTAATTGTGTTTTTGTTTTTTGTGCTTGGATTCAACAGTTTTGAGAGTCTTGAAATTAATATCTTCTATTCACATTCATTTTTAAGTCCAGCTGTTATTTTGACTGACTTGATTTTTTTTTTTTTTTTTTTTTTGTGCAACACCTTTCTATAATTTTGTGACTGGGGTCGACCTGAAGACTTTCCAGCCAGATCAGGACCTGTCACCCAATCAGCCGCCACTACCCTCCATGTGACCTGCTTGATTCATCTTATCTCTGAAGGTAAGACTGAATTTCTAAGTCTTCTGGAGGTTTGATTTATTCTGAATACATCCTCAATGTGATCGTTTCCCGCGTTATTTCCCCCCAAAGTAAAGTTTGCAAGGCGGTGGCGCGTCCAATTTCAGAACCACGGACAGCATCACCGCCTCCTTCCAGTCGTAATGGGAGACATCTGCTTCTTATCTCCCTGCACGCTCCTCAATTTAATGCATAATTGGTTATAGTCCATAAACACGGCATTGGCTGCAATACCACTGTGTTGTTGTTGTACATGGAGCCGAGCACAGAGGCAAAAATGAGTGCGATGGGAGCGGGGTGAGGAAGGTGAGCGAGAGTTGCCACATGCTGACAAAACAGCATGACTTGCGAGTCACTGCTCCTGTAGACAAATGGGAGCCCATCCATCTATTTTCTAAACGGCCCGGCGGTAGACACACTCGCTTATTTTTAGTCACCAACTGTAAAAATTGTCGGCAATGCTACTTGTTGGGTTTTTGTAACGGATGCATTTTGCAGAAATGTGGCTTTGCGCAGTTTTTAGAATGTTCATGTTGGAAACTTTTGGGTTCAACAGTGGATTCTGTCAAGTTGTCAGAAAGGTTAGTTAATGAATAACGAAAAAATTTAAAAATATTAAAATACATAAAAACTATAATATATATGAAATATTTTCAGCAACAAAATAAACAGAAAAATTATTTTACACAAATTAAATCTAACTAAAACTGTACTTTATAGTTAGCATGTCCGCCTCCCAAACTAAAATTGAATAAATGTATAGATATTGAATAATAATTAATACAATTCATGTCATCGCCGCCATCTTATCAAATAGTCTATCATGAATAGAATTACATCAAGGAATCATTTTCAACAAAAGAATTGCCAAGAATTTTTTTTTATCATTATTTTTTTATCTCAGACAATCCACTCGCTCATTGTGCCTTTTAAGAGGCCCTCGAGCAACGGCAGAAAAGGCGGGGCTTGGGTTCCCATGGCGACATGCACCAGTGACCCTCTGAATAACCTTGGCCCCCTGGGAGATCAGTCATACTCTCCACACACACACACAAACATACACACACAGCGTGACTGTGTGTTTTTACTGCTGATGTTCCAACACGAGACCCTCGGCCATTAGAGAGCTGGCGAAGAGATGGGAGATGAAGGATGAGGAGGAGGAGGATCTGAGATATCAAAAGAGCTTGATGAAAAAACATGAGGAAAGGCTCAGTAAGAGGAGGAGGGGGCTTGTGAAATACGTAAAGAAAAAAGGGTGGGGGGGTTTCAATGATGGTAGAAAAGCGGAGAGGTAAATGCAATTACATGTCCACTTGAGTGCTCACCCAGCAGCCTTAATTACCTTTAAAATGCACCACAGGGAGTGAGCATCACTGCAGATCCTGGACCAAGCACATAAAGACGGGGAAGGATATGATCATGTTAAATAGTCGCCACCCTGCTACTCCCTTCCTCCATCCCCGCTCCCCCTCCCTCTTCTCGGCTCCACCCTGCCGTGCTCTGTGATGGAGTGTCCTCATGCGCCAGCCGGTGGTCAGTTGACCTCATCCAGCTGAGTGATTGGTGGGGTATGGTCATGGTAACAGGAAGTAGTGAGAGAGATTACATTATTCCTTTTGGTTGGGTCATTATTAGCAGCTCTGCTATAGCACAGATTTTTAAGTCATTTTTTTTGGGTGGAGGCAGCAGATCATTTGATGGTTTATAATGACTGAAACTCCTCCCCCTTTTAAATTCAATACATGCCATTCAATAGTCTCTTTTAAAGCATTCTAAGCAGTAGACTGGCATATTAGCGCTCAGATGTTGTCATGGCAATTCAATTCTACTTACTTTTAGGGCCCTATTTTCGTGCCCAGCGCAATTCTACTTATTGCCAAGCTGCTGAATTACACTTGCCAATGAGTGTGCATCTGTAATTATGCATAATCCGTCCTTTTAGGTTTTAGTGCTGAGAATACACTAAGTGTGTCTTTGTGCTTATTTAGAAACAACTACACGAGCATTTTACTGTGTTGGACTACTCATCTAAAGCATATTTCGATATTTATTTCAGCTTGAGTTCTCGATAAGATATTTTTCATACTTGACGAGTTGCAAAACAGACCTCGGACTTTTTAGTGCAAAGCGCCCACTCAAGTAACAAAGAGGTGATGCTACCGTAAGTCAACCAGTCGCCATAGTAACACAAGTTCTCATATGGTTGTTTTTTTCCTCTACTTTTCCTTCCACCAAACTGTATATGGATGCTTAAACACGTCTTTTTCCCACTTCTAAAGGCGTATTTATTTTTTCTATTTTGGTCTAAATACCCCAAAGATCCAAAATTATAGAACACTATACAATGCCTATTTCGAGTCTTGCTGAAATCAGCCTGATTTTGTTTAATGGGAGTAATATGCAAGCAAAAAGTACGCTAATCTGTGCATGTAAAAAAACAAAACTTACTGCAGCTCTGCTTATCTTTTGCAACGCGACTGAAAATAATCTGGCCAAACTCAAACATGCTCCTACACTGTTTAATTTTTCGGCTTCGTTATCAGTCAGTCCTCACCAAGCTGAAAATGTGCAGGCTTTTGTTGTTAAAATGTAATATTGAGCACAGTGTCACATTATAAGCAGCATCACTGTGCAGAAAGGAGCTGACGCTGTATCGACCTTGTTATTCTTTTAAAATCCATTCCATTGCCAGATTTTGGTGAGTCACTATGTTCTATTGTGGGGAGCACCGAGGAAGGGGATGTGGGTTGTTGGCAATATCCAGCGATGAATTTTCACATTAACTTGTCATACAAGCTTGAGAAAAGATTTTGATAGAAATTGCTACATTTAACAATAGAAAACCCAGGAAAAAAAACAAATAGCCATGTATGTAGCATCAAGCTAACCCACGACTTTATTGTGATACTCAAATGGGGCAGCACAGATGTCACACCCATATAAAAAAGTAATTGAACCACTGTTAATAGGAAGTTGTGAGCTATAAAAAAAACTCATTCTTGACTTTAAAGTATTTCCTTTAGTCTGAGTCTGGGGAACGCACACCAAGTCGATGTTATACGCTCTGTAGTTTTGTCCCTCCATCTGTGCATCACAGGCATTGTCTTTCGTGGCTCAGTGGCTGTTCAAAGTCATGTTGAAACAGATGCCTCGCGGTGCCTCCCCGCATCAGCCGAGCTGAGGGGAAGGAAGAGGAGAAACGGATAGGAAACCAACTGCTGAATGTGTTTGCATTGGGAACACTTTAGTTGCTTTTTTAACTCCCTTGAACTCAACTTTGGCAAGCTTTAGACAGGAGCTAAGTTTAGCCTGGGTCGTTAGTGGAGAGACCACTGCATATAAACACAATTCGGAAGTGTCATTTTGAAATTAAATAATCTGTGAGTCATTTATTGTTAATAATACAGTTGTGTTTGAAATATATTTAATCAATGCGTCATGGTTGGCAGTATATTTAATATTTGAATTATTATACTAATCATAAGAATTTTTCAATTTTTATGATTGTTCCACTAGGATTAGTTAAATAAAAAAATTGATTAATATAATTTATAGTTTTCTTATAATTTAAATAGAATTTTAGTATGGCAAGCTGACGGTCAGAAATTTCCCTTTTAGGTCCACTTTCTGCATTCCAAACACGTTCCTATAAGACCTCACCTTTGTCACTCTATTCCATAGAGGCAATCATTTTCCAATGACTGGAAAGTGAAAGGTCATTTGTTTCTGATTGCTCACTGTGCTCTCCTTTGTTAGCACCAAGAAAGATTTTGGCTAATGCTAGCGATATACAGCACAGTATAAGAAACGAGTCAGCGAATTAAGGTAGCCCGTAATGTCCAATATAGCGATGACGCTGGAGTGTTTTTTTTTTTTTTTTCTGCTTCTGTGGTCATAACATCACACGGTGATTGCGGAGTTGCAATGAGACAGTGTCAAATCCGAAATGTGACACCAGGCCAGGTTGAATCAGGTGATGCTGCAGTCGTGCGGACAGGACATTGCTTTTGTCACGGCTCAAAAGCCTAGCCAAGCCTAGCATATAAACTCAGAGGGGTCGGGGGGTTATTATATAAAGTAAATAAAAAAAGTGAGCTCACTCACAGCCACAATTTCACAATTAGACAGCAAACAAAAGATTTGCTCGGCTGTTTAATTTCGCACTTAACGGGTGGGCAAGAACTCCAGGGAGCCAACTGTTTGTGTTCAAGCCCTTAAAAAGTCAATTTTCCATAATTTGTCCCTTTTAAACTTTCACTCTTCCACTCAATAGCCACTTTGCTCTTTTATTGAATAATCAAGGACATTATATGGATCACGACAAGGTCCTTCATTAGCCTCAGCATTTTTTCGATGAAGTAGTGCTTATGTTGAATGTGTCATCGTGCTAAATTCAGTTTCTCAACCAAAAAGTACTAGTAAGACGAAATGATTTTTAGATTGAATGAATAATCAGCGGGCAACAAAAGGTTGTTGATTGACACGGTCGTTGTCGGAACAAATTGCACTTCTATTCTAAGACGCCGAGAGAAAGAGAGCAGAGCAAAGCTGGAGAAGTTAATCACAAAACACACACTTGCGTGTATGCATGTGTGTGTTGACAGCCTAAACGCGTAAGAGTGCCAATCTCATCGTTCACCACCTCGCAAGTGCTCCCACCCTGCTCCAGCTGAGAGCTTGTCTGCGGCCATTATTTCTAGCAAGACCTCCGCTGTGATCTCTGCCATGTTCCATCAAAGTGTGGCACTTTATTCCCACGTTGTTGTCTGAGCGCGTTAGCGGCGACCGAGGATTGCCGCTAACCTCATGTCACCATGCTGGACCAACACCAGCCAAAGCGAAGCTATTACACACTGTGTGTGTTGAATATTTAACACAGTGGAAAGGCAGTGATCAGGTCATTAGGGTAGTGAGTGCGCTGGAGGAAACACATCTAAATTCCCACCATGCAGAACCCGCTCCTGTGGTAGATCCAAAATGAGGTCAAGTTGTGCATTGAATATTTCATCTAAAGTTGTCATGCTAATGTAGTCCATTAACATAATGGTTAGCATTATGAATGATTCTTGCGTGTATCTTATTGAACTGTAAAATATGAGCCAGCCTTACTTTACACCGCTTGTGATAAATTTGACAAAGGTCAACATTTATTTGCAAAGTTGTCATGTTAGCATATTTGTTAGTTTGGTGGATAGTAAGTTTAGCATATTGGTCACCCAATATTGAGCATGTTTTTCTTCAAAATTGTAAATCATAATAAAATGAGTTCCTGACCAAGTGGAATATTTATATAGTATTCTAATCAATGCAAACTTTATGTGCAAACATTTTTTTTAATCATTTTTATCATTGGATTGTTTGATATGTTATGTTATCATTGACTATCGTTTGCCTTTTGTTAGCAGGCTCCATTTTATCCCCTATCCTGTTTCACTTCCTCCCAGCATCTTGTCTTCATTTCATATCCAGTCATCATATTTGTCTCTCATCCTGACCTTCCCCTCCTCTCTCGCTCTCTCCCTCTCTCTCTCGTTTATTTGGCTCTTTTCCAATCTGCTCTTTCATTCTGCGTATCTCGATTGCTTGTAATCAAGCATTCTCAAACAACTTTTATTTTCCCCTCCTCTCCCCAAACGTCTACGCTGACACAGCAAGCAGCACTTGCCAGACAATTCTATTACATTTATTTGTAACAGCTGGATAATTTAATAAGCGGTGCCGAGATGACACGCTGGTGTAATCTACTTGATGGCGCCTTTCCATTGCAAGCCTTCTGTGCTTTGGTTCTTCTTGTCGTCATGCTCTTCACTTTTTTCTTCTTCTTTCCTCCGTGCAGGTAGTTGATGGAGAGCCATACGAATGACAGCTGGGACAGTGGTCATCACCGGTGGAATTCTTGCTACGGTCATATTACTCCTTATCATCGCAGTACTGTGCTACTGCAGATTGCAGGTAAGAAGTTGTTTTTTTTTTTTTTTTTTTTTTTTTTTTGCCGACTTTTTTTGATTTAACAAGACGCATTACATTGTAAAGACATTTTAAATGGATCTGGATGCGGTGACCCTCTAGAATGGAAAATGAACTTGTACTTGCTGGATTGTTTGAGGACTAAAACTCATATCTGCACTCACCGAAGTGTGTTTGCATAGTTTTCATTTCACGCCGGCCTCTCAAAGAAAGAAACATGCGCTGTGACTTACATCATCGATTCTGCCTCAGTGGCGCTTCTGTCTGAGCCTGCGGTAAATCATTCATGAGATTTTTTTTTTTTTGGCCAAATTCCTTCCTCACTCGTCGTTGTACATCAATCTCATTTCCCAGTGAGTAAGTTATCTCGTTTTAACAGTGTCTGATTTCATTGGAGACGAATCTCAGATTGCTATTTCACACTGCTGGGAAAGCGTTAGAGCAAAAAAAAAAAAAAAAACTAGTACCGGAATGACAGCGATTTGATTTGATTGACTTTCATTGACCCCATTTTGTCTCTACTCTAGTATTACTGCTGTAAGAAGGAGGAGTCCGAGTCGGAGGAGGAGGAGCCGGACTTTGCCGTCACGTCGCGCCTGCCGCCGGTCCACTCCAACCACAACATTGTGGCGGCCACGGCCGCCGCCTCGTCCATTCCCAATGGCCCCGCCCTCTTCCCCACCCCGCCTCTGGCCCGGAAACTAACCCGCTCGCAGACCTTCTGCCCGTCGTGCACTCACTACGAGCTACCCTTTTACCTGCAGCCCCCCGCCCCCCCGCCGGTCCTCCACCAAGTCGATGGCTTGAGGAACGGCGGCGATCGGGTTAGCTACCGCAGCATGCCGCCACCCCCGCCGCAGCAACCGGACATGGAACTCCCCGTGCCCGTTAACATTTCCAACTACCGTAAGCCGCACTTGGCCCGTTCAGTCACCATGAGGGAAATGTTCACTCGCAGCTGTAGCATCAGCACTGACGTTTAGCCCCAAAAAAAAAAAAAAAGATGGCGGTGTTCAATGTCATTGTAATCCCTCTTGTGGTGTCATCTGATGTGGTCTGCTTTGGACACTCTCAGGACTCCATTTGCTATGTTCAGGTCAAGAAAGTTGATTTATTCCAGTTGTTACATCACTTCTTGGCTTGATAGCGCTTTTGTAAAAGATTACAAAATGTCATTTATATAGTCAGCCCCCCCCCCCCTTCTGCGGGGTGACGTCACGGTCAGGGATTTTCTCTCTGCCATCGTTGCGACAAAACAAAGTAAAATGTGATTAGGAGCCGTGTTTCCCTCTGTCTGCTCGTCCATGCACAGATTATGGAGATTATGAAACATAATTCAGCGCCTGCGAGACGAGGGTGCCTTGCTTTTTTTTTTTTGCAGATAGATTTAACTTTGGCTGTGATGTCAAAATGACATAAAGGGCTGACGGAAGATAGAAATTTATTTCCTATCCCCAATTTTTTTTTCCAGTACGCTTCGTAGATTGATGTGAATCTGTCAGTTATACGCTCACGTGACTGTGAATGTATAACTTCTATTTAATCCCTCAACGGGGTTCTCGCAAGAATTTAGTAGGAAACGTTACATAAGCCGGCGCTAAAAAAATATTCATTCATTGAAAAGTGTATTTTTAAATCAGTTTTTGCCATTATCTGTACAGGATGTGGTAATAGTATAGAACAAGGAACCATAGTTGGTGACATAGGGCACAAAATCCCATTTGCTAACTTTATAAGGAGCGCAACTTTAGGGCAAGAAATCATATTTGATCAATTTAGGGGCAAATCAACCATGTTTACTTCATATAGGCCGTATATTGTACACTATGTTTTAAAGAAATCAAGTACAGAGCTAAAGAACAAAAAGCTTATTGTGCATTTAATGATCATTTTTAATTACTTAGGAAATGTTACTGAAAGCAGACCATGTACATTTTCTGGTGGGTAAGAACCGATGCAAAAAAAGTATTTTTGATGGAATTCTTCTAGAAAGCCTACTAAATTGTCATGGGAACGTAGCCATGTATTTTCTTTTTTTTTTTTACGTTACCCATGTGCTAATCGGCAGCAATATGTTTTGCATGTACTGCAAGACGATTTACCATAATTATTGATTATTCCTAAAAAAAAACTCTCCTCTGCTGAAGCTTCATGGACTCTTCCGGACTTTGTTCTTTCTGTTGTTCTTGATTTGTCAATCCATGGTGAAGTTTAATCACGCTTTGAAAGCATTTCTTTAAATATTTTCCAGGCTCCGAAAAGGTGACTTGCTGAGTGGCCTTGTTGGAAGGCTGCCGCCCGCTCGGACTATGAAGCAGCGGCTTTTGATTGTTCATGGTCTTAATGAATGGAATTAATTATGGCTTGATAACAAGAGGAAGTGAAAGCGGACGCGACTACACTTGGACGCCCTTCCCTCTTCAACTGGATGCTATTGCACATCCTCTTCATCCTCCCCCCCTCCCCTCTTTGTTTATCTATTACAGGACACGCTCATTTATTTTTCCAAAGGATCATACATGGAGTGATTGACGTGCTTTCTTGCAACTATACCGTGATGCTTTCGCGACGAGACATTTCCACAGGGAACTTGGTGCCATAACGAAGAAGACAAACTATTCTTGTTAGTATTATTCAGATTATAACAAATATTCAAACGCAGTGTTGCTTTTACGTCCAAAGTATTTGCTCATGAACAACAGACACATTTAATGTCTTTGTTTTTAAATGGAAACCCGGCTAACAGACACAATGTTGATAATAAAATGGTGTTAAAGCATAGTTGATGTGGCAATCTTTCCATCAATTGTGACATTTCTTTGTATCCTCCATCACAGGTTTGCTGGAGATAATCCAGAATAATTTGATGTACGGTGAGTACTTAGTCCCCCACCCGCACGTACTGTCCAAAGAAAAATCACTGAAAAGGTTTTCATGTCTGAATGTTGCAAAAATGTTGTCACAAAGCGACTATTCACGGCTGTGCCGGGGAGGCTCCTCGCACGCCTCCATCTGTCACAGTCTTCTCTCATTCATTAGCTCTGACTCACTCGTCTAATAAGTGCATCTATTTCCTCTCCCTTGATCGTCAGTGTATTTATATATCGTCCGCTTTCTTCTATGACTCAGTCGCTTTATTATTGATATCATTCTGGTTATCATTCCATCGTATTGCTGCCAGGTTGGTTCATTATCACTCTTGTGAATCTCGGGGAAAAGTTAGCCAGTGATTTTCACAAACAGGCGTTTTCTTCACCTCAGGGCTGACTGGAGCTGAGTGCAAACTCGCTTCCGTCACTGCTGATTTCATCAGAGCTTTGACAAGGCTCCCATGGTAACATTTACTTCTTGTGCCGTTTGACTTGAATCACAAAGCACTTGCTGGATCACTGGTTCTTTTATTTTAAACGTGTCACATGGAACAAACAGCTTGGAGCAGAGAGCTGTGAAAAACACCTAAATATGGTTTGTCAGGAGAAAAGAAGAGCAGATGTGGTCTCGTTATGACCAGGAAGCATAAATAAAAGCTAATATGCAACACCAAAATTTTCTGAGTAATTCCGCCCCTCTTCGTGTGCAGATTAAGATTCTCTCCAGTGACACGTCAACTAATTTAAATTAATTGGTTTCCATTTAATTTGACATCATTTGATTTCTGCAGCTTATCCCTGCAGGACACACTGCAAACCTCGCCTGTCAGATGTTTGGTTTGAATCTCAGCTTTGGTTTCTTATGTGGAGTTTGCTCTGGCTTTGGCAACACCATTTTTACAAGCAATAACATTCAAAATGCGAGTTTGTCTTTTCTCCTGACAGCTGTCTCGGCTTGTTGTCTTAACTAAAGCCTTTTGAAAATGATCTTTTGCCCTCATTTGGTTGAATTAAAGAGCACAGTCATAATGGTACACTTTTCTTACACATGGGCTTTCTGTGTTTGCGTTGTAATTGTGTAAATTAGCATTAACCATTTAGATGCTAATTCATCAGCAGTGTCGGCTGAAGTGTATTTTTGTGTTTGTGTGCCCATTGTTCCTCTTTGCACATCTCCAGCAGTGCAAATTAGATGCAGCACAGCAGAGTGGCTGGGATGGCCATGAATTATGAAGATCATATATAGATATGGAGCTTTCCAAAAAATGCCGCAAACCAACGTTGCCTTCTCAATCACTGCTTTTTTCCAAATGAGGATTTTGGAAAAAACTAATTATCATGTGTATTTTTCCCTCTTATCGACGGCATCATCTCAACATTTGATGCAGCTCTTCTGAACTGGATCTAATTAGATTTTGAATGTGTACCAAATGTTGTCCAGTGAGTGCACACCAGTGCATCAACAAAAACAGCTGCTCCATACATATTTGTTGGGAGTGTTTATGGGGTACAACCCATCTCACATGAGCCATTAGCAGCCGGTGTGTGTGATCTTTCTAAAAGGAGAGAAAGTCTATGTCTCCTGTCTGAATTTTTCATTCCCACCCTCTCTGTCTTTGTACAAACTGATAAATAAGCAATGAATCCGGAGGACATAAAACCGAATGGACTTGATTTTATGTCCTGCATTGCCGGAAGCGGCACATTTTCTCCATTTTTTGTTCTCGCTCCATGAAGCCATCCCTCTTTCTGTGTTTTAAAAGCTAAATCTTTCACCGTCTTCCACTTCTACTTACCCAGTGAACCGTGAGGAGAATCTCCAGCCTCCAATGTGTGTTGCAACAGTAAAAGTCTTAAATTCTGTGTGTGTGTGCGTTGCATGCAGTACTTGACCTTTTGCTTTGTTAATCCACCAGTGATTTAGATTTAGAGCCCCGGTAGCGGTGAATCAGTCTGAAAGGCAGTCTTAGCTTCAGATCTCCAGAGAGGTCTCAGTGTAGATTAACACCTGAGTATATACTACAGTATGTCAACGTTAGGGCAAAGGAAGAAGGACTCAAGTGTCAGGAAATTAATCGGTAATATGTTGCCCTCTAGTGGTTGCTTCAAATAGTACTTTTAAATGCAGTGTGTTATTAGTCATAAAATCTTTATGTACTTTTGTTTCCATAATAATGCTTCCCAGCAACACTCGCCTTTCTTCTACATAACTTTTCCTTTTCGGCCGCCGTAGTTTTCAGTCTCTAAAGCTCCGCCTATCAGGTTTTGACAACCAATCATATTTAAGAGCGACCACAACCCGCCATCTGTTTACTTCCTGTTTCAGTTTTTAAACACAAGCGAGCGACTTGTGAGTGTAAATATGAATTCTGAGCAATCGTCTGAAGATATCAGGGAACAAAATAACTCTGCAAGCCCAATTTCGACACCAGAAGGGAATATCCTAAAAAGAGGACTTTTGAAAAGGTTCGTATTTTTACGTTTGTTTGCTTGCTTGTCTATAAATTAGACGGTGTCCTGTTTCTGTTTTTAAGCTGTATGTGTAACATATTTTCTCCATATAATGTATTTATTTATTGTTCAATTCCAACATACGAGCGACCTAGAGTTGCCTTTCACTTCAAAAATCATTCTCCCTGCAGAACTCCTTTCTCAAAAATGAGGAAAGTACACTCCAACTTCAAATCACCAGTACGTACCTACCTCAAATCCAAACACTTTTCTCAAATATAAGGATGTGTTTGTTTTGTTTACATCACAGGGTCACATAACTAAGTCTAGTAAAGTTAGTCCTGAAGAAGAGGTAGAAGAGCTAGAGAAAAGGTCAAAGCAGTTGGATGTAGAGATTGCACAGCTGGAAATGGAGTGAGTACAGTTGCTTTTGGTCTTTTGAAATTATGAACGTAATGCAGGTGGCTTATTTGAGTTTTTATTTCAGGGGACAAATAGAAGATAAGACCATGTTCAGTCTTCATTCTGTCTAAAGTAAAGTTGTGTTTTTCCAGAGGATACAATGTGGAGGAGCTGGACTGTCACATTGATATGCTGCATGAGTACAACGACATCAAGGACATTGGACAGTCCCTCTTGGGCAGAATAGGTATGAAAAATGATCATATACACACTGAAGATCAATACTATGATGGATGTACCTCCAGGTATAAAACTAATGAAGTATTTCTATGCTTCTGGAAAGTGTCTGGAAATTATTGGATTACACACATGAACAAACAAAATGTATATGCAGAGTACTGATTATGCAACCATGATTCCAGGGGTGAGTTGACCTCTGGCAACATTAAAAACAAACACTACACTGTGTTTGGGAACATTTGGAACAGCTGTTAGGAGGAAACACACTTTATGGCTAATATGCGAGCCTGGTAGTATCGCAATTAAACAACCATCTCCTGTAGAATCAATGTCTTTTTCAAAAAGGTTTGTGTTAATTCTGATGAAAATAGTTTGCAATATGGAAAAAAGTATTTTGGGTAATCTCCTTTTGCACTGCTTGTGTGGCAAATTTCGCAAACGGAAAAACCACTTTTTTGCCATTCATTGAATTAAAACTGAACTGTAATTCTGCAGTCAACCAGTAGAGGCCACTAAAGTGTTGTTTTATTTTTCTCCAGAGAATTTGAATGAATCCCAAGCGTTACCTTTGTACAGTATGTAAGCCTGGCTGAAAATGAGGAAGGTTATCGAATCGAGGCCTGTTAGGAAAGTTTGGATGAATCATAGGCTTAACTTGTATGTATCATCAGAGGTGAGGACCTTTTACCCACTTTAGCACACAAAATGTGACAAGATGACATCTCCACCAGTTCTATTTTTGGTTTCACACATTTATATATATACTTCCTATGCTTATCATGACGCATCCAGCATAGTTTTTTTGAAAGCTCAATAATGACTTCTTTGTAACTAGAGGTAGCATTTCCCTTTCAGCACAATGGCCCTCATTTACCACTTCGACACAATCGCCATCTCTGTCCATCATTTCCACACGTGTACAGTCTGACACAAACGCACAGAAACTTCCTCCCTTCGGACTTCGCTCGCTCATTTGTGCTTCACAAAGACCCCAGGCTTGGACACGCCGTTTGACGTGCTACACGCCGTCACTCTGGGGGCCGGCATGGGTGGGCGGCCTGTAGTGAGAGAATGGTGATGTGAGGAGATGCTCTGCAGCATTTGCCGGAGACAACTGTCACTTTGTCTCTCGCCATGTGCATCTGTCAGCCACAGCATTGGACATCTTTTTTCTTTCAAACCACAAATGCACGGGTGGAGAGATTACTTAAACTATGAAAACAAAATTCTGCATGCTTCATCCAGCACAAAATAGTTGTTTAAAGCCATCGGGTTGTTGGAACACCCGAGATGTCAGCCTGGTCAGTGTTTTGTAGTTTATTTTAAGAAGACAAGAGGGAGGGGTGACCCTGCCATGAGTCAAAGGCAGGTTTAACTCCTCCTGCTTTTCTGTGTCTTGCAGCTGCTCTACGCGGGACCACCGTACGAGACCTCTACAGCCACTTTGGTCTGGAACTGGAGGACTGACAGTAAAAAAAAAAAAGAAAACTGTTTTGAAAAGGTTTGAAAGTATAGCACACAGTTTAAGTTTATTTGGACAGTCATCTAAACAAGACTCTATGAGACCATAGTTATGTTTATTTATTTTAATAATAGTGTCATTTAAAATATGTTAAAGCATTGCATGTTACTGGTTTCATTTGTCAGCATTTAACAAATTAGCCGCTTTGGATAAAGCTGTGCAGACAGTACAGATCCACAGAAAAAGTTTCCTCATGAAATTAAATCACCAATTCAGTTCAGCTCGTCTGACATGTTGAGTATAGACAGAGTCGGGTGTGTCCTTATCTATCCTGAAACCGTTAGCGGGTTTTCTCCACGAGAGCAGCACAGGCATTTTTGTGGCCTTTAATAGTGCTGTGTATAGCCCACAATATTCTTGGGTCTACTTTTAAGGCCAAAAGTAATCTTGTGTTCTTATCTTGAGGCGTAGCGGTAGATCCGTCCCAGCAGATAACGTATTAAAAGGTGGACATTTATCTCTATAGACTTTGGTATTGTTGAAGACACCACCAAGACAAAATGTTGATAAAGCACTAGTTAAGTGTGACAGTGAGATAAGTGACACTTTGCAATGTGAAGGAAAATTGTTTATTAAATTAAATGATGATTAACGTTATTAGTTGCACTGCACGTGTTGAAACGTTTCACTTGTTGAATAATAATGAAACATTTTAAGGACTGTCTGTTTCAGGATACTCAAATTATGAGTCCGCGCATGCGCATTGGTGAACACAATGACCGGAACGCATGCGCTGACGGCAGTGCTTGTTAAACTCCCCCCTAGTTCCGCATCAGGGCCTTTTTCACTACCGGGTGCACAAATGCTCTGTGTCAATGAACAGCAGCAGCGGGCGGTAACAAGCGGGCAGGCCTCGCCGCATTTTCCTTCCCGTCAAGCTCTTTGCCCCTCCCTAGCCGTGACGTCGGCACAAATACAAGACTTCCATTTGTCGAGATCCCTGTCAATCACTGCTTATTCTCACGGCTCTGGCTGCAAGCTGCCCGCGGTGGGCGGGGGCTTGATGCGAAAACTATAAGGTCATTTGAATTACGACAATGCGAGGGCTTCATCAAGCACAATGAAGCTAGAAAACATCGCGCATCGGCATAATGGACGAATGATGCTCGCCGGGTCACAGTCGACACGCTCAGCCAGGCCAATCGGAACGGAGGCGCTGTGCTATTAACAAGACGGAGGAAGATCCCCGGTGCGCGTATTCGTTTCCGTGCGTCTCAAGCGGCCGTGCGCGAGGCGGAGGAGGCGACCAGCAGCAGGCTGGCCTGTAAGCCGATCAAGAAGCTTCGCGTCTGGGATTTCTTTTTTTGCATATTTCACGCTGTGACCGGGCCAGGTGAGAGGCGTTTGTGTCCGAGTGCGTGTAACAAAAGATTGACGTGATGATGACCGTGCGCTTGTCCTCTGTCAACCTTGTGAGCGATCAGTGCGCTAAACCCATTTGACTGAGAGCTCGTTCGACCGCTTTACGGAGCTCCGGCAGCAATACGGCACATCCGCTGCGTTTTTTCGCGTTATTATACCGCACTGAGCATCCATCCACCCATCTGTATCATTTGCGTCTCGATTGCGCATGGCAGCACCTTCAGGTTGGACCTGCCCGTCCACACGGTCTCTCGAGGCCCTGTGTAAACGCGCACATGGCACAGTCGCTGCCATCCCACAACTGCAATATGATGCTGCGCGCAAATTTCCGGGTGCAACAGCAACTGCTTACCTCGCCGCTCACATCTACGTTTTAAGGAAGAAGGAAGGCAAAGAGCTGACGAATATCGTAAGAATGCAACCTTCCATGACGCTCGATAATAGCCCGGCGGCTGCGTTTTTTAATGTATATGACTGCTTCATGAAAAGTTAACTTCATCCTGAGCTGTCATCGGATACCTTCCCAGCTGTCACTTCACACTTGTGACCTCCACCAGGGAGACTATAGGTTTCCTCTTTTAATCAATTAGCTAAAGATTCTAATTTGGTAGTTTGCCAATATCGAACCTGCATCATTGAGGTTGTTTGTTCGAGACTGTTTGATCAATGAGCAAAACACGCACAGAGTTGATTCTTTGATGCTTACTAAGGTTTGAGGTAATTGCGAGGTACTGACGTGACCCCACGATTTGTTTCTAGACATTTATATGACGGAGCAGTCGGGGTGACCGGACGCGCTCTGTCCTCTGGGTGCACGCTATGATCGGGCGGGGTCTGATGGGTGTCCACTTATAGTGATTCCACTCGTATGCACGGTCCAAAACACCAAATTAATGAATGATATCATGTCGGGTAATCTGACATAACGACAGTCGTGAACGCCCCACAAAAACTTTTAGGTCAGCTGTGTTACCTGAGAAAAAAATGTGGAGTAGCATTTTAATCTGACCATTTTTTTTAAGAATGTGTGTTTTGTGCCAATCCAGCACAATAAAAAGTCTTATCTCATGTAACCTTGCTTCAACTGAGGTGTTTTCTTGTCACACCTTTGACCCTTTGACACGTTTACGTCATTGCAGGATGCTGCGTTTAGCGTGTTGCACAGCCCTGCTGTTCGTCTTGAGGCTGCTGATTGGCCTGCCCTGGTTCCAAGTCCTTCCAGCCATCCTCATCTTCTACCTGGGTAGCGGAGGATGGCACTTCCTGCGGATTTTCGTCAAAACAATCGGCAGAGACTTGCAGTAAGTTTTGAGACAAGTGAATTTTAAAATCCCACATCCTCAGTGATCATCAAGCAGAAGTATGAATTTGCATCTTAGTCATTGGCTTGGATTAAATGACAGAGATTCTTTAGGAACTTTGTGGCAGAGCAGGTTAGTGCAGTTGAATAGTTGGCAGGAAGAGCAAAACATTCTTCCCTAATGTGATAATGTTGACTGATGTCATCAATCACTCCTTTTGTAAACTAAGCAGTTGTGATTAAGTGGAAGAAATTGTGAAATTTGAATGGCTGCAGTGGTAACTGTAGTTTTGCTG
The DNA here is from genome assembly GCF_059516105.1 of Syngnathus floridae. Taxonomy (NCBI): domain Eukaryota; kingdom Metazoa; phylum Chordata; class Actinopteri; order Syngnathiformes; family Syngnathidae; genus Syngnathus; species Syngnathus floridae. The sequence goes on along the minus strand of NC_142424.1, from coordinate 5,400,832 downwards.
ATGTAGCAATAATTATATGGCACTCTATTATCGGGACCTTTACACCGTTGCTGCGTACGTGAAATACCAAGTGCAAGGTTTCCGTTTTACCCCTCGGACCGTCACCTTTTTTTATTGCAGGTGTTATCGTCACTGTCCTAGGTAAAAAAAAAAAAAAATGACGGTATTATCTATAGTTGTTTTCTTACCATCATCACACATGAATGGAATCAATTATATCATTGTTTTGATATTGAAAATTTTTGTTTGAAATCGTTCTATAGATGCCAATGAGTCCTTTTTTTTTTCTTTTTTCAGCGCGGCAGTAGTGCTGCTGCGGGTCAAGATGAACGTCAAACGCCACTTACGGCAAAACAACACTATTCCCGCCATCTTCGCCGAGACGGTGCGTCGTCACCCCGACAAAACGGCGCTGATCTTCGAAGGCACCGGCGAGACGTGGACCTTCCGACAATTAGACGAGTACTCCAACCGAGTGGGCAACCTGCTGCTCCAACGCGGCTTTCAAGTACGCCAAATCCAGATTTGTAAACAACTCGCAGTGGTTTGACTCTGCTTTGTTTGTCTCAACCCTCAGGAGGGCGACGTGGTGGCTGTTTTCATGGAGAACAGGTCCCAGTATGTGGGACTGTGGCTTGGCATGGCCAAGATTGGAGTGGAGGCCGCGCTCATCAACTTCAATTTGAGACTCGAGGCCTTGGTGCACTGCGTAACCATTTCCAAAGCCAAAGCGGTGGTGTTTGGATCTGAGCTGACTGATGGTAAGGAGCATTTGCTAGCTAACAGGAAAGCTAGCTGAAACACCGTTGCATCCGTTTACTGCTGAGTGCTTTGGCATGAGACGTGAAGTGGAGCACAGAAAATGTACGGCGCTCTTATAATATTGAGGGGGCGGGGCCTCGCTTTGGTATCAGTCAATGGAGCTTTTAAATGGCTCATGAAAGAATGAAGTGATGGAATGTCAGCACACAACATTCTCAAGACTAAAAACAGTGAAGGCGATAAGATTGGGAGTTTGGTTCTGTAGCTGAAAGCGTCTTGAACTCATAGCAAGTTACTAAGCCTTATTTGAGTCGGTTGCTAAGTGACTTGTTCAGTCTGTGGCTAATATTAAGATTTAATTAAATGAACAAATAACCTATACTATGATGTCATCGCCTTACCTGCAGTATTTTTGCTTTTAAACATTCGAAGCTGCATTACTGTCGAACAACTGCACGCCAGCGTTGTGGAGTGCTCATAAATTAGTCATTAAGTGCCTCGTGGCACATTTTTGGGTGACTGCCCAATGTTAAAATAAAAAAGGTGCTGAAGTCAGCCATTTTGCAGAGTAATTTATTTGATGGCTACTTTGCATCGAATCCTCTTCTTAATGGTTGTATCTGTTTTTAAAATAAGTGCTTTGTTTCCTCCAGCTGTGTCCGAGGTCCACGTTTCAATGGGGAAGACGGTGCAGATGTTTTGCTCCGGAGATTGGGACCCCAAACGGGTACCTCAGGGTACCGAGTGCCTCGAGCCGCTGCTGGCCGCTGCCCCGTCGCACCTGCCCAGTCCACCACAACGCTGCTTCACAGGTAAGAAGGCCACGCCTGGGAAATCTTCCAAACCAGCTATTTCTGAAACAGTCATGTAGTCACATCGGCATGCAGAAAAACCTTTCCACCACTCCCTGTGATCTCACTGCTCTATTTTGCAGATCGCCTCTTCTACATCTACACGTCAGGAACCACCGGGATGCCTAAAGCGGCCATTGTTGTGCACAGCAGGTAGGAAGTTTTTGATTTATACGTTTGGCCTTTTGTGCGCTGAGCACAAAAAGTGCTGCAGCAAACATAGTTTTAACTTGACTCTCACATTCCTCTGGTCAAAGGTATTACCGCATGGCCGCTCTGGTGTATTACGGCTTCAGGATGACGCCAGATGACGTCTTGTACGACTGCCTTCCACTCTACCACTCTGCAGGTAAACAAGCTTCTGTATCTTGACTTGTTTACAGTAAATAAAAATGTGAGAAGATATTGATCATATCTGATACTTTGGAGATAGAGCCCAAGTACTTTTACTTTCAAATGACATCAATGTCTCTGTTGTTGACAGGTAACATTGTGGGGGTGGGCCAGTGTATAATCCACGGCATGAGTGTTGTCATCAGAAAGAAGTTCTCTGCCTCCCGTTTCTGGGACGACTGCGCTAAGTACAACTGCACTGTAAGTAAGCACACAAGTCATTTATTTTATCTTGAGAATGTTTATTTCCTTGTTTTAAGATAGACCCGTGTTTTCTGCTTCTCCTTCAGATTGTTCAGTACATAGGTGAGATTTGCCGCTACCTGCTCAACCAGCCGATACGCGACATGGAAAAACGGCACTGTGTGCGCATGGCGCTCGGGAACGGCCTGCGTCAGTCCATATGGGAGGAATTCATGACGCGATTCAACATTCCGCAGATAGCCGAATTCTATGGTGCCACTGAGTGCAACTGCAGTTTAGGAAACTTTGACAATAAGGTAAGCGCCTGAGATGTGAGGAACCTGATCGTTTGAGGTCTGGTGAATGGCTGTCACTCAAAAAAAATTTGAAAAACATCCTAAAGTCAATTGCCTGGCACCTGAGGAGCGAGGAGCTGAGTATATTTCAGGGGAGGCTAGTGCCCGTCACATAACCCCCTCTAGCTCCGCCAGTGAATGTGAACAGAAAGTTGTTTCCTGACACGGCATGAAGACAAGTTTTGCACATTTGGTTCTCAGTTCTGGTCTTGACCCTTGGGTGTCCTACAGGTGGGAGCGTGCGGCTTCAACAGTCAAATTCTACCCTTCATCTACCCCATCCGACTAGTAAGGGTAGATGAAGAGACCATGGAGCTCATCCGAGGACCTGACGGTGTCTGCATTCCCTGTAAACCCGGTGAGTGGCTTCATCATTTCTGGATACTACTCGTGAAAACAAATCTGCGAAGTCCTCACTCTCCAAATGTTCATCTGTTTAGGCGAGCCTGGTCAACTGGTGGGCAGGATCATTCAGAATGACCCTCTACGCAGGTTCGACGGTTATGTCAATCAGTCGGCAACTAGCAAGAAGATTGCTCAGAGTGTCTTCAAGAAGGGAGACAGTGCTTATTTATCCGGTAAGTGTGTACTGCCTCTACGCTATGCAGTTCTTTGTGTTTGATATTTTATCTTCTCAACAGGCGATGTGCTGATCATGGATGAGTGCGGCCATATGTACTTCAAGGACAGGACGGGAGACACGTTTCGCTGGAAAGGAGAGAACGTCTCCACCACCGAGGTGGAAGGGACACTCAGCAGGCTGCTTGACATGAAGGACGTCGTGGTCTATGGGGTGGAAGTACCTGGTAAAATCTTAATACTGGTTTAAGTCATCTGTTCTGACTTGAAAGGTTCACAGAAACTATCTCCATTTTTTCTTTGTTTAGGTGCAGAAGGGAAGGCTGGGATGGCCGCCATCGCCGATCCAAATCACTCCTCTGACCTGGAAAAGTTTGTGAAGGATCTGGACAAAGCTCTTCCTCCATACGCCAGGCCGGTCTTCCTCCGCTTTCTCCCAGAAGTCAACAAAACTGGTAAAATTGCTCTCCTTTTTTTTTTTTCTGTACATTCTCATTCATTTGAAATCCTAACATGCGTTTTCTATCTTGACAGGAACGTTTAAATTCCAGAAAACAGATCTTCGACGAGAAGGCTTTGACCCTAAAGCGGTGTCAGACAGACTGTACTTCTTGGATTCCAGCAGAGGGCGCTATGTGCTGCTGGATGAGGAGTTGTACCGCTCCATACTTTCAGGGAAACATAAATTGTGATAACGGAGCTTGCCTCGACATCTCCCACGTGTATGTATGCACACGCTCACACGCAAACGGATTCAAAAATGAAGATTTGTGATCAAGATGGAAAATTACAGCAACTGAAATAGCCACATCCCCGGAGCCCCATTTTGGATTGCTACAACACACAGCAGTGCTCTCCCTTCATCTCCTGCTGAAGTCTCCTTAGCGACCCCTTTGGCTACCTCAGTTATAACACACACATGAAGCCAGTAACCAGATATCTCTGGTAGCTTGAAACCAACCACATTGAGTTTGCTGGACCGCCCAAAAAAAAAAAAAAAAAAACAGGACACACATGCACAAACACACACTTGAAGGATGCTGAGAGGGATTGTCACATCAGAGAAGTCGTCTGTCTTCTTTTTTTTTTTTGTCTTTTGACTTGCAAAAAGGCTCCAAGTGAGCTTCGTCAACTTTGGCTGACACCGGACGACATGTGGAAAAGGCATCAAGTGTTGTGAAGCGCAATACTCGGAAAACACCCCGCAGGAGCTGATGTGATTCAAAGCGTTTTAGTCAAATAAGTTGCACCAAATATTTCCTTTGTTTACATATTTAATGGAAATGGAAGTTATTTATGTTCGCCATAGCCATCAAAAATGTCATTTTTGTTTGACAACATCTCTCAAGCTTTATTTGTATGCAGTTGTGCTGCAGAAAGTAAATTTTTTTGTGAGGTTTGTTTTGTAACTCCAAAGGCGTAATGCAAACACACTGAAACAAAATCGTAACGTAATGAATTTATATTATCGTTTGAATTACAATGAATAAAGTTGCAATATAACTAGTACATGCGTCAAAATTACAACAATTCTCATTATGACTTTTAACATTACGACTTAATCTGTTCTTGCAACATCCCAACTAAGTTCTAGGAACAATGTGATCTTGTTCTAGTAACATTACAACTTGTTTATTGTAATTTTATGATAATTAGTTTCATTCTTGTAAAGGTACAACTTAATTTTCAGACCAATGCGACTTTTCCAGTAACATTACAATTCATTTCTCTGAAGGTTATGACGTTGTAACATTCCAAAGCATTTTTTGTGACATTACATTTTGTCCCCTACCTTTTTTTTTTTTTTTTTTTTTTTTTTTTTTATTATATAAAAATACTCCTTTGTGCATAACTGACTCGGGCAACACTATGCGGTTTTGTTCAGTTAGACAGCACTTTTTGTGTGTCTGTGTTTGAAGGAAACACCTTTTTAATGAGCACCTTCAATTGAGCCGTCAAAGATCCAAATACGGTTCGAGTAGGAAAAAACTGGGAAAGTCCAAAATGTCTTTATTGTATTTTTTTGCAGTGTCTGTCATCAGCGGTTGTAAAGGCATGAATGAGCATCGTCAAGCAGTGCCTTACTTGTGATTCGCAGGCCCTGACCCACTGGCATCCATAAAGTACAAAATATGAAGTGTGGTTCTCAGGGGCACTTTTTTTTTTTTTTTAATTCAGCTTCTGTCTCCAAAAGTTTTGTCCCTTTTTCTTCTTCAGGTGCACCAACCAAAACGTCCGGTCGAACCGGCTAAATGATCAAATCCTTCATGTTTGTTTGCAGCTCTGTTTAATTCACTGCTCCGTCCAGCTAACATTTTTCCTTTTTACATTCTTACAACCATAAAAAAAGAGAAGAATGCAAACTGGAGTGGTTTCTTGTCATGCACTTTTAGACGTGTGACAAGAAACCAAACTGAGTTTACCCATCAGCTGAGTTTTTTTTTTGTCTGCTCCACTTCCTACTGGTAATAATAAAAATGTAAAAAGACGGTGATGGATGGCAACGTTTATCTCATGGGAGCACTTGAGGGCTGTTAATGATGCTTCCAAGAGTCAACTTTGACCCATGAAGGGGGCGCGTGACTCAATAGCCTTACAGGAGCAGCACACTAAAATGTATGGTTTCCATTTTCGCATTTTTTTTATGATCTTAAATTATTATTTTGGAGGAACTATTAATTATATTTTGATCTGTCAATGTTTGTGTATTTTTCATGTTGTGTTTGTGTGAAAATTTTGATTTGTGTGATTATTTTTTCATCGTTGGGAAGGGTTCATGCCTAAGTGGAAGACAATCTGCTGCAAACATATATGTGTAAGATTTCTGAAATTGTCTCATTTTAAGCTAAATAGTTTATGGAAATTCTGTGTTGGAATTTGACTGAAGGTGTCATGCAGTAAAAGGGAATGCATGTTTTGATTTTGAGACTTGTAGGATAAAAAGGGGTACTGCATTCACAAAAATATCAAATTACAGCACACTTAATAGCCACTTGTCATATTCTGGTTGAAATCACACTGGTCATGCAAATTGTGAGTATTTTTGTTCTTTTCATTTTGTTTTGTTTCAATGATGAGCAGCCGTTTTAGTGTTATCGAAGGCTTATGGAGGAGATGTGCACTCGAGAGACCAACCTATTAGTATACAAACAATTTAAAAAGTATTTTCTTTTTCTTGTGTTGCACTGTGATTCCATGAGTAAATACGAATACAACTAATGATTATAATTTATAGGAAATGTCCCTGTACTGGCTTTTGATTGGTCTTTTTAAATGATCGGAATCATCTGTAATATAGATTCACCGTGTTTTACATTGTGATTGACATCCAACACACAACTTAAAATTGAAAAGTGATTTAATACAATCTGCGAGACTTCAGTACGACAAAATTTGAAGAACTACTGTACTGTATAACATGTTTATGTAGCACTCTTGTCTCTCTACCCCAATCAAGATGTCCCAACCTTATTCTTGCACTTTTTATTTTTCCCCCTCCTCCCATTAATGACATGAAGCGACGCTAGAGAAGGAAAAAAAATTGTACATGAGTGCTTTAAAGCTTTTTTGTTTATTTTGTTTTGAGATATGATGTCCCTGCACAGGTGGCAGCTCTCGGCTCACGCAGTGTGTGGAATATAAAAGGTGTGTGAAGTGTGCTGTGTGTCTGCGACACACATACCGATGTCCTCTTATCCACCATATTGTTGCATATGTGAATTTCAAGCAAATGAGAAAGGCTGTTGTGAAAAATGAAAGATCGTGAATAAAACCATACAAATTCTTGACTCATTGGTGACATATCCTTTCTCTCATATCGCTCCACTCAAAATATGTTCAGAAGATATAAAAAGTCCATACACAGCTTTTTTGTTGTTCAAGTATTTTCCACTTTAACTTGTACAATTGAGTTTATTATTCGATAACGTAGTTGCATTAATATGCACACCCTTTTACAACTGGGATGTGACTGGATTTAGAATTAAGCCTCCCACCATTTAGCGTACCCTAAATGAAGTTCAGATGTTCTAGTAGGCTTTACCCTGATGTTTGTTTTTCTTTCTTGCAGAAGCCGCTGCTGATAATTCCTTCCACCAATTCCAGCTGAAGAAAACCAGTATGATGCCACCACCAGCATGGTGTTGATCTTGTGATCAGCAGGTTTGTATACATCAACACTCATTTACAGCAAAAAAGAATGACCCAATAACCCCAAATCTCATGACACCAAAGCCTTTTGTGCTTGTGAGGTCCCCACATGAACCTCAGCTGATACTCCAAAACCACAAAGCTATGATTTATTGCCCTCACTGAATTGATCAGAGCCAGACGCTTGTTTTGGCTTCTCCAACTCTTGGCCCCCGTTTCCTGCTCCCTGCTGCTGCTCAGCCGTGATTGGCTGACCACTGGGTGGGTGGATCGCACAGAATAAACAAATGTCGCTGCAGAGAAGATTTGAGTCCACTTGGATCACAACTCGCTCCCGAGCCCCGTTTTTGCAGCTCATCCACCTCACCTCAGTCCATTATATCCGCTCCCCCGCCCCTCTCCACGCCACCATGAGGACCGCCGTGGTGGTTGTTGCCATGGTGATGTTGTGTACATCGATGGCGAGCAGGGATGTGAAGCCGCAGAGGGATTTCAACTTGCAGAGGGTACGTTCGACTTCATGTTCTTTTGAGGACATTTATTTTGCATACAATTATTGCTGGGAATTTTTAGAAATATGTAAAAAAAATATTTTAAAGACCAGCAGGCTGTATTATTAATAATCTGAGTAATTTTAATATTGCTGACAAACTATTATGTTGTGTGTTCTCAAATAATGTTCCTTTTTGTTGTTTTGTAATCAAGCTCTTGCTTTGACATTGACTAAAAACTCTGCTGGCTACCCTAAATGACCTTGAATGTTATCTTAAAAGATAACACGAAACTGATTATTTAATGTTGGCCACAAGTGACCTTTTACACTTTTACTCACTTTTGTGTACTTTTTTTCAGGCAGAATATGACTTATTGATGTATGTGAGTTTTTAGTTTGCAGGTAGGTGGTACCGCGTGGGCCTGGCGTATGACTCGGCAAGCTTTGTCCCATACAGAGACAAACTGAAGGTCTCCCTGGGTGTCGTCACAACGCAGGCAAACGGCAACGTTAATCTCACAATGTGGGACGCCACGTAAGTGTTTTGGCGTTACCTACTTCTTATTTGACAGCGAGAATTTGACACTTTGTCTTGTAGGCCTGCAGGATGTCAAAGTAAAATGTACTACTATGAGAAAGCAAATCTTCCAGGACAATTTACATACTTTAGTACACGTAAGTGACTCATTACTTTTATTGGTCAGTGTGTTATGTTGGCTGTTTTCATTTGTGATTATTTTCTGGGGGGTTTCTATGCGTAGGTCACAACATGGTGAAGGACATCACTGTTGTGGACACAAACTACAGTGAATATGCCGTGGTGCTCAAACACAAAGTGTTTCATAGAGAGTACACCCAGGTGGCCCTCTATGGTGAGACACACACGCACAAGCGCACTCGCAGGAACGTCGCAATGATCACACATTTGCTCGCAGGTCGCACACCCAGGGTGAGGGTTGACGTCATTCAGAAGTTTAAAGCCTTCGCTTTGTCTCGAGGATTTCCAAGAGAAGCCATTCTCACCCCGCCGCTCGCAGGTATGAATTGGCAGGCAGCAATAAATACTTTTTGTGGCTTTTTTAGAACACATTGAAATGAAGGAACACACTGCACACTCCCACAAAAAAAGAGAAAAAATATTTAAAAATCATATTCTATGAAAATGACTGGATTAAAATTATTGTATTTTTTTTTTCAACCAACAGACAATTGCCCTCCATCACCTTCTGGATAGGTGAGTTAATTGATAATTAAATATTTAAATGCATGAGGATTCATCATGTATTCAGCACGTCTTCACTATGTGTGTTAAAATCTGCAGGTCCCTTGTTGCTTCTCCATTGTATTGACTTGGCCTTTTACCTGCCATCAGTTACTGTAAACACCTCTTTCAATAATAACCTGACGATGAGAATGATGATGTAAACAATTCTGCTGACTCACATTTCCATAAATAAATCATTTACAGATGACAACACTATCCTCCAAACGGTGTCGTTGTTTTTTTTTACTTATTTTTTTTAATAATATTGATTTTTTTTTTTTGCCCCACAAAAAAATATATTTTCTGCTAAACATTTAATTGCTCCGTGTTAGTGTTTAATATCCATTCTGACTCCAATGGCGTCCAAATAGCGTTTGGTTGTGTCGTGATGACGTTATTTCTATGTACGTGTCCACCCCTTAAATAACCACAAGGGGGCAGACAAACAACGGTAGCGCTCGATAAATTGACCTTTTCTCTCTTTTTTCTTTTTTAATTGTTAGTGGTAGCGTCCAAATATTGTTTGGTTGTGTCGTGATGACGTTATTTCTATGTACGTGTCCATCCCTTAAATAACCACAAGAGGGCAGACAAACAACGGTAGCACTCGATAAATTGACCTTTTCTCTCTTTTTTCTTTTTTAATTGTTAGTGGTAGCGTCTCATTTCTTCTTGTTTACAAACGCAGACACGTGCACACAGAACTTTGCTCGACCACCTACATAAAGTCAACATGACAATCTTAGCTTTTTTACGGGGGATGAGTAACTTCCTGGCAGAGAAACTATGAAGCCAAGAATTCGGAGTTTGTTGTTTTTGTTTGTCTTTGACTGGATCCTGCATGGTGAAAGTCAAATCGTCCCTCAGGAGAGCTTTGATCTGGACCAGGTGAGCATAGCTCGAACCCAAGTTTGATTGTCTTTCAACATAGTTCATGCTTCATGATATTATGCTTCCTTGCAGTTCACGGGGAAGTGGTACGAGGTGGCGGTTGTTTCTGACTGTCCTCATTATATGCAAAAGAAAAAAGGAAACCCCGTCATTGTCATTTTGGACCTGAAATCCTCTGAGCAGGGGAACGTCACTGTGCTGGCCACAGTTCCCAGGTGAAGATGAAAGTAAAGCTTTATGGTTTCAAATGAAGGGGAAAAAATATTAAAAGTCACCAGAAAAATATAATACACAAGCAAAAATACCTGGAAAATCGGTATAGTCACTAAAAAAATTGTACTTTGCAATAAATGCACTTGACTGTTTTTGTTTTTTTTTTGCATAGGAATGGCTTATGTCATCAGACATCCACTCAGTATGCTTCAACTGACACCGCAGGACAATTTTTCTACCACGTCCCAAGTACGTTTCAATAACTGTCCAAAGCCCACTACCACATTAATCAACTGCATTACCTCCCTCAAGGGCTTGGCGTGGATGTTGATGCCTACGTGGTCCGGACTGACTATGACCAGTATGCCATGTTGGGGTTGCTGAGCACGGAGATAGTATCACAGAACAAGACCACCATCTTCAAACTTTACAGTGAGTTGTGATAATAAAATGTATCATGTTAAATAATTTTGAATATAATTTTAGCAAATGAACAATTAGCAATTAAATGATTAGCTCAAACTAGGGATGTCAGGATAGAATAACCCAGCCAAATTATAAATACTACTAAATATATTGCATATTGTATTATTTTTTATTGTGAAAACATGATGTGCTAACCTATACCAATTCAACATATATATATTTCAATATTTGAGGATGGTTTGTTATAAAAAAAAATTATGGTTGTGATTGTGTCTTTGTTAGATCGATCTTTGGATGTTAGGCAAGCCGTGCTGGACGACTTCCAGACGCTGGTCCGAACATTTGGAATGAGGGATGACATCATTGTTAATGAGAACAAAGGGTCTAATACATGTTTGTGAAACTTGACACACGACTCGACTCTGTTGTCTTGAGCCCGTCAGTAACTAAAATGATCAAGGTTAATTCCTAAAACAAAAAGTAACAAACACCACACACCACACATCAGTTATTCATTAATCCCTCAAATAATCACATATTGATTTTGCCAAAATTCTGAAGTCCGTCAGTGGATGAGTGGCAGAACTTTGCTCTTTCACTTGTTTGCATTGTCTGCCGAGGCACACATATAACACCGGGTCAATGCTCCTCACATGAACCAGAGCATCGAAAGACTGTGATCATGCAGAAAGCTGTGTTTCTAGCTTTTACGCTAATCCTGGGATGGATCTGCAGCAGCCAGGCTCTGGTTCTCCCAGAACCACTGTATCCTACGCAGGAGAACTTTGACCTAACCAGGGTAAGTGGCACTTCTTTCTTGAAGAAACTTCTACCTCCTCCTTTTTTTGTTCAGTACTGGACTAAACTTTGCTACCAAAGTATAGAATCAATATTTTTATTCCAGTTTTTAGGGACTTGGCATGATGTCGCTGTGGCCAAGACATGCCGTCATGATTGCCCCACGAAGGACTCTGCAATCGGCAAGCTGGTGCTGCAGAAAGGTTCCGCTGAGGATAAACTGCAAATGACCAGAACAGTACTCAAGTCAGTGCATGTTGTATTGTGCTTCATACACTTTTACATCATGCACAATTACTCACAATTGAAGATTTTTTTTTCTCGTGTGTGTTTAGAAATGGGACCTGTAAGCACAAAAGTGGAGAGTATCATCTAACTCCAACACCGGGTCGTTTTCGTTATGCAAGTATGTTTCTCTCTCATCATAAATAAGCCACCGAGAATTAGAGTTACTTTTGCCGCAGAGTGGGACGCCCAAGTGGACGCCTACGTGGTGCACACTAACTACGAGGAATACGCCCTCATGATAATGATGAAGGAGAGATCACAGGGCCAGAATTGCACCACAGTGAAGCTTTACAGTGAGTGGACCCTCATCATGCAGCATCGCTTTGCTGGGCTTTGTCCTCAGCCGGGTTGTTGCAATCTTCCCGCAGGTAGGACCATGGAGGTGAGGGACACGGTGCTGGATGACTTTCAAACGCTGGTCGGAGAACAAGGGATGAGCAACGACAACGTTGTCATTAAACTTAACAAAGGTATGGCACAAAGCAGTAACATTGATGCTTTCCGAATGGCAGTTTCTCCAGCAGATGTTTTTACAGGTGACTGTGTTCCTGGTGAGCAGGTGGAAGAGCCAATTGTGGTCGAGGTAAATTATTATTTCTTCAATATGCTCTGTTAAGTTCATTAGTGATGTGAGTGGAACTGCTTTGTATCTTTGTTATCAATAGTCAAGGTCTGAGCTGAAGAAAAATATGTTCATGTTGTTCATGTTTGTGAGACAGAAGGTGAAGAGGGACGTAGAATCAACTAAGCCGCTGGAAGAAATGGAATTTGAAGGCTCTGCTGACGACACCCTCATGTTCAACGGATCAGGTAAGAGCAGCAAAAATAAAAGAGTCAATCGAAAGACGTCAGAGGGTCAGATCTTTGTCATCCCTTCAGAGGCATGCAGTCTAGGAGTGGAGGCGGGGCCTTGTTTTGGTATACATCACCGCTACTTCTACAACTCCAGCGCCATGAGTTGTCAGATGTTCCACTATGGAGGTTGTCTGGGCAACAAGAACAACTTTAAGAGCGAGAGGGAGTGTCTTCAGAGGTGCCGCACTGAAGGTGAGCATGGGAGAGCTTGGTATTTTTTGAGATGGTGATGCCATTATTCCTCCCTTGCAGCGGTGTGTCGTCTCCCCCTGACCGCCGTGACGTGCTCGGGTGAGCCCCTCAACTGGTCTTTTGATTCCATCCTGGGCGAGTGTGTGCCTTACAAAGCAGGCTTCTGCCAGACCAACGGCAACAAGTTCTACAGCAAGGCCGAGTGTGATGAGTACTGCGGCGTAAAAAGTGAGGGGGCCACATGCCGTTTGAAAGGCGCCTCGTGAAATATTTCATTTGATATTCTTTTTTTTTTTTCTCTTCAACAGATGCAAAACTCTTGGAAGACTAAGGGGAACATCCAAAGCTTTTTGACTGTCAAAATTCCAAACACCGACTGCAATTTATTTGAAGGGGAAATGTCTTTGGATATTATGCCAGAACACTTTGCAAATAAAGAAATGAAATGTGAAAATTACTGTCTTGTCAAATTCTTTTGAGCCTATCTTCAGCCAAGCTATGTAAGATTTCAAAGGAGGGCCAAGACAGTCATTAATCTCACTGCATATCAATTGGTGCACAAGGCCAAATCACAGCCAATCAGAAAGTGGGGGTGAGGGCGGGTGTGGCACTTTTCACTTAGGGTTAGGCTTGCTCTTGCTGTGCTTAGGGTTAGGGTTTGTGTTAGGCTTGCTCTCGCTTTTGCTGTGCTTAGGGTTAGACTTGCTCTTGCTGTGCTTAGGGTTAGGGTTTGTGTTAGGCTTGCTCTCGCTTTTGCTGTGCTTAGGGTTAGACTTGCTCTTGCTGTGCTTAGGGTTAGGGTTTGTGTTAGGCTTGCTCTCGCTTTTGCTGTGCTTAGGGTTAGGCTTGCCCTTGCTGTGCTTAGGGTTAGGGTTAGGGTTTGTGTTAGGCTTGCTCTCGCTTTTGCTGTGCTTAGGGTTAGGCTTGCTCTTGCTGTGCTTAGGGTTAGGGTTACACTACACGAGGTAAAATAAATAAATAAATAAATAAATAAGAAAGTGTAGCGAACGATTTGGTGAACGATTCTTTTGAACAAATATTTTGAAGGAACCGATTCTAAAGATTCAGTTCACTTGAGAACTGGAATGCACATCACTAGTACAAAACAGTGCAAGCAATTGGAGACTGCCGGTCGAAATAGCCGACTGGTTAGTGACTCGAGCTCTTGCTAGGTAAGAACTTGGTTCGATCCCAGATGCGAGAAATTACCTTGATGTGCTTTATTTATTTATTCTTTTTTTTAAACCTTGTGTAGTGTACCTATTGAAGGTGTACCTTACACATATTGTCATATAAAGCATGATTAAGGTGATTTTTTTAATTGGCGAATAAAGAAACAAGGAATAAAACACCAGACAAGTTTTAACATAAATGTTTATAAAAAATAATAATATTAAAAGCAAATTTCAAACCAGCAATCTAATGTGAAATTGCAGTAGATATATTGGATAACAATATTTAGGCGTATATAGGTATACACGTTATTTTAAAACTACTATAAGTGTTATACTACAATACAAGTGTTTACCAGCTCAGTGGCCTGAGAGGAGAGTGTCCGCCCTGAGTTTGGGAGGTTGTGGGTTCAAACCCCTGCCGAGTCATACCAGTGACTATAACAATGGTACCCATTTCTTCCCTGCTTGGCACTCAGTGTAAGGGGTTGAAATGGGGTCCCCCCCCCCTGCGGCTCACGATCATTGGGACTTTTGGCCCTCAGTGTAAGTTCAAATGATCAGTTCATCCTCACGTTCTGCAGGAGCCTGATCATTGAATCAGGTGTGTTTAACGAGGGAAACTTGGAAAACATGGAGGAATGCGGCCCTCGAGGACTGGACTTGGACACCCCTGTAATAGAGTGTCCAAATGACGTCACAGATCAAACAGCCAATCAGAAAGTGGGGGTGAGGGCGGGTGTGGCACTTTTCACTTACGGTTAGGCTTGCTCTTGCTGTGCTTAGTGTTAGGGTTAGGGTTAGGGTTTGTGTTAGGCTTGCTCTCGCTTTTGCTGTACTTAGGGTTAGACTTGCTCTTGCTGTGCTTAGGGTTAGGGTTAGGGTTTGTGTTAGGCTTGCTCTCGCCTTTGCTGTGCTTAGGGTTAGGCTTGCTCTTGCTGTGCTTAGGGTTAGGGTTAGGGTTTGTGTGAGGCTTGCTCGCTTTTGCTGTGCTTAGGGTTAGGCTTGCTCTGGCTGTGTTTAGGGTTAGGGTTAGGGTTAGGGTTTGTGTTAGGCTTGCTCTCGCTTTTGCTGTGCTTAGGGTTAGGCTTGCTCTTGCTGTGCTTAGGGTTAGGGTTAGGGTTTGCGTCAGGCTTGCTCTCGCTTTTGCTGTGCTTAGGGTTAGGCTTGCTCTTGCTGAGCTTAGGGTTAGGGTTAGGGTTTGTGTTAGGCTTGCTCTCGCTTTTGCTGTGCTTAGGGTTAGGCTTACTCTGGCTGTGTTTAGGGTTAGGGTTAGGGTTTGTGTTAGGCTTGCTCTCGCTTTTGCTGTGCTTAGGGTTAGGCTTGCTCTTGCTGTGCTTAGGGTTAGGGTTAGGGTTTGTGTTAGGCTTGCTCTCGCTTTTGCTGTGCTTAGGGTTAGGCTTGCTCTTGCTGTGCTTAGGGTTAGGGTTAGGGTTTGTGTTAGGCTTGCTCGCTTTTGCTGTGCTTAGGGTTAGTCTTGCTCTTGCTGTGCTTAGGGTTAGGGTTAGGGTTTGTGTTAGGCTTGCTCTCGCTTTTGCTGTGCTTAGGGTTAGGCTTGCTCTTGCTGTGCTTAGGGTTAGGGTTAGGGTTTATGTTAGGTTTGCTCTCGCTTTTGCTGTGCTTAGGGTTAGGCTTGCTCTTGCTGTGCTTAGGGTTAGGGTTAGGGTTAGGGTTTGTGTTAGGCTTGCTCTCGCTTTTGCTGTGCTTAGGGTTAGGCTTGCTCTCGCTGTGCTTAGGGTTAGGGTTAGGGTTAGGGTTTGTGTGAGGCTTGCTCGCTTTTGCTGTGCTTAGGGTTAGGCTTGCTCTGGCTGTGTTTAGGGTTACGGTTAGGGTTTGTGTTAGGCTTGCTCTCGCTTTTGCTGTGCTTAGGGTTAGGCTTGCTCTTGCTGTGCTTAGGGTTAGACTTGCTCTTGCTGTGCTTAGGGTTAGGGTAGGGTTAGGGTTTGTGTTAGGCTTGCTCTCGCTTTTGCTGTGCTTAGGGTTAGGCTTGCTCTTGCTGTGCTTAGGGTTAGGGTTAGGGTTTGTGTTAGGCTTGCTCGCTTTTGCTGTGCTTAGGGTTAGGCTTGCTCTTGCTGAGCTTAGGGTTAGGGTTAGGGTTTGTGTTAGGCTTGCTCTCGCTTTTGCTGTGCTTAGGGTTAGGCTTGCTCTGGCTGTGTTTAGGGTTAGGGTTAGGGTTTGTGTTAGGCTTGCTCTCGCTTTTGCTGTGCTTAGGGTTAGGCTTGCTCTTGCTGTGCTTAGGGTTAGGGTTAGGGTTTGTGTTAGGCTTGCTCTCGCTTTTGCTGTGCTTAGGGTTAGGCTTGCTCTTGCTGTGCTTAGGGTTAGGGTTAGGGTTTGTGTTAGGCTTGCTCGCTTTTGCTGTGCTTAGGGTTAGTCTTGCTCTTGCTGTGCTTAGGGTTAGGGTTAGGGTTTGTGTTAGGCTTGCTCTCGCTTTTGCTGTGCTTAGGGTTAGGCTTGCTCTTGCTGTGCTTAGGGTTAGGGTTTATGTTAGGCTTGCTCTCGCTTTTGCTGTGCTTAGGGTTAGGCTTGCTCTTGCTGTGCTTAGGGTTAGGGTTAGGGTTTGTGTTAGGCTTGCTCTCGCTTTTGCTGTGCTTAGGGTTAGGCTTGCTCTCGCTGTGCTTAGGGTTAGGGTTAGAGTTTGTGTTAGGCTTGCTTTTGCTGTGCTTAGGGTTAGGCTTGCGCTTGCTGTGCTTAGTGTTAGGGTTAGGGTTAGGGTTTGTGTTAGGCTTGCTCTCGCTTTTGCTGTGCTGAGGGTTAGACTTGCTCTTGCTGTGCTTAGGGTTAGGGTTTGTGTTAGGCTTGCTCTTGCTGTGCTTAGGGTTAGGGTTAGGGTTTGTGTTAGGCTTGCTCGCTTTTGCTGTGCTTAGGGTTAGGGTTAGGGTTTGTGTTAGGCTTGCTCTCGCTTTTGCTGTGCTTAGGGTTAGGCTTGCTCTTGCTGTGCTTAGGGTTAGGGTTACACTACACGAGGTAAAAAAAAAATGTTTTCCAAGTGACCCTCGTTAAGCACACCTGCGTGAAAAGTTTTAGCTACTTTCACGTTCTGCAGGAGCTAAAACTTTTCACGCAGGTGCGCTTAACGAGGGAATCACACGGACACTCCATTAGGTACACCGCCATTTTCAAGTGTACCTAATAACAGGCCACTTTATTAGGGAAAATTATTATTTAAATTATTTGTTGTTAGTCACCTAACTGTTGAACAGAGAGTGTGATTTCCTGAAGTCAAATTCCTTGTTTGGCACCCTCAAACATGGCGAATAAAAAACTCTTGAATCTTGAATCTTGAAATGCTTGGCTAGATTTTTGATTTTGGGGCGGAGGCTCTTTCTGTTTGACAATAAATCCTTCCAGTGCCATTGTAGGCTTTTAATTGACTAACAAGTGTTTCTGGTTATTTAAGACTGATTTGATGCTGAATTGAATTGTTGTCTCTTTCCTACGTGTTTTTTTAAAACTATTTCCTTGTTAGCTATAATGATGTGCCGTCTTATTTTTTAACCCTTAACATTACAATATAACAGAAAATTTCAAACCATCAACTGACCAAAACCCTAATAATGCTTGACTATAGAGGATTTGCGCCCTCTGCCGGAGAAATGTTGTACTGCACCCATCCCACTTAGTTCGTTTTGACACACTGAACGAGCTGTCAAGGAAGCGCATTGTCAACGGGATGGATCTGCCAAAACAATATCTGATCTTTTGCAGTTCATCCTCGAAGTTATCAAGAATTATGGAGCAGCTCCAAGTCAGATACTGGGACAATGAAAAGACAAACCTCTTCCGGCTTGCGTTGCAATTTCTCTGCATTCCAGTGCTTTTGCGGAGTCTGGATTGCCATGTCACCGGTTGAACACCTATAGAAAATGATATTACACAACCAGGCACCCACGGCTGGTTAAGTTGGTTAGACCGTGGTATTAATAACGCCAAGGTCGCGGGTTCAATCCCCGTACTCCAGCCTCATCTGTGCCGTGTGAGGAGAAATTGTGTCCAAAAAACGCAACAGATTATTTCAAAACATTGAGAAAACTTATTGTTTTAAATAAAAATTTGTAAAAAAACAAACATCCTCTTTCACAACACATTCATTAGATTTTCATGGTATGATACATGTTCACATTATTGATTGACTGTAACTAATAAATAAAATATGTTCTAAATTTAAATGAATATGTGAAATAACACAATATAAAACATAATTACTTAGATTAATTAATGTATATACTAGGTCATCATATCAGTGTCGAGTCTCTCAACTAGGTTGCCTGTAGTATGTTTAATGTCCAGCAGGTGTCAGCACTCGGTGACACAGTATCGACGGTATCAATACAGTCGAATGGTCGAAACACGACGCCTCATGATCCCATCACTATGATGATCCTATATTGTGGAAATACACACATTTATATATAAACAGTAAATAAAGAGCTTGAAAAGGCTTACTTTACCCACTCAACACAACTGGTAGTCACTGGAGGGGTTGTCACTGTATGGTAAGCGAGAAAGCTCAATTTAAATGGAAACAAAAGCGCGTGTTTTACAATTTGCATAAAAGTGCAAATGACTCTCAACAGCAACAACGACACCACCATATCGTGGGAAGTATTTGTATATATAGTTTGTTTTAAAAATATACCACTGATTGTTAAAAGGCATCACTTTGGGACTTGTACCCTGAAATGGGTGGCCTTTGTTGAACCCTGATCTAATATTGAAGGCTTGCAAAGTAGGGTTTCAAAGTAGGGTAAGGGTTTCAAACATGGATTTAAACCTAGGGTTAGGGTTTCAAAGTAGGGTTTCATATTAGAGTTAGAGTTTCAAAGTAGGGTTTAAAGCTGATGGTTAAAGGCATCACTTTGGGACTTGTACCTTGAGATGGGTGGCCTTTGTTGAACTCTGATCTAATATTAAAAATCCGTTGAAGGAGCTGAAACATAACATCTGGAGAAAGTAACATTAAAAACTGGGATGATTGGATGAATTTGCAAAATACATTAAATATCTTGTGTAGGTTAGTGTATTTAGTGGACTCTAGGACGCGTTGGCGAATCATGTGTTCAGATTTTATGCAATGTCCTACTAGGAATTGGGGATTGCAAGAGACCACCAAAAACTTGAATACTTCTCTGGAGATGTGCGTAATTTGTGTAATTTTGTTGCAATGTCTTTTTGTTCATTTCTTTTGTTAATATAGTGTTTTTCTAAAAAAAAAAGAAATTCTCTCTGAAGGAGCCAGACTTCCTGCTCTTAGTTCCCAGAGTTCCCGGCTTGTGCTGGTAGAATGCTGGGAATATCCGGACAGGAAGGGGAAGTGACATCACAGCACTGACCTTCCGCACCGGCCCGTATCACCTGGCGCTGCCTCAACCGCTACTATGGCAAATGCACACACATACATGCACACACTCACACACACACACTGGAGGAGGGAGAGTGACAGCTTATTGTGTGGAAGTTCCCACGGAGAGTGACGGGAAGTGATGTCTGTAATTGGTTGCATGGAAACTTTTCAGTAGCTTCGAGCTGGCTAACTACAAAACACAATACAGCTCTTGTCATAGATAGAATTTAGTGCTAACATCAAATAATCCTAACAAATAATTGGGTCGTACGATATGAGAGATAATAATGTTTTCATAAGGGTAGCTTTATTGTAAAGCGGTCTTATTCCATAATACGTTCAAAACAGATGGGCACCAACACATGTCAAGTGGGGGGTGGGATGTGGGCGGAGGGTCACAGAGTGTTGGTAAGCTCCCTAAGGTTGCATATTTGAGCAGTGGACGTGGTAGTGAGATGAGGGAGATGATGCTGCATGATGATGATGATGATGAAGGCCTAAGGGAGGAAGGGGAGGGTGTGAGGAGGACATGTCATTATACAGGATGACAAAAGAAGAGGAGATCCTCTGGTCAGCTGCTGCTGCAGTCTATTGTTATGGCAGCAAGCCTCGCTCTCCCCTTGCACTTTCTTTGCTTCAAGTTCATCACAAAGACACATGCACACACACACAAGTGACACCACTCGGGCAACTTCTAAAGCACACCACATGGACAAGTATTGGGGCAGCTGGCCATGACATAAACAGGAAGTGAAAGGGGAAGAAAAGCTGGAGTTCCTTCCGAAAGATATATGATGACCTATATGACAAGTCATCAAGTCCTTCCATTGTCAATATATGAATAAAAGGACTTTCTAATGTGTATGAGGTCCAGCCAGAGTCTATAAATCCAAAACTAATATAATGTCAAGGACAGACATCATAAGCAAAATTATACATTTAATCATTTGAAGTTTTGCATCAATGGCTATAAACGATTACTCAGTTATTAGGTGTCGATTAATTTGATCAATTCATCGATTAATTTGGACGCCTTGAAATGTGTTCGGTTGAGGTCAACCTATACAATCTGATCTAAAAAAAACTGTAAAAAAATAAAGTTCAGTGTAAATAAAGCAGCTGAATAACAAATTGCTCTCGGATCAAATCAACTTTAGTGTGTGATTTAATGATGTCTCAGCCAAGAAGTGTCAGCTAAAGCTGAGTGCTTTTAATTAGTCCTTTTTTTGCACTCACAGAAAAGTTGCATCGCTTGTGCCGCTTTGAGAAAAGGAGGTGACAAACAGAAGCAGCTAATGAATGAAGCTCCTTTCTCCCCTTTGTGCACACGCCGTGTAAATATGCAACTCACGTACGTGTTAAACATGCTGAGCTCGGCACTATCGTTGCACCTCCTTAAGACGATGCGTACTATTTGGCAACAATGAAGTCAAAAAAACAACAACGGCAGAAATTGAGAAATAATACCTTCCAGCACAAAAACAAGGGGCATGAGTTTGTGATCTAACCAACCCATACACCCACACTGACCACAAAGTGACACAAGCAGACACAAGGGAGGTCCCGGCACATTCCTTTCCCCAGGTGGCAGAACGGATCAATGGCCTAATGGGCTGCACACCAATGGCCGATTATCATTGACCACCCTGCCACCCCGCCAACAAGCGTGAGGGAGTCTAACGCCTTGCCAGACTATTGTGTGACTTTGTCTGTGCGTGTCATGCGGAGCTGATTAACTGCTGGAGCACAGAACCAAACCAGGCTTGGAGACACTGACAGTATGTGTTGTATTGATTTTTGACACAAAGACTTCTCCAGAGTGCAGGGATGGACTAGCTTTACATTGCTGCACCACTGAGATCAATTTCTGACCAGGGGTCAAACCCAAACCAGAACCACTTGACCACCAGGAATTGGGAACAAGGTGTAATATGATAAAAAAATGCAGAATCAAAATCTCCACTTTACAAACATCACATTGAGCAGGCGCTCCTTCATCCCCCAACACTGCACCGTCCGTCCATGTGTATGTGTGTGTGTGTAAGGCTACTGGTGGGAGTACAATGGGCTGTAAGGGGGCTGGCTGAATAGCACCATTGAGTGTGCTCAGCCAAACAGAAAAGCATCTTCCATCTCACTTCAAACCCCACAGTTTCATTCTGTACAAGCAAGCCTTTATTCTCTATAATTACTCCCTGACACACATGCGCGCGCAAACACACACACATACAGTATATATTGCATAGATTGTGATTTAATACGTGCAGCGACGCTAAGGGTTTTATGATGGTGATATTTTGAGGCAAAACAGAGGTGGCTGCAGTAAACGGATGAATTTGAGCATTTTCACATAAAGGAGAATCCCGCAACAGATGTGCATCATGGTGTTAACAACCTAATTCACGGTAAGCCCCCTTTTGGACAAGAGGTATTATGGTAAGCAGGTTGCCAGACGACAGCCTCGCGGGACATGGCATCACCGGCAGGTTTGTCATCATCACACTGGGCCATTTCAAATCGTTAGCCTACATCCAGATCCATTGTGCTAACTCACACACTGAATCATTGTGTTACTGTGTAATCCATATGGAGGGTCATGGGTGCAGCTCATCGTACGACGTGTGCACGTTAAGGTGTGCAGCAGCGTGTCAATTAACAAATGAATTGCCTCAAATAAGAATTCAAGCACAAATTATTTAATCAATTGAATTGTGGCATATGTAATAATCTGGGTATATTGATTCATTAGCATTTTAGCTAACTATAAATTAGCAGCCTGTTGGACCAAGTGCTAATGTGATCTTGAGTCGATTGCTTCTCCATAATATTTGTTGACCCACAACACAGCCTACTAAAATACACAATTCTAAATGTGAAAATTGTACAAAAACCATACACATACACAGTCCAGCTGGGCCGGGTCATGACACGAGTGGCCCCATCCAGAAGTGTGTACTTGTAGGTCATATTAAAAATGCCCTCTCACATCAGATGGCAGTTTTCTACATTGTGTCTATCTACCTGTTTGGCTATGACCCCCAAATCTACACCCCCCCTGCCCAGTTTTTGCTTGCAGCGGGTCTGTGTGCTGGAATGGCATAACATGCAAAGACAAAGGGAGTAAGCGGCAGGAGGTGTACATGTATGTATGTGTGTGTGTGGGTGCATGTCAGGGTTGGGGGTGAGAGGGGTTGGAGTTCCATATGGGCACCCCCCCCCCAACGCCCCCCCCCCCCCTCCTTTCCCTAACAAACAGGCAGATGTCAAATGGAACATGGCTCCCCCGATGGGGCACAGGGTCACACTACAGAGGCTAAATAACAGAAGAGGAGAGAGTGAGCGAGGGATGCCTTCCTGCCAACAACGCCAGCTCTAACAACCCCTCCCTCTTTAAAGCCCACTAAAAGAGATGTACAAACATGACTGACACAATGCAACATGCCAACACACACCATGACATGATCCAAGTTGAATTTGTAAAAAGTTCTTACTTTTTACAGTACAGTCACATTTTACTTTGTTATATTATTTTGCCTATCATATCACTGCAATAATATAATAAAATTAATATTTGTTTTTATACAGTGGAGGAGCAAAATTTGCATGGGTGCCTGAATCCACAGTTTGGTTCATATCTTTGTTTTGTGCTCATGATGAGTAGTGAATTGTTGCACTATTTGTCTATGCAACTGAACTCAAGGACAGGTGTGTGTGAGTGTGTAGGTATGGGGCACAGACCAAAACAAAGCTTGCACACACACACTTCTACACACACGCATGCACTCGCACACGCACATGTTGAATGGCTGCGCCCGCGGGGTAGGAGTAGGGTTACTTTACATACTGCACTTACAGCTGCCTTTACCACTGGGGTATAAAATGGATTTGAATGAGAAAGAGGTGGAACAGAGGAGGCCAGGGGGAGGGTGAAGGTGCAGGGGGTGTCGTGGGGGGCTCCTTTTGTGTAACAGGAGGTCTGCTGCTGCTCTGGCATGACTATGGAGATGGAGGGAGCAGGGTCACCCCCCCCCCCCCCCCCATCTCCCCCTTTTGCTATAGGCTGGCTACTCTGAACCCCCCCACCCCTCCTCATCCTCCCTCCAGCCGGGGCCTTCCTCCCTATTAGCATAGCAGCTGCCTGATGCAAGCTTGCAGGGTGGGGACGGGCCAGGTTGCTGTGTGCATATGTGTGTGAGGGGGGTGGGGGCAGAGGGGGTCTTGGGTGTGGGGGGGGGGTCCAGTCAATGGCAGTCCGTCTGGCTGGTGAATAGCAGCTAAAGCAGGCCCCCACGAGCGAGACAATGGAGCTACCAGGGAGGGGGACGGGGTCGTGGTGCACCGGGAGGGGAGATGGGGTACGGGGCGGGTGTAAGAATGAGGCCGTGAATGGAGCGCCTTGTCACCAGCGCCGTGGAGAGGAGCGCAGAATGAAGTGCGAGAATGAAAGAGGAGTTCAAAAAGGAGCGTAGGGGCGAGGGAGAGACCGTCCTGACCACCTGTCTCTCTCTCTTTATGTCTTTTACTCCCCGTCTTACACCCGAGCAGACTTTGGCCGGGGTGCCGGTAGTTGGGTGGGGGGCCCACAGACATGTTTTTGTTTGTGCACCATCAGCATGTTCATAGCGATGCACTGAGCATCATCAGCTCTGTGCTAAATATAACCTTACTGCAATAATTTATCACTTGATGATGAATGTGAACAATTAACCCTCTAATGCTCAGGCTTTGCCACCTGTTGTCATGGTAACAAATGCCAAGCTCGTCATTGGCCTGAAAGCATTCGGAACCAATTAACTCCATTTTCCCAAATCGACTGTATTTAAAAATGGATTGCATTTCTTTTTCCCTTCAAAATTCTACAAAAATAAATCCTTTACAATATGTTACATACATGTCATTAAGGCAATGGAGCTCTCATTAAATTGTGCAGCGTCAGCTGATAACCTGCCGGTGGAACTGAAGCTACGAGAAAGACATTCTTTGAGTTCCTCTTTGCGGTTTCCCGCTTTCCTCTCACCCTGGTTCAGAAACCGCACAAATGCGCTGTCTTACTAACCGTCAGGGACTTTGAGGAAGTGGCGCGAAGGATCACGCAATCAAAGCCAACACTGAGGTTGAACAGTTGCCGTTAGAAAATGAGGAATTGATTGTTCATTTGCATGTTACACTCATCATGTGAGGCCTCTTTGAGCACTGCTATGAATATTTTATGAGAGGGGGGCCCAACAATGACACTGAAGATTATCACACACTTGTTTGCAGCTGCTGCAAGAGCATCCATCTCCCGTGGCGAGACACTAGGGCCAGCAAGGAATTTTTTTATCCAATCGAATTTCAATTTTGGGATAGGTACCAAAAACAGCCCACCACCATTTAGGTAACAGTCGAAAAACTGTTTAAGCATTTTGCAGAGCTGAGCTCACCTCTGTCGATCTGTTTATTTACTTTCAGCTGGTTCTTCTCTCCCATGATGCTTTGCGTTGTCTGTCTGGCTCACGCAAGAGGCACATGAAGAAGCCATTACGAGGGGTGGGGGGGCGATAGGAACCAGCAGCCAGCAGCGGCAAGCAGCAGCCGTGGG
This sequence comes from Syngnathus floridae, assembly GCF_059516105.1. NCBI lineage: Eukaryota > Metazoa > Chordata > Actinopteri > Syngnathiformes > Syngnathidae > Syngnathus > Syngnathus floridae. The sequence goes on along the minus strand of NC_142424.1, from coordinate 5,376,045 downwards.
AGGCCAGCCAAGTTGCTGCGTGAACAATGGGAGCTAAGCTCAACAAAAACATCCTGCACAAGTGAGAGAGAGAGAGAGAGAGAGCAGCAGAATGAGCCAGCGGCAGGCTGCCATGTCAAACACACCAACTTTCCTGCATTTGTGTACCTGAAGCGCAGAGAGATGCAGAAGGTGCAGGTTGAAGGTTCAGCTGTTGGTCAAGGAAGCTTTCAAATGTCTTGCACTGTCCCTTGAATGCTTTTTTTTGAAGCCCTCCTGAATTTCAAATGACAATGAAGACGTTAGCATGGTTCAAAACTAAGATCTGGCTTTCCCATGTGGATTTTTTTATTTTCTTACCGTGGTTGTACTGTGGCTTCCTCCCGCATTGCACAAACATGCATGTTAGAGTCGACTCAAAATTGTCCTCAGGTGTGAATGGTTGGTTGGTTTATATTTGTCCTGCAACTGGTGGGCAACCAATCCAGGGTGTCGCCCGCCTCAGCCACAATCTTAATGAGGACAAGCGATATACTGTAGGAAATGGATGGTTGAGGTTTTCTCGTAATAGTTCCTCTGAGATTTTATTTATTTTCAGAATTGCACGGCGGGCTGGATCAGATTCTGTGGTGGAGCGCAAATCTATCCAACCCTTATACTTACTGTAAACAATGTCAAACAGAAAGTTCTCAGGCCGCAAGTTGAATCGGCGAGGACGTAACGTTTGTAGTTAACCGTCAGTCAACGCCCACTCAAGTTTTGCACCACTAACAGGTTCAACATGTAGACAAATGCTTTGTCATGTTGCTTTTTTCCCACGGCCTTCGTCGTGTCATGGAATTTTTGACATGATAGCTTACAGTATGGCAACCCCCCTTCGTGAAAAATAATTATTTCAGAACAAGCAGCAAATAATAATGACTGGAAGGCTTAGTTAAGAGCAGAACCTTGATGGAGTGCACGAGGGGGTTTGGATGTGTGCGGGTAACATAAAACCATCTCTCCCAAAACACACGCAAGGGAGGGGAAGGCTGCTTTAAACGGAGCCTACCCACAATGCACCGGGCCCTTTTATGCCGGCGGTGAAAGGATGAGGCCAGATGAATGACAAAGGGAGAGAATGTCGATTTGGGCTGGACCTGCTTGGTTAGAAGACAGAAGAGCAAAAGGAGGGTGTGCATGTGTGGAGCTTCACCAACGTTCTATGGGAAATTCAGATTGCGAATGTACTTTTTGCACAAGCATGACAATAGAAAGATGCATACACGGAAATTTGGAAGTTTCATGTTTTCTTTACTGGCTTGTACACAAACGTACAAAAATAATACAGCACTCATCTCCATGTGACATCACGTCATCATCACAGTGTTACAAACATTCAAAATAAAATTCAGAAAAAGGAAAATCAGCCGTTTCCTCTTGCTTGAAATTAAGCAAAAAAAAAACAACTGAAATACAACTTGCCCCCCCCCACAAAAACACAAACTCAGCACTTTTGTTTTCTTCACAAAAAAAGAACAACACACTCATATCATGTACACCACTCCGGCAGCTGGCTCATTACGTCATAAATGTTATGACTCTGGTAAGCCTTACAACCACACAACCGTGCAATTTTTAATCATGTTACAATGATCTTACCATCAAATGTATTATTCCCCTTTCATAAAAAACAGGAAGACAGCACTTCAGAAAAGAAAGTGCCCCAATTTCATCATTAGCGTGTGTGTATGTATATATATATATACATACATATATATATATATACATTTATATACATATACATATATATATATATATACATACAAACATACACACAAATAAACAACCGTACATACCTTTGCTTGAAAAACAGTTTCCACAAAGTAACATGCGCATTTATCACCTGGAGCATATATTTATACAATAGTATTTTGCTGTTTGATTTTTTTTTTTTCTATTCAGAAAAAAATTCTTAAATGTTGGCACATAAAAAGCCAACCTCAACAGCAGTCATCAGTGCAATATTGAAACAAAAAAAAAAATAAAAACATCAAGTTTAAGACAAGCGATGCATATTTCATGTGTTGCCTGATACCAATCCAATCGCTTCAGTTTACTGGTGCTTGTGTGTTTTGTGTGTGTGTGTGTGCGGGCCTCATGAGAAGGCCTCAATTTTGGGCCTCATGAGAAGCATACACTTTCAAACACTCTTCCCATGAAGCTGCTGTGAAGCCTTTGAAAAGAAAAAAATAATTATGACAAAATACAAGCAGCGTTGATTCAAATGTTAGGGTGCCACGACTTTTTTTTTTTTTTGTCTTTTATTAAATGCAGCAGGCAACTTTAAGGATTTTCTTTGTGAGTCCTGCAATTGCCACATGTTGTGAGTTCTGATGTGTTTGTTCAAAAAGTCAGTAGTAGTAACTCTTCCATCCAAAGCCAAGAGACTCTCAAGGCTCCGTGTATTTGTGCAATTCAAACTCCCTGCATTTAGAAGCCATTCCACTTGTTGTCTTGACTGGAAAAAAAAAACACCCCCCCAGACCCCTCCCAAAAAGGAGAGATTGCAGAAAGGCACACTGATGCTTAGCTTGTCTGAACTGGTTTGGTTGTAGTGTGAAACAAATAGTCCCAAATGAGGATGCAGGATATTTTTGGGGGGAGTGGAAGGGGGCAAAAACACACAACATACTGGCATAAGCACAACATGAAAATACTTTAAAAGTCGAGGTAGCTGGCAAAAGGCAACCAATCCTGATGGGAGGAATGGGAGGGGAGGGGGCACGCACGGAGGAGATACCTCCACATGGGACAGTTTTCTTTTTTTTTAACTGAAGCAGCTTGAGTCACTCTCTAACATTTAAAGATTTTTTTTCTTTTTTCTTCTCAATCAAAATGTACCTTCATAAATATGACAAAAATACAAAACAGCCTGCTTTCACAGTGAGGATGTTAATAGAATACTGAAGTGTGTTTATAAAGTGATTCCAATTTTTCATTGATTTTTTTTTTTTTTTTTTAAACAAAGCAGCTGTTTTTTTTCTTTCTTTCTTAAAAGTAACAACACAATGACCATTGGCAGATTGGCTTGAAAAAGTTGGACGCCAGCGTGGATGATGGCGAGTTGAATGTTTTGTATCTCTCTTCAAACAATGACAGAAACAAAGTAAAGCTATGGTGTACAGTACTTCACAACCACATTGAAGCCATTTGTTATATCAAGACGGTTAAACAAACAAACAAACAAACAAACAAACAAACAAACAAACAAACAAACATAAAAGCATGTCAGATAGCCATAATGCCGCTCTTTGAGTTCAGTACAATAAAATATTTCTGCCTTTTCTTGCTTTGTGTGTCCTCCCTTTCAGATATTCCAGCATCAAGTGCCCTAATTCACTTTAAATAAGTTAAAATGGTTGGTTTATTGGACAATGATGAGCATTATTGAAGATGGAGGGGGGGGAAAAAACAATGAGTGGAACGCACCATCTATAGACACATTCAAGAAAAAAAGCTTTTAGGACAGGGGTGGGCAACCTACGGCTTGCGGGCCATTCAGCGGCCAGCCAAGTGCGTTTTAAGATGATACAATTATGATCATGAATTTAGCACTGTGCCAAGAGGACTGATTGGAAAAATGTCCCCCACCCCTGCTTTAGTACCAACAAAACAAGTGTGTGTTATTAAAAGATTCAGATGCGGCCCAATTGATGTTTGGCACATGGAGTTTAGAGTTGTGTTGCTGCCATTACCTTTTTTTTCCTTTTTTTTTTTTTTTTACCTGACACACAGCAGAGAGGGGAGGAAGGAGAAAGGGAGGCTGGGAGCGAGCAATCACCGGGCCCCAGAGGAGTACTTGGCCTTGGTGATGAGGTATAGCACAATGTCCTGGTGACCCCCGAAGGCGGCGATGTGCAGGGCGCTCCAACCCTCCCGGTTGGCGAGCCGGATGTCCGCACCGAACTTGACCAGCAGCTTGACCAGCTCCAGGTTGCCGTCGATGACGGACTGGTGCAGCGCCGTCTGACCCTCGGGTCCGAACGAGTTGACGTTGAATTCGCAGTTCGTCATGTTCTGCAGCAGCGAGTGCAGCTCCTTGGTGTTGCCCTTCTTCACCGCCTCCTGAAAGACCCTTTGCGGGGCTGAGCATGTGGACACGTCCGCCTGGCTCATGGCTGCGTCGGAGGACAAGGAGCAGGGAGGGGAAAGGGGGGGCGCCCAGTAATCCCGTCTAAAAAAGCTCTCGCGCTTGGCCACACTTGTTTGTATATCCCCAAAAAGGAGTGAAAACACGCAGATCCTCAAGGTAGTTGATCCCGTGTGTTGTGTGGAGCGGCGGTGTTGGCGTGGTGCTCTGTACAGTTTCCTAGCAGCGGCAGATGATGTTATATAGGGACACCTCGGACCACTCTCCTTCTTTGGTTCTCCCACGTCCACGTCGGCTGTTCATGCGAGAGTCTGCCTGAAAAAGCGGGACACACACGCGCGCACCAAAGTCCAAACTAGATCAGACACCAGACCGCATTCCACCACATCCAAACGCGTGCGCTATGCTTTTACGCACGGACACTTTGGGTCTTTCGGACTTACCTGTGGGACGGACGGATTAAGAACGCTGAATAAAAGACAAAAAACAAACAAACAAACAAAACAAAAACAACCCCCCCGAAAAAGGTTAAAAATCCACCAGCGTTTGGTCCGCTCTGTTGCGTCCTCGGTGCGCTCTGGCTGGCTGGTGGCTGCGCTCTGGGGGAATATTTTACGCGTCCTTTATTTGCATGACAATACAAGGGAGGAGGAGGTGGGGGGGACAAATGTGGAGGAATGGGTGGAAACCCGGCGAGGTTATAGGCTGATGCCGGCTCTGGAAGAGGGGCGGCGGGAGAGAGAGGCGTGGTCTCTGCCCGAGCACCCCTCCAAATGTGCTGTCATTATCTTTCTATCTACCTGTCTATCCATCTATCATAATGTCTGATTAATTAGCCAAATGGGTACGGTCTCTATGATTATTTTTCCTGAAATCCCCAGGTCAATGTTAATGAGATTGGATCATGTCATCTATTCAAGAAAAATAATTGATATGTGCTTAAGTGCCGTTGTATTGTGACTTTACTATTTTCTACAAATTAAAAGTTGCAAGCAAACATGGAATTCCTTAACTATTTATTTGTTTTTACTATAAAATGTGTGCGGGTGGGTGTGTCGGGGGAGGGGTAGGGGGGGCAAATGGCACTACAAACGCCCTCCAAATGCAACCCGGAAGCCTGTCCCCCCTCATTTAGAACAACTGCCGCACAGGAGATTAGAGTCGGTTTCTTAAATCATAAACTGCGGATATATTGCAGTTGTTTTGAAATGACTAGACTGTGTGGGACTTGCCATAACAAAAGGGCCCGCTCTACTTCCTCTTTTTTTTTTTGGGCGAGTGAAAAGAGGTGACGCTGTGCGCAGATTGACACGCCGCTCGGCCACCCCCACCACCGTGGGAACCGAGTGCTTGTGTGTGTGTGTGTGTGAGTGTGTGTGTGTGACTGACGCCTAGTGTGAGGTGGTGAGAGAATATTGTTGAAGTGTAACAAACGTATGGATGGAGGAAATGAGTGCAAACCGCACAAAGGTGTATGTGGGCCGTTTGCACCGTTTGTTTTTTGTTTCCCACACTCAACTATACATTTGGTGCACATTTGCGGCTGCAGGTTTCAACCGCATTGGCCTACTTGAAAAAAACAAACCAACACCTCTAAAACATAGGCAATAAAGCAGCAATAATGAGGGAAAAACGGGCTATGTTAAGGAGAAAAAGTTGCATATTTTCTAGATAAGATAAAAAAAAATTACTAGCCTAGTTGGAAATGATGTTAACTATTTTAAATTTTGGTGACCATTCATTCCAAAAATTTTTTTTTTCCAGTCCCACAGGTGTGAACTGAGTCAGGACTTATCCAAGCATGCCATGTGATGTGCTAAAATTAACTAATTAAAATTATCTTAGGTGTCAAACCTGAATGTGATTCATCAATGCATTTTTGTGGGTGCGTCTGCAGGTGTCGGTGCGCTTCCTTATTGTTTGTTCCCACAGCTGCAAACGTTCAAAAGAATAGTTCTGACTCACTCCAATCACTGCGGTGAGAATTTAACTCAGATCTTTTTATGTTGTGTTCAGAAACAGATGTGTAGTCCTTGCCGCCGCCATCGCTGACCTGAATGAGTGCACACGCAATGTACTTCAAACATGGAATGCGGCTCATGGTTTTTCTGTGTCAATGGGATTTCGATCTACATGTGTTTTGCTTATGTTTTTCTGTGTGTTTTTCCTCCCTCTCTCCTTGACTTGGTGAATGGAGGAGAACTTGCGGAAAATCAGGAACATCTGTCCACCATCAGAACTTTGGCTTTAGTGCGTCTGGACACTTGGAAAACATTTGCGCAGACCGCAGCGGCAAAATGTTTCGGCGTTTCTTCCGTTTAATTCTTAGGAATAATTCTCTGGGAAGCAGCCAAAACCAGATAAACAATGCTTTGGGAAGTAACAAAAGAATGATTGGATTCAAACTGTTATTACCACATTATTGGGGCTACTAAATCATCCATGATGGAATGAACTGTTTGAATGATCACGCAAGTCAGTTGCGGTTCTATTATTGGAGCCGTGTTGATAAACAAGGCGTGCATTTTCCAGCGTAAAGACAAAAGAGCCCGGAGTCGAGGTGACGCGTTGTAAACGCACGGGCCGGACGGAGCGAGGCAACTCGGCGCGCAAGGCCGAGCTTTGGCGCCGAGACGTACGGGGAAAGACAGGAGGGGGGTCCCGGGAGAGGGTGGGGACGGTATGCAAAAATGAGGAGACAGGAAAACTTGCAGAGGAAATGGATGTAAAAGTGTCACGTAAAAATGTCAGTTAAAAAAAAAAAATAACACCTCACATTGGTAACAGTGGAATTCTTGCTGAAAAGCCTGTATTAGGGTGTGTGTGTGTGTGTGTGTGTGTGTGTGTGTGTGTAGAGCAAGAGAGAGTGAGAGAAAGAGGTGACGTGGTACTGCGGAGGGAGGGGCCTTCTGCATCCAATTCATTCCGGACACCACGTGTCCTCAGAGCGTGGGAAAGAGGCGAGCTTTTCTTCCCAGCAAAGAAAGAGCAAGGATCAAATAACATGGCGCTGCAGCAGAGATGGTGCTCAGCAGACAGGCAAGGAGTTCACTCCAAAGGCAGAGCTGATTTCTGCCCAGAGAAAGTGGCAACTTCTGCAAAAGAGTTGAGGCTGTGTGGTTTAGTTTAAAAGGCGGAGGAGCTGAGCTGAGCACAAAGACATGTGGAGGGAGCTGCGACCACCTGGACTAGGCACATAGGGTGTCGTTTTGGAGCTAGAGGGTGGCAACTCTTTGCATTCTAATTATTTTAGATTTGCTTGATTATTGTTTTGGTTTGAAAAGGGGTGGCGGTAAATGCAAAAAGCAGGAGGTGTCTTTTTTCAGTTATTTTAAAAAGGGAAAAACATTCTTTGCAAAATTTGGGGAATTAGGTCACACTTAGTGATAAATTGTGGTAATATTTAGAGCCCTTCTCAGATTTATTTTGCATTAATATCATAGTGTTAATTAAATGTCAGACTTAGACTTCATCTCCTTTGGTCACTGATCAATTTCACAGGTCCAATTCCAAACAGCCACAAAGAAAAGATCGTCACTATTATCTTTCAAAAGACACAATACTTTGCAAAGTCCCTACAGATAACCTTATTGTACGTGGTGTAACGTTACTTCTACCGACAAAGCCTCAATCTGTGGTGGCCAATCCCTTGAAGTTAGGCAATTAGCAGCACAGCATTAAATGACATTCCTCAACTGTCAGTCTCACAAATTGAATGGATGACTCAGAAGATATTTACCTGAAAGACACCCAGCACAACATGACTCATGGAAATCCCTGTGGCTTTTTACATTTTTTTTTTTTTTTTTAATGTGAGACGTCAATAAAGCGGAGTGGACATCTGCCAAGTGTTAAGGATAGTTGGATTTTTATGAGTGAAGAAAATGCATGTGAATCTCTTAAAACCTTCAAGGGCAAACACATAAAGTCAAGGAAGTATTTGGGAAGAGAGAGAAAGAGGTTGGAGATGAAATGTGAAGGAATTCTCACCGCATATGTTGGGTTATTCTTTCAGGTCGGAATCCTAAACTTCTATCTCCAGAATTGTTCATGTTGCACCTGTGCAGCTTAATTTTTTTTAAAACAACAAAAAAAATACAGCGGCAAGCACATTCTCACAATGCTGCAAAATTGTCATTAGAAGAAACACAGAATTTTAATAGCAAATATTAAATATACACGTTATACAATTCTTGAGACAGCCAGAGAACCGCAATAAAAATGCCCAGCTTCTTGACTAAAGACAATTTAAAAAAATAATAATTACCCAAAAAGTTGAATTAAAAGTTTTTAAAAAAACTTTCAATAGCTGTCTGTTCTAAATTACATGATACCAAGTTGTGATTCAACTTCATGTTTGACTCCATTTTAAGGCTTCTACAACAAAAACATGCTTGATTGAAGAAACACCGTGATGATAAACGCGTTTACATTTTAACCCAGGTAAGCTCCAACAAATCTAATAATAATAAAAATGAATTAGAAAACAGTCACTTTTTGTGTCTAATTTTAGACACCTTCCACTTTGGTGTTTCCCCCGTTCCGTTTAAAATGTACATCTGTGATGTGCATGACTTCCTTAAACATGGAGACAACACGGTCAAAGTGAGAGCCCTCCCAGAACACCTTTCCACAGCGGGTACAGACAAAATAATGGGGTACTTTGGGTACCAGGGTTGGTGGTACCGTGTGCAGTTGTATGGGTGCCCCTCCGGGAAAGTTCAGGGCCACAGGGTCCAGATCTGACAGGGAGGCCCATTTACACTGAGGACCATATCTGGGGAGTTCAAGATGAAGCGGCTCCTCCTCCGGTGGTGTCAGCGACGTATCGGTTGCCTGCACAAATCCTACAAAAAGAAAATAAGTGGCAAAAACGGAAAACACACATTCGTTAGCATCGTGTTATGCTAGCGTTGCGTGTCATTTTGTGGTGGTTGACTAACCTTTTTGTTTAAGCATCCTGATCATGTCTTGTCTGGGCAGTGCCACATACTGATCGCTGTTACACGCCTGCATCAAGAATAAAAGAAAACACTAATTAAAAGCCAGTCATAAAGGATTTAATTTGCGAATAATTACTGACGCAATTGAATGAACTTGTGGTGAACTTTTAATGGGACTGTAGCACGTGGAACAATGCTTTCTGAAGATGATCATCACTTTTGCCTTGGCTCGATTTAAAAGTATGACAACAGCGCACGGATCGGATCTATGGGAGAGTGTGTGTGTGCAGGAGAGTGTTTACGCCTCTAACATTCACACGTCCGTGCCGCCCTGTCCTCGACGGTGCAGGAGACCCCTCCCCTACCCGGCAGGACATTAGTGACCTCTTGTTTGCTGGCCCCCGACGTTCGCGCGCACATACACACACTCCAACTCTCACACACACACACTTGTCTGCGAGCCATCCTGACAGCATGAGAGTGCTAAAAGCCTTGTCAACACACCTGAGCTCCACCCAGCAAACAACATTCCACTTAAGTGCCGGGTTTTAAATCAAACTCCATTCAGCATATCTCAGTCAAGTTAGAGTAGATGAAATGCTCTGTTGGCCCCATATGACCCAAAAGGCCAAAGCTTTTTTGGATCTGGCTTCTGGCGAGCTGTGTTTGCCTCTGCGGTGACTGAGGCCAAGACATGGGGAGAGCGGCTAGACAGTGGAGGTGTGGGAAGAGTGAGGTGTCAGCTCCTGTCTTGTCCGTGGGAATGAGGCTCATCACTCCCGTCATTCCGCCTTCACACTTGCGGAAAACATGCATTTGCGCACACACCAGGAAAAAAATAAAAATTCCACCGGCACAGACAAAACACTCGCAGTGCGTGCAAAACCGCGGGCATCCAAAAAGTGCGTGCACATGGCTCACACATACGAGCGAGGCGGCAGCCAGAAAAACAGAGTGCTATTTGCTCAGCTCAAAAGTTTCCCAGAGCGGAGCAAGCCAAAACCTGCAATGAACTCTCAAGGCTGAGCCACGCATAGGCAGGCACACACGCAAACCTGCATGGAAATGGTGCCGTGATTCATCGAAACACAACGACAAGTGCAGGTACGCTACGGAAGATGACCAGAAGGCACACGCGGGGTGATTAAGTGGTATGAACAGATTTGTGGAGTGCTTTAAACACATTTATGGTTCGGATGGCAATAAAGTGCAAAATGAATTTTGTCAAAGTGGGTGGTTTGTCTTTAAATGAATACAGATGGCAATGCTTCCATCTCATTGCCTGAGACCGGATGATTTTTTATTTCTTTTTTGCTGCTGCTTTTGGCTAGCCAAAGCACATTAAGACTAGACTTTCCACATCAATACATTTAACTGCTGGAGTTTTTTATGTTTTTCATAAAGCGCACAAGTCATGCCAAAAAAGTACATAGGTGACTGCACAAAGATCATTACATTGTTACACTGATACAAATCTGGCGTGTCTACACAGGCAGAAAAAGAAAATACGAAAAATATTTCGTTACATCACCGAAAAGAAAAGCAGCTGTTTTCATTCCCGTTCATGACTAATTCATTTTAAAATTGGGAAGGTTTCTTCACTGTGTGTTCTCTCGGGTCTAATTTGAGGCAGTCTTTTTAATAAATGTACCCAATAACCATAAAAGTAATAACAGCAATGTGGTTAGCTATTGTTGTTGTGACGCACTCCAAATGCTCACAGTGAACACTTGACACACGTGTAACTGATTTTTTGTTTTCACAGCAATAAAATAGAATTGATCCCCATGTTGTTTTTAATAACGTCCAAATTGAGACCGGTTTTCATGCTCTAAAGTGCAATCGTTAGCCAAAATCAAAACGTCCAGGACGACAAACATTCAAACTGAACTCTTGTTTTAACGGAACTTTTCTAATTTTAGACACTTGCGACACGTCGTCTCCTTCTTTTGTTCCCTTCGGTGTTTTCCAGGGGACCTCGGGCATTCTCACACTCCGTGTGGCCGTGCCAGAGAAAGAATGCTCCTTGCTGTGACAACAAAGGCCATCTAAAGTGTGATACTGTGTTTCAAAGGATGGGAGGTGGTGGAAAAAAGGGGAGAGAAAGGGGGGATATTGGAAAGGAGGTGGTGGGGGAGATTTTTTTTCCCCCCCTGACGCGCTCACACACCCGGCGCTGACTCCGTAGGCAGCTCCCATGGGAAAATCCTACACCAATCTAAAAAGGCGGCGCTTTTTAGGGCCCATGTAGGTCACATGGTTTGGGCAGCCAATTGCGTGGCGGTGATTTGATTCAAAATGTGGCAAGTCAGGTAAGGGGCAGCGTGGGAACTGGAAGAGACGACTCAGAAGTGGGGAGCAAGACATGCATCGTCGTTTCCCTTTGAATGTTGTTTTTTCACTTTGGTCGTCCAAAAAAAGGTTAAGAATACCAAAGTCGGCTGTTTGAGAGTGCTGCGGTCTAACGCATATATACGATATTTAAGAAAAGTACATCCTTCCTTGAAAGGGGAAAAAAATATATTGCACAGACTCATTGTTTTTTCCCATTGTCCCATGTCGACAGAATTTTAACGTTTTAGGTTCCCCATCATTTTGTTCGGCAGCGTTTTAGCGCCACGTGGAAATGATTGTGTGATGCGTTCTGCATTTATAAACTCTGTCCGGGTCAAGGAAAGTGCGTTATACAAGATTTATAGTACAAGACAAGTTCCAAAAAAAGTCACAAAGCAGCCATTAACCTAGATACATTAAAAACTACTGTTAGCATTTAGCATCAAATACATTCATAAATCAGTCAGCACACGCTGCATATAAAATGAGATTTGTTTTTAAAACCAGAGGGTTCGAGGAACTCGTGAGGGTTGGCTTGAGAGGACCTACCCGCTGTGGCGGAGGTTTCTCAAGAATAACACAAGCCTTCCAGGGCTTATTTCTTTCTATATGCGTTCACACCGCCAGGAATGTTCAAGTGACATAAGACGGCGCTTAGCATAAAGGGGATTCAATGATGTCACTTTCCCGCTGGGATAAGCCCCCTGGCTGACTGAAGAGGAAAGGGACACAAGCAGAAGTCAAGGGAACTTCTTGAATAAAGGGCAACTTAAAGTAATCTTCCTTGGATACTGATTTTAGAGGCCTTGAATTCGTAGGACTTCAGCTACGCTCAACATTCGAGGTCCAACTTTAGTTATGAAAAGAAAAATTTTCGTGCCATTTGGACTGCAAGCTGGTGAATTCTTCATGCATTAACAAAACTTTTTCAACAAGCATAAAACTTCATTTAATTTCTTTGACTGGAAGTCTGCTGGGCCTTTTTAAAGTCAGGTCACATCTCTTTACAACTCACACTTGTCTTTAAGAGCAACTTCAAGACCACATGTTGAAGTGACCCACATCCGATCTGGAAAAGATCACATTCTGTGTGGTTTGTGTTTCTGACATTGCCAAGAAAAAGTCACATATGGGATAGGGGGGTGGGGGGAACTGATTTTTACAGCAGTGTGAAGGTAGCGCCAACAACATAATGGAGGATGCCAGGACCTTAGCCTGGCTTTCTGAAAAAAGTTGTTTGAACTCAGAAAAAAAAAAAAACACTCTGCGGTTTGGAAGTGACCATAATCAACACCAGATTTAAACTGAAACCAAACATGCAGTAAACAGAAATCTATTCATTTTATTGGCTCGCACCAGAAAAGCCAAGAGACACATTTTTGGCTTGTCTGCCCACCTGAGCTTAAATGTGTTGCCATTCCTATGCAGATGCTAGGCAATTCCAAATAAGCGCCGACTGTAAATTATCCGAGTTAAAATCTCGGGCAGTCAACACTCCACTAAAGCCGGAGGGAATCTGAGGTAAGACGTGCCGTGGTCACGTTTCCCACAGGATCCTGAAGGAGGGATCTGGCTAGTGTCTCCAGACCCCGAGTCTGACGTAATTAGCAGCTCTGCTAACTAACCACTACCACCTGACGGCAACCTGAACTTGGACCGAAGCAGGGCTTGTCTGGACTTGACATCACACACTCCTTCCTCTGACTCACTTCAATCACACACACACACAAAACCCCCCACACAAGTCGCTGCACAGACGGCAGAAATAACGGTCATTCCGAATCTTCAAGGTACCAAGACGAGATTTCAAAAATAACCGTCGGTGGTCGAGAAGATAGTCAGCCCGTTACACAAATGGCACTAATGCTCTCCCTCAGCAGTTAATTCTGTTTTCTCCCCACTCAACCTTCAACCCCAACCTCTTTCTGGCTCTCTCACCAATTGGACCCATGTTGTCTCTCTCGCTCTATGTCTTGCTTAGAGCTTCATCTACCCCCTTCCAGGGTTCCCCTTCAATCTACCTCGCCACTTCTCTCTGGTTGTCTCTCACCTCTAACCTTCTTCTTTCTCTGCTTCTCTGAGGACTCTTTCTTCCCTCTTTAGATGCCAGATAGCTGAGGCCAGTCCTAAGACAAGCAGCTCGGGGGAAAAACACTACGCTGAAAAGGTCTATTGACAATGCTGTTCGCTCAGCAGTGTGTTTTGAGGAGGGATAAAAATGCATTAATAGCTGGATTAGACAACCACACAGCATCTATTGATGGCTAGCTTTTGGCACGATGGGTAAAAATGAAAAACAACGAGATCAAACTTGAAGCCTGGCACTGCGACGGGGAGCGGATGACATACAATACTTGGCACATGGGTGATTCACAAGTGGAGTAAACTCATTCCCATGCGAACATAAGGTTGTTGATGGTGCTCGGATGGCTGCTTTCTAAGCAGCTTGTTAGTGCCCTTTTAAGTCTCGCTAATTTAAAGCTACACAGCCATAATTAAAACGCTTGTTTAGCTCACTGTCGCAATGTGAACTTAATTTGTGCACACATACTTCGCAGCACAATCTTTGGCTCAACACTGCTACAGCTCATCCTACAGCGCGCTTCACTTTGTTCTCATCTGTTCCTGACGTGGAGGCACGCGGGGAATGTTATTGTAATGTAGAGTGACTCATCCAAGATTGTAAATATTGACAATAGCGGCGGCCGTGAGCGGGGCCGCTCTCTCTTGAGGACATAGAAGGTCACCATAAGATGAGACTGGAGACATGCTGTTTGGCAATTGTCCATTACTTCGAAGTGTGGAATACAAGTACTGGTTCTCTTAGTGACTTGAAAATAAATGGAAAAATCTTGTGACAACACATTCATATTTGTACTTAATCTACATGATAAATCTTTTTATATAGTATACATTTAGGTTAATCCATAATTCCTTGATTTGGGGGGGGGGGCAAAAATGATAAGGGTTGTTTTCCCATTTGTCTTGTTGACATCAAAAACGCTATTAGCATGAAAGCAAAAGGGGCACCGGTTATGGAAAGGTGCGATAATAGCACATAAAAGAGGGAGGGGACCCGGGGGTTAAGTAGCAATAATGATGCGGGATAAGACATGAGTGGGTTTGTGTGTACATGCGAGTTAAAACTCACATCAAAGTGTTTCAGGGAGCCTTGCCCATGTCAACAAGAGACAAGGAAAAGGGGGAGGTTAAAAAGGGAGTGCGTACAATGTTGGAGACGGGTGGCAGTACACGATGGTGAACAAAGAGCGCAGGGGAAGATGGCGGAGCGAAAGGAGAACTGGGTCGGAGGTGGACGGTTGGGCTACGTGGGTGAAATCAGAGAGAGTTGGGGTTTCCAGTGAAATAAATCGCCTGGAGTGTGAAGAGAGGGGATGATGGAGAGAGTTGGTCTGTCACGCACACTCTTTAATTCTACTATTCGTTCCTTCCCTGCGATGCGTCTCCCTCTCCGCAACCGGCCCCAGCGAATTCCCTAGGGCCAGGGGCAGTCCCCTTTCAGTCTCCAGTGACACAGTAATTAGAAGTGTGGGAACTGAATCCAACCCTCTTTCTGAGCCCCACAAGCCTCCCCCCCCCCTCCCTCCCTCTCTCGCAACCCGGGCTTGCTCCCATCCTTTCACTCCTCGTTGCCCTCCAAGCAGCTTCAGGCAGCTAGCCTTTCTCTCAACTTCCTGCGCCACCTTTGTCACCTCACCTTCGTTCTTAAGCCCGAGGGCCCAACATGTCGCCAAGGAAATGTTCATGTTTCTACATCAGGGTTAATGATTTAAGCTTAAGCCGCAAACAATGTTTTCTGTATTGCCATAGCGGTGACAATTGAAGAGACTGTATATAAACAATTATAGAGAGAGAACATGGCGAGATCACTTAAGATAATTTTAGTCGCTGACAATCTGCGAGGCAATAAAAACTGACGCGTGACCTCATTTTGCATTCCGACCATAAGGTTGGGATTGACAACATCGGCTGGTGTAAACCCCCCATCCGGGCATAGAAAAAGTACCAGAAAACCAATTTAGGAAACCGGAAGAAACCTTGAGAAGAGGATCACAGATGGAGGGATCCCCCTTTTAGGATGACAGGATCACAATGAATGATGACTGGTGTTTTTAATGCCAAGAAGTTGAACATGTCAACATTATGTCAATATTAAATGTTCTTAATGACGCAAAAAAAAAAGACTAACAATGTGAACAAAGGGTGAGCTTACTTTTGACCTTATATGGCAAACTAATTATGAGATAGACTATATCGTCCATATCACAGGATTGATCCCAATTTCATGGATGGGAGTGAAAATGGTAAAAATGGTAATTAAATTAAAAACATTGTATCGAAGGGATCCAGAATCCTCGTGGGCCACCTGTGATCTTCATGGGAGCTACATATCACACACGCTCACACACACGCACACTGAACCCCTTACCCTGCATTCACCCCCACCATCGACCCCCCCCCCCTAGCCACAGAGTCCCCGATCCCTTGGAACAGAGCAACGCTGTCTCTACCGCTCTCCATCAAGCTCAACGCCACCCCCCCCTCCGCCCCTATTCGCTATCTCCGCGGCGATAACCATGGGAACAGCAGCACTGTGGGAACGGGCCACCAGTTGACCAAAATAGACAGCAGCAAAATGGAGGGAAAGAAAGAAGGAAAGATAGAAAAGGCTCCCAGGATGGAGGAGTGAGGCTACATGTGACAGGTCCATGAGATCATCCAGGTAGTCTCTCATTTTTGGGTTACGCCGACAGCAGAAGGGGACGCCGAGTTGCTTCAGCTCCAACATTGCGGTGGTGATCTGGCTCTTGCATACATTTTGCACCGTCAACAGAATAGTAGCAACTGACCACAAAGACCCTCCACTTGAAGACACTGATGCAACAGAAACACACACACAGCCAGTAACCACATTGGCCCCAAAAACCACATGAGCAAACTTGAGGTGAGTCTGAAAGTCGACCTAAGTTCAGAGTAGACATGAGCGGAATAGTAGGCAACTACTGTCCTTAACGGCCATATCTTTTTGTGGAAATCAAGCCATATTGGTGTTTATTTGTGTTTGGTCCATAGGCAATGGCTACTGGTCCCAAGAGAGCATACACAAAAATACTCGCATGCAAACACACTTTGATGACGCAAGATAAAATACCGGAATGAGGTTCCTATGAGAAACATAGACACGAGGCTTCCTTGGTCTGAAAGGCGGAGGAGGAGGAAATGGGAAAAGATGCAAATACGTACCATCGTCATGTTTTCTTTTTTTTTTTTGAACTGCTGCAAATTGAATTTTCCATTCCATTTACAGTACAGTACATCCTCCCAATTACCAACATCGGAGTCCAAGAAATCTACTCTTACAAAGATCTCTGATTAGGTATCACCATCCTAAATGTAATTGAGCATTACATTCCATCTTGCCCCAATGATTTATCTTCCATGTGACTCATATCTATCTCCGTCAGTTCTTTTTTCATTCTTATCCTCTCCATCTATCTCCACCCCCCCCCCCCCTTGTGCTCGTCCAGGCTTTTCCCAGGCCAAGCAAGCCTGACCTCCCTAGACTTCTACCTCTCAGATCCCTGGGGGTGAGGGGTATCCGCCTGTGGCTATTCCCACCCGCCAAGCGCATTGACTTTAATCCGACTATGTGTAACAGAGGAGGAAACGAGAAGGAAACTAAGTGGCCACGAAGGCCACGCACAAATCTTTGTAACGCTTGTCAGCCTGATTCCAAGGTTATATTTTAACAGTCTTCCTCATCTGTCCACATTATTTTCACAATAAGTCTAGAATGGTAATTCTCACTGAGTTGAGGCCATCACTTTTCAAGACAACCAAATCTGTCTGCAAAAGTGAATGTTTCTTCCAAAGCCAAAACAACAATATAATAATGTAAAAAACAACTGACTAGTAGCAAATAAATAATATTTTTGCTGCCGTTGGAAATGTAAATGCTAATTGATTTGAATAGCTAATAAAAATGTAAGTAACCCTGCAGGCAATAGATAACAAAGTTGAAAGAGGACAAAAAAAAAAAACTCGTGAAGCATAGAAAAGTACACAGTCGTTTAAAACCCGTCCGTCCAGAATGCTGACTTCAGGCAAGCTTGTAAACTTGTTTGCATCCTCCAAAATTGATGTATCCCTCAATCTCTTAAACTTCAACCTATAATCAAGCGTATTCTCTCCTAGAAGTCACATCAACAACACAATAAACAACCCCCGGTTCCGGATAACATACTGTCAAGTCAAAGCAAGAGCGGACAAGACATGAAAGGCATGATTGCATGTCGCGGAGACACGCCAAGGTATAAAAGCAAGCTTAGTGTGCCACAGAGTCAAGATAATAATAAAGGCAAACAACCCAGGTTCCTGCTGAGAAGGGCGGGAAGAGTTGCCCATCATGCAAGTTGTGTGCTACATAGGCAGAATGAGTTGCAAAAGAGCTTTGCTATGCTGCACTGCCACTCGAGTGTGGGAGAATGCTCCATGCTTCACTAAGCTGCAAAGGCCCAAGATCACATTTCACTACCGCAAGGGAAACCATTATACCATGACCACAGACACAGCAGCAGGATCTGGGGAGGGGAAAGTCGCGGCTGCCGGGACTCGTCCTCTCAACAGGTTTTTCAGTTACATTTCACTGAGGGGAATTTGTCGAGTTATGTGTCATTATTATACATTTTTACGATCGGGATTAATAAAAGTCTCTAAAAGGAATCCATTTGTACTTGGCTTTTGAAGTCAGGACCCAGCAGAATAAAAGCGACAGAGCAATTACTCTATATTTTGCAAGCTGTGGATCATTTTGACATTATCGTCCGGGCATTTTTAAATCAAAAGAAAACATGTCGTTCTTTTACTGTGTGGTATTGTTGGCATTATTTGAAGCCAGCTTTGTTATTATGCAGCCTAGAATTGTCCCTCCCTTAGGAGACTCGGAGGGCAATCACTCACAGCAGCAGTCAGGCCATGGAGCTACTGTGCTCTGCAAAACATGAGAAACTTCCTCTTTCTGCGAGGACGTCGGAGGGGAAAGCATCAGTAAGTGGTTCCCGTTCCCCCGAGCTGCGGGGGAAAGTAGACCCTCTCGAGTGCCCCTCGGCTTCCCCCGCCTCCCCCGTGGACCGGCAGCGTGGTTGGACACGCACACGCACAGTGTGGTTTCTCCTCAGGAGGGGAACATAAACAGGGCTGTCTGTCTGCAAGCGCGAAGCTAGTTCTCATGACATCACCACCCGTCAGGAATGCACCACTCTGCCCTGTCGAAACCCCTCCGCTGGCCAGGAACTCACACGTACCGACACACACATGCACAAAAGCACGAGTTGAATGATTAATGCGCCACCAGCAGCATTTTTTTTTCCAGGGTAATGTATAGTGTACACAACACGCACGTGAGTGGCATTTGAGTTATTTACTCTCCTCCTGCATTCCTTTTCCTCAACGGTCGGTTTTAATGAATCACTCGCAACCCTACTTTTAAAATCTAGCCCCATCATTCGTCACTACTTGGATATGTGTGTTGTCGCAAGACCACCCACACACAAAGACTCATCAAAAAATGGCACAGGGTTAAGTTGAAATATATGAGTTGGTGAATTTGAACTGAAAGATATCACAACAGCTAATTAGCGTTAGCATGTTTGCAGCTGATTAACTGTGACCCGAGACTGCAATAGCTTTTAGCACAACTAGATGGTTGATGGCTATTGGCTTCTTTGACAATGCATTTTTTTTTTTTTTTTTTAAAGAAGATTGAGCCTCAATAGTGTGTGGCGCAAAACGGACTTTGTGTGTTTCAGTGCGTGTGGGAAAACAAGGGAAATTACGCATTACTTCCTTGAATTGGTGCTTAGAGGAAAAGCCCTGTCGAGGCTTTCTCCTCCCTTCTCACCTCTTCCTCCCTTTTCTGTTCCTTCCATCATCATCAACCTGCTTCATCTGTCTCCTTTCACTCAGCTACCATCATCTCCCCCTTTCATATTCCATCTTGCATCCCTATCTCCATCTCACCTTGTCATTGTCATGGACACTTGCTTCCTTCTCCCTCTCGCTCCCTTCCCTGGCTCCTTAAACCCACTCTGATTCTCTCAGGCTCGGTGACAGGAAGCAGCTTGGCTCTCAGACAATGGAACACATCAAAACTCGCCACCAGCCTCGCCAACTTCACGCACACACACATGTAGACAAACAGAGCAAGACAAACAGGACATTCCAGCTGCCGGCTGCACCGGATTCCTCGCCTTTGCTAAAGTGAAACGGAGAGTGAGACTCTGAGGGTGGGAGTGGAGAAGTGAGGCAGGGGCAAGGAGGCCAGGAGCAGATGGGGAGACGGGGTCAGACGGCGAGAAATAAAGGTGAGCTCAGGGAGAGTGGATTGAATTTCAGGGAGTTGAGGATGTGCTCTAATTTTGAACAGAGAAGTGATACCGTAATTATAAGACATAATTGATATTAAACTTTTTTTTTTTACCTAAAATTGTTACTTCAACTACCAAAACGTAACTTAACTCCTGAAGTAAGAACGCTATCACAATGCCAGTGTTCCACTCATTTCTCCAGAATAATTATTATTGAATGTGTCAGCTCCTGTTGCACTTCAAAAATCATTTCCACGTCACATGACAGTTCCTGAACAGTAAAGTGAAAGCTACACATTAGTGGTCCACTCATGTTTGCACAGTGGGATTTTGTCCTGGTTTGGCTCCAGTCAGACACACAGACGCAGCAGGTTTCCCTCCACACACAGAAAAAAGAAGATAAATATTTAGGCTCTTCATCTTAACGACGGCATCGCACTGTAATAATGTCAGATGTAGAAAATGACCACACTTGTGTGTGCGTGCGCGCCCCCATTAGCATTTTCTCAAGTCCTGCGAGTGTGTGTAAGAGGAGACGTGAAGCGCTCACCACACACAGTGGGAAATATTTGGGATGGTTTCCCTCGGAATGTTTTGGCATGCCTATGGAATGTCCTCTCCCCCCCTCCCCCTTTTTAACCGTCTGTAACTCCCTTTTCTTGCTGTAGCTCCCCGTCATCTGCTGTGAGCAGGGGCAATGGGAAACCTCTTAAGTGCATCAATGTCACCTTGCAGATGCAAAGAGAATATTAATGCAGGGGATTAAAATGCATTTCATTCTGGCTAAAATTTGTCCGAATGTTTTTACATTTTTCCCCCCATCACGTCATGTTTTCAGAAATTTTCATTCTTTTTTTGTTTTTCAATTTGACTCATAAAAGCTTGCGCAATACAAATTTTAACCGAAGACGTTTTTGAAAAAAAATTCCACCCGTTGCTGAACCTAACACTTAAATCATGACTGAAACTGATACTGCATTGCATATATTTTTGTTATATTATTATTATGAAAACCTGATGTGCTAAGGAAAAACAAGGACAAGTTCAGAATCAGCGCAAAGAAATTCATCAACACAAGTGTTGTCCGAAGGTCATTTATCTGCACTTACTGTTCGTTCTCAGGCTTGTGCTTCTCATGCAGAGATTTATATGAGCCTTTCAAACAATACTGTGGTTTTCGAGATGGTGAAATCCTTAAATTCTTTGCAATGCTGCGCTGAGAGACATTGTTTGAAATTACAGTTGTGTGAGCATATTTGCGGTGGATTGGGGGAAAAAGAGAATCACACAAATATGAATGAGGCTTGGCCAATTCACATGTGTGCTCATATACCCGCACAACACAAAGTATCTTCAAACATGTTGAAACTTTTCACATTCCTTATAGTTGTCAGCCCACGGCGTTTTGCAGATCAAAGTAAAGTTGCCTCATTCTCATCCAACCTCCTTTTGAGTGGCATAACCTCTTTGTCATAACTAATGTGTGCGAGTTTAGCCTCTCTTAATTCTCATTTACTTTCACTGGTTCTCTCTTGCTTTTTCCCCTCCTTGTCATCACCTCTATTCTCTTTTCTCACCCCTCCCTGCTCTTTTCCTCTCGCTAGCCCCATCGTAGGTCTGACCCCTCCCTCGCGTGGTGTGGCGGTTCCTGTTGCTCTTGTTTTCACTTCCCCAGCAGTCTGGTGCGTGGGAACCAACGTCGCCGCTGCTGCAGCAGCACTGTCTATGACTGACTCAATTCCTGTCTGAGTGTGTGTGTGGATGCATGTATGCATGAGTGTGTGTGTAAAGGTACTGTGCGTGATAGTGGCAGGAAGTGTGAGTTAGGCATTTTTTTTAGCGTGCATGCATCTCACGCTATGTGTGATATGCGTTTGCTAGATTGTCTATCTCACAGGCA
Organism: Syngnathus floridae; assembly: GCF_059516105.1. Classification (NCBI taxonomy): domain Eukaryota; kingdom Metazoa; phylum Chordata; class Actinopteri; order Syngnathiformes; family Syngnathidae; genus Syngnathus; species Syngnathus floridae. The sequence goes on along the minus strand of NC_142424.1, from coordinate 5,354,370 downwards.
ATCTGTGCAATCACAGCATGTCTATAAATGGCTAGCGAGGCACTGAACATCTGAGCGGAAGTTTATGTGCATGCGTGCGTGTGGCAGGAAAGTATATTAGTGCACATGTGGCATATTTGTGGTAAGGATGGTGGATGAAGCTGAATAAGTGGAGTGTAATGAAGTGTCTAACACTGTGAACTCCACCCATGGACCAAACCCTTTGCAAACATTTGAAAAAGATGAAATTTAAAGATAAAGGACAACAGCACAATCTGATCTTTGTGGAAATTACGTAAAGAGAAAACGTAACTTATCTATTGGTAAGAATGTATTCAACTTGGTAATATTTCACTAACTTAAAGTAGGGACCCGATGTGGGTCAAAGATGATTATTTTTCCCTTTTATTGGTCATTAAGCACTATTATTATTTTTATTATTATATCGTATTATTTATGTACTGTGATTACACTACAGCATATATTAATTTTATGGCAATGCAGGATCATTTTTATTGGTGGTCCAGGTTGGTCTACATGTTGGAAGCCTGACAAAACAGCACCAAGTGGTGTATCCTGACACATATTTTTTTGGGGGGGAGGGCAGGAGGTTAAGAACACCCAAGATTTGGACGCCCTCCCAGTCAGCACAAACATTTCTCAAAACAGCCACCCACAAAGATATTGTCAGGTCATATGGCATATATCAAGTCAAAAGACAGAACATCTTGAACATTCTTCCTACCTGGCAGCGGCTGAAAACATCGCAAGGAGTAGGCCGGACGTTGAAGTGTTTGAGCACTCGGACAGCTTGATCTTTGGCCTTTTCCGAGCAGTCGAGGGACAGACAGCGGCCTTCGCCCACCTGGGATCTCAACTGTAATGGTACAAACCCTGATGAATCAAAATCAATTAAGCTTTTGCAAATATAACTTAGAATTGGTTTCTTACAGTCTGGTATGGTTGTCCGCATGTGAGTATAACACGGTATTCGGCTTGTGCTATCTGGACAAAAGAACACAAGATTTTTTTTTCAACAATCATGTTAACAAGGTATTTGGTTGTGGTTTTTATTGTGCATCTTAGATTAGATTGACTGAGTGTTGATTGTGGTGAGCTCAGGTTAGCAATTGGCTCATGGATATAAAATTGATACGACACGTGCTGTACGCCTACGGCAATGCTAAGCTAGGAGGGGCAAAGGAGTCAGTGCATTCTGCATGAGGACAAGAAATCTCACAAAACAAGCTCAGGTGGAGGGAATTACAAACAGTTCCAAATATAAGTCGGTGTCAGTACAAATGCTGCTAGAAAGCAAAAAAAAAGATGCATATTAGAATATTATTTGGAGCTAGATACATGTGTATTTTTTTTTCTTTCAACACATGTACCTTTGCAGCCACTCTGTGGTCATCGGTATTCTCCAAAATGACCACATCGACTCCCAAACAACGCAAGTACCTCCCGAGGCCTTGCAGCATGTTGTCACAAACCACCCGCAACTGCTGGGGGGCCAGAGGAGGGGAGTCTTCGGGGGGCTCCTTGCCACACAGGAGGCCTTTCTCAGTGTCAGAGCAAGGGGGACTGACCCATTGAGCCCCCTGACATTCCTAAATGGACAGAGACAATAATGCGATACTTAAGTGATCCCCACAGGGGGATTTTCTTTTCACTTGCAGAAGAGAGCTGGGAGGTCAAAGCACAGGGTGAGCTATACAACCACCACCCCCGGCGCTGCTAGAGTGTCTTGGTCAAACACACATTGTTCCCACCCGCAGGTTTGATGCCCCAACCCAGATTCTTTACATGGGATCTTTCCATTTTGTGTCACTCACAAGCGAGAAGAAGTACCGCTAGTAAAAGTACAAGTACTGGTATATTGTATAAAGTGATAATGGTTTCAGTCAACTGGTGGGCTGTGACCTAAAAATGGGTCAAATTGAGAAATTATCCTTGAGGGGTAAAAAAGAGAACTTGATATTTCGAACCTTAACCTCTTTGTTGCTGTTTTGATTCATCTTCTTGTTTTTTTTCTCCTTCTGCTTTGCATGTCCATTCTTCTCTGGTTGCGTTACAGTGATGGAGCGCAAATCTCTTGGAAGGCCAAAGCTGGCAGGTTTAGCAGAGAGCACAGAATACACATCCAACAAACAGTAAGCATCCGTCACTGGAATGGAGTGAGAGAAGAGGTGACTTCAGTAGAGAGCAATTATTTAGGGAATACGTTGCTTATCAGTCAGAAGTGTAAAAATCGGGTGTTACTGAGTGACTCACCTGCATATCTGATTTGGCTGACGCGCAGCGGACGCTTAGTCCAGTTGGACATTTGCTCGGTCTTGTCGAGGGCCTTTCCCAGGACTTGTTGAACTAGAAGACTGAGGCCTTTCTCAGGAGAGTTCTCTCCCACCAGCACCTCCTTAGGGCCACGCTGTGCACCGCTCACCTTGCCACATTGAATCTAAAGAAATAAAGTGTTACAATGCAATAACTTTATTTCAAATGTACTGTTGGAAATTATTAGAACACCAGATATTACCTTTCGGTGTACATTAAGAAGATCAAGCATTCCCTCTATCTTCAGTGGCTCCTCCACAAATTGAGGCCAAGTGCATTTGAGACACCTGAGATCTCCAGCCATGCCATAACCTAAAGAAAACATAGTTCTAAGTATGGTTGCACAAATATCTCAAATGAAATAATTTCCATTGTCTAGTTTAGCTGCTTACCCACTTTAAGGACATTTTGCTCAGAGAAGAAACTTCTCATGAATAAAATGGTCTCGGGATGCTGACGCAATCCATTTGCACAGAGGTCCAATAGGAAAACGGTGTCAAAAGTAGCAAGCTGTATCAGGGCAACGTGCTGAGTTGAACCGCAGCCAAATGTGGGCTGCCACTCCATATCAACTCCTACCACACTGCCCTTCTGGAAAAAAGAAAAGGTAAATCATTTAACCATAGTTATTTGATATTTTCAGTGGTTTTCCTGTCTTCACCTTAAAGAGAGTCTCCTGACAATTTTGTAGGGCTTCCAGGGTTTCCACATGCTTAACTTTCTCTTTGGCGAGAGGTACCTGGTAGAACTTTTGACAATGAGCTTCAGATGGCGTCCACTCCTCGCTTTGTGTGGAATCACTTGGATGTCTGAGAAGATGTGACAGATGTGCATCCTTTTGCGTGTGTTTGGAAAAAACACATATTGTCATTGCAGTTTGTGCCACAATGTTCACATGAGTTAAAAAAACACTAAGATGGTTTGTACGGCTAAAAAAAAAAAAAAAAAAAAGATCCATTGTGCATACTCTAATATGAGCATGTCACTACATTTCTCCATGTTGTGTAATTCATCTAAAAGAAAGTTGAATCGTTCGGGTTGTGAGAAAATGGGGATGTGGTCAACCAAACTATGAGAGTGAAACTATTCGTCTTTTTACAAAATTGGTTCCGTATGTGCACATCACAATTTGCATAACAGTGAAACATCCCAAAACCGAATTTCCCATTGCGATTGATCATATTGTGAATTATTTGTTCCAGACCTCATCGCATCTTAACAGGCAACGTTTTCATTGTCATACAAATATGAGCATTGGTTTTAACAATATTTGTCACGCACATGTATAAAAAGAAATCAACTATAGTTTGACAGAAGGGACACGTGACTCCAATTGTCATCATTTGTCTCACTTTAAGGCCGTTGACTTTACAAAAATTTTGGCTGACTCACTGTAGCTCGGGTGATAAACTCTGCTGGGTGTTCCAAACCACAAAAGGGAGTCTATGCCTGGGAAGGCTATATCTCAGCGACCACTGAGCGGCTTTTTCACGTCCACAGTACTTCAGCAGCATCTCCACCAACAGGATCTGGAGCTCGAGGTCATCTGCCACGACGGTCTGGATGTTTATGACGCACATAAAAAAGTCTGTTGTGGAAGGAATCCAAATTCTTTTCATGCATGATTATAAACTAAAAGATGGCACCTACTTGCACATGGTCACTCCAATTCTCCTCTGTCATGCTGTTCTACAAAGAGAAGAGTTGACCAAGCAGGGGAAAAAACTGTTTTATCCCATAAAGAAATACAGCCAAAATAAATTTGGCACTTCATTGACCAATTGAAATTTAAATTATTTTCTAAAAAAATAAATCTCACTTACATCTACAAATCTCTTGAACATGAGGTACCGAAGTGTATCTTGTCTCCTCTTGCGCAGGGCATTAGGGCACAGCCCTGCGTCAACGAGAATATCATCCAATGAATACCGAACAGTGATTCACACGAGCACTGATGCTCACCTTGATCGATATTAAATTTCTCCGCAAGTCGAAAGACATGTTTTGCCAGCAATTTGGGCTTGATTTGAGGATGGCTTTGTTTGGATGTGGCGAGGTGAGGAAACTGCCTATGGAAACACACAAATGGTGAACTTTTGTGCAAATTTTGTCTTTTTTGGACTCGTAATGTGCACCATACTTGCTGATCATGTCTATCACTGAGAAGTTAGGGTGGCACCAAGAGTCAAGCAGAAAGACCAGTTGCTTTTCAAGATGTACGTGTCCTGTAACAAAGCTCTCTGCTAACGACAGCTTGTCCTGGAGGATGAGTGGCATGCACACCTGCAGGGGACATTTTGACAACACTCAAAATATAAACACACCACAAAAAAATATTTTTTTCCAAAGCTGACAGGGGCCAGCCACTAAGGCGCTGATTTCAACACAACAAAAAAGTAGACAAGTGTCAAGTGTGCAATAAGTGAAGTACTTTGGCAGAAGCCTGTTCCAGAAATGCAGTTCTGAGACCTTTTTAAGGCCACCTTGATAAAATATAAAAATGAGAAACTGACCTCCTCCAAATTTAGCTCATTCTGCAAATTCAGCTTTTTACCGAGCACTGCTGCCTGTAATGAAACAGTAGGTGTTAATTTGGTGTGTTGTGGAACAATTGTTTTTAATTCGTATTACTTAAGACCTTCAGACAAATGTTGACAAGCAACACTCGCCTCTTTGTAGCAATTGCGGGCCAGTAACTTTCTGACATGCAGTCGCAAGGTAGCTGAATCCAAAGTGGTAAGCTGGTAGATATTTATGAGACTGTCAACATGGCTGCTTTGGGAGTCGGTGAGAAGGAGAAGAGCCCGATGCTGGAGGGCTGTTGCGTGTTGCTTTGGAAGTGAAGTCAATATAACCTGAAGCACAAAAATATCAAATAAACATTAAGGGAGGTTAAATGTTAAATTCATGCTGTAAGGCAAGTTGTCAATAGTCGAAATAGGCTCACTACTTTAATGAGGAAAAATAATAATCTAGAGAAAGGTAGCCTTCATAATATGGTTAAAATGTATTGTGCTACAAAAAAAAAATAATTCAGAGGAGCATTGTAATTAGTATTTCACCGACCTGAGGATGTTCCTTTAGCCAGCTCTGGAATTCCTTGAAGATCTGGGCCCCCTTCTGTTTAGACACAGAGCACTCTAGGAGTGTTAGGAAGGCCTCCAGGGGATCGTCCAGCTTTGAAAAGTCTTCCTGGGCTGCCAAATGGAGCTGTAGGAGGAAAACACCGAAGGAAAGAAGGGGAAGATAAGAAGTCAGATACAAGAGATAATTAAAAGTAAAGTAAAACACTGTCTGAACACTAAATAGGTTTTATGATGGATTATTTACATCAAATTTGCATTACTGTAAAGAAAAAATTTATTCAGCTTGCACTTCCACTTTACTTTCAAGTATTTCACCATAATGAGACTTCCACTTAAATGGTTCAGGAACACACACACATACACACGCCAGGGGACATACATATATGGGGTACCTACTTAGGAATGCAAACTTTGGCTTTAGAAACTTCCTTTAGGAGAAAATAATATCTGTGTGAGAATGTCTGGCGCTGCCTCCTAATTTGCCCAACAGATGTCATTCACTCAATATCCTCCTCACACAGATCTCAAGTTCATTCAGTGCAAATTCCTTCCTTCCTACTGACAGCCACTCTGGTTTCCTCATTAACGCACAAACACACACTGGTGAGCTTCATTTAGGGTCAAGTTCTTCATCACTCTATTGAGTGTTTCTTCCTTTTCAACCGCTCCTTGTAGAGAACAAAATAACCCTCCATATTTTCACCCTTGTTAATATTTCACATATGGAGCTAATATAGGGCGAGCTCTCACCGTCTGCACATCGTCGCTACACCATGGTTCCAAGGGGTGCTGTCTCAGCAAGGCTGGGTCAAGACCTGTGGGGATAACACACGTGAGGTGGGGTTTCACTTTGACCCTTGACCTCCTTCAACCTGTCAAGGAGCGAAAACAAATGGAGCTATAGCTGATATTTGATAAATGATTTGGAAGTCAAGCAGCATTGTAGAAAAAAAAATACCATTATAAATTAGTTTAGGCCAACATCCAGCTTGGAAAGTCATTTTGGATCAACGTAGGCACAGCAAAGAAGTTGTTATTCTTTATTATTATTTCTTTAACAGGCAAACCAGAGCCACCATAACATTGGAATAACAGCTGAGGTAGTTGGGCAGGAAAGGAACCTGACATCAGCTTTGCGTTCCAAACACATGTGCAGCTTGAAAGGACACTTTTTGGCAGGGCACAGAAAAAAATACAAAGAAGGGAAGATTTGTCGATGCAATTACACGGCGAATGATTTTTGTCTTTTCACTACTATACCTGCTGCCCCTCTAGCTCCCTTCCTCCTTCCCAGGGCTCGTTTTCCTGTCCTCCGCACCCTCCCCGCGGCAGCCTCTCTCGATTTTGTCTCGGATTTCCCCAGGAAAGGGCTATGCGCTAGTCATGGTGTAAAAAATAAAAGCCTTCCTGATGAACAGCCTGGGAACGTAGACCCTAGAAGACCTCTCCCTCCTTTCAATTCATTGTATGTGCCTGCCTTGCGCATAAAACATTTATATTTTGTAAAATTAATTGATGGACTATGATGAGAGGCTGGAGGCTCCCTATTCACAACATATTGACCCCATCAATGCACTTTGGTCGATTTTGGTGCCTTAATAATATGAAATAATGATTAAAAAAAATATTTTTCAAGCATTTGCAAGTTAAATGTTTAACGGGCTTTTTTGTATTGGGCCTGAAAAGCAACCTTATTGTTTTCTGCATAATATAGCACATTTCTGAGGGCCTAAACATAAATGACAACTCAAATTGCACACATATGGGGACTGGTGATTGTTTTTTTCTTCATATTTTAAAGCTGTCATACACGAGTACAAAAAAATGAGTTTGTAGCGCCCCCTACAGAGATTTAACGGAACTATATCTTGGAAAATTTGACCTATGACTACAAACATTGGGAGAAATGTGTGTTTTGGTCATAAAAAATTGTCTCAAAAATGGAAAACACTCAACACTTTCTAATACGAATGCTTTTGACCAAAATGACTCACAAACAATAAAAGCCACACTTCCAACTCTATGAATAAATCTCTATGAAATTCAGTGCACGAGCTACTCTGCCTGCCTGTTGCCTGGGAGCTGCCAAAATAAAGGCAACACAAAGATCAAGTGTGTAAATGGGGTGTTTGGTGTCACTTCAGCCACCAGAACAGCTTTAGTGTGACTTGGCAGAGAGCTTCCGCGAGTGGTTGAGCCCCACTGGAAAGATGCCATGACATTCCTTTAACAAGCACTTTTGTATTGTACTGGATAAACCTTTCAACAGGTGCCATTGTAAAGCATCGAGGAGAAGATTAAGAGCACTTGCTGAATCTGAACCTTTATAAAGCAATGTTTGCATATGAATTACTCTAGTTTGGAGCCCCAAGAGCATGATTTTTGTTTAAATAATTAACATACATTGTGCTCCAGGCTCCAAAATTACTTTAAAATGGAGCCTGATAAATTCAGTTTACACAAAAAGCAACATTCTTATTATCAAAACAACCCTTTCAGTCCTAAATATAAATCAAATGTAAACCAGCAAGAACAGTGTTGTGCACCAATTATAACCCCAAAACATCCAACATATGTAAAAAGTGATACAAACCCTTTGAATCCGGAGACAAATTGTTCATTTCTGTCCACCAGCTGGAAGGTTTCTGTCAATCTGAAAAGAGAATAGAAAATACACTCATGAGACAACATTGATATGACAGGTGCTTATATTTACAGAGGATGAGGCTTAGACTCACAAACCTGCAATTAACACATCATCAATAATCGTTATGCGAGTGTTCAGAAATGTTTCACAACATGAGGCATCCGTATAAGTTTATGGGCTGGCCCACCACAATTTAAAACGTATCCTCTATTGCCATCTACTGTTTAAGGCAGCTAAGAAACCCACTTCTACGAAAACATTGGGGAAAAACATCAGACTAAACATAAACTCCAATGACAGTCGTAACACATTAATTAAGTGTTACCTCAACTATTAGCATTGAAAAACCGACAACAAATCAATGGTATTACGTCATGTCAGATTTTAGCTAGCCCATCTAGTGCTAATTCGGGATAACACTCTTGGACACTGTAACTCCTGAATTCATCTGTCGAGTACAAATAATACGTATCTGTTTGATCGAAACACAAAGTTTTGAAACGAAATGAACGTGAAACTTACCACATGTGTAATTTTCTCGCTGCTCGACTGAATTAAATGTACCTTTTTGCTAGCATTTGCATTTTTTCCCCCTCAATGTAGGTTTAAGGTATTTTAAAAATGGTGCCACTTTTATCATAATGTCTTGTAAAGTGTATATAACAAATATACAACAAATGGTCGCCCAAAAATAGATATAGCACATGAAATAGGAAAGAAACGTTGACGTATTATTCTGCGTATTTTTCCTGCATGCTAACACTATGGTTAAAACTTGTACTTCCTGGTTTAGTCACGGGACGTCCACCACCGCCGGTGATTGGGTGACGCGAGAAAGCTTAAAAATAGTCGATTGGCCAGAAAAATGGTTATTTCTTATTTCCGAGGTAATTTATAAATAATTGTTTAACCTTCCCTGAATAATTACAAAACACTACTTCGTATATATTTTTAACTGGATTTAAAAAAATACATCTAACAAAAGTTTCTTGTACCACGTGGTTGTTGCGTCGTCGTCAAGAGACAGATGCAGTACCCAGTAGTAGCAGTGCCATTGAGTTTAGATTGTTGTCCCTGAGACGTTGTTGTTTACTGCAGCAGCTGCTTTATCCTATTTTCACTGAGAAACACGTCGTGGGGATGTAGTGCGTCACATTGCAGATTACATTAAACTCCTCCCTCGTTGATAGATAATAAATCTCACAACGGCACACTAGCTAGTTGCTAGTTGAGCAGCGATGGAGTGGCGAAGCAACAACGACGGGCTGTCCGACAGCGAGTCCCCTGAAAGGGACACACGCTGTCCCCGCCAGCAGGTAGGCAGCTCCAGTAAGCGGCCCAACAACCATCCCAGCCACGCTTAATACAAGCGAACTATAATAGTTCGCGTAGCCGAATATCTGACATTCTCTAACAACAAAGTTAAAAGTGGTTGGTGGCATGTCAGCTAGCCACATGCTCGCGTTTTGGATTGGCGTTTTGCTAACCCTCGCTATATAGTGACCTAAACGGACAATTATTATAGAACGATAACTATATCAACGTATGTATCTAATATTTATTTTATAACTTAGAACCACTCCCTTATGTTGTTTATCTCTGAGATAGCCCCCGTTTCACTCGCAGTACCCTCCAATTCTCTCAGGGCCCCCCAGATTTCCCGACACTAACGTCAGACTGTTAAATAAGATTAAGTATTTTTAGTCCTCCCGTTCCAAATGAAGTATGAATGGGTGTGGTCATTAAAACCCAATAATATTTTCGGGATGAAAGAAAGCCCGTGGGCGAGCCTGGTCCTCCACATCCATTTTTGTGACCTCCACAATGTTTACATTTAAGACAGGACGGTCAATAGAGAGGAGCTAAGGAGACAGACACTGGCTCTTTCTCAATACAAAGAATGCAGAATACCGTCTTCCCAAGAACACTAGTCTCTTTGTAAACAGTGTACTCGGCTACATATTTGCTTGACGGTATTGAATGTACGTGTTCTTTGTACATAGATTATATATAAATGTTTTTTCCCCATAGTTTTGTTAGTGACTTAACCACTTAAAACGTAAAAGATCAATCCCTTCTCAGTATAGGTGTAAAATTATAGTGGAGGTATTTATGAATAGGTAAATATTTTCATTTAAATGGGGCAGAAGGTATTGTTTGTATTCTTTTCTCTGATGGCTATATTATCAGTTAACTGTTTACTCAACAAGTCAATAATTATGTTCTGTTTGGTTTCATCAGACCTCATCAACACAGCTCTCGAGTTGTGCCGAGGCATCCCTGTGCCAGGACCAGCAGCAGGGTTGCTCGACAACCTCCATGGTGTCCAGCTGGATGCTGGCTGAGGCCCAGGACCGCCTTTGCGCTTTAAGATTCCACGGCTCTGAATCCCTGGAGCAGGAACATGCTCGGACTCGGGCGAGCCCCACGGAGCTCACACATACCGTGGAGGAGTGGCTCCGCAAGGAGCTCATGCTGGGAGGTCGGGAGCACAGTCGAGGACCTGTGCTCGGTGCTGACGGAAGTTGGGATGTTTTTGATAAAGTGAGTGCGGAGAAAAAAAATGCACAATTAGCTTTTTTTGCTGTCTGTCAACAACATCAACTTCCCGTGTCTCCAACAGAGTATCATCAATGTCCAAAATGAACTATCGGAAGAAGAACAGTGCAAGGCGCCGGTCCACATGTCTGAGCAAGACCTCAGGCACTTTGGTAAGTGACATTCAACATCAGCAATGAAAATGAGAAACCTCATTGTCTTTGTTTTTATGCTGATGTTGCAGTATATTTGCCATGTCAGTATATTGAATGGTTAGTGTTTTTAAGCATCAATTGCAGTTTCCTCATATTTATCGAGCGCTTCTTTTTCCAGGTATGTTACGACGATGGGACGACAGTCAGCGATTCCTGGCAGAGAAGCCTCAGCTCATCTGCGAGGAGACGGCTAACTATTTATATTTGTGGTGCATTGCGCTCCAGCAGGAAGGGGTAATGATTAAATGATGCACTGCATACATGTTTTACCTCTTAATTTTGATAGATATATCAAGAACACTGCGAAAGAGCAGAAGATCCACAATAGCTTTTTTTTCTGCAGAAAGAAGCTCTAATGGAGCAGGTGGCTCACCAAGCAGTTGCCATGAAGTTCATCCTGGAGATGGCTTCAAACTCACAGCAGGACCCCAGAGGCTGCTTCAGGCATTTCTTCCAAAAAGCCAAAGTAAGACACCCACGTGTCATAGTGTTATTTGCCACTGGATGAGATTTGGAACCATCAGAAAGTTTATAGAGGAGGCTGTAAACAAATACATTTTAAATTGTCTCCCTGTCTTGTTTGTTGAAACTCACAGTTATTTTGTAGCCCCTTTTTTTTTTGTTTTCTAGTAGGACCTCAATTACGCTACGTGTTGCTGTTCAAACTTAGCATTTCCATCTGTTGCGGCCGTGCAGGAAGGACAAGACGTCTACTTGGAAGTCTTCCACACCGAGCTCGAGGCCTTCAAATCCTTAGTGAGAGAACATGTGGTCAGGTATAAAAGCACCACGTCCAACAACATAACCCAGCAGCCGAGCAACGGCACAAACTGCAGACTTGACCCCAAAGAATCTCCGAACTTTTTAGCACAAGTGAGTATTTTCATTCGTGTACTGTGATTTTCACTTTATGTCTTGCTTAGAGAGACACCACTCAAATATTTTGCTGTGAGGGTTTGAAATTCTACTCCAGGCAAATGCTGAGTCCTGCTTTTGTTCCCATGACAACTTGGGCAGAGCTCGGGCGAGATGCCTTGTGTTGCCAATTTGGCAACGTTGTCGCTATACTTAGCAACCTGTACAACCTCCAAGTGACTATTATTGGTTAATTTGACTCGATGATGGATGGGCACGCCAGACACAATAAAAGGATGCAACTGTTCATACATAGGATGATTATCAGTAATTAAAAAATAGAATCATTTTAAGATCTTTTATTTGGTACGTGTCGGTCGGCAAAGCCAAATTTCAAATGTGTAAGATTGAGAACTGCTATACTCAGATCACACGTAGGGTGGCGCCATCGTATCATTTTTATTTTTTTAATAGTTGTCATTCAGTTGGGCAATGGTTTCTGTAAAGTTTAAATTTTGTCATGTCAAGTTTTTCATCGCATTAACATTCTACTATATTTTGGAGGCATCCAAATTTGGTAATTGAAAGAATGACAAATTCTGTATCGAGTAAAGATACACTTTTGTGTGGCAGTGGTTAAAATTTTGATCTGACTGAATTGTAGGAGTAATGACAATGTGATTTGATGAAATTGTATAAATGTGTTTTGTTTTTTTTTCCTGTTACATATATGACCTTTTTGGCTAAAGTCCAAACCCGGATGCTTTGTTGCAAAAGCCTGTTGCAAAAGCTTCCTCCTCCCCTTTTGTTGGCCCCTTGCTGCCGGAGAGGCTCGGAAGAAAACTTACTGGCGAGGAATGCAACCCAGCCTGTTGGAACCAAAGCTGGAATCTCCTGGCCCTGTCTCCTTGTCCTAATGTCATTCTCTGCTTTCATATCTCGCTCCGCATCAGAAGGACCGACTGCCTGTTTAAATCCCTCTGGTCAGCACGTGAACTTTCAAGTGCAGTTACATAAACATTGATAATAATCCTCTAACGAGGCAACCGCTGCTTCATCCAACCACAGTCTTTTTTTTCCCCCTTGTATTTGATATTCATCTGTATGATATATTCTGAATATTATGAGGTTTCTCTTTAAATATGCTTCATGTTTTATCTTCCACCAGGTGGCGGAACACAACACCAAGCGCTGTTTAGAAACTGGACTGATGATAAACACAGAGAGGTGGACAAAGGACGATGCCACGGAAAGTGACGATACACGCATGATGGAGACTTCTTAGGAAACATGGCTGCCTTTCTTCCATCTTCACCTTTTCCCCATTTAGGAGCCCTTCTTAACGCCACCCAAGCACAACAAGGAAAAAAAAGACCAGCACGATTAGTCAGGTCTCGAATGCCACCATTTGTCGTCAGAGAAATAAGAGGTGAGTGCTGTGTTACAGTGGTGACCCGGTGTCCGCTTTTTAGAATCTTTTTAGTCCTCTTGAAAAGTGAAAAGCCCACTGGAGACAACCTGCTAAATTGCTAAGGTCAAACAAATCCATCATTCAATCAGCATCGATAATTAATATTTCGGCCCTCCATTAGGGATAAGACATTTATCACTAAATCAAATATGATTTGAAGAAATAAGATTTATTTGGTGGTTTCCAGGGGTTTTCTTTTCCAAATTGCGACACAGGAGATATTATGCACTTTGTCTAAATATAATGTTGTGCCAGGTGTTTCCATAACAATAAAATACCCCAAAACAATAAAATACCCCAAAGAAATCAAGAATTAAAACACACTTTGCAGAGAGTAATTCTTGCCTTGCTGAAATCAGTTATATCATACCAAAACTGCTGGGCCAAAGGTGATGAGATTACCATGACAACCAAGGTTTGGGCACTTCATACACTACAGTGAGTGTGTGGCTCTCGATGCATCTCACTCACACATTTGAAGAAATGGACATTTGCTCAAGTGCATTTTGATTAGCCCTCATTTTGGCGTGCAGCAGAATTTGTAGATAGCCTGATGCTAACGCAGCAGAAGCGGCGTCCGTGTTGAAATCCCGCGTCGTAGGCTAGACAAGTGCTTCTCAAAAGTTTTTAGGCCAGTGCTCATATTTAACAATACAAAAAATCTCAGCACAGCAACCAGACAGAAATGTTACAGCTAGTACTGTATATACACTATTTGCTCAGTTTACCCACAAATTGACTTAGTCAGTGTGAAATGTATTTCTGTTGCTGTTTTTTTGTTACATGAATGGGATCAGATGCTTAATCAGAACTTCTGCAGACTAATGAAAGAGCATTTAATTGTCCTGCTGGTTGATAAACGTCGCCGTCATAAATAGGTGAGCAAATATACATTATTCATGGTAAAAAATCAGTTTTAGAATAATTAAGTGAGAGTAGCTCATTTCCCACAAAACACTGGTTGGGAACTGATACAGAATTCAGTGGAGAATCACCAAGTTTGTCGCCATGATTTTAATGCATGTTGCTTTAATTTTCTCCTAAGATTTTAATTTCAACATCTCCAGTCGACATTATTACGGGAAAAGGTGTAGAGATGTAAAGGGCTCAGGTTTTTTTTTAAGTGTTATGCTCAATTGCTGAAAGAAGCTTGACTGTGTACTGCACTTTATATTCGACTTTTTTTTCCTTTAAATTACAATTGACTTATTTTGAAGCCCGAGTAAAGTCAAATACTTTATACAAGCAGGCTTGTGGTACGCTTTTAATTTGAACAGTGTGAAGAGTTTTTGTTTTGTTTGCTGGTTTCACGTTTGAATGACTAATTGTGGTCACTGTGCCAGTTTTCTCAGGCTTCCAGCTACCTATCTGCTCAATGTAATAATTTCAAGAATATATATAAATATATATACACCAAGTGTTTTTCTGCTGCAGAGTGGAATTAAATAGACCAGATGGTGCATTAAATTATATGAAAAATGCATTGTGGATTTTTATCCTTTACATTCACTCAGTTAAAAGATTTCAAGGCAAATATTTTTGTTCATATTTTAATTTATTCACATTTCCATTGCAAGGCAACTTTTAACAACACAACACACTGGTCACAGCATAAGACAATAGTGTGCTTGTTAAAACAATGTGAGAAAAAAAATAAAATGGCCTTATGCTAATGTAAAATAATGGAGTTCATGAGGGTATTAACATTCAGTTACTACATTCAAAGGCACTGGAGTGCAAAAGTTTATTTACTGGATCACTCCAGTAGACCATTGCACATTCCCTTTTAAGTCAGAATACTACATGAGAAACTGAATCTTTATTTGGGCTCTATGGAACCATAGGAGTGTTAACTGAATAAGATTAATTTTAGAAAACATTTCTATTGTGTCTCAATTGGTGTAAGGCACAATGTGGAATGACGAGAGCAAAATTCAACCACTCTAAAAAGGTCCCGTGATTGACACGGTCCTGAATGACTTCTGTATTAATAAATACAATTTTGCTGGTAAATTCATAGTCTTCTGCTATGCAACTTTCTGATTGAGCACAGGGAGTTTTCTGTGAAGGAAGGTCTCAATGTGAGGCCAGATCTTGTTAGTTTCTGTACCGGTGAAAGTCTCAAGAACACCTTTACTCCTGTAACACAAAGTAGAAGAAAAATGTGGAACAGATTTTTTTATTGTGTTTTCATGTGTTGCTTGTAATTGATTTTAAAAATAAATTTAAAGCATCCTCACAAATTAACTTGAATTAATTTCCATTAGGAAAGTTTATTTAGAAATCAGAACAAATCAGACATTGAAGGATTTTGCTGAATTACTTTCAACAAAAGTATTGGGACACATAGGGGAAAATAAGTCAGGGTTCAATGTTAATGCGGGCCACGTGGTTTGACTGGGACCAATGATTTACTCTTAATGGTCCACCAAAAGCAATGATCCATGTATTCTAAAAGTCAGTCCACAATTTGTGTTTTTGTACTACATTTTGGTGCCTTGATATACGATCAAATATGCTTCCCACAGCCTTGACAAATGTGGCTCTGAAGCAGTCCTTTGGTGAAAGAAACCCGTGAGGAATGTGCACGAAGGAAGAAAAATGTTACACATTGTGCTGTTTGGGGGTGGGGGGTGGGGGGGGGGGGTGAGAGGCTGCATGTAGTAATATGGCAACCATCTGCCAAGTTTAACTCATTTTTTTTCTCTACTGAGATGCAAACTGACACTAGTGATGTAATAGCTGGACTGACACACAACACCTCAGAAATAAAAATATAAAAAGCATCACGACTTCTACTAAGGTTGATGTGATAAAAACCTTTCCACAAAACTAGAGTTGGACCTTATTACAATCCATCGTTTGGATATAGAAATTTAATATTTCTGAATACCTGTAGTATTCCAAGACGGGTTCCGTCTGGTTTTTGTAGGCTTTCAATCTCCTCGTGACTGTATCTGGTGTGTCATCGTCCCTCTGGACCAGAAGCTCCCCTGTGACATCATCACGACCCTGCACAACATGTGATTAAAGGTTGAATCAAACTAAAGATGGACAGCTAAGCATTGCAATTTTCCAAATGAGGCCTAATTTAATCACTGCTAACAGTTTCCCAGATCCAAAACATTTGCAAAACTGTGATAATCGTAATAATGAACTTTACCGGCACTTTAGGCGGGTTGAAGTCAATGTTGTAAACTCTGCCGCTGGGTAGGTGAGTCCAGCGAGAGGACAGTCTCGATTTAATGGTGTCAAAAGGTACGTTGAGGTTGATGACTGTGTCCACACTGTAGACTTGATCCAAAGAATCTGCTTGGGTGACGGTTCGAGGGAAACCTGGAGTTGAGATATATAAAACAAAAAAGTGTCAGAATTATTTTTATTTATTATTGATGCATGCCAGTGTAAAGATTTCTTACCGTCTAGCAGCCAGCTGCTTTGCTCTATAGCACGAAGGTCTGTGAGGATGAGGCGAGACATAACGTCATCTGGCACTAGCTGACCTCGATCAATACTCGACTTGAGTAGCAGTCCCAACTCTGACAAAAAAGAAAACAAGATTAGAAATAGCTGTCTTTCCCATTCCATGAAATGTGAATTATGCAAATTGTGCACCTGCCTCATAGTTGTATATGTCAGGGTTCAAATTTCAACTGTGGTTTCCTCATTCCACATAAGAGACAACATCCAAATGTTATACAAGAAGGCAGATTGAAACACCCGAACATCAGAATTGTGAAGAAGTGCTAAAAACTAGCCCAAAGAACAGCCCCTATTGAATATCATCCATCCATCTTTTCCCAATAGTGCTTGACCTTTTTAACATCATGGGTGAGCTGGAGGTCTATCCCAAATGACCTTGAGGGAGAGGGAGGGCACACGCTGGACTGGTTGTCAATCAATAGCAGTGCACTTATAGACAAACAACCATTCATGCTCACATCTATGAATGCTCAATTAACTTAATTACGCAGACAAAAGCCGAGATTTGAGCCGATAACCTCAGAATTGTAAGGCAGCTGTGCAAACACAAACATGGGCACTCATTAATTTATAACCCGTTCAAAATTGTCGCAAGGTTGAAAGGTGTCAAACATCCGTCATACTCCACCTCCATGGAAATTATTTGCTAAATGTTATTCATTTAATTTTCAACCAAGAATGTACAATACTATGCAATACTCAAAGCTACTTGTTTTTGTTTTTTTATTTTATTGGAAAACTTCAGGACCATTTTTTTTTTCAAATCTAAGGCAAATTGGATCAAGCACAAGGATTATTATAACGTGTTTTGACTGCTGAGTGCTCCACGTGAAAAGGGTTATTAATGGTTTACAATTGTGTAGAGAGCAGCAGACTCGACGTGACACCATCACACACATCTATTTCCGTTCAATGCAAAAATCAATACGTGCACTGTTTTGCTTATCTTTACAGCTCTTTTAATCATTCCGCCAAGGTGATACCCGAGAAGGCCTTCTTCCAAAGTTCGTTCAAGCCATAAAAGGTAGGCCAAGTGTTTTCAGTGCAAACATAAAACTACTCCCAGGAGCAAAAGAGGCTGCAAACCAGTTTGATTACAACTCCCTGTGTGTGTTCCAGATAAGCAAGGTGTGGTGGTCTTATCAACGCAGTCCACCAAATACACCCCATTTTTTGGGGGGTGCACAAATGAACGTTCTATTCATGCATTAATAAGCTTACCAGTTTTAGCGTTGATGTTGGCTCTCAGAATATCTCCACTGGAGATGTGTTGGAGACCAAAACTTTTGCTTATCCGCCCTGATACCGTCCCTTTTCCGGATCCCGGGGGTCCCATGATAACTGCACGGAAAATCTTTTGGAGAACCATATCGAGAATGCCGCCTTCGGGTTTTCAGTTGCAGAAGTCGGATTAAACTCCTTCTGGATGCTCGGTGAAGCGAAGAGTGGCCCTGATGGCAACGCAAGTGCGTGACGTCAACTCGAGTGGGAGTGGCTCGGAGGCTGTACGTGCTTCACAATAAAAATGAGAACGATCGTTTTGTTATGGAAATTGTTAATTGGGCGATTAGGTAATTTGTTCCTAGGTAGAGACGTTTTTCCATTATACTTGCATATGACGCGTCATTTAAAATAATTAGGTCATTCGAAATACACTGGAATGATGCAGCTAGTGTCCAGCTATAATAAAAATAAATTAATTTAAATTACTTCTTATAATATTAAAGGATAATAAAATCTTAGATCGTCGGCAAGCAGGTTTGGGAATTTCTTTTGTTATATATCGCTCTCTACAGGGCGGAAGTGGTATCGCAAAAATCAAGTTTTATTTTTGTCTCTCCTGCTTTTCCGTAGCCCCTTGCCTTCTGCGTCTTCCTGGAAAAACACACGTGGATTTCCACTGACTCGAGCCAAGCAGGAGAAGCGAGCCAGCCACAACAACAACACCACCGTCATCATGGCAAGCCACGGGCTCTCCTACGACGGCTGTAACTTCTTCAGGCAGCGCCTCGTTTTGGCCACACTGAGTGGGAAGAGGGTTAAAATACGGAATATAAGGTCCAAAGACGACAACCCGGGGCTCCGTGGTGAGTGAGTTGGGCAGCCAAAATTCATGTGGCGTCGCAGTTAGCATCCATGCTAACGTGCTAGCTGCTACGCAGTTGGGAGTGAGTTTGGTGACGGTGATCGAGGGGGAGATCCTAAGGCTCTGGGATTTCCAGTTTACTTGTAATCAACAATTGTCATTATTTAATACTTTTTAATTTATAATCTCAAAAAGCTTAATAAAAATAAACTCCATTTCAAACGCCGTTTTGTTGCGTTAGAATTGTTCCACGATCATATCTTGATTGGTATGCGAAAACTTCACAGTCACGCCTTTAAAAAAAATATCCGTACTCTAACAACATTTAAAAGAACTTCTATATTTCTTTGTTTTTGAATGCTTGCTTTTTGAATGTTCTCCAGATTTTGAAGCCAGCTTCATCAGACTTCTGGACAAAGTGACCAATGGCTCCATAATAGAAATAAATCAAACAGGTGAATATTTGTTTTTTATTGTATACATGAATGTGCTATTTACAACTTATGCAATCGTTTTTAATTGAATAATTCAAATGTATTTATAAGGGCATTTTATTCAAAAAAGCTTCCATATTAGCATGATTTTCTCTGCTTACGTTAACTAAGTGGCTGCAAACAAAAACAGACTATACAAAGCAAAGTGAGTCTAAACATGGAGCCATCTTTAATCTATTTTTAGCAACATTTTCAAACCCTTGTTTTTGTTGTTGTTTATTTTTCTTTCAAGTTCCATATTCCTCACTCATTGATGCTACCCATGTCCTCTTCAAGGCACCGTGTTATTCTACCAGCCTGGCTTACTTTACGGGGGATCTATAGAACACGACTGTAATCTGCAACGGTCCATTGGGTACTACCTAGAGGCTCTTCTCATGCTGGCTCCCTTCATGAAGACCCCACTGAAGGCCACCCTGCTTGGCGTCACCAATAACCCCACAGACCCAACAGTGAGATAACTATTGTCACACCCTCAGCCTCTGTCATCAGTTTTGATAAATGAGTATGCCTACTGTAGTTCCTCATGGAGGGATTTATTTATTCATCTGCAAAAAGTATCAATATTGCAGTGATGGAGGTTTTGTTGTCATGGCAACCATGCCTCTTGCCGCTGTTTTAACAAATGCATCTTCTTTAGGTTGATCGGTTGAAGACTAGTGCTCTTCCTCTGATGAAGAAGTTTGGCATCGAGGGCGAAGGGTTTGACCTAAAGGTGATGAGTAAAACTTTATTAATGTTCAAGTTCAGACACTGAAAACCAAGGCTGAATCTTTGTTCTTGCGCCCTCAGGTGGTCAAGAGGGGAATGGCACCTGGTGGAGGTGGTGAGGTTGTCTTCACGTGTCCGGTCCGAAAGACCGTCAGGCCACTGCAGCTTACTGACTCCGGAAAGATTAAGAGAATCCGAGGAGTAGCGTATCCTTCAAATGATCTTACTCGGACTTATTTGTGTATTATGAGCGCTATGTAAACTCTTTCCAACGTCATCATTTCTTTCTATGAGCCTTGACAATTCAAACGCAGATATTCAGTGAGAGTTTCCCCTCAAATGGGCAACAGGATTGTGGAGTCGGCGCGGGGCGTCCTAAACCAGTTCATTCCAGATATCTACATCTATACGGACCATATGAAGGGAGTCAGCTCTGGCAAGTGAGTTTCCATCCACGTAGCTGCTTTGCTCTGAGTTGGAACAGTCCCAACATACTTTTACAGACGATGCTCAATGCAGCAGTTTGTGCAGGAGCACCAGAAAAATTTGCATTACTTGGTTCATGACAAAACTGTAATTCACCTACCTCAACGCTAGGTGGTTGTACAACACAATTTATTGATAGGCTTTCACACCAGTCACATTTGAAAATCGCGAGGTAAAATTTGTACACGTGTAATTGTGTATTTTTTACACTGCTCGGTACTTAACTATACTTAATTTGTAAATTTAACTTACCAGTTATGACATGACCAAAAAAAAAAAAAAAAAAAAAGATGTACTCCAAGCATCATATTTCCTATTTTGGCAGGTTTTGCAGAAGAGGTACATTATGGTTGTTATTGTTGTCCTCAAACTGCCGTATCGGTTTTTTGCAGGTCACCAGGTTTCGGGCTGACTCTAGTGGCAGAGACTCTCGAAGGCTGTTTTCTCAGTGCTGAGATGTGTTCCACGCCACAGGGTCAAGGAGAACCAATTTTGCCCGAGGACCTCGGCCGCAACTGCGCCAAGCTGCTGTTGGAAGAAGTATATCGGGTAAGTGTTGTAAAACGCAATTAAAAAAGTAATTTTTTCAGTTTCTCATTTAATCGAGAAGTAAAACCAATTTGGATTCTTAGACTATATGCCGCTAAACATGATTTGGTTTGTTAATCAAATGTAAAGTTATATGCAAGTGGTATGCAAACTGACAAGCCCTTCCTTTTTGGTGGCTCAACCACACCGGATGGGTAGTACAGTCATAAGGTCTGTTGGCTTTGGGTTGGAACTATTTCTGTACGGAATGGTGACGTGGTCATGCAACAATCATGACGCCAATAAAGCACTGTCACTGTATTTTACAGCTGCAAGTAGATCTCAGCAACGGCTCTTGGGAATGTTGTTTTCAGCCCGTCGTCGGACAATATGGTCTTCTTTGGCTGCGGTCAAGGCATGACTCAGATGTGTTGCAACGGTTACACTCACTGCCCTTGTTTGCTGACATTCCCCAGTAATGACCGTCAATGCCATTCTGGAATGCAGCTATGAATTTGTTTATATACACGACTAGCATGTGGGAGGTGTCAAAGGGGCAAATTTAGTGTTGCGCCAGGTACTTAAAAAAAAAAATACACAATACTATAATTGTTAAATACTGGTAATTAATAATTGATCAAATAAATAAATTACATAATTAGCCGTATCGCTCCATGTCAGATGCGGCCGTCGCAAAAAAAACCTCAGAAGCTGTATTCAGGATTCAACTTTTTTTGTTTTTGCTCTGTTGCAGTTGCTAAGGTGAGCATCGCTATGAAAAACAGAAACAAATAATGTCAAACAATAGTAGTGTGAAATGTTGAATTTGTTTCTGCAAGTGTGTGCTGTGTGAGTGAGTGTGCCTTGGCTTCTGATTGGAGCCATGTGAATCCAGTTAGCTGGTCAGGGTATTGCTGATTAACTCTGAAAGAGCAATATTGTTGGATGCGTCCTCTTCAGTCGCTGCAGCACACGGCCCGGAGCTGATGTGCCTGCTCCAGAGGCTCTTGAGCATGGTTGGCTTTTTATTTTTTTTTTTAAAGGCAGCAGCATCTGGCAGATCAGGTCCTTACAGAAGTCTTTATTTGAATAACTGCTATTTTAAATAACCCAACTGCAGTCGTGGAGTTGGTCACAGTCGAGAAGTGAGCGGGAACAAGGATATTGATTGTCCATCTGGAGTTGTGATTTTTTTTTTTTCCCTTTTCTTTTAAAAACAAAAAAACAAACGGGTGCTCTGCATGTTTGCTCTGTGGTTAATCAGTACAGTCTGCTTGTAGTAAAGCAAGCTCACTTCATGGACATTTTGTTTTTGGACTCAACATCAACAATGGACGGGAGCTGATGTAAGTGGTCCTCGAAAGATGTTATTGATTTGCGATGCTTGCTTGTTTTTGGACTATTCATCAGTAATTTACTGTAGTGTATTAAAAATTGAGGATTTAGTTTTCTCTTAGATTTACAGTTTTTCTCATTGACCTTATAGAAGAACAAATTGTTTTTTGAAATGTACAAATAATGGCTTTGTCGGAAAACAGAAATGGCATTTAAGGGACTTTTCCCAAATAGACTTGTGGTGTCTCGGGAGACTTTTGTTTTTCACTCAGTGAAACAGACATTCTTTGTATTACTGAAAGAAAGACAGTGAAAGAAAGATGATTGATAAGAAAAAATGTGACTGACCACATTTGTGTCTGGTGTCATTAGCATCTGAACGCGACACAATTATCAGCTATGCAGTTGTGGAAATTAGAAATATTAGGGTCAATCAAATAAGTTTTTAGTAACTTTGTCAAATTGGAGAAAATAATGTTAAGCTTAAAGAATGACAATTTGTAACTTATAGTTAAGAATAATTTTGACTTTAAACATGAATTTGTTGCATCGGAGTTGCCCCGCCATCGCAGGTCCAAACATCCCCGATCCTATGACGTACATTTCCAAGTTGACAAACACATGGTGGTCCCTCTTTGTGTTTGAAGGGCGGCTGTGTGGATTCATCCAATCAGAGCCTGGCGTTGCTCCTGATGACCCTTGGCCAACAGGACGTGTCAAAACTTTTGCTCGGACCCCTTTCGCCGTACACGTAAGTCATTGGAACACACGGCGAAGGTTAGAATGTGCCATTTTGGTTTAGTTACAGTATAAACAGACTTCCTGCTTAGTTATTATTCAACCATAAGACACCAGGATAAGCCCAAAGTTCACCAAACTGTTTGTCTGTGGTGACAAATCGCCATGATGCTGGAAGAGTCAACTATGAACTGTCCATTTTCAGTTATCATGGTACCGGTGCTGTGTTGCTCTCAAGTACAGTACTATGATAACTGAAGATTGGCAGTGCCATCGCTATACATGCCTCTTCGTCCAGATGCCTGACCTCAAGCTTCATTGATTTCATTTTTAATATTAATAAATGACCCCCATGCATTGAAGTCAAAATATAGGCGCTGTCACTAACTAAATTAAAGGTTACTCGTGATAGGACCCAGTTCATGACCCCAATGAGGGCAAGCACTACAGAAAATGAATGAATTCATTTCCTAGCTAACTAAAAGTATCTCTTTGTTCTCTCAACAGGATGGAGTTTCTAAGACACATTCGAGATTTTTTCCAGATCATGTTCAAAATTGAACTTCGCAAGCCTTTAGAGGACGAACGCAAAGGGGGAGATAAAGTCCTGATGACGTGCGTCGGAGTCGGTTATAGCAATTTGAGTAAAACCTTGAAATAAAACTTTTGTACATAAATATCTTGGTATCGCTTTATTTAATTGTCACAGTTATCAGTCAGTGGAATGTGAAATGCTTTTAGGTTTGTGAGGTTTAGTACCGAAATAGATAAAATGCCATGTTCCATTCAAGTTGTCCTCCGTGTTCCACTATTGGGGAGAAGTCCCTCCTCGTCCATTTGTCATTGCAGGAATTTCGAGGGAGTTAGTCTTGGCCGCACAGATGTTTCAGGGCGTCACCGTAGCTGCCTGACACTTCAGACTGAGGGAAAGAAAAAGAAGGGTAGGTTGTTTATTAGTATTTTTTTTCCCAATGTTTATCAAATATGTTTGTATTGACCTCCAGCATAGAGTAGAGTGAATATCCAAACAGCTTCTTATACTCTGCTTTAATGTCCAGCAAGTCAATTTCGGAGCGGCTGACCAGTATCCGGGTCAGTGTGGACTCTGTTGTCCCCAAACCCTAAAGACATTTTAGAAAATAAAAAGGTTATAAAGGGATGGAACACATTTACAAGCTGATGCTTTTTTTTTTTGTTACATTTCAACCAACGTTGCACATTTCCCCATCACCCCCAAGCGACAGGCTTAACATTCTTCTCGGCGCTTCTGATGACAATGCGATCATCTGCTGCATTGAAACTAAACAAAGATGCGAAACAATACGTTTTGGGGTATCGTGAAAGGGACGCCGCTCACCCGCATGCTCTTGAAAAGCCGCTCTGCAAGGTACGCTGGGACGCTTTTCACACATTTGACTATAGGGGGAACAAAAACAAATGTATAACTTCATAAGAGGACACAACATACAAATGATTTCATTATCTGAAAGGACAAAAACAAACAGACAAAACAAATGTGTCAGTCATTCTCACCAACAGCCACGAGAAGCTCCTCCAAGTTCCCGGACATTTCACCCTCGATGCTCTCCTGCAGAGTCTTCTTACTTATTTTCTTGTACTCCACCAGAGCTGCACACACGCAATATGGATGTTATGTTCCTGACGTTATTTTGCAAAAGCAATTAATTATATATAATTTCGGTCAAATATCTGGCAGTGTGTCAGTGACATTGTGGTGGCAGGCAGAACCATTAAATACCCTAACCACTAGATGGCGGTAAGTACATAGCTTGTCCACTTTGAGACTTCTTTGGTGTTAAGATTTTTTTTTTCTCTGATGGAACGTGACTCACAAAAGTAAAGGATATCCGGCTTGGGTACTTGAACTCAACTTGAACTCAAAACGCACTACAACTTTTCAGTACAGAACTTTTCAGTTCAGAAATTCACAATAGGTGTTGATCCTTAAATGTTTTCCAAGAAAATCTTTTTATTCCTTTCTGTAACTCTTCTAGTCTCTGTTGCAACCTAGTGATGAATTTGAGATAGTTTAGCTAAATAAAAAAATTGAATGAATTATATATTTTTTTCACATTCAGCAAATGATCTACGCAACTCATTTTCATTTAAAATAAATCAATGTGGCCTTTTAGCATAAGAAATGACAGGAAGTGAAGATAAATTACTCACTTTGTCTTAGCTGAGGAACACTCTTGTGGCACAAGATGTCGATGAACTTGCCCTCGTCGGTTCCCCACTTCTTCTCTCCTGCTTCATACAAAGCCTGGGGGCATTCAGGACAATAAGAACAAGCCCTTAGTTTGTTAGCTTAAAAAACAAAACACAATAATAATATACTGTGCAGTACTTTGGCATCTGCTTTGGCTTGGGCGGAATCCACACCGAGGCTCTCGTCCCGCTTTCCCTGTGAGGAAAACAGCACCATTAATATTAGATCTTATTTTATAGTCCTAACGCCCAACTAAAGAATGATTCAAACTTACTTCAGCCAAGATGAGCAGTGCTTTGCCATAATCTCCAGACACCTCTGACTTGAGGTCGTGAATCAGCAATTTTCCCGTTTCTATGACACACATAAAGTACTGTTTGTTACTCAATTGCTAGGTGGTGGAATGCAAAACTTTGAGGTGCACGATGCTTACCTGACAGGTACTCATCAGACATGGCTTTGATTTGTCTGTTGGATCTTGATGCAAAGAGTTCAGTCAACGTGCACTCGGTGGTCCCTGCACCCTGGAACGACATAGTATTCAGGCTGTTTCCCAATAGTGGTGCTAATTTGCATAAGGCTAAGCTGGGGGAAGATCCAGGGCCACTTTCAAGTGTGTGAGGTCGTTTCCGATTTAAAAAAAAAAAAAAAGGTGTGTGAAATGAGCGCTTCACCTCACCTTGATGGCTTTGATGACCTCATGACAGTCGAAGACGGCAGGAGGTTTTACTAAGGCCACCATCAAATCCTCAAAGTCTCCATGGGTGTCGCCTTCCAGATCAGCAATTAATGCCTGAGGCGGACAAGTTGATATTACTTCCCCATGCGCAATATTTCTCGCAATATTTCACACTTACTCTTCCCGTGGCTTTCTCGTAGGCGTTAGCGATGAGTTGACGCTGGGCGTTGCTTCTTTGGGTCAGCACCTCGATTAGGGTCTTTTCTGTTGTGCCTGCAAGTAAAGAGAAATCAGATATGTCAATAAACACAGTAAAGAATAAAGATTTGTGATATTTTAAAAAATTATGATAATCTTACCAATGCCCTCTATTGCCTTCCTTATGGCAGCCACATCCTCTTCCACTTTAAAATTGGCGTTGTCCTTCACAGTTCCCCTTGCGTTGGACTAATAATAATAATAAACACACAACACAATCATTAAATAAACGGTAGGCCACATATGGTATTTTACTCTCACCCACTTTGTGTAGATTATATATCTCATTTGTTTTGTTTAATTGATTCATTGTTGAGAAATTGATAGTAAACTTACTGTCACGCTCAGTGAGGAGGGGGAGTCCAACAGCAAATCCAAATCATCCTATAGTAATTAAAATAAAGATTCCATTCACTGGTCTTACTTGATCAAGTAAAAACATTGCATGCAAGTACTCACCCAAACTGACATGTTTGTGCTGGAGGATTCTGAATTCTTGCACTACGCTGAAAGAACAGAATGCAAGATATCGGCTTTCACCTCAACTTTATCAACAATACTATCAAATCCACTTCCGCAAACATGCCAAACCCGATGGAATATTCCAACAACTGTACGAAAATCAGTATTAGCGCTAACGTGTTTGCCCTCCTAAATAAAAAAAAAAAGTGACGTAGTTTACTGTCACTTTTTAAAATAAAAATTAAACAGGGATAAAAGGCTACCAACGAGCACTTTTACCTACCTAAATCCGATGACAAGCTTGATCCCGGTGGCGAAGCTCCAGAATGTGACACTCACGGACTTTTTCACGAATGTGGCAAAAGGCAACGCCCATCAGAGCGAGAGTTGAGTCATCTTTTTCTTTTTTCTTTTTTCGCGGCAGCCAGCATTTTTTTTCGACGAGTAACGATAATGGAGTTAAAAATGCAGTTTAAAAATTGAATAAAACCCATCCGAGCGAGAGTTGAGTCATCTTTTTCTTTTTTCTTTTTTTGCGGCAGCCAGCATTTTTTTCGACGAGTAACGATAATGGAGTTAAAAAAGCTGTTTAAAAATAAAATAAAAAGAAACTAAGTATATGAAAATAAATGGAGCCACGAAAAAACGAAAAACAAAACGAGGAACCATCTTTTGAAAAATGAATTAAATATTTCTAATTTTTCAAAATATGTTTGGAACAAG
Organism: Syngnathus floridae; assembly: GCF_059516105.1. NCBI lineage: Eukaryota > Metazoa > Chordata > Actinopteri > Syngnathiformes > Syngnathidae > Syngnathus > Syngnathus floridae. The sequence continues at coordinate 5,327,032 of NC_142424.1, read as the reverse complement.
AATAGTGTATAAAATCATTTTAATGATTTTCTGGGTAATTTACAAAGAGGTAGAAAGAGTTTGCGGTCAATAATTCTTTTGATGAAAAAGTGGACGTGTTGTGTGAAAATTGCGCCGTCTTGTGGTAAACGTGTAACATTGCCGTTACGACCCTTTGATGTTTGAGTGAATATAAAGGCTAGTCTCTTTCAAATGCAATAATCCACATGTTTATGAAAGAATAATTTAAAAAAAGATACTAGATATAGGATAAACAGTTTGGAAAATGGATGCATATAGGAATTTGGGTTGCAACTAGTGATTATTTATGGTATTTGAAATAATCTGGCTATTATTTTGTTAAATAATCTGGTTATATATCAAATTACTCACATCATTTCTTTGACCTTGCAGAACACACATGAATTAAGATTCTGTTATTGCTTTGGTCTGCAACATGTCAGAAAATAGGCACCCACACAAATGTATTATTGTTTTTCAAAGTTAAAGCAGGAGTTTAATTGAATACATACAGTACTTTTAGATGAATGCTGAGGGTTTTTGACTAATTAGTCAAGTAAATGATAGTAATTGATTGATAATTGTCTACATTGATGACCTCAGTGAGGTCACTTTACCATCACATCATCATCATCAGTCCAAGATGAGGTGGATTTTACAAGGTCTGAAAAAATTGGGCAAGTATGATTTTTAAAATCTCCAAATCAAGGCTTATGGTGAACGACTGTCAGCATCCATATATTTAAGATTTTTGTGTCACATCTAAGTACCAACTCTCAAGTATCCAGTATTAAGTAATGTATACTTTTAAAATTGTTTCAAAAATGTGAACCTGGAGGCCCAAAACAAATTCGGATGTACCATGTCAGTCATACAGGGGCAGTTGAATAAAGTTTGGGCAATGTACGTGACGAGTAAAAAATAATGACAGTAAATAAAACAAATTTTGGTAGTTCTGTTGCGGACTTGTCATGTTCATTTGTGTGCAAACTAAAAACATGGCATTCTTATGGATATTTAGTAACAACTTTGAATGTGTAAAAACTAAGTGACCCCTTCGAGTAGAAAAGTCCACTGGGCAGCAAATGGACGAGCCAAACATTCGCAGCGAGGGGGCAGAGACTAGCGAACGAGAGCTAAAGGTGGCGTGACAACCCCGTGTATTGGAGCTTTTTCTCTCGGGTAAACGATGTGACAATGCGGCCGAATGAGACGAGCTCGGCGGCGAAAGTCAGGAGCACACGACGGCCAACTTCGGTTGTTTGACAAGCGGGAAAGAGAGTGCCATACGCCATGGCAACTCAGCCGAGGTAGGCGCACCCAAAGGCGGCTAGCGTGCTAGCAGCTTGACGGGGAGGGGGGGCTGGTTGTCTCTCACTTGTCAGGAGCTCATTGAGGCTGTCAAAATGTCAAGACACGCTGTTGTTCGCGTTTGGTTTAAGAAAAATAAACTTTTTCAAAAGTATTTACTTCCCACCCCGTGTTTTTAGAAGAAGAAAAAAAACCAAGTCTGATAGGTGAATGACGTTTTGATTTTAACCACCTGGGCTACTCAGACTCAAATTGCTGAAGCGAGTTAATGAAATACATATTTATTTATTATTATTTTAACTATCCTTATTTGAGGAATTTGACGTTGAGTCTCGTTATTTCTGTACATTAAAAACTTTAATAAAAATGTTTTTATTATAGTTCCTAACTTTTGGTGACACCTTCTAATGAAGTTTGCAGCAAAGTAACTTTAGGACCTCAACCTATTTTCAAATAGTTGAAAGGGTGGGCAACATAAATCCATCAAACTAGTAAGTTTTAGTCGACATGATTGAAAATTGCACTTGGATGACAACATGAACCTTCTTATGGGTTCTACTTGGTACAGCCAGCCTGTCGTGTGAAGCAATGAAATCTAAGACGAGCATACTGTCCAGTTCATATTTCTGCACGATGATGATGTTGAAAATAGTTTGATTCTGTAACGGGACAGTTACGTCTTTGTTCAGCGTTAATTTTGATTTAATTTTTCATTTATGCTTTAAAAAGTTACCCGGAACCTCTGCTTGTTGCTCATTATTTGAACGGATTGATCATTGTTATTTTCAAGGATCCATATCAAACCTCAGAGATGGGACTGTATTTATTTTTTAACATTACACCCACAATGTAGATATGACGTGTGCACAAAATACTAATTTGTGGCAATAAATTAGGTAAAAAGGTTGCATTAAACCCCAAAAAAATAGTAAAATATTTTTATTTTTACTATTAGTCCTGGGCAGTTTGGTAAGCAAATGTAATGCACTTTCTCAAGAAATGGTAAGTATGCTCCATTTATTCACCTAGTGAAGTTATCCATGGCAACGATAATAACCAATGAGTACAGTACACCTATTTTGTGGCCACAAAATAGCATTTTGTGTGTGCTTTTTATCGCTATAATGTAAATGCAAAAATTTGTTTTCCCATATTATGACTAGTGCGCCGAAGATACACGGGACAAAAATAAACATGCCTGCTAACGTTGGCTCACTCTGACACTGCAGTATTATACTCCGCAGTCTCCACTTTGCCGCAGCTGCCCTCAGTCAGCTCTTGAATATGTTGTTTTCTTGAAGGACTGTATGTACGGTCAATTTAGTTGTAATGTTATGAAAGTAGTCAAAATCCCGTGTCCCAGTTTGAGAACCACTGCTCCAAAAAGTTAACATCTATGATTTCACCATCACTGACTATATGGAATTGCTACAAAACCAGTCCCGGTGCGCCTGTCCAACAGAGTTAGCGAGGGAAGATGGATAATTGAGCTGAGGCTTTAAACTCTACAAATTCCCGGAGGCTCAGATGCTCTGTACGCTGTTGTCTTTGGCCAGAAGCCGCACGCTATCCCTCTTCCACTGTCAAGCATTTGGCCATGGGCCTCCTGTATGCTTCAGTCTTTATGCTTGAATTCTCCTCATGGCCCATTCCCATTTGAATTGGAAACAGATGAAAGAGGGAGCGGCCACACCCATTCCTTGATAAAGAAATATTTTTTTGTTCCTTGCTAGTAGACGGTGACCACCTGATGAGATATCGCAACCTTGATGCATTTATATATTACAGATCCAGCTGAGATAGGTGACAGCATAGCAATCTAAATATACAATTATTAAAAAGTTTTTAAAATCATAACAGATCATTAAATTTTGCGTCAATAGCTTTCACACATTACTCGCAGTACCGGCTTTTCACACAGCCGCCATTCCACCTCAGAAGCTGTTGGTTGACTTAGCTCCTCATTATATGTTGATATCTTTTCCACAGAGCAAACCTGGAAAAATCCTGGGCTTTCATGTTTTTGGAAGATTGTAAGTTGACTGTAGGCTCCCCCCGGGAGAGATCTTCGCAACTCGCTCCATCATTCTCTTGGCTTTCTACCAAAACTGTTGCAGTTGCCATGGAATTAAACCCATTGGGGTTGGACATCAACAACACCCGAAAATCTTGACATATGTTCATGTCCCCCAAGAATATTCTTCATGACACCTGCAGTCATGCAGGTTTATAATTAACAGCAGTAAGCGACATCTGTCAAAGTGTTGGGTCCCAACCAGTCCCTTGGGTGGGACCGGTCTACGACAAGAGACCAGTCCCTCAGTACTCCCACAACCTTCTCCTCGTCAAACAGTTTAACCTCGTGAATGCATCTTGACTGTATTTGTGTTCTAATAGTCTTTCCTGGTGATGCTCCACAGCGCCTATGATGAAGAAAGGAATCGTCTCCGCCTTCGAGCCTGGGAACAGAGGAACCAAGAAACCAGCCAAGCCAAAGAACTGGGCGCTGAGAATGTGCCGCTTTTCGGGCAGCCATACAAAGTATGTGCTACTTTTACATTACTATGCTTTTTCGATATTGTCACAGTTATTACGGTCTAAAATGTTTACGAGAAACGTCAATAAGTTTTCAATGTACTTAGAATAATTTAAAAAAAAAAAGATTATGATGCGGCAGCTGAACAAGTAACACTCATTGTCCAGATGAACCCAGATCAGTGTAGAAAAATCAATGATTTCCTTCTAGGTTCGAAAACAAACAAAATCAGTTTGTTTTTTGGGATGTTTGATGAAGATATCATTGCCAACTGCAGCGCTTTGACTCAAAAATGCCCAGCTAAAACGTTTCAATGCTAAGCTTATTCCACAATTCACACATGAATACTATGATATACTTGTTTACAATGCTTCTGGAGTTAGACTTCTAAACTACACTTTTGAATCTCAGACTGGCAAATGACAGAGTATTACCCAGTGATCTGAAATGAACTTTTTCCTTCTTTGTGTTTTAGACAAACAAAGGTGATGAGCTGTCCAACAGGATCCAGAGAATGCTGGGAAGCTACGAAGATGTGAATAGTTCTACAGAGCCTTCAGCAGTTCCTACAAATTTCACACAGTCAGATGGAGGGCAGCCAAACTCCAGCAGGCCTAGCACACTTGTCGTCCAAGATCCGGCCCTTCAAGTATCCAGCCAAAACCCCCCAAGTAATAGTTACCCTATTCAGACAATGGGGGACATCCCCACTTCATCCCCAAACCACAATGGAAGCTCACTCACCACGCCAAAGGCTTCAACGGATCACCAGAAGAAGGTTGAAGCTATGTCGGATTTCGGAGAGAATGCTAGCAGTCCTAAGGAAAGGTCCGCTCAGTCTCTGGATGTCAAGCCGATACCTTTCCTACATTCCAGTGATGCCAAACGTCAGGAATCCACAGAACCTCCCTCGGCTGTCATGGTGGACGTTTCTGCGTTTAACCTCAGGCAGTCACCAGCGGGCAAGGGCGGCAACCCCCTGCTTTTGCAGAGCTTGCCACCGCTGTCCTCGTCCAAGCAACCCAGTGTTGCCGTGATGCAGAAGCCCACGGCGTACGTGAGGCCTATGGACGGTCAGGACCAACTGATCAGCGGCTCGCCGGAGTTGAAACCTTCGCCCGAGCCACACGTACCTCTGCCGGAGATCCACAAGGTCGAGCCTAAAGTGTTCCCCCAGTATCTGGAGGTGAGAGCTACAATATTTGTTTTTTGACTTGATTCTTTGACATGAACAGCAATTTTAGCTTTGTTCCCGATTGACATAATTGACATGTAGATGCATTTTCACATTGAAAATTAAATATACTTTACTTACTTTTGTAGACAAAGACAAATGAAGCAGTGTGTGTGGAAGACATCTTGAAGGTACATTTTGTAAGGTCTTCTTTAAACCTGCTTCTGATGCTTACTAAAAGCATATTGTTTTTTTTTTTGCTCTGTTTTTGCATATCTGTAGGAGATGACTCATTCCTGGCCGCCTCTCCTGACAGCCATACATATCCCCAACTCTGATGCAGCCCCAATAAAGGTAACACCGATCATCTGGTAGGTTTGTGTGCCGTTTGTGTTGCCCCCTGATGTTTTATACAACTTCACAGGCACATTTTCCTTTACCCAAAATCCCAAATTTGTGACCTTTCTCTGGCTTTCAACTTTCTGCTTCCGCTGTATGATGTGTCAAAGTTTAGCAATATCTCATGCGTCGCATTTTTTGTGTGTGTGCGTCTCCTTGCAGGAAGCAGAGCAAGCCTCTTCATGTGCAGGACGACAACGTGAGTCAATAAAGCACCCCTTGTACAGTACAAAGCAGTCGAATGACATAGTTCATATTTCAGTGCTTTGTGGACTATGCAAAGTAGAAACTGCCAGCTGTAACACACATAAGCGAATTGTGGATTACATCATCTCAAAAATGTATACAATAAATAATTCTGGACAATTGCACATTTTTACTTTTGTTTCTTTTTCAGAAAGCCACAACTGTTCTCCTGGACAGACTCAGTGTCTCAACATACAAAGCTCCAAATTGTTGTGAGTCCTAAATTCCGCTTTATACAAGTCTGACCAAAGATGGTTATGAATATGTGAGAGCGGATTGAACTCGCGTGAACCCACTGAATAATCCTTTATTTTTAAAATAATGTTCTGCTGTGATTAAATCAAACTGTGCACGTGGTGGAATAAAAAGAAAAAAACAAATCTCGTGAAGGACATGAAATTTTCATGCAGCAATGTTCACACGCAAATATAGATAGTATATTGTAATCTGACTTTTTTTTTTTTCAACCCGTAATAATTTACATTTTCGATCAGATGGTTAACTTCATGCTTTATTTTAGTTCACACAAAGAGGCTCATTCCAGCGGCGTGGAGTCAGCCAGCTCCAGTGACTCTGACAGCAGCTCCAGGTCGGAGTCGGATGGTGACAGCGTTGCCGATGAGCCTTGTGGACTGACAGCAAGCTGCAAATCTGAGGTAAGCAATTTTTGAACGAGTGCTCGCACCACCTCCATTAATTTCCAAATGACATAACTATGTATGATGTAGAATTGGATTAAAATGCATTTTATTTACAGAAACAAATTACTGCTGTAACGTGTCTGGTGAGAGTATATTTTCCTGAATTGCACTTTTTGCCATTTTTCACTAGCCTGATGCTGCGGCAGCATGTGGCAACTGGCAGTTGGGCAACTGGATCCAGTCCAGTCAACAAAACTCCGGCAACCAAAGCCAAGGTGGCGCCAACGTTATCCGCGGCTCCAAAAAACTTCCCGTGGAGGCGACCCAGTCATCTGAGCACGGCGGAAACCCTCCACAAGTGCTTCCTTGTAACGAGAGTTCTCATGAAAGCTCTCTGAACGGCGGTTCTTTGAAACATCCGGCCGGCACGCGCAAACCACTGAAAGACTGTGTGAAATCTGAGGACACTTTATTGAGTAAAGCACCCCCTTTCTCAGACAGACCTAAGGTCAAAACGAAGTCGGAACGTTCCAAGAACACTAGCGGTGACTCTAAAAGTAAGAGGACTTTAAAATCAGCAGGCGTGCAAAAAACTGAATCTAAGCTCGAGTTGCACCAACCTGATGCTAGGTGTTCGTCATGCCCTCATCAATGCTCTTGCCATATTCCTACCCACACCCCACTCGTCAAAACCAGCACGAGCAAAGCCGGCCAGGAAGTTGTCCGAGAGGACAAAAGCATTCCTAAAGAGTCCTCCACTAACAATAAGTCCTGCAAGAAGTTGGGCCGTGCCCCTAAATCCTCTAAGGACATCCCCACCAGGCCTGCTAGATGCCTACTGGTAAAGCTCGACCTCAGTCTGCTCTCCAGAGTCCCTCTGGCGACATCTGGGAATGCAGAAACCCCAAAACAAACCAAGGCCAGCAAGAAGACTCTACCTCAAACTGTGAGCTTATCACACACTACTCATAATAAGTTAGTGATGCTGGGATTTTGATGTCCATCTCAGGATGAACCTATTGCACCTGTAAAAAATCTAAACTTGTGATTGACAACTTCCAGGTGGAGACAGATGACCAGGCTCATCCCAGAAAGAAGCGGAAGCTGGAGAAAAAGATGACAGCAGTCAACAAGGATTCTTCTGTCAAAGTGGAGTAGGTTACATAAAAAGCGAAATTCACACCAAGCGTAGCATTACAGTTTTGTTCAGGTTGCCGCGGTGATCGGACAGTTTGCAATAGCAAATGCAGTTCTCGTATTTTTTCTCAATTTTTTCCTCAATTCTCAAACTGTCTTGGTGTTATTTGAAGCAGTATGTGATAAAAGCAAACTCTTTTATCTTCTCAACTTTTAGAAGTTGCGCCACCCAACCAAGTGAGCAGCAGCACAAGAAGACCAAGAAAAAGCAGGTAGACTTGGAGAAGCCCCCAAAAGCCTCAGGGAAAGATTTGAAGGTTCACAAAAAATCACGAGAGGAGCCTCGCAAGGATGCCCCCAAGAGCAAAGAGTCCTCCAAACATAAGAGCAGCCATGCAAAGAACACGCAAGTGGAGAAGGTAACATTCTATTTGCACAGTGGTTCTCAAATTGGGTGTCAGTATTCTTGACCTCCATTTTGGGATGCTAGCAGAAGCAGTCATCCTTGCAGCACTTCAGAAAAGTTGAGATCTCCAGGCCCTTGCTCAGGGCTGAGGACAGGTGAGATCAAACATTGGCAAACTCTCGGTGAGGTTTCGTAATTCTTTGACCTCCTGCAGGCAGTATTCAGTGAAGCACTACATCAAGGAGGCCAAACGACTGAAGCACAAAGCAGATGCCGAGGTTTGACATCAAATCCTTTCAAAATTCTTACCAACCTGCCCTGTAGGAGGAATAAACCTTTTTGGTATCCTCTCTCTTTCTTTTAGTCGGACAAACTCAGCAAAGCCTTCAACTATCTGGACGCCGCTATGTTTTTTGTGGAAAGCGGACTCGCCATAGAGAAAGACCCGCAGATTTCCATGTCTTCCTACACTATGTTTGCAGAGACGGTGGAGCTCCTCAAGTGAGAGAATAATTTCAGGAATATGTTCCAGATCCACATAATAGTGACTGCATAAAAACCTATTTGGATTTGACCTTTCCCACACAATTTAAACATATTTCCATTCACGTCTTCTATAGCACAAGTGTGTGTGGGTATTGGTACGATAAGGGTTCACTGTACTCGCTTTGGGCTTGAGTATTATTTTTTTTCTCATCTAAAATATTACTCTTACGCAGGTTTGTGCTGAAGCTTAAAAACTTGGCGGACACATCAGCTCACTCCTCAGAAAAGGACTTTGCAGCATTATGGTAATTCTTTCCACCAAGTCGTATCATTTTGCTTCTTTTTAGAAATTGCAATTAACCAGGTACTCTTTGTAGTACGCTGTTACTCTATTGGTCGGAGAGATTTGTCATCATTGCTCGGTGGAAATGTGCTTTACAGATGCTCATTTCTAATACTTTCAACTTTGTAGTGAGGAATTTTGAACCTCTCCCTCCTGGTGTGTTACAGTCTGAAGTGCCAGTCTCTCCTGCAGATGGCGATGTATCGTCAAAAGCACAAAACTGCGCTCAAGTACTCCAAGACACTCACAGACCACTTCAAAGTTAGTATTTCTCATCCCGTCGTGATTTCCTTAACTTTTGCCAGTCTTCATATTAATTCAAAATATCTTCCAGAACCCCGCACTTGAGTTTTCAGTGAGCGCCACAAAGTAAGTTAGGATCACGCCGCGGCGCCGTCGCACATTCCCTTCATGTTATGTCTTTCTCGTAGGGGCCCGAGCACGCCGTCCCCTCTGACCAGCATCCCGTCCCCAGCCTGCGAAGCTGGCAGCACTGTGGCTGTTCCCATTGCTGTGGAGCAGGTGGCGCTCGCCTATGTCAACATCACTAAATTATTCCTGAATGCCCACGAAATGTGGGAGCAGGCGGACCAGATGGCTGTCAAAGGCAGCGGTACGGTGGTGCTAATTTTCTCCCAAAATATTTCGAACACATTGACCGCGTGTTTGTCTGCTTCTCAAATTTTATTGGCCCAATTAGGAATTTTTTACCAAGAGACATTTGAAGTAATTATTCATGAACGGTTGAATTGAAACAGCGTAACCAAATGCAATTGAATTGATTCAAATGAAAAACCCCAGTGTGAGAAGTTGGAACCACTCATGTACATTTGTCTTTGAAGGTCTCGTGGCAGAGCTGGATGCTGTGATCGGCCCGCTGAGCTTGACCTCTGGCGTGAGCGCCATGGTGCGCTACACAAAACAGGGAGTGGCGTGGCTCCGACTGGACAGCTCAAAAGCTAAATGAATGTCTGCTGAAGGTACCTGAAGCTTGGGATCCAATTGGGGTATGTACGTAAGTCATGTGCTGAAGACAGACTCTAGAAATATGGCTTATGTGGATTTGCCACTGAGTTAAAACAACAAAACAAAAAAAACATGCACTTATTAAAGCAGGGTGGAATGCCCCAAAATCAGGCCAAGTCATAGAATTAGGTTAAAGTGCCTTTATTCTCTCGGCATTCTCCTAGTGACGAGGACTTTTTCTCGAGCCAATCATATTTGTCAGCACACTTTATTTTTTAATTTATTGTTGTTATACTTTTTGTACATGAGCACTTTTCCATGGATCAGTATGTGAAAGGAATCCATCCCAGATCCAGGTTTGTCACTTGTTTTTTTAGGTACACAAAAAAAGTGGCTAGTTGGAATAATTTTAGGATTGAGTCTCACATTTCTCGGCATTTCAGTTAACAAGGGAGTAGGACAAATGAAGTAATTCAACTTTTTTCACACAACACCAATTGCTAGCTTTGGGTATATCAAAATCTTTAATTATGAAGCTTTTGTTGACTTATTACAAACAGAATTCGTTTGGATGTGCTTATTAAAACATCACAAATGTTGTTAAAAGAAAAAAAAAACCCGACCCCACTTGGTTTCGATCGTCAATTCAGTTGGTGTGTGTAGTTAAACGACGAAAGCAAAGAATGATGATTGAAAATATTTGTTTACCCCCAGAAGAAGTTTAAAAAAAAATGTGTGTGTCATCATAGCCTTCGGGTATTATCTCCCCTCCCATTAATTGAGTTTATCTAGGCCCCGTCCAACCTGCAGTAGATGTTAACGACTGACTCGGTATTGAATTTACACTTCCTGGTCTGCTGATAATCATGATTATGAGCATGTACTGGAACATTTTTTTCTCCCAATTTGTGGAATGTGTCGGTTTTCTGTTTCCGTGTTCAGAGAAAAATAAACACTGGAAATGAATTTGTCATTAACATTTTTTTTTCCCCGACCCAAACTAATACAATTTAGGTATTATGTACAGTCGATTTGATATAAATCTTTCAACACAACTTTGAAAACTATCTTGGTGCACTTGAAAGTTGAGGTCCTGCTTTATGTCTAAAATATGAAACGGATAATTGTCACATTGTCAAAGGTTATGTGCGCTACTCAAAGTTTGGGTTGCTGAATGCAGGCTGCAATAGAAAAAAGAATTGTTAGACTTCCTTCACCCAACAAAAATACTCAAGTTTCAGGAATCGATAACTCACCATGTTGACGTTAGTACTCGTCCGTGTCGAGAATCTTTGACAGGACAATTTGTTGCCTCGCACGGAAAATAGGTAGAAGAGTAGTCCACTTAGCAGGATGAAAACGACCACTACCGCAATAATGATCACGTCTCTGTCTGCAAGAGCAGCAAAAAAAAAAACGGAGATTCAAATGATAATACGTTGGTACCTTGATTTACTTTCTAAATTACACCCACAGTAAATGAGATTGTCACAAACAAATAATACTAACGCACTGATACTCACTAAAAACTTTTGGTCCATCTGTAGGGAAAATGGGGTTTCCGCCATCATCGGTTGTGTAGTCTGACAAAAAGACAACAAAAAACAGTTTGAGTGTTTCTCAGGAAGAGCGTAACGATACTATCGACCTGTCGGAATGCTTACATTGTCTGTGACGGCACACGAAGCCTCTTTTCTGTAGGCAGTCGTTGTCATTCCAGCGTCCGTCAGGGTACATCTCCACGCAGTTCTCCTCAGCCACTTGGCCTGGGTGAAAAGCTGCATTGGGCTCACCTGGAGCCCAATTGAGGAAACCCAGAGAGGTTTTGTCCGTCCAGCCCCAGCCAACTGAAAACCCCACAATAAAAAATGTGAGCACAAACCAGTGGTAGGAAGTCACAATTTTTTTTACTTGACTATTTAATTTTCTAATGACTTGTTGCTTTTACTCCCCATATTTGCAATCAGATGTTGTACAAAGGTGACAGTAAAATGAACAATAACAAAATATTTCATAGTCTAATTTTACTCAAGTACCGTAAATGAATCAGTCCGTTTACTTTGATTGTAATTTTGGATAATCTGTACTCTGTTAAAACTCAGTTGGCTCACAGTTGCGGTCCCTGGTGAGGCCGATCCAGAGGTTGTGATATTTGGTGTGGTTGAGATTCCTGATAAACTCCAACTCTGCCCTGCTATGGAAGGATGCCAGCTCGGCCTTAGATTCTGTGCAGTAATGTCGTGAGTCGGGCCAGGAGAAGCCCTTCTGCTCATTGTAAACCCAGTAACAGTAGCCACCGTATGGAATCCAGAATGGGAAGCACTTCCCGTCGCCTGGAGTAGGAGTCACGGGTGGTTTCTCTGAAGAAAGATTAAGATTTAGTGAACTATGCAAACAATCCTGATGAGCATCAAAAGGGGTAGATACCTGAAGAGATCTTGCAGATGTAGGGTTTGGCTAGGTCACAGTTGGTGTCATTCCAGGTGCCGTGAAACCACGGTGAGCCTCGCATGCTTACACAGCCCTCGTCCTTTAGGTTGTCGGGTTCTCCGGGACCCCATTGAGTGAAGAATACTGGCCAGCCGTCTGTCCAGGCAAAGGAGCCGTCATCCTGAAAGACAAAATCAGATGAGGCTCTAGTGTTACCCCAAAACTATGTGGTCAATACTCTGTGTGCACCTTGAGCCTCAGTCCGATCCACGCATCAGCTTTTCCTTGCAGGACCACCCCGGCGACAAAGGCTTGGTCATAGCTCATGTCGATGCTAACCAGGTTGGCACCCTGCTTCTTGCAAGCCTTCTGAGCTTCATCCCAGGTCGCTGGCTCGTCCACCAGCTTATAGCAGTTGAGGTACCAGGATATGTAGCCGGAGGGACACGGACTGCTTGTTGGTGGAGGTGGCGCGATACTGCTCGCTGAGGTGGAACCCAAAAAACAAAATGAGTTTGATCCACTCTGTTTCAACTGTGCAATCATGATTGAGTGACTATGCTGGGAGTACTACTGACATTTCTTCCGGAAGCAGACAAAACTGTACTCGTTGTGACAAGCATCGTCATTCCACTTGCCGCTCACAACTTCACTGTGAGTCATGGCCACGCAGTGTTCCTGTTTGAAAAAGGATTTTGTCAATATAAAGCCATTGTGACGATAGTTTTTTTTTTTTTTACCGTGCCCCCTGCGTTGTTGGGCTCCTTGCCGTTCCAGTTGGTGTAGAGAACTGGGCTCACGCCATCGCTCCAGGCGTACTGATTCTCCACCACAATGTCAGACAGGCCGATCCATGTGGGGAGCACCATGTCTTTTAAGTAACTGGACACAAAGTCTAAGAAGAGATGGGAAATTTCTTTCGTGGGGAGCCATCACAGGAAATCCTCAGAGGCATTGTTCATACCATTTTCATACTGGTTGTCAATAACGGCTAGCTCTCCTCCTTGGTCTTTGCACCAACTCCGTGCGTACGTCCAGTTGGCTTTAATATCGTTTTTGTTTCCCTTGAACAGGAAACATTTGTCTTTGAAACGCATCCACCCTAAAAGAACACAAGACAATTTATGCATCTACTTTTCAGCCTATGCATGAAATGTGCATTACCAGCGGGGCAATAGCCCTCCCAGGGCTGCGTGGGGGGAGGAGGAGTGTGGTCACTTCCAGGAAACTTCTTGCAGACGTAACCAGCTCTGGCTTGACCGCAGTTCACATCATTCCAACCACCTTAAGCGTGACGGGGTTTAGATACATCAGCTCTTAAGTATGTCTGCTGGAGAGGAACTCCATTACCTTGATGTCTGTTCATCTGAACACATTGTTCCTCCCCGTTAGCGTTGTTGGGCTCACCCGGACTCCAGTGAGTGTATGTGACAGGGGAATGGTCTTGCCACCTTCATGAATTAAAAAGAACTGTTGGATCCATCCAGTGACACATTTTAAATTGACAGTGAGGGATGACGCACGCATATTGGCCATCTGTGATCCCTAACATCCTCAGTCCAATCCAAGCAGCAGAAATCTCACCCGTTCCCACCTGAAGGAGCGAAACATAAATTGCACAGGATCAGCCATTTTACCTCGGAGATAGAAATGTACATTTTCCTACCAAAAAGTCCTACCATGCTATTGACGTATGCCTGTTCGTCCTTGTTGAGGATGGAGACGAGCGTGGCTTTCTCGGCCCAGCAGCGGTGCATAGCCGTGTGGAAGTTCACGATGTCCGTGTCGTTGTAGTAGTAGCAAATGTTGTTGTTCTTCCTCCAGCCGGGGTTGCTGCCACAATCAGGAGCTGCAAATCAGGAGACAGTTTTGACCGAGCAAAAAAAGAGACCTGAAGTCAAGTAGAATGACGACGAGGGTTTGTTTACCCGGTACCGGCGGTGGGGGCACCGGAGGGTAGAGGGGGTTCTGTCCTTTGGCGATCATACATATCCAGTCTTGGTGGGCATCGCAGTTGAGATCGTTCCACCAGGAGTAGGTTCCGTTAGTGCTGCTAACCATCTCCACGCAGTCCTCACGACCTTCGTGGTTGTTTGGCTCGCCGGGACCCCAGTTGGTGTGCGAGACTGGTGAACCGTCACTCCAGGAATAGCCTACCAGTTAGAGCAGTTGCTCAAGTCTTTTCTGGATTTCTTAGGACCATCACCTTATACGTACCTCCTTCTGTGGGGTTGTTCTTCAGGCCAATCCACTTGCTGCTCCCTTTGCCATACAGGGACAAGAACTCTTCCTCTTCCTGACTGTGGATGCTGACCAAGTTGGCCCCTCTTGCCACACAGTCTTCATGTGCCGCCCCCCAGCTCTTCTTCATGGACCAGTCCACATTGTGGAAGAGCTGCAAGCCATCATGGTCATGGCAGGTAGCGTGTTGCCAATTGATTTATCTACCAGAGTGGGAGTGACCAATTTAAATTCTTATGTGTAGGTGCGACAACCATACCTTGTAACAATTCCTGAAAATGGGTTTGGAGGTCCAGCTCTTAGCGCAGCCCTGTACAGGAGGAGGGGTTGGGGCCTTGGTGGGTGGGCTGATGTCTGGCCGAAGTTTCTCACAGATAAAGGCAAATTTCCCTGAGCACTGCTTGTCATCCCAGAAGCCACCGACTTGCCCAGTCGTCATGGCCACGCAAGTGCCATCCCCGTCATCTAGTGACGATATCAACCGATCCTATTTTAATTTCTCAATTTTTTTTATTGGTGGATCCGTTCTGTACCTGGCTGGTTCCTGTCCCAGTGAGTGAAGGTTAGTGGATAACCGTTGTCCCAGATATACTGAACCCCTCCGCCGGTACCCCCTTTAGCACGCAAGCCAATCCACCACAAACCCGTTTGTCCTGACAGCACCACTGTAAAATGTGCTTGCTCGTATCTGCAATGAAAGATTATTTGAAGTGTCTTTAACTTCGAGATAGTGTGGCCTTATCGTCTCAAGATGTTTCCACTAAAACATTGTTAAATTCATTGGAGATATTATTATTATTGCACCACTCACATGTCTCCAATGTGCAGCAAAAATCCATCCTGCTCTTTACAGAAAGCCTTCGCGTCCGACCAACTCCGGCCCGTCTCCTCCGTCCAGTAGCAACTGTAGCCATAGGCCTCCCAGCCCTGACACGTAACACCCAAGTGATGACATCTTACAGGACAATAATCAGTAAAAAACAAAAAAAATAGGAAGTTCTCCTGTCCCACCTGCGGGCAGCCGTAGACAGTGGGCTTCACTGAGGGAAGCTGGTAATGTGCCTTGGGCATTTTACACATGAAGCTATTGAGTTCTGTACAAGAGACGTCGTTCCATCTTCCAGTCTGGAAGAAAAATGGAATAAATTTCAATAGATTTTGCTCGTGCTCTTAAATAGTTGTAGATGAGTGGATCGTTGCAATGTTGTTGTACCTGATGTGACATCTCTACACAATGGTCACTGAAACCTTCATGGTTGTTGGGTTCTCCTGGGGCCCAGTAAGTGAAGGTCACCATGTGGTGGTCTGACCAAACAAACATGCCGGAAAATACTAAGTCGTTCAGTCCTGTCCACATGTCACTAGTGGCTACAGAGGAGAAACAAGAAAGTGGAATATCTGAATGAGGGATTTGTTCTTTAGTTGTTATTGGGACTAGTTGGTCTTAAATGTTCCTGCGTACCAAAGTAGAGATAACTTTCCAGCCAGCTCTGTTCCATCATGGAGCGGATAGACACAAGTTCAGCACCAAGATTCCTGCAGGTGTCTTGAGCACCGGCCCATGTCTTTTTGTCCTCAAAAGGTTTGTAACAGAATTCCCCAAACTCGTACCAGTCAGGTCCGGAACATCTTAGCTCTGCAGATGAGTTCCCATGTGAATGTAGAAATCATGACCTGTTGATGTTTTAACACGAAGACGTACTTACCTCCATCGGCAAAAGCATACGACACGGGATATTTGCCGTTATATCTGCAGATGTTTTAGTGATAATTAGCTCTTAATTGGATTTAGCATTATTATCAATCATAGCCACTCACTGTCTCGAGGTAATCCCATTCCTGGTCGAGCCAGCGTAGAAATTCTGTCCGGGAGCTTTTAGCAAAGTACAATCTCCTCCAACTTCATTCAAAATGACGCCAGCGTGGATAGCAGCTGCACAGATGTTTGAATCCTGGCCGAAAGAACCGAAAATTCTTGCTGAAATATAGACTTAATTGGTAGTTATTACAATCACATACCGCTCGATAGACGGACGTTCCATAGACCCTGTAGCTAGATTTGGAGCAACCGGCTGGACAGTGGACCCTGAGGAAGACATGGGTTGTATCAGAGTAGAGCCCGGGAGATGAAAACATCTCACTCACGTCTTTTTATCTTCGGTGAAGTTCAAGTTCAGCTTGCTGGCACAGGTGATGGCATCTGTCAGATAGAAATTCAAAGCATGTTTTTATTTTCGACACACTCGTAACGATCGTCTTACTTACAGTCAGGCGTGCAACCCAACACCTCAAAGCGAAGACCGACTTGACCATTATACTCCAGAGGCAGAATCCGAATGTATTGAGCAGAAACAGGCGTGCCGAGCAACTGTGTGTCAGCGGTGTTTCTGTCTGTTGATCCCGGCAAAAACTAGAAATGGAACATCTCAATGTTTGCATTTCACAATTGCAGACTGGACGACACGGTTGGAGTCATATTGACTAGCTGCCTGCTCACCTGCCCATCATCTGTGTAGTCAGTCCAAACTCTCCCATCAATACTATGCTGGATCTTAAACTTGGTGACCCAATGGTCACTGTTAGGACATCCCTGTACCACGATTCCGGTCACCTTTCTTTTCTGGCCAAGGTTTGCCTGGATCCAACTGCTGCTGGCTGCAGCAGGGTGACATTACATTGGCCACCAAAATATCCACTTGATACTTAAAAGCTTGATAGTTTGGTACGTACGATTTCCAAATGGCTTCCAACAAGAGTTTCCCTTCAGACGGGCTTTGTTGGGGGTAAAGCTACCCATTGAGGAGGAGGCTGAAAGCTGGGAGTCTGTGATGTTCCTGTCCTCAATACCCAGACCGTGAAGACACACTGAGAACATCCAAAAAGACACGGTTAAATGTCTGACCATCAGCCCTTAGCCAGCTCACTCTGGCTCTTCTATTTAATATTTTTCTTCAGCATTTATCTTCCAAGATGTGAAGCCCACCTTTCTGTTCGCAGCTGTAGACGATCTCGAGATATTTAGATACTGTGGGGCAGGGGTCCACTTCGGTGAAGGCATATGCAAAGCAAAATTGACGGTTGTCGCACACTTTCCTGTAGTGCGGGAGGACACCTTCCACCGTGCAGCTCTCTGCAAGAGATATCGGTTAGTAAGATTACCATGAGCAAACTGAAGTAGTAGGGATTTTTGGATTTCCACGATATTGAGCTCAGTCATTGGGAAGTTTAGAAAACTGTGGATCAAAGACGATACATGCAGATTCTTGGGTCTTACCATCTGACCCTTCCACATGTGGACAGATGTCAGCACTTTTTCGTCCGTAGAAAACCGACTGGATGTTGATGACGCTTTCTTGCGGACAGTGAAGGACAGCGGATGATCCCTGGCAAACGATTGCCGTCATGAAGCCTACAAGAGCACGATTGGATTATTTTGTTTTGCATTTATTTTAATTTAGCTTGAAGACGGCATACCGTCATGAGGGGGTGGGGGTTCCGGTGTCTTTCCTGCAAAAGAAACCCAACGATGGATGTGAATGCTGCAACGACAATTGAAACATTCCATCTTACCTCTTCTCTTGCAGATGTACCCTCTTTTGCTTTCACAGTTATCATCATTCCAGTAGCCATCATTGATGTATATTGAAAGACAGTCTTCGCCAAAGTAGTTATCAGGGTTACCTGTAAGGGTTTAAATATTGCATTTCTCAACATTGTAACCCATCAAGGTTTTAGATGTACCTGCGCCCCAGCGTATGTATCTGAACGGGGATCCATCTGTCCACTGCCAGCCGCCTTCAGTGATGGAGTCATGGCCGCCCATCCACAGGGTGATCCCGGTTGGGCTTGCCTGGATCACACCTACAGAGATTTAATTGAATGGATCAATTTTTATTCTGCTTGTCCTTACAGAGGTTGTAAATGAGTTGGACCCAGCTGACTTTGGTAGGTTGGACTTAATAGCCAATCGCAGGGCACATAAATAAATGAGGGCTAGTAAAACTGCGTAATAGACGAACGAAAGACATCAAGTGGTTTTTGTACCTTGTATGAAGGCCTGTTCGTAGAGGTCGGTGATGCTGACCAAGTCTCCTCCCTGGTTGACGCAGTCGGCTCGTGCTTCAGCCCATGTCCTCATGGACAGATAGTTGAACAGGTAGCAAAAGTCATTAAAGGGGTCCGCCGTCCACGAGCCGCATTTTTCATTCCAGCCTGCAACAAACACGCCTCGTTACAATTTTTTACGTGTGCGTGTGTACGAGAGAGGAGCGATCATTCGGGTGTGAGATCAACCTGGTCCTGATGTTGGTGGCTGGGGAGGAGGCCCTTGACCCTTGGCTGCAGGAATGTGATAAATAAAAAATATGAGACATGCAAAGTAAGAGTTAGTTATGAGTTTCAGACCTTTTTTGCAGATGAATTCATTAGTGGCTGAGCAGAAGTCATCAGCCAATTTTCCTGGGTCCGTGTGCGTTGGGCCTCGGAGGTGAACGCAGTCCTCGTTGTTCTGCCAGTTGTCGGGCTGATTAGGTTCCCATGGGAGGAAATCCTGTGCAGTCATTTGGAATGTTTTGGTACTCACTCCACTTCAGTTTGTTGATTTATTTTTGACTTACTGCAGCTGTTCCGTCAGTGTACACAAACTGGTTTTCAATCTTGATGTCATTAAGTCCAACCCATGCTTGTCCAGGCATGTGTGCTTTGGGGGGGAGAAAAGATCAGGTTTTGTAGAAGATAAAGCTTGAAAGGATGATTGGATTGTAGGATGCTTAGTCTTGGTGCTCACCAATCAAGAAGCTGAGCTCTTCCTCTGAGTGGAAGCTGGCTAGATGACCTTGTTGTGTGACACAATAAGCCTCTGCATCGTGCCATGTTTTCACCAGGTCCCCCTCGAAATGGTAGCAAAAATCACCATACAGCAAATAGCCAGGGTCGCAGTGGGAAGCTAAAACCCAGGAGAAACACTTATTACAAAACCCTCAAAGAATTGAAGATGGAAAAATCGATGAGACTGACTCGGTGCTGGAGTCGGTTTGGGGTTTTGTCCTCCGGTCATTTCACAAATATAACCGAGCTTCTTGAAGCAGCTGCTTGTTTCCCATTTTCCTTCATAATTTCCTTTTGAGGGCAACAACATATATCTGTTGGTCATGTGATAGCTTATATCATTGTTAGGATGAAACGGATCGTACCTGTGAAGATCTGTCCACAGTCCCAGATGTTTGCAGTGTTTCTGGGCCAACCGGGACCATAGTTTGTGTAGTTAATGCTAGTTTTGTCAACCCAGTGAAATGTTCCATCCTGGTCCTTATCTGGAGCACCAATGATTAAGTGCACAATATTTAAGATTCATTGACAGCCAGATGTCAATGTAAGTATGAATAGTTGTTTGTCGAGAATTTAAAATTACCATTCGACCTCAGGACTCATACTAATCAAACTTGCATGCATGAATAAAATAATTTAAAACAATTTTTACTGGAAATCGCCCAAAACCTATTTTAGGTCCTAAGTTTGCAAGTGTCCACTATCCATCACGCCAAAAGATGTATGGATGGAGATAAGTCAAAAGCCTACCCGATAAACCAATCCAGATGTCGGGGATATCTACTTGGTGAAAGTCTGGAAGTTTTCCATTAATAAAGAATTGTTCCTCTTCGCTGCAGGAAACAAAACAAAATGTGCAGGGGAAAATTAGAGCACCATAGTTCCCTAAAAAGTTACCCCTGAAGCTGAAATGGTGTCTCGAGCATACTTATTTATGATGAGCAAGTGAGCGCCCTCATTTGAGCATCTGGTGAAGGCCTCGTACCAGGTGGTCAGCAGGTTGCTGTTGCTGACTAGCCAGTAGCAGCTTCCGGAGAAACTTTCCCATCCGGCAGGGCAGATAGCTGCAGTTGGATGCAATGTTTGTGAGTTTCTCATTTTAAAGTCCAGATCATGACGGCGTCGCTTACTGTTCAGCGGACGTTTGCACATGTACGGTCTCTCGTATCGGCACAGGTGCGACTTCCACTTTCCAAACTCGTCGGTGTGATCTTTAATGATGGCCGCACAGGAGCCTACTTGGTCGTTGCTGTTGGGAGAAGCAATTATCCTTTGGTGTCTTCCCTTTCCTGATCTGCCCATTAAATGTTCGGAGCAGAAGATTGTAAATTAACAATGCAGCAACGTGACTTTCTTACATCGTGGGTTCGTCCACGGCCCAGTTGGTGTAGGTCAGTGAAACGGCATCGGACCAGTTCATGTGCACGTTTCCTTCTTCAAGCTGACATGAGATCTTATTGCATTTCTGCGGACACCAAGTTTGATTCGCAACCAAATACCTCATGAAGTTGTCATGGTTCCAAGCGGTTATGTTTTACCAGATTGGAAAGTCCTATCCAAAGGTCGATCCGATAAGGATCTAGAAGCCCGGTGACATACAGCTCCTCCCGCTCTGAGGTGATGGAGACGAGGTCACCGCCCTCCATGACGCAATCGTGACGGGCGGCCGACCAGCTTTTGGCAGTTCCTGACTTCAGCTTGTAGCAGTTTGAGCTGTAGCGGTCCCACCCGTTGTTCAGATCACAGTGTGGCCCCGGATTGGCTGAGAACACATTTTGGGGATTCTTTACATCTTTATTTGAAGATGTTATATTTGTCCGTTTCTTGTGTCAGCGTAACATCCAAGCATGGCAGTTGCATCGTAATGGAATGCAGACAACAATGAAGTATGGACTCACAGTTAGCGTGCTTGCAGATATATTTCCTCTTCACACCGCAGTTCTCATCATTCCAGCGACCCGAGCTGCCGCCCATCACTTGACCGCAATCCTCACCCGGCTCGTCACCCCAGTTGTCAGGCTGACCTGGCAACCAGTACCTGGGGGGAAAATTATTCTTTACAAAGTATACAATGGGACCATTCATATGTTCCAGGTTCCCAAAATAAATCATTTTTTAATCCTCACTAGGGTCAAGGGTGTGATGACTTTGTCTAAGAGTCGAAGTTTACCCTGAACTGGCTACCAACCAATTGCAGGGTACATGCAAAAAAAAAAAACCCAAAACATCCAAACTCACACGTGGTACCAGACTGGTCCAGTACATACATGGTCCAGTATTGGGCCACATGGCAAGATTGAAGAAAACAAGCATCATTATTTTTGCCTGTTTTTTAGCAGAGCAGAAAGCTCAAGATTGAGAATATAGGTCAAATCTTGACTTTTTATTATAATAAATTTCCAAATATACTAAATATCTTTTAAATTCAACCCAAAAAGCTTCCTTATTGGTACATACGATATGTATTGTAAGAAGGGACTCCCATCCGTCCACTCCCATACTCCCTCTGTGATTCCATCCGTCAGGCCGATCCAGAAGATCTCCGTGCCAATTTGCGTCCTCACCCACAACTACAATTGTTTGTGACAATCAATACAAAACAAATGACTTAGTGACAGAAAACGTGTGTAAAAGTGCAGATAACTGATTAAAAAAATAAAATAAAAAAAGGCTGATTCTTACAGCTATGTCAGATACAGATGTCTGTACATAATTTAGTACAGAAACAAAGTACTACTTGGCGTTTTGGTTGTAGTGCCTCACCCTCTCGTGGATGTCCTGAATGCTCATCAAGTTACTATTCTGTGATAAACAGAAGGTGTTAGCCTCCCACCACGTCTTTGTCTCATTGGAGAAGTAGTAACATTTGTGCTCGTTCTCGCGCCAGCCTGCCTGACACTGGCTCAGCCCTAGAAATACAACAAAAAATATTGACTAAACTTGACCTTGTGTAGGGTCATGTGGAAAATAGGAGCAATATTTTTGTTTTGTTTTCAACTACATTATATTATAAATAAATAATATAACTTTTATCTGGATTTTGTGTGTGTAGATTTTAGTTCTCAAAAAGCCACACAAATTTCCCAGGGGAAATTTTAACTCGTTATAATAAAATAAAATAAGTTGACGCGGGTGTTGTTGACATTGTTACTCATAAGGAGGTGGAAAAAAGTCGTAAAATTATATAAACCGTAAAAGTCCTATGATTTGAATTTCTCACGTGAAACGTCCGATAATGTTTAACATCTTATAAATATTACGTCACATCATCATCATTCAAAGATGAAATTAAAAACTCATGTACAGTACAAAGGGAGGTGTAAAATGGTCGTAAAAATATATAAACCGTAAGTTTTACGACTTGAACGTCTCACGCAAAATGTTAGATAATGTTGAACGCCTTATAAATATCACATCACATGATGATCATCATTCAAAGATTAAATCAAAACCAGCAGCAAAATCTAAAAAAAAGATGTATACGAAGTGACTATTTCTAGAACGTAAGAAAAGGATTAAAAAAGAGAGGCAAACCTTAAAATAACGTATTTTTCAACCCCACTCCCAAAAACATTAGGTTAATCGTACTTTAGTATGACTATGAATTCCTGTTCATGGAAAAAAAAAAATCTGTCTACTATAATGGAAAACATTTGCATCAGACTGTATTTCATTTAATGTGAGAAAAAAAATCTTGAAGATGGCCGACCTGCAAAATCAAAATAATTCAAGAGGGAACTCACCACAAGTAAGAAGAGAGGCGAAGATGACGAGCAGTAGCGCAAATGATCTTTTTGGTCTCCATTTCATCTTTCACTTATTTTCTTGTTGTCCTTTATGCTTTCCTTTGTTGCTTAAAGTCTGCTGCTGTTTCTTCCGAGTTTGATGTGTTTTGAGTGTTATACGACAGCCAGATGCTTTATTTGTTCCACTTCACAAAGTCCAACAGACATTTTACAACATGCACATGACTTTGCATCATTAAATTGTCACTTTTTAACTTTACTAAAAAAAAAAAAAAAAAAAAATCCAGTTTTGAAAATACAAGTGTGAGCGCAAGCATGTTCAATCAAGTGTGAGGACTGGATTTTGATATCAGCATCAGTACAAATAATTACACTCGAATTCCATAATTTTACCAATTTATTGACCCAATTACAACAAAATTACATTGAAAAAGAACACAAACAAAAGGACATTTCTACCAGTGGCTTTTATACTGAGCAGTTTTACTAAATATAAACACAAGATTTGTAACCAGAAATACTTCTGTGACAACAAAATGTGGAATATAGAACTATACTATTTCTCTTGGAAATTACTAGCACAACAAAAGATTATACTTCTAATAACAGCAAAGATACAACTATATTCGTATATTACAAAAGTGTCCTTAATATATTAAAATATAATGTATCTTTGTATATAGGTACTGTCTGCTAGGAACATTGCGTGTGGTTTAGCTTCTGACAGTCCAGCTATCATAAAAAAACAAAACACACACACACACAAAGCAATCCCTGATACCTTTGAATGCATATCTGTACAAGACAGCAACCAGTTTCAATTCAAAAACAGCCTTGATTGTTCATGCATGATTAGAAATGATGCTTTGTGAAATTCTGTTGCGTTCACCGACTGAGACAGAAAGCGTGTGTGCAAACGTGAAGGCGTCGTTTGATACTGGCCAACTTGTACTTTGTTTCTTGCTAGATTCCCTTCAAAATTAGGTCATAAATATTTCTTAAATATTACACTTGTGAAAAAGGATGATGCAAAGAAATTTATGATACAATAATGTGAGAATAAGTGGGTGAAATGTTAATGGGCTTTTTCTAAATATCCCCGCCAAAACAAACTGGCCTATCACAGCGGTGCAATAGTTCTGGTCAATGGTGCTTAATATAAAATCAATTGTGCGGCAGGTTGTATGGCACTTGTCGTAGAATGAATGACATGGAAGGAGGATGCCGGGAAAAAGCACCAGGAAATAAATTGTGCGTTTATCGACCGCCGTCACATGCAGTTGACAACGTTACTGGATCCCTGGTCGATATCTCTGATCTGGCTCACGTGCGATGAGCAAACCGCCACGCCTGCTCCGGCTCGACAGTGCGACACTGAGCCCACCAACTCCCACCTGGAAGAGGGCGGGGAGTTTTGTATCATTACTTCGTCTAACACCTCTCTTGGTGTGCATCTCACCTGTTCATGCGTGGCTCGAAGGCCTCCACCGTGTTCAAGTAGATGTTGCCGTTGTGCCCGCCCACAGCGAAGACACGGCTCATCACCGTGGCGACGCCCACGCCGCCACGCGGGGTGGTCATCTCCGATACGTACTCCCAGTGGTTTGTTCGCGGGTCGTAACGTTCTACGGAGCTCAGCGGCGAGTTGTCGTCAAAACCACCTAGCCCAATTTGAATTAGAGGGTGCCCCACGATTGGCTGGCTCGCTTCTCTCTTCAAAGTCAGTAAGAATAGGCTCGAGTGTAATAGTGGCTACTTACCGACAACGTAGAGGCAGCCGTTGAGCTTGCTGACCCCGTTCCCTGCACGACGCTGGCCCATCTCGTTGACCTCGGTCCACTTGTTGAGATGCGGGTCGAAGCGCTCCACGCTTGATAGCGATGCCCTGCCGTCATTGCCGCCTACCGCGTACACAAAAGTCTGGCGGCAGCAAAACACAAGTGGTGATTAGAAAGAAATCAGAGGAACCTCATGCGTATCCCGATTTCGGTGTTACCCCCAACGCCACGGAGCCCACGCCTCCTCTGGGCGTGTTCATGTGGGCCACAGCGCTCCAGCAATCACTCTCGATGTCGTAGCGCTCCACGTCGTTGAAGCATGAGTTGTCATCCAGACCGCCGATGGCATAGATGGGACCGCCAAGCGCGGCTAGGGCGATACCCCTCCTGTACAAATACAGGTGCACCTCAGTAAATTATCATTTAACAGAAATAAGGGCAGAATAATTTACAATGGCGATTAAATATGCAGTTATTTTCTTCATATACTTTTTTAAAAATAAGCTAAAGCAGTAGTTAATTTGTACAACATGACACATACCTCTTGGTGTTCATGGAGGCTTTCATCATCCACTTGTTGGTGAGGGGGTCAAAAACCTCCATGTTGCCCAAGTGCTCGTTACCATCGTGTCCACCCACGGCGTAAACCTTCCCTGTGCAAAAACCAACAGTGAGGTTAGTTTACATACATTACATTTATATTTTTATTTAACCTTGGTAAATTTGTGTTGCATCGTTTACCTCCGACAGAAATGACGCCAACGTGCCGGCGTCTGCTGTTCATCTCAGGGCCCTGGAACCAACTGTTCTTACTAATTGAGTAGCACTCGATGCTGCGAAACGGGTCCCCAGAACCCCCACGACCGCCCACGCAGAACAGAACCCCTAAGAAAATAATGATGTTAAGAAGACTGGTCAAAAAGCAAAATAATGCGTGAAAGAGCACGGCAACTACCTGCGGTGTGTTTTCGGGGGACGGTGCGGGCAGAGTACTCAAAGTCAGGCACGGCCTTGTTGCTGAGGTGCAGGTGGTAGTTCCGGGCCTCGTCCATCAGGTCGCGGCAGCTCAGGTTACCTTTGATCATCTCCTCCTTAGCTACTGTGCCGGTCAGGAAGTCCACAGGGAGCAGCGGCAGGCGCACCTGGGGACCAAAATGCACAATCTTAAAATGGGACAGGGGGTGTGTACACTTTTGCCAAATACCCCAAATCATAAAATAAAACTCACTTGTGAGAAGATCTGGTCCAGCCAGGCGTGGTGGTGCTGCGGGTTGGCTTTGAGCCATTTGACAGCCGCCTTGTACACTTGCGTCTCCGAGTGGATGTTGAGCTCGCTGGAGGCCAGCAGCGTCCGCAAGTGCTGCGGCGACACGCACGTGAAGTCCTCGCACTCCACCACCTCGCTGAAATGCTCGCAGGCGTAGCGGTCGGCCATGTCCATCAGGTCCACGCGGTTGTGGCTCTCGGCAAAGGTGCGCACCGCCAAGCAGTTGGTCGGATGGAAGTGGGCCTTCATGTACTCGCAGCAGGCCCGTGCCACCAACTCCACCTGTGAGTAAATCAACTTTCTGTTCAACTAATGAAGTTATTTGTAATGTAAAATATATTAAAATGACCTGAAGGATGCAGGCAGCATAAAGCAGAGGCTGGACATTGTCTACGGTGAGTGTGAGCCTAGAGGAGTAAGCGAATTGGACCAGAGCCTGGATGGCTGCTCCGTCAAAGTCCTTGATCTCGATCAGTTTCTGCTTGGCTTCTGCCATTTCAGACAGAAACATGGCCCTGAGGGACAAACAGAATGCTTATCGAGAAGAATTTTTAAACTGTTTCCATGAACAAGTGTGCACACCTGAAGTAGGGGATAACACAGGCCAACACAAGCTTGTGACAGGGTATCAGTCTGCTGCCGACCTGCATACAAAATAAGATGATGAGAAGACGTCACCACCATCATCTGGTGACTTTTTCTCTTTGCAATATGTTCTGTGGGTGGTAATTTTGTCCATAGTGTCCACACGCTCAGTTTACAAATGCTAAATTAATCAGAATATTGTGATTAGATTAGCGGGGACACAGAACAAAACATTTTTGATTAGACTTTTTTTTTTTTTTTTTTTTAATTCTGTGTAAAATACTTCAACACTGTCTGACCTTCAGCGTGACATCGCATAGCTCTCCCACTACGTAGAAATGTCTCAGCGAGTTGTGGAAGTCCTTCCAGGCCTCGTGGGCCTCAAACACAAAGGAGCCGTCTGACTCGCAGTCGACTTTGAGCGTCTTGGCGGGGGTGACAGCGGCGGCAGGGCGCTTCTCCTTAGGCTTGGGCTGCTTGGCATGATCCGGCACCACGTCCCCCGGTGTCATGGCAGTCTTACAGTGAACAACACCTGGACAGAGAGGACATGTGGTAAGAGACATACCACAACTTTGTAGAGCTAGAGAAGGTTCTGACATTTTGTTTAAAAGCATTGTTCTCTTTTCTTTTATATCCTCCCACAAGCATCGACAAAACCAGAACATTTGGTTGGGGGATCTCCCTGCCAGGTGAGCAAGTTTGGTCAGTATCACCCCCCTTCTTATCTTCACTTCCCCTTTCATCACCCTATACTGACTACAAGCAAAAGTTGAATGGAAATGTACATTTTCTTTCAACTTTCACATACTGATCAAAATCCAGCATAAAAAAAAGCTAAAATAAATAAATCTCACTGAGGAAAAAAAGCCTCTAGCCTTCTCTCCTGAACCGATTATCACTGCAGCCTCATCTGCTCAGGTAGTCACGATATTTAAAAAAAATAAAGGAAAAAGATTCACAGCTTGATTTCACTTCATTTTAGACAGCTTGAGCGATTTGGGGTCGTATTTGGTAACGTGAAGACGCTTGAAAACGATCATCTGGTAATCTTGCTCGACTGCGTATGTATTATTAGTGCGAGATGCATTTAACTAAGAGATAAGATTAGACCAGTGTATGGTAGGCCATCTACATCTTTGAGTAGGCAGAGCACGTCAACACTCAACAAGACGTCCCTCCCAAGGTCCACGTAAATGTTTACTGTAACACACAAAGCGCAATTCCATCAAATGCAAACATTAAAAAAAAAAAGATTACTTAGATAGCCATGAAGCTGTGTTGTCTGCAACAGGAACCGCTAGCTTCTTAGCTAGCATCAGCACAAGAGCTAATCTTGTATGACAGCTCAAGAGGAAAAAACTAATGCAAATATGCACCGACAAAGCCGACACTCAGACCACAAATGATCAGGTAAGATCTGCTATCTAGTTCACAAATGCAAAACAAGTCGATTTAGCTTACCTCATATCGAAAAAGGGTTGAAATGCCGGCTTTTTTTTCCCTTCAGGGGAATTTGCACGTTTGTTGTGATTTCACCAGGTGCATCATGGGTATTGTAGTTTTTCCGTCGTAGAGGACTTTTCCCGTCACCGCACTTTCGACAATTTGTGCTTTACTAAAAGCCTTTTTTAAAATTCACAGGAGCTCCCTTTTATTGCCTTAAAAAACGCGCTTTGTCGTTCCACCAGACACATATTTGCACATATCAGTATACAAAAAAAATACACCTAATTAAAATAAAACAGCCATTTGTGTACCAAATAGGATTTATTTCATAATGTTGCAACTGATACAATATTAACAGGACATTTATTGGTGCGATGTGATCAGAGTTCTGGGGTTCTACTTATATTGCTTCTTCTTTTTCAGGAGTGCATCCCGGAGAGCAATCTGCATTAAAAGTAAAAAAAAAAAAAAAGATATACTGATACATATACGGAGAAATGTACATCACGCACTTTTGCAAAGGTTTTCTACAAAGTTCACTTACCTGTTTCTCCCTGAATGAACGTTTGCCTTTGGTTCGGACGTTCTGACTGTGTCTCATCATCATGAAGTTCTTTTTGCGTCTTTTCTCTTTGTTGCTGGTGCTGGCGTGAGGATTTAACTTGGTCTTTTTCTTCGCAAACTCTTTCCGGTCCGTTCGGCCCGCCTTCAAATTAAATGCATCCGATATAGTCAAACTTTGTGTGACGGAATTGGAGTAAAAGTGTTTCATACCATTGCTGTTGCCAGGCGTGTCTCCTTGTCTGTTTTTGGTTTCTTATGGAGCTTCTCAATGTTCCTCAGGCTCAGCAGCTCCCCACTGGAAAATGAAATAAAAATAAAGAAGGTTAAGTTGGCAAAAGAGGTTGTCCAGTGACCAAAGGGTGGCCTGCTAACCTGTTGTGGTCTTCTTCATCGTCGTCATCCGCCGCTTTTCTCTTCTTCCCTGGTGCACCGTTGACCTCCTTAGCTATCTGGGCCAGTTTGATCTTCTTGAAGTCGTCCTGCGTGAGGAGGCGGCTGCCGCTTATCGCTGCAGCCTTGGCTTCCCGCTCTTCAACTGGTAAACTCTTTAGCTTTTCCACCTATCTCAGACAATCACAGTTACATCAGGTGTTACATCAGAAAATGTTACATTCTTTTTACAGATTGTCCTTAAGCCTACCACTTCTGTCGTATCTTCGTCGGATGAGTGGTGGACGTCCACCCACTCCCCATCCTCGTCCTGGTCACTCACGCTGGCGCTCTCCCAACCGTCTGTTATGACAAACATCCTTTATTAGCGTGATTGATGGATTGAAAATGACTGATGAATTATCTGCTCACCTTCTTCGCCCTCTTTGACTTCCTTCTCTACCTCCAGCACCTCCGCGCCAGGGATGTAGTCTTTAGCTGCAAGCTCGCCATAGTCCTTCACCCTGGCTTCCAACGACGCCTCCGTGGGCCTTCCCTGTGCACACCGCCATTATTCAATTTATTGATTAATACATGTTGGACTGATCCCACTGTACGCGCTTAAGACATTTCAGGTAATCACGTCACTATTTCTAGTTTCTACTCAGGTTGTGCTCACCCTGTCCTTCTTGAGCAACATTTTCGGGTTGAGATTTCTGAAAAGCTGGATGAGACCTTTGGAAGCCATCATCACATCTGGAAAACAAAACACACACGCTGTCAATATTTGAGAGAACGAAGATATTTACAAAAAGTCTCACTTTTGTCTTTGTGGGTCTTGTACTGGGCCAGGTCCTGCAGCAGGTCCTCGCTGATGCCAAGTGGACAACGGCCAGCCACCTCTTTGATGGCGTTAATCCTGACATGACATTATGATCTATTAAGGTATCTTTCTCTTTGACATTTAGACAAGTAGAATGTTGCCAGTCACTCACCCCACAGTCATGACCTCGCCAGAGTTTCGATCCGTGACAAAGTTGTTGGCTATGGTGCGGATCACCGACTCGATGATCTGTACGTGTTAGCAGGGATGTTAGCGTGACGGTTAGCCACTTCCCGACAGTTAAGTTTGGGATCATACCTCGGGCGGGACGAGATTGTGGGAAGACTGTGCAGCACACAGGAGGATCTTTGTCACCTCTGTGAGATACAAGACATTTTTTTATGCCAATTTAACATGCCATATTATGTGAGATGGAAATGCAAAAAGAAAAAAATCTTATTTTATGCTGCTTACCTCTTTGATGTGGCTGAAGGAACCTCTGGACGAACGGATAATAATTGAAGAGGAAGAGCTGAAGAAAAAAAAAATAATTTAGTTTTTGATTTTGTGATTGTTTGTAAAAAAAAATTCATACCTCGTGGATCCCGACCAGTCTGGAGATGAGCTCCATCATCATGAGTTTAACCTCAAAGCGCTCCTTGGAGTTTTCCAGCTGCTTCAGGAGCTTCTCTGAGAAATCTGCCCAAAGTTCCTCATTAGTGATGACAAGCCGGATGCAGAGCATTGATGAGCGAGCCTACCTTGAGGATCGTGAATGAGGTGAATGGCGGAAAAATTGAACACCTCAGCTTTTTTCTTCTTCTTGTGTTTCTACACGAAAGGGTGTAGGGCAAAAAAAGGTATATGACAAGAATAACAGGAAATCACAGCTGCAGATCACAGGTGGATTACCTTGAGGACTTTCATTGCTTTTTCCATCTTCTTCTTGTTTTTGGAAGTTTTCCTCCCTGTGTTAAATCTTATCACCAGGTCACGCGCCGATGGTCCCTCCGCCTGGAACGTAAGAAAAAAATGTAATAGTCCAGTAAAGTTGCAAACACAAGCGATCTATAAGTCAAATTTTATTTCAAATAGGCTGGCAGTGATGTTTGTATGAAAATTTGGATCAATACAATCATTCATAGTACTTGCCTCTGATTCTGAATCACTGCCCTCGTTCTCTTCATCACTCCCCAAGAAAAACTTGAGTGCGGCTACCAAGATCTGCCCGGCAAGAAAGAAACGTGAAGCATTGTTTTCCTTAAGTGAATAAGAATTAAAAATCAAGGTTGGGAAAACACACCTTTGTCACAGTGGAGAAGCACGCTGTGGTGATGACATTGACTGTTTTGGTGTCGTTCCTGCAAGCATATCAGCTTTAATGATAAAAATATCATGATGCTGGCATAGAGCTAAAAATAGTACCATCAAAGTCTTGTTTCATTTCACAAAAAGGTCATTGAACCTGTCATCTGGTGTCAGGTCACTTGTATCTCAAGACACAACTGTAGTTAACTTTTAATGACTAACTCAATTAAAAACAAAAACAAACCAAATGTTCCTCTTGTACAGCTCCACCATCACATCTAAGGATATTTTTGCTGCGATTGGGTTGCGGTCTCTCAGCATGGTGAACATGAAGTTCTGTAATGACTACAACATGCAAGAAAAATAGATTACATCAAGCACTTTAATTAAAACAGTGGTAAATGATACAAGAAGTGAGTCCGTTCTCTTACCGAGTTCACTTTGTTGTTTTTGTGCTTGCTGTTGATATTTTTTATGTCAGCCACAATGTGTGTGTACAACGTCTGTAAACAAAAGAGGCATATTTACAATTAATTGTCCTTTGTACGGCATACTTTTTGGTTTTTTCTTTGCAAACCTTCCGAAGTAGCTTGTCATGACATCGCAGCAGCTCAAAGAAAAGCTCAAGCAGGCACGTAGGGTCGATCAAGTCCTTGTTTCGCAAAAGAATCAATGCCTTGCAGAAGGTCTGAACACAGTACCAAAGAAACGTTTTGATTATTTTATGATATAGCAACAGGGCTCCCCGCTATTTCCCCCCAAAAAAGAGACACAGTTTCAAAAATGTCATACTCACCATTCTTAAGTCTGCCTCCACAATTGTGTGGTGTGTCAATAACAACTCAGTCAGCTCTTGGGGGAAAGTAGACAAATACTCCGGATAACAGTGGCCCACCTGGTTGATGAGTCAATAACCACTTTAAAAGACAAGTTTCAAGACAAAAAGTCCATTAGGTATGATGTTACCTGGGCAAGAAACATGACAAGTTCCGCCAGTTCCTTGTTGGATTTGTCTGGTTGCAGTTTAAATATCTGCACATTGGATTGGTAATGTCTGTACTGCTGCAAAAACTACAAAAACCACATTGACAGTTTATGTTAACAATTTGGATGTTCACCACAACAACATAAATGCATGCTAGATTTTAGCATCGGTAGCTTCTAAACACTCACCTCTGCTACATAAGACGGTGGGTCTCTTTTGATCAGATTCTGCAGTTGCGGCAGATTGTTGGGCAACTTATTGTTTTGTCGTTTAGACATGGCGAAGTTTTATTATCTATATTCACACATACACGGCGATTTGCGATTGTTTTCACAAGGCAAGCGTGGCGACTGAGTACGCCGCCATTACTGTGTTGTTTTTTGCGTCGGTAATGACGACACTTCCTGTACAGAGACACTGTGCAACGGAAGCATTAAACGTTTCGTAAAATTTCCAAATTTTAGAAAAATTTAGTATAAGAAGACATGTTTTGTTTTTATTTTGGAGACGATCCCCGTGCGGACACTGATGCAAGAAAAAGGCAATGACGAAAAGTTCAAATAACAAAAACAATATTTAAAAAACTTTCCTTTGGTCACCACACACAATTTATTATCCTTAACATCACTGAGTACAATGCTTGTATAACAATATATAAACGTTTTAGTAAGCTTGGGTGAAGACTATTATTTTAAAGATGATGCCCCGGAAGTGGTCATGCCAGTTGGCCAGGCTGATTGGCTAAATTCAATTTCTTCTTCACCAATCATTTAACAGACATTTCTTCGCGCCATTTCCTCCTGACCAATCAGCGCTGGCATGTCTGTAGCGGGTTGCTATAAAAGCCACTCGCCGAAACGCTGGGAAATATATTTTTCATTCAAACTACGCACGATGGCAAGAACCAAGCAGACAGCCCGTAAATCCACCGGCGGTAAAGCTCCCAGGAAGCAGCTGGCGACCAAAGCTGCTCGTAAGAGTGCTCCAGCCACTGGTGGCGTCAAGAAGCCTCATCGCTACAGGCCTGGTACCGTTGCCCTCCGTGAGATTCGTCGTTACCAGAAGTCCACCGAGCTGCTTATTCGCAAGCTGCCCTTCCAGCGTTTGGTCAGGGAGATCGCCCAGGACTTCAAAACCGATCTTCGCTTTCAGAGCTCCGCGGTGATGGCGCTGCAGGAATCAAGCGAGGCGTACTTGGTTGGTTTGTTCGAGGACACTAACCTGTGCGCCATCCACGCCAAGCGGGTCACCATCATGCCCAAAGACATCCAACTGGCACGTCGCATCCGTGGAGAGAGGGCTTGAGCTCTCTTCTGGTCGTTGACACCCCATAACGGCTCTTTTAAGAGCCACAACCAAACCTAAAGCTCTCATTCCTGTTTGTTCATAATCTGCTGAATCTGGGAAGTGGGAAATGAGAAATCAATTTTTTCAAAAAGCACAAATCGCTTAGTAAAATTCTAATCTGTTGTGACGTGTTTGGTGAATGATACATCTTTGCAAATTATTTTTTATTTCAGAATATGTGAATACTGTAATTCATGCTTGGACTGCAGGTTTACACTTTTAAAAGTGGCAAAAATACAGCTTTCATAGATTGATAAAAAGTGTTAGAGGAAATTATTAAAAAGTAAGACTAGGTAGTTTATGTAGCACTTGATACACAATTCAACCAACTGCTTTTGTGTAGTTTTAAAACAAATGTATAAATGTGTATATAAAAGCAACGTCAAAAGCAACTTCTCTTAAATTACTTGATGTGAAAGTGATCACCAGGAACAAAGGAATGGGGGAGCAATTTTTAACCTGCATTTAAAAGTAAATTACAAACTCCCATGCTACTATTTTGCTGTATAAGTATAATAACTTCATTCCTAATTTAATACATAACTAAATAATTGCATTTAGTGAGGTTTATACGAATTCTGAGAAGTCTGTTTTATTGTTTTTTTATGCAAGAATATGAATATACAAAATAAAACACACGAGATTTGGATATTTACATTCAAATCATATAGTAACAAAATTATCTAGGGAATTGCTGAAATTTTCCCGAAAACGACGTTTTGGGAAGGGCAGCAGACAAAGGCAGGGCAGCTTTACAAAGGTCTTTGCTGATTGGACAACAGTTTTTCCGCTTCAACTAGCCAATCAATGAGTAGCGTGACTGTATATAACGAAACTGCTCCGTGACACGATCAGAATCATTCTACTCTGTACACTCAGAACCCTACCAACTCGAAAGAAACATGTCTGGACGTGGCAAAACCGGCGGCAAAGCCAGAGCAAAGGCAAAGACCCGATCTTCTCGTGCTGGACTCCAGTTTCCAGTCGGACGTGTGCACAGACTGTTGCGCAAAGGCAACTATGCTCAGCGTGTCGGTGCCGGCGCACCCGTCTATCTGGCGGCTGTGCTCGAGTACCTGACCGCCGAAATTCTCGAGTTGGCCGGCAACGCTGCTCGCGACAACAAGAAGACCAGGATCATCCCCCGTCATCTGCAGTTGGCCGTCCGTAATGATGAAGAGCTGAACAAACTGCTTGGCGGCGTCACCATCGCCCAGGGCGGCGTCTTGCCTAATATCCAGGCAGTTTTGTTGCCCAAGAAAACCGAGAAGGCAGCTAAAGCCAAGTAAAGACTGACGGTACCTTCAATGCCCAAAAAGGCTCTTTTAAGAGCCACACACTTAATCAGTGAAGAGTACATTCTTTGAAAAAATCTTATCAAGTCATAACATGAAACGGTTTGGATACAGTGAAATTAGGTTAAGACTACAATATTTGCTAACCAAAATTCTTATCAGTCCTGATCCACACCATTTAAAATTATTATAGCGTACTTCAAGGTTTTTACAAAAAGCCACACTCAAGCTTTTACTAAAAAATTAAGTATAATAATAATTACATGTTCAAGTATGTAACACTTGGTATCATGGTAACTGTAACACTTGAACGCTTATCAATACTGACACATCTAATAAACCCAGTGAAACCGCTTTAAATGAAAGCTTTATTTGGAATCCACACAATCGTGCAGTATCACGATCCATAACACTATTTACTGTTTATCAATAGTTACAAAAAATTGGTTTAATCAAAGATTGAGGGGGAAGGCAGCTAACTGAAGCGCGCCGAATCGGGTTGACTGTCCTCAGTCAGGTCCGCAGATGTGCTTTATAATAGCAGAACCTGGCGTGCAGGCACGTTACTCTCTTCATTCAGTATAGAGCGATCATGTCAGGCAGAGGCAAAGGCGGTAAGGGACTTGGGAAAGGAGGCGCCAAGCGTCATCGCAAGGTCCTCCGAGACAACATCCAGGGTATTACTAAGCCCGCCATTCGTCGTCTGGCCCGCCGTGGCGGTGTCAAGCGTATCTCCGGTCTCATCTACGAGGAGACTCGTGGTGTTCTGAAGGTCTTCCTGGAGAACGTCATCCGCGATGCTGTCACCTACACTGAGCACGCTAAAAGGAAGACCGTCACGGCCATGGACGTTGTGTACGCCCTGAAAAGACAGGGACGCACTCTCTACGGCTTCGGCGGATAAACACTTCAATCCGGCCCACCAACCAAAGGTCCTTTTAAGGGCCACACACTTTCACTCGTAAGAGTTTAATTTCCTGCATTGTTCGTTAGGCCTGTAGATTTCCTGCCTATGTTGGATTGACGGTAAAATTTTGAAAAGTGGTTTGTGGTGACGAAAGCACTGCACAAGATAATTAAAACCTTGTACACCCCTGAACAGTAGGTGGCGATATGCACAAAGCAACGTGCATTTACACTCGCTGAGACGTTCACCAAGCTACCTCAAGTGCTTTCGTAAATTCTTCCGGAATTAATACTGAACATGACTGAAGCATGACGTCCATCACTACTTTTAGACTAAAAACATCCTTTGGGAAATTATCGTTAAATCATGTGTGCTCTGAAGCTTCGTAGCATGTCGTAGCGTAGCCTAGTTTAGTATAGCTTAGCTTAGTTTAGCTTGTTGGCTGCTGAGAAAGAGACGCGTTTGTCAGCAAGCCATCACAAAGCAGAGATCAAGTGACGACCGAAAAGTGTTGTGATTGTCGTGTGAAAATGTGTACGAGTGGGACAGCAGAGTTCGAGGCGGAAGTTTGTGGAACAAAACAGGAGAACGAGCGGCAACGTCAAGCACTGGAAGC
Organism: Syngnathus floridae; assembly: GCF_059516105.1. Classification (NCBI taxonomy): domain Eukaryota; kingdom Metazoa; phylum Chordata; class Actinopteri; order Syngnathiformes; family Syngnathidae; genus Syngnathus; species Syngnathus floridae. The sequence goes on along the minus strand of NC_142424.1, from coordinate 5,290,850 downwards.
AGTCTTCAGGAAGCCTCCAATTGGGTTACACACCTCAGGTTTGTTCACTTCATTATTGACTACTGCATTTTGCATATACTCAAAAGTTCATTATGGTTCATAAAAAACATAGACAGTAAACTGTTTGGATTGCTGTTGATGGTTTAGTGTTTAGGGATATTGCTACATGAACATCAAGGAGGTTACAAATTAAAAAAATCAAGAAAGGAGGTTTGGCTGATGTGCCTTTCTTCTTGTGTCTTGCAGACTTCAGTAGCAATCTTAGTCTGTCTTCATCAAATGTTCGACCTGAGTCCTCTAACATTAAGGAAGTGAAGGATAAAGAGACCCCCAAAATTAAAGAGGAGCAGGAAGAGTTCCTGAATATTAAAGAGGAAGTGGAGCATGAAGAACCCCCCCGAATCAAAGAGAAGGAGGAAGACTTCTTGCTCATTAAAGAAGAAGAGCAGGAGGATATCATAAAGGTCCGATTGGCTGGTGTCCCTTGGAAGACTGAAGATGAAAGTGGAAGTGCGAGCAGCAGCTCAAGTCAACACATGACAGCTGAAGGTGATGGAGACCACTGTGGAGGTTCACCTGCAGACAAACTCTTAGCTCCACTATCGCACACTGACAATGACAGTGATGATGAACAGTCTGAAGGTGATGTGCAACGTCACACTGACAAACACTATGGGAATAACTTTGTTTATGAGTGCCATGTGAAAAGTCACACTGGGGAGAAGCCTTTTGTCTGCTCAGTTTGTGGTCAAACATTCTCTCGTAAACACTCTCTGACAACACACTCGAGAAAACACACTGGAGAGAAACCTTTTGTGTGCTCAGTTTGTGGTCAGACTTTTTCTCGTAGACATGTTTTGACAGTGCACAAAAGAACACACACTGGCGAGAAACCCTTTGCTTGTTCAGTGTGTGGTCAGACATTCTCTGTTAATGGGAGCTTAAGAAGACACATGAGAACACATACTGGCGAGAATCCGTTTCCCTGTTCAGTTTGTGGTCAAAGATTCCCTGAAAAGGAAAAATTAAGTATGCACACAAGAACTCACACTGGTGAAAATTGTTTAACCTGCTCAGATTGTGGCGAAAGATTCACTCAGAGGGGAGCCTTAACATGTCACATAAGAACCCACACTGGGGAGAAACCTTTTGCCTGTTCAGTTTGTGGCAAACAATTCTCTCATAAGAGAAACCTAAAAAGCCACTTGAGAACACACACTGGAGATAAACCATTTGCCTGCTCAATTTGTGGGCAAACATTCTCTCGTAAACAAGCGCTGACAACACATTCGAGAAGGCACACTGGAGAGAAACCCTTTGCCTGCTTAATTTGTGATCAAAGATTTTCTCGTAGACATGTATTGATAGCTCACAAAAGAACACACAGTGGAGAGAAACCTTTTCCCTGTTCAGTTTGTGGTCAAAGATTCTCTAAAAAGGGATCCATTAAAAGTCACATGAGAACACACACCGGTGAGAAACCTTTTGCCTGTTTAGTTTGTGGCCAAAGATTCTCTCTAAAGGGAAACTTAAGAAGTCACACAAGAACGCACACTGGTGAAAAACCTTTTTCCTGCTCAGTTTGTGGTCAAAGATTCTCTCAGAAGGGGACCTTAACCTGTCATTCTAGAACACACACTGGAGAAAAACCTTTTGTCTGCTCGGACTGTGGTCAAAGTTTCCATCAGAAGGGAAACTTTAAGAGACACAAGTGTGCTAATGACAATAAAAGTGATAAATAAAATTCAGCAAAAAGGGGCATATTTGTCAGGTGGTTGAATTCATAGATTGTTGTGGTTTTGAGACATTTTGCACATCATCCGAGCAAACTTCCTCAGTTCAAGTACAAAGACTTTGCAGGACAGCTCAAACCTTGGGTGTATAGCTTTCTGGTGTAGCCTCTCTGCATGTGGAACATCTTTTACATCTTCCTGGAACAGTTACTCTACCTTCTTGTGTTCTATTTTATATCTATATTCTTGTATTCCAAGTACCTTTAAAAAAATCTCGTGTGCATGTGTTGTGAATTAGCACTACAAGCTTAACTCATTTTACTTGCACTGAATGTATAACATGTAAATGTTATAAAATAAATGCAAATAAATAAGGGGTGACATGACTTGCGTGCTAGTGCATTATAGTACTTTAGCCTCGACGCAAGATTTTTTTAAGTTTGGACGTATGACGTCATCTGCACGCTAACGGATTTTCACTGCAAGGCTGCGGACCTTATCGAGAACCGTGGCGCTACGTGGTGGGGGGGGAATCAGTCACCCAAGCACAATATAGGTTCATTAATATTAAACATTAATCACTAATATTAAACATTACATCACATTGCAGTGTTTATTAAAACAAACTGTAAAGTTGCAGTTTTACAATTTCACGTATAATTATCTTTAAGGTAGAAAAGCACCATGCAAGTGAAATTAATTTTACCAAGTGTGTCCGCTTTACACAACTTCCATATCTTCTCTTGAAAAGCAACTACTTATAATACATATTGTAAAAGGCAGATGGCGACATGTCAGATTATTTTTTTGACATATTGTTTTTCATATGTGATAGGGTGCGCCAGCCATTAGGTTGTCATGTATGAAAACAGAAGTTAACTCTTATGGTTTAGAAAGTATGGTGGCTCTTAAAAGAGCCGTTGGGGTTGAAGGATGGAAGCTTAAGCTCTCTCGCCGCGGATACGACGCGCCAGTTGGATGTCTTTGGGCATGATGGTGACCCGCTTGGCGTGGATGGCGCACAGGTTAGTGTCCTCGAACAGGCCAACCAGATAAGCCTCGCTAGCCTCTTGCAGAGCCATCACTGCGGAGCTCTGGAAGCGCAGATCGGTTTTGAAGTCCTGGGCGATCTCCCTGACCAGACGCTGGAAGGGCAGCTTACGAATGAGCAGCTCGGTAGACTTCTGGTAACGACGGATCTCACGAAGTGCCACGGTACCGGGCCTATAACGGTGAGGTTTTTTGACGCCGCCAGTAGCCGGGGCGCTCTTGCGAGCAGCCTTGGTCGCCAGCTGCTTCCTGGGGGCTTTGCCTCCGGTGGATTTACGTGCTGTCTGCTTAGTCCTAGCCATTTAGACCGCTTCTTAATCAAAAGAAATAATGTGGAGGGGCTCGCAAATTGCTTTTAAAGGCTTGGGTCGGCTGCGCACGAGTGACGCGCAATCAGCGTGGTGCAGCGTGATTGGTACGCAGCTCCGGCTGGAGGTCAGCCCCGCCTGGACGGTAGACCTCCCACCACAAGGCTCGTTGCCAATTGGAGGTGGTAAAGTTCAAACCGGCCGCCAAAATGCAAAGCTCCTCGCGCGCTGAAAACCTCTTCACTGGTTGGTCTAAGTTAAGCGCCCCGCGCATTCTGCAACTATTAAAGCCGGACTTGTTCACTGTTGGAACACATTCTTTCTGAGTTATTATACAAGAAAGTCCTGACAATATGAGCGGAAGAGGCAAAACCGGCGGCAAGGCTAGAGCTAAGGCCAAGACTCGTTCTTCCCGTGCAGGATTGCAGTTCCCAGTCGGTCGTGTCCACAGGCTGCTGCGTAAAGGTAACTACGCCCAGCGTGTCGGTGCCGGCGCACCCGTTTATCTGGCCGCTGTGCTCGAGTATCTGACCGCTGAGATTCTCGAGTTGGCCGGCAACGCTGCCCGCGACAACAAAAAGACTAGGATCATCCCCCGCCACCTGCAGCTGGCCGTCCGCAATGACGAGGAGCTGAACAAACTCCTGGGCGGAGTGACCATCGCCCAGGGCGGCGTCTTGCCTAACATTCAGGCCGTTCTTCTGCCAAAGAAGACTGAGAAGGCAGCCAAGTCCAAGTAAATCTGTTTCTGGAACCTGTGACAACCAAACGGCTCTTTTAAGAGCCACACACTACCTCAAAGAGAGCTTTACGCCCACAAATTGGTTATATTGGTCATGAAACAAAAGCACTGTATAGACTGCAAATAAGATTCTTTCACTTTTATTCTTTATGGTCCCTTTTTGTACTTTATTTTAGTAATGTTTATTTTTGGGGATTTTTTTTCCTTTCCATTCTCACTGCACTGGAAAGGGACAAGCTCTCCAATTTCGTTGTACAATTGCATTGTAAAATGACCGGGCGTTCTATTCTATAATTGATGGAATTGAAATTTCATTTCGAATTTATGTTGGTTCATTAAGAGTACTCTGATATGTTTGAGGATGCAAACACATTTTTACATCAGGCAGGATGAAATGTATAATCAGCGATGAGAATTTTCCACGGATCCGCGGATTTCCGTGTTTTTTTCCGTCAAAACTATCATTTGCGTGAATCGTGGAAATCCGTTGAGAAAATTATTTTTTTTATATATGGGGGGGGCGGGCGACGTTAGCCTCGGTAACTCGCGAGCATTCCCCTGCCCGCCGCGACGGCATATATTTCTCCACCCCGCTACTTTTCCGTGCATTTTCACATTTGCCATTCTCATCCCTGATAATTAAAAAAATATGTATTTTCAAATAAACTTATAGAATTTTTGGATGCATTATGTAATTAAAAAAAATACATGCATGGCTCACCTTGAGAGATAAAGCTGAAAGAAACCACCACACGTATTTTCAAATAAATAGGTTGATTCAAGTTTGGTCTGTTGGGCAGTTTTAAAAATAAGGGAATGTTTCTCTTTAAAAGGAGATTTTGGTGGCTCTGAAAAGAGCCTTTTGTTGATAGAAGTGTCAAATTCACTTCTTCTTGGCTGCTACCTTCTTGACCGTTTTGGGCTTGGCCACTTTCTTGGCAGGGCTCTTCTTGGCAGCAGGAGCTTTCTTGGCAGCAGGGGCTTTCTTAGCAGGAGCTTTCTTGGCCGCTGGAGCTTTCTTGGGGCTCTTGGTGGGCTTCTTGGCTGATTTCTTAGGTGTTGAGGCCTTTGCAGGTTTCTTGGTAGCTTTCTTGACTGCAGCCTTCTTAGCAGCGGGTGCTTTGGGCTTCTTGCTTGGCGTTGCCTTCTTAGCAGCAGGCTTCTTCGCTTTGGTAGGAGTCTTCTTGACTGCCTTCTTAGCAGGTGCCTTTGCTTTACCCTCAGCCTTCTTGTTCATCTTGAAGGAACCAGAGGCACCGGTGCCCTTTGTCTGAACGAGTGTTCCCTTGGTCACCAGACCGACAACGGCAAGTTTGATGCGGGATCTGTTCTTCTCCACGTCGTAGCCAGTGCCGGCAAGAAATTTCTTCAGGGAAGCCAGGGAGACTCCATTGCGTTCTTTGGACGCGGTCACGGCGTTGACGATGAGCTCGCTGACGCTAGGCCCGACCCGCTTTTTCGCCGGCTTTGTCGTCTTCTTTTTCGTCGCTTTCGCGGGGGAAGCTGGAGCAGGGGCTACTTCGGCCATTGTACTGACGATCGAACGTAAGATTGAGTGTAAGGATAGACTGATGCATTGCCAGGAGCAAGAGGCGGTACTTAAATGCACCATGAGAACCGTGGAGAGTCAATCGAGCAGTTTGCTCCACGGCGCGGTGACCCATTCCTCACTTGTGTTTTCTCAGCACACTTCAAACGGTGAAAAATGACAATAAAATAAACTTAATTTTTTGAAAAAATATTTTAATCAATAGCACACTTGTGCATCTCCACATTGAAGTGATTTAAAAGTCGTATACATCCTGCATTTCCTTTGCAGAGCTTCCAGACTTTACTTCCACACCGGAGTGTGCCGCTCTACTCGGCACATTTCCTCACTCGTATCTAAAATAAAACGAGTTAAAATAATTCACGACTTGACAAAACGTGTTTTAAATTGGAGCTCACATGTTCATCCAAGCACCCAAAGTCAAAACAAGAGTGCACCGATGATCATTTTGATATAAGAAAATTATTTCTGATGGCAGCAAACACACACCATCACTGCGATCACTGACTTCTGTCTATTGCAATCTAGAAGACTTCTCGTCTTTAAACTGCACATATGTTTAATTTAAAGTCAGTAAATGTATTTGTTGGTCTTACTATGAAGAATTCAGATGGGTAAAGTGAGAACATGCAAATACAATACATTGTCGATAACCATCAAAGTACTGTACTTGTCTTATGTTTTAGACGATTTCACGTGCAAAATTATGTCTTAAGAAATTAAAGTTATACAATTACTGCTGTATGATCACGTTACAGAGCGAAGAAATGACAAATTGTGTGTTTTTGTGGGTTTTATGCTTTACTGACTGGATGGATATTGTTGAATTTAATCTCCAAATAAAATGATGAAGTGCACAACAATTGACTGATATAATGCATGATACACTCTAGACTGATCACTTCTTGATTGATGTAAATTGTAAATGTTTCATGTTTTTGGTGGCTGCAAGTGTTTGGTGTGGGGAATGAATGAAACACATTGTGTCTAAGCAGTATTTATTTCGACCAATTACGTATTTAAATTACACATTGTCGGTGTTTTGGAAATTTTGAGCTGGACAGCCTTCCCCGATACTTCTCTATCCACAAAATTTAAACATGAATTAAAATCAAAATGGGCCAACCGCCAGAATCTACCTGTCCTCTTTCAGGTCCGAAACAGGGCGACGATGGACTCCCAGGACATTCTTTTGTGTGAACTTGCGCGAACGGTCAGTGCGCTGTTTCAACCAATCAGAAAGCGGCGCTAGCACACTGCTGGTTGCAGACTCCTCTATAGTCACCAGGAGATGACACAGTTGATCTTCAAATTAATTCTGACAAACCGCAGAGACGGACGCTACAACAGGCTTTCTGGACCTTTCGTCAATGTCAGGTTGGTTAACATGTAATCATGCGTTCATACCAAATAAAATGTGTGTTTTTATAACTGGAAGGGTGTAAATAGAATTTTTTTATTTATGTATTTTTCAGGTCTCACAGTCCCCCAAATCCTGTGAAATCAGCACAGCAGTAACATGGTGGAAAATAAATCTCAAACTGTCACATCTGAAGAACTGGAGATGGGAAGAGATCCCTGAGATTGAATGCCTCCCCCCCTCTTCTGCATCCAAGGGTCCGCTCACCACTCGGGATGCGCAAAGGTGATGTTGTAGTGCTGTGCCCAGCGGGCAAACACCTGCTTTTCAGTGATGAAGCGATGGTAATTCCCTCTTTGGATGTTCTGGCTCTCCATGAATTTCACGCACTCATCTGAACCACGTGGCTTGTAGTAGTGATACAGCATCTTGGATCTTGTTTGGTTCCTGCAAAAAGAAGGCTGCTAAAAAAAATGCTTCTTTTGCCATCAAAGCCTCTTTTGGTTTGAATGGACAAGTCCGAAGAAGTCACACACAAGTGTGTTCTTCGGCTCGTAACCGCATGGGATAACCCCGACATACTCACCCGCAGTAACCGGGCGGAACCATCCCGTACACTTTGATGTTGTCACATATTTCGATGGCGATGACCATGGTGAACCAGCCCGTGGTCAGCCACGAGTTTGATTCGAATCTAAACAAGGAGAAAGGCAGGAGGTGACATTTTAAGCCAGCCCAGATAGTCGTCAGGGGAAATGCGAGCTTTGCTGTCATCTTGTGGCTGAAGAGGCATTTTGGTGTTTCAGTCCCCAACTAACCTGTCTCGCCCCGTCTCCCATTCAAAGAGCTTGTCGAATCTGTACATTTTCTTAGGCGCCAAGGTAAAACACGGTGCCCGCTTGTAGGTGGAGCAAATCTTCTGGATGGATCTGTACACGGTCGCTTTGGAGTCCTTGGTGATCTTGCTGGGGGGTCCCCAAAAGACGATGATGGGCTGGTAGTCAACGCCCCCAACCATGAACTCGTCGGGGCGGCGGACCAGCCGGTGCACGCTGGAGTGGCCCACCACCCGCAGCGTTGTGCGCTTGCCCACGTCGGCCTCGTAGCCCGTTGTCGGCGCGTCGTTCATGCGGATCACGCACTCAGTGGCGTCGATCTGCTCGCCCACTTTGGTGCCCAGCACGTGGCTGGAGCTGCTGACCAGGGCGCAGTGCTGGCAGTGCTGGGTCATTCTCTGAAAAAACAAAATAGCAGCAGGTTGAAAAGGTAATATCGCGACGGGCCTTACCTCTTCACTTAAGACGGACACGTAGTCGTCTTTGGTGGCCCATGTCTTGAGGTTGGTGGGCCGGGGCGTGTGGTTTTGGGCCATGTCGAAGGGCACGTAGGGCTTCTGGCTGTCGCTGGTGCTGGCACTGTACAAGATGGACAGCATCATCAGGATGAAGATGGCCACCACGATCACCACCCGCCGCGTCTCCGCTCCCGCCTGAGAAGACCAAAGTCACATCAGTTATTCCATTTACATTGTTGTCCACGTGAAGCTAGGGATTCGCAAAGTGCTGCGTGAGCGCCCTCTTGTAGAAACCTACTGAATGAAATACGACGTATGTGGCAAGTTTCACATTTGAACCCTTTTTCTTTTTCCAGCAAGCCACTCAGTAAACATGCTCACATTATGTTCAATCGCTATATGTTACGCATCCCCCTAAATGCGTGCAAGGCAAGTAATGAAATACGAGAAATTCAAATTACCATGTCACTCACTCAGCCCCGCGTGATCGACTCGGCTTTCTCTCGAGCGGCATTACCACAAAGCTTCACCGTTTTGTTTGGGTGTTGTTTTATAGTTGCGCCACGGTTCGATGGCGACTTTCGAGCGCGCAGCCGCCCTGTCCATTTGTTGCTACACCTGCTGACGTCTGCGGACCCGCAGGTAAGACCGGTTCTAGCTGCAGCGGCAATTCGGAGGTGCACTAGTTGAAGTGCAGGTCCAGGAACTGAAAAGCATGCAAAAAAAACAACAACAGGTGCAATATTGTGAATACAGCTAAAAGACGAGTTTAATTTAGACAAAAGCAGTGACTTGCTGCCCTTCCTCTCTTGGCAATTTGTAGGAGTGCTATTTCATTGTAATAAAGTCATAATTACAGAAAAACAGTTCATTGTGCACAAGATCACATGTCCGAAGCAGAACGCCTGGAGACTTGGGAGGCTGTACATGCAGAATCTGTGCGCGCGCACTAACATCGGAACACACATCGGTGAAAGTTTATCAAACGAGCATAAAGTGCACGTGATGCAATCAATGACACTCGTTCTTACAGTAGATTTCATGTCACGGGCCTTGGATGTCCCGGGATCGTTGGCTCGGCGAGACTCATTTTATCCATCTTATTCCCAGGGTTGCATGAGGGCGGAGCTTCCGGTCCATCTAGGCGTGTCAGACAGCAAAACAAAAGCAAGCCCGAATGTTGATGTTTTACTGTTTTTTATGGATGAATACTCGAAAATGTGTAATCCTGTAATGTCAGTGTTACGCTTTCAGAGTCGTGTCACCGTTTTTGTGACAAACCAAGCCCAAGTTTTACATTGCTGTGTCATTGTAATTTTACTTCTGGGTTGATTCTCCGAGCGTTTGTTCGTCAACATCGACACATCTGATTGGCTGGTAAAAATGCATAACCCCCATGTTTGTTTTATGCGATTGGTCAATAATGCGGAAGTCCCTCCCCCACGCACCCTCACACATTTTCTTCTGCGGGACAGTTCCACCGTGACATAAGAATGCTCTTCTTTTGCACATCGGATGTCCACGGTATGTAAGAAATGCCTCTATAGTCAATATTATTCCACTGCTAATATGATCCCGCTTGACTAAAACTCTTCAAGTGTCGGGTGTCGCACCGGGTGTGATGTTTTCTGACAGGAGCTAAGCTAGCTAACTTGCTATAAACAACAATGTAAAGCTATAACATGGGAAATGACTGCACCGAATCATGTTTTGTTTTTTTCGCATATCTTTCAAATGTCAGTGAAGATATTCGTCCTGAGCTGCAACAAATTAAAGATGAGTGGGAGCTCCCTCGAGTGAGAGAAGAGCAGCAGCCACTAAAGAAGAGACAATGCATCACCACATCAAAGAGAAAGGGGAAATGCCTCCAAATGTTAAAATAAAGGAAGAGCAACCAGAGCCCCTTTTCAATAAAGAGGAAGAGCCTCCCCACATCACGGAAGAGGAGGAAATGCTTCAGGACATTAAAGGGGAAGAGGAGGACGAGGACATCACATCAACCCAGGTTCCTTTAAAGAGTGACAATGAAGATGAAAGTGTGGAGAACAGAATATTGGAGCCTCCAGGCAGGAGAGCAAGTCAACACATGGCAACAGAAGGTGATGGAAACCACTGTAGAGAATCACAGACAGACAGCATCTTAGCTCCATTATCAGACAGTGACGGCACAACGTCACACTCTCCTCATACGTATGATGATGATGATGAAGACCAGTCTGAATGTGATAAAATAGCTCACATTGAGAACAAACCCTGGAAATGTTCTCAATGTGGGAAAATGTTTGCTTATAAGTGGGATTTGAAACGACACATGAGAACACACACAGGGGAGAAACCTTTTGCTTGCTCAGTTTGCGGTAAAAGATTCTCTCAAACAACTCATTTGGCAACACACACAAGAACACACACTGGAGAGAAGCCCTTTGCCTGCGTGATTTGTGGTAAAAGATTCTCACAAGCAACCCATTTGACAACACATGTAAAAACGCACACCGGGGAAAAAGGTTTTTCCTGCTCAATTTGTGGTCAAAGATTTAACCGAAGAGCCAATTTGACAACACACACAAGAACGCATAACCTCTTCGATAGGGATGACAGAATGTCACCCTCTCGTAACACTGACGGTGATGATGAACAGTCTGAATATGATCTGATGTGTCACACTGACAACAAACTGTGGGAATGTTCTGAGTGTGGGAAAACCTTTGCTTCCAAAAGTGGTTTGACAAAACACACAAGAACACACACTGGGGAGAAACCTTATGTCTGCTTAGTTTGTGGTAAAAGATTCTCTCAAGCAACTCATTTGGTAACACACACAAGAACACACACTGGAGAGAAACCTTTCGCTTGCTCAATTTGTGGCAAAAGATACTATCAAGGAAGTCATTTGACAACACACAAAAGAACACACACTGGAGAGAAGCCTTTTGTTTGCTCAGTTTGTGGTTTAAGATTCTCTGAAAAGGGAAACCTAAGACTACATGCATTAACACACTCTGGTGAAAAATCTTTTTCCTGTTCAGTTTGTGGTCAAACGTTTTCAAGAAATGAGAGCTTAAAAACACATACAAGAACCCACACTGGTGAAAAACCATTCGCCTGCTCAGATTGTGGTAAAACATTCTCCCGAAAGGGAATTTTGAGATTACACATGAGAACCCACACTGGAGAGAAACCTTTTGCTTGCTCAGTTTGTGGTCAAAGATTCACTCAGAAGGGTTATTTAAAAATACACAAAAGAATACACACTGGTGAGCGGCCTTTTGACTGTACAATTTGTGGTCAAAGATTCTCTCAGAAGGGTCAAGTTAAAAGACATAAATGTTCTGGAGTGAGTAATGCTGATCAATGAAGTTAGTTGCCATGACGATGTTTTGGCGCAATCTATAGGTTCTTCTGTTTTGTGTGCCTTCTTGGATACCATCCGATTGTTCCGTATGAAACAGAGACGAATGATACCATTATGCATGAAGATTGACTGTACTGAATGGTTTATTTTTTGTCAGTAGAAAGAAAACCATGTTACCCATATCAGACATTTGTGTGGAAATGTACATTATGTTAATGGAGATTTAAAAAATAAACCTACAGTTTGCACTGGCTTGTGTCTGCATTCTGGTTGTACATATTATATGCATCCATATACACAACAATAACCCTTTTCTATTTTAGTCTATTTAATGTCTTACAGACATTATTGAGCATCTTCATCCTGAGTACAAAGAGCAAATGAAGAAGCCGGAAGTCCCACTCATTCAAGATGATGATGAACTTGAACCTCCCAACCATAGGAGGCAGACACAACTACTTTAAGGAGGAAAGAGAGGCCACGCCCATTATAGAAGGGGAAATGGCCGACACATTGCGCATGCGCATCGCCGACCGTGCCTTGAAACAGACCTACACGTCGGTATTAGTAACTACCGCACTTTTGCTCGCTTAATATACAACCGAACGCACAGAATACTCGTTAAGTAGTTTATCCATCACTACTGGACTAATACATCATTCGATTGATCTTCGTGCTTGGATAAATTCGTCTCCGTTCATTGTGATGCTAGCTTAGCCTAGCTTCCAAGCTGCTATCAAAGAGACGGGAGCAACACATTGCTAAGCTAAAAACAAGTAGATCGGGCGACAATGTGTGCAAGAAGGACAGTCGAGTTCAAGGAGGAACCCTGTGGAATAAAAGAGGAGCGAAATTGCCAAGGAGTGGATGCGAGTTGGGGACTAGTTGGGTTACACACAGCAGGTTTGCCCACGTCTCACTTAACTCCGGAAATACCAAACGATATTTATGACGGGACCATCCAATAATATTTGGACTTGATTAGATTGACAAAAAGGGATTTGGCTCAAGTTTGCTTGTTTTCTTGTCTTGCAGATGTTGGTGAAGCTCTCAAAGAGCCCCTCCTAATAAAACAAGAGGAAGAATTCCTGTATATTAAAGAGGAAGAGGAAAAGGCTCTCATTAACGTTTTGTTGACTGATGTTCCTTTTTCAAGTGTCCATAAAGAAAGTGAGGCCAGCAAGCCTACAAGCAGTAGCAGCAGCGTAACCGAAGCTGAAGAAAAACATTGTGGACGATCACAAACCGATGGACTCATAGCTCCACTGTCACAGAGTGACGATGCAACATATTCACATGATGATGTGAAAGATGATGACACTAATAATGACGGTAACATTGATACTGATGATAAAGTGTCTCAAGGTAATATGAAATGTCACAGTATCAAAAAATGCTGGAAATGTCCTCACTGTGAGAAAACCTTTACTTTTAAGTGCCACTTGACAAAACATATGATAACCTACATGGGGTTAAAACCATTTGTCTGCTCAATATGTGGAAATCGTTATACTGCTAAACATACTTTGTTAACCCACACAAGAGTACACACAGGTGAAAAACCTTTTGGCCGCCCAATTTGTGAAAAGACGTACTCTAATAATGGAAAGCAACACACAAAACCACACGATATTCCTAAGCAATTTTCATGCTTAGTTTGTGGTGAAAGATTCGCTCATGAAGGACAGTTAAGAAACCACACAAGAATACACAGTGGTAATACAGTTTTTATCTGTTCAGATTGTGGTAAAAAATTCTCTTGTAAGCCAAGTTTAATGCATCATACACAAACGCACAATATTGAAAAAAGTGAGAAACACTTTGCCTGCCCCTTTTGTGGTGAAGGTTTCACATGTAGGGCAAGCCTAAATTCACACTTAAGAACACACAGTAGTGTACCATTCGTCTGAAGAGTGTGGGGATAAACACACTAATAGTTTGTTTTGTTATATGGATGGTTAAAACAAATATTTGAATGTGAGATCAGATGTTATGGAAAATTGTAGCACACAAAGAAGTGTATGATTGTTCAGTTTGTCGAGAAGGAATTTGGTGAGGGTGAATGTTTGTGTTATTAAAAGTATAAAGATGGCATTAAATAACAAACCTATTTTGCTAGAAACATGAAGTGGATGCTGTTTTAATTGTTTTATACACATATTGTATACATATATAATTAATTGCTTTATTTACATAGCAAATAGAAGACTCTGTGCTCCACAAAATTTTAAGTATAACATTTATTAGCATTTAAGTCAAAATAAAGTAAAGCAATGAAATAAAAAGTATTTAAGTAAAATTCTACAGGAACATCTACACCGCACATCGAGCGCACCGCTACATTTTTGTCCAAGTGGAGTGGCCGTACTTAAAACATGGCCGACTTATTGCGCATGCGCTCTACGATCGTGCATTCACGCAACACAGGCGCACACGTCACTGCAGCACTTTTCGTATAGGTGCTTCAAATGATATACTACCGAACCTACAGAATCCCCAAGATAGTATGTCCATCACGATTTCACTCGACTTATACAGCATTCGATTTAACTTCGTGCGTGAATAAATCTGTCTGCACTTTGATGCTTTTCGGCCTAGTGTAGCTTAGCCTAATTTGCAAGCCGCTAACAAAGAGACGCGTTTGGCAGCGTCACAATGCTGAACTCAAATCAAGTGTGATCGTGTGAGAATGTGCGCAAGAATGACAGCAGAGTACGACGAGGAACTTTGTGGAACAAACGAGGAGAACGAGCGACACCGCCAACGAGTGGATACTGGTTTTCAGAAGCATCGAGTTGGGCTACAAACAGCAGGTATGCGCATGTCTCACTCTCACTTCGGAAATACCTTTATTTTATTTACAAAGTCAAATACACAATAGCAGTGTGAGTCGGGTTGGTTTCTTAAGCTTTGTCAGAGAACCGGGACAAAGATTTCCTGACATTTTGCGTTGTATGTGCAGTATCAAAAAACATTGTGAGCTGTCAGAAAGATTGTCTGTAATGCCTTTAACCAAATTAATGAATGTATATTTAGTTTTAGTCCATATACATTTTAAACGCTGTATAATGATGCAACGGGTAAAAAACAAACACTGCATGATTGCAATACATGTTAAAGTGCAACTGAAATACGAGCTAATCTCATTTGCTTTTTAAAGCTTTCTGGTCAAATGTGTGTCCACAGTCAGACAGATTAATCTTTTTTTATTTTGCATCAGCCACTCCCGTAAACCGGCCATTGTTTGACTTAGCCACTGACGTCATTGTCATGCGCCTGCTTCTTAACTGGAGTCAGCGCGCCATCTACTGGACAAATGGGGACATTGAAAGCAGTGGCTGTGGGTTCAATGGGATGTTGATGTTATGAATCAAGAAGAAATTGTCCTCAAATGTCCTTGTTTTCTTGTCTTGCAGACGTCAGTAAAAATCTTCGTTCATCTTTGTCAGATCTTCAGTCTCCTTGGACTAAAGAAAAAGTGAAAGATAAAGAACCCCTTCAAATAAAAGAGGAGGAAGAAGACTTTCTGTACATCAAGGAGGAAGAGCAAGAGGATATCATCAAGGTCCTGTTGACTGATGTCCCTTTGCCAAGTGAAGATGATGATGAAAGTGAGGACAGCAGAGGAACAGAGACTCCAAGCAGCAGTAGGAGCAGCATCAGCAGCTCAGGTCAACACATGACAGGGGCTGACAAAGACCATTGTGGAGGATCACAAGCAAATGGACTCATAGCTCCACTATCAGATAGTGACGACGAAACATCACGGTCACATGATGATAACGACGAGGAGGATGACACTGAAGATGATGCCAGTTATAAAAATGGCAACATTAATACTGATGATGAAGAAGAGTCCAAACTTGATGCAAAGTGTCACAGTAACAAAAAACGTTGGAAATGTTCTCAGTGTGGGAAAACCTTTGCCTTTAAGAGCCGCTTGAAAAATCACATGATTAGCCACACTGGGGCAAAACCTTTCCCATGCTCAGTTTGTGGTCAGAGATTCTCTGAAAAGGGAAACTTAAGGAGACACACAAGGACACACACTGGGGAAAAACCTTTTGTCTGCTCAGTTTGTGGTCAAAGATTCACTCAGAAGGGGCCATTAATATATCATACGAGAACACACACTGGGGAAAAACCTTATTCTTGCTCAATATGTGGTCAGAAATTCTCTCATAAAGGATACTTAAAAAGTCACACAAGAACCCACACTGGAGAGAAACCCTTTGTATGCACAGTATGCGGTTTAAGTTTCTCAGAAAATGGTACTTTGACAAAACACACGAAAACACATACTGGAGAAAAACCATTTCCCTGCTCAATTTGTGGTCAAAGATTCTCTCACAAGGGAAACCTAATTAGTCACACAGCAACCCACACAGGAGAGAAACCTTTTGTCTGCTCAATATGTGGACAAAGATTCTCTCGTCGCCATGCTTTGACAACACACGCACGAGCACACACTGGAGAAAAACCTTACGCCTGCTCAATTTGTGGTCAAAGATTCTCCCGTAGGCACGTTTTGACATCACACATGAGAACGCACACTGGCGAGAAACCTTTTGATTGCTCAGTTTGTGGTCAAAAATTTTCTAAAAAGGCATCCTTAAGAAGTCACTCAAGAACCCACACTGGTGAAAAACCTTTCGTCTGCTCAGTATGTGGCCTTCGATTCTCACAGAAGGGAACTTTAACAAGTCACACAAGAACACACACTGGTGAGAAGCCTTTTCCATGCTCTGTTTGTGGTCAAAGGTTCTCTCAGAAGGGAACCCTAACAAGTCACACACGGATTCATACAGGTGAGAAACCTTTTGCTTGCCTAGATTGTGGTGAAAGATTCTATCAGAGGGGCAAAATTAAGAGACACAAATGTGTTGGTAACATTACAAGTGATCAATGAAATCTTGTATAAAATTATTTATACTTTTAGATTTTTGAATTGGATTATTCTGGTTGTCCAGAATTCTCCTCAAAGGTTTCCTGTGGACAAATGTTTAGAACTAACATTGCATCTTTCTCCAACAATTTTGTGATCAGCATATTAAATAAGCAATTGATTGATAGAATCAATGTGAAGAAATTGACTTTTGTTCGCAAGATGTAAATTATATATATTATTCTGAATAAAATACAAGTGCAAAAAATGAGTTATAGTGTATAGCAAGGCTCTTTTTATTTAACCAAAAAAGCCTTACCATACATTTTTTAACTAAAAAAGCTTAACTAAACAGTATCTTTAATGGAAATAAAGGTCTACATATAGCCTTTATTGCTATTAAAGATACTGTACAAAGTAGGGTTTCATACTAGAGTTAGGGTTTCAAAGTAGGGTTTAAAGCACAGATAAGTTAGGCTCCTGCAGAACGTGAAAATGAACTGATCTTTTCACTCAGATGTTTGACTTATCCTGACCAAGAGAATCAACACACTGGAATCAAAACTTCTCAGAAGTATGTTGGTGGCTCTTAAAAGAACCGTTGTGTAGAGATGACGTCAATCCGATTTACTTGGAGCTGGTATATTTAGTGACTGCCTTGGTGCCCTCAGACACAGCGTGCTTAGCCAGCTCACCGGGGAGCAGAAGACGCACGGCGGTCTGAATCTCCCTGGACGTGATAGTTGAACGCTTGTTGTAAAGCGCCAGGCGAGCCGCCTCTGAAGCGATGCGCTCGAAGATATCGTTGACGAAGGAGTTCATGATGCTCATCGCCTTGGAGGAGATGCCAGTATCGGGATGGACCTGCTTCAACACCTTGTACACGTAGATGGCGTAGCTTTCCTTCCTTCCCTTCTTTCGCCTCTTTCCGGGCTTGCCGGTGGACTTGGTGACGGCTTTCTTGGAGCCTTTCTTGGGCGCTGACTTGGCTGGTTCGGGCATGATGACGGGACCGAAAACCTGACGTCATGCAAATCAGGGTTCTTCTAGCCGCTCTCATGCAAATAACTCTGTGCCATTGCCACACGGTGATTGGCTGAAATCAATGCTTGGTAGTGTTGGCTCGTGAGTAAACGATTCGTTCAAACGAACGATTTTTCTTCAGTGAATGAGATGAACGAATCAATTCCTAAAGTGATTGGTTGTTTTTTCAGTTCATATGACTTCAACCAGTAGGTGTCGGTAATGCGCATTGAAGCTGGTGCCACCTCGCCGTAAAACAAAACGAAGTTAATGGGTGGACTGCCTTCCCGTGCATCAAAGGATCAGTCAGTGAACGTGTTGCGTCTCCTGGCGTGAACTATGTAAGCCAGAATGTAGATTTACGATTTGCCAAGGAAAGAAAGAACCACTCACTGAAATTCGGACACTCTATTACAGGGGTGTCCAAGTTCAGTCCTCGAGGGCCGCATTCCTCCATGTTTTCCAAGTTTCCCTCGTTAAACACACCTGATTCAATGATCAGGCTCCTGCAGAACGTGAGGATGAACTGATCATTTGAACTTACACTGAGGGCCAAAAGTCCCAATGATCGTGAGCCGCAGGGGGGGGGACCCCATTTCAACCCCTTACACTGAGTGCCAAGCAGGGAAGAAATGGGTACCGTTGTTATAGTCACTGGTATGACTCGGCAGGGGTTTGAACCCACAACCTCCCAAACTCAGGGCGGACACTCTCCTCTCAGGCCACTGAGCTGGTAAACACTTGTATTGTAGTATAACACTTATAGTAGTTTTAAAATAACGTGTATACCTATATACGCCTAAATATCGTTATCCAATATATCTACTGCAATTTCACATTAGATTGCTGGTTTGAAATTTGCTTTTAATATTATTTTTAATAAACATTTATGTTAAAACTTGTCTGGTGTTTTATTCCTTGTTTCTTTATTCGCCAATTAAAACATAAAAATCAGCTTAATCATGCTTTATATGACAATATGTGTAAGGTACACCTTCAATAGGTACACTACACAAGGTTTAAAAAAAAGAATAAATAAATAAAGTACATCAAGGTAATTTCTCGCACCTGGGATCGAGCTTATGCTGTGCTTAGGGTTAGGCTTGCTCTTGCTGTGCTTAGGGTTAGGGTTAGGGTTAGGTTAGGCTTGGTCTCGCTTTTGCTGTGCTTAGGGTTAGGCTTGCTCTTGCTGTGATTAGGGTTAGGGTTAGGGTTTGGGTTTGTGTCAGGCTTGCTCTCGCTTTTGCTGTGCTTAGGGTTAGGCTTGCTCTTGCTGTGCTTAGGGTTAGGGTTAGGGTTTGCGTCAGGCTTGCTCTCGCTTTTGCTGTGCTTAGGGTTAGGCTTGCTCTTGCTGTGCTTAGGGTTAGGGTTAGGGTTTGGTTAGGCTTGCTCTCGCTTTTGCTGTGCTTAGGGTTAGTCTTGCACTTGCTGTGCTTAGGGTTAGGCTTAGGCTTGCTCTCGCTTTTGGTGTGCTTAGGGTTAGGCTTGCTGTGCTTAGGGTTAGGGTTAAGGTTTGGTTAGGCTTGGTCTCGCTTTTGCTGTGCTTAGGGTTAGGCTTGCTCTTGCTGTGATTAGGGTTAGGGTTAGGGTTTGGGTTTGTGTCAGGCTTGCTCTGGCTTTTGCTGTGCTTAGGGTTAGGCTTGCTCTTGCTGTGCTTAGGGTTAGGGTTAGGGTTTGCGTCAGGCTTGCTCTCGCTTTTGCTGTGCTTAGGGTTAGGCTTGCTCTTGCTGTGCTTAGGGTTAGGGTTTGGTTAGGCTTGCTCTCGCTTTTGCTGTGCTTAGGGTTAGTCTTGCACTTGCTGTGCTTAGGGTTAGGCTTAGGCTTGCTCTCGCTTTTGGTGTGCTTAGGGTTAGGCTTGCTCTTGCTGTGCTTAGGGTTAGGGTTAGGGTTAGGGTTTGTGTTAGGCTTGCTTTTGCTGTGCTTAGGGTTAGGCTTGCTCTTGCTGTGCTTGGGGTTAGGGTTAGGGTTAGGGTTAGGGTTTGTGTCAGGCTTGCTCTCGCTTTTGCTGTGCTTAGGGTTAGGCTTGCTCTTGCTGTGCTTAGGGTTAGGGTTAGGGTTTGTGTCAGGCTTGCTCTCGCTTTTGCTGTGCTTAGGGTTAGGCTTGCTCTTGCTGTGCTTAGGGTTAGGGTTAGGGTTTTCGTCAGGCTTGCTCTCACTTTTGCTGTGCTTAGGGTTAGGCTTGCTCTTGCTGTGCTTAGGGTTAGGGTTAGGGTTTGCGTCAGGCTTGCTCTCGCTTTTGCTGTGCTTAGGGTTAGGCTTGCTCTTGCTGTGCTTAGGGTTAGGGTTAGGGTTTGTGTCAGGCTTGCTCTCGCTTTTGCTGTGCTTAGGGTTAGGCTTGCTCTTGCTGTGCTTAGGGTTAGGGTTAGGGTTTTCGTCAGGCTTGCTCTCACTTTTGCTGTGCTTAGGGTTAGGCTTGCTCTTGCTGTGCTTAGGGTTAGGGTTAGGGTTAGGGTTTGTGTCAGGCTTGCTCTCGCTTTTGCTGTGCTTAGGGTTAGGCTTGCTCTTGCTGTGCTTAGGGTTAGGGTTAGGGTTTGTGTCAGGCTTGCTCTAGCTTTTGCTGTGCTTAGGGTTAGGCTTGCTCTTGCTGTGCTTAGGGTTAGGGTTAGGGTTTGCGTCAGGCTTGCTCTCGCTTTTGCTGTGCTTAGGGTTAGGCTTGCTCTTGCTGTGCTTAGGGTTAGGGTTAGGGTTTGTGTCAGGCTTGCTCTAGCTTTTGCTGTGCTTAGGGTTAGGCTTGCTCTTGCTGTGCTTAGGGTTAGGGTTAGGGTTTGCGTCAGGCTTGCTCTCGCTTTTGCTGTGCTTAGGGTTAGGCTTGCTCTTGCTGTGCTTAGGGTTAGGGCTAGGGTTTGTGTCAGGCTTGCTCTCGCTTTTGCTGTGCTTAGGGTTAGGCTTGCTCTTGCTGTGCTTAGGGTTAGGGTTAGGGTTTTCGTCAGGCTTGCTCTCACTTTTGCTGTGCTTAGGGTTAGGCTTGCTCTTGCTGTGCTTAGGGTTAGGGTTAGGGTTAGGGTTTGTGTCAGGCTTGCTCTCGCTTTTGCTGTGCTTAGGGTTAGGCTTGCTCTTGCTGTGCTTAGGGTTAGGGTTAGGGTTTGTGTCAGGCTTGCTCTTGCTGTGCTTAGGGTTAGGGTTAGGGTTTTTGTTAGGCTTGCTCTCGCTTTTGCTGTGCTTAGGGTGAGGCTTGCTCTTGCTGTGCTTAGGGTTAGGGTTAGGGTTTGTGTTAGGCTTGCTCTTGCCTAACCAAACCCTAACCCTAACCCTAAGCACAGCAAGAGCAAGCCTCACCCTAAGCACAGCAAAAGCGAGAGCAAGCCTGACGCAAACCCTAACCCTAACCCTAAGCACAGCAAGAGCAAGCCTAACACAAACCCTAACCCTAACCCTAAGCACAGCAAGAGCAAGCCTCACCCTAAGCACAGCAAAAGCGAGAGCAAGCCTGACGAAAACCCTAACCCTAACCCTAAGCACAGCAAGAGCAAGCCTAACCCTAAGCACAGCAAAAGCGAGAGCAAGCCTAACACAAACCCTAACCCTAACCCTAAGCACAGCAAGAGCAAGCCTAACCCTAAGCACAGCAAAAGCAAGCCTAACACAAACCCTAACCCTAACCCTAACCCTAAGCACAGCAAGAGCAAGCCTAACCCTAAGCACAGCAAAAGCAAGCCTAACACAAACCCTAACCCTAACCCTAACCCTAAGCACAGCAAGAGCAAGCCTAACCCAAAGCACAGCAAAAGCGAGAGCAAGCCTAACACAAACCCTAACCCTAACCCTAAGCACAGCAAGAGCAAGCCTAACCCTAAGCACAGCAAAAGCAAGCCTAACACAAACCCTAACCCTAACCCTAAGCACAGCAAGAGCAAGCCTAACCCAAAGCACAGCAAAAGCGAGAGCAAGCCTAACACAAACCCTAACCCTAACCCTAAGCACAGCAAGAGCAAGCCTAACCCTAAGCACAGCAAAAGCGAGAGCAAGCCTGACACAAACCCTAGCCCTAACCCTAAGCACAGCAAGAGCAAGCCTAACCCTAAGCACAGCAAAAGCGAGAGCAAGCCTGACGCAAACCCTAACCCTAACCCTAAGCACAGCAAGAGCAAGCCTAACCCTAAGCACAGCAAAAGCGAGAGCAAGCCTGACACAAACCCTAGCCCTAACCCTAAGCACAGCAAGAGCAAGCCTAACCCTAAGCACAGCAAAAGCGAGAGCAAGCCTGACGCAAACCCTAACCCTAACCCTAAGCACAGCAAGAGCAAGCCTAACCCTAAGCACAGCAAAAGCGAGAGCAAGCCTGACGCAAACCCTAACCCTAACCCTAAGCACAGCAAGAGCAAGCCTAACCCTAAGCACAGCAAAAGCGAGAGCAAGCCTGACGCAAACCCTAACCCTAACCCTAAGCACAGCAAGAGCAAGCCTAACCCTAAGCACAGCAAAAGCTAGAGCAAGCCTGACACAAACCCTAACCCTAACCCTAAGCACAGCAAGAGCAAGCCTAACCCTAAGCACAGCAAAAGCGAGAGCAAGCCTGACACAAACCCTAACCCTAACCCTAACCCTAAGCACAGCAAGAGCAAGCCTAACCCTAAGCACAGCAAAAGTGAGAGCAAGCCTGACGAAAACCCAAACCCTAACCCTAAGCACAGCAAGAGCAAGCCTAACCCTAAGCACAGCAAAAGCGAGAGCAAGCCTGACACAAACTCTAACCCTAACCCTAAGCACAGCAAGAGCAAACCTAACCCTAAGCACAGCAAAAGCGAGAGCAAGCCTGACACAAACCCTAACCCTAACCCTAACCCTAAGCACAGCAAGAGCAAGCCTAACCCTAAGCACAGCAAAAGCAAGCCTAACACAAACCCTAACCCTAACCCTAACCCTAAGCACAGCAAGAGCAAGCCTAACCCTAAGCACACCAAAAGCAAGAGCAAGCCTAAGCCTAACCCTAAGCACAGCAAGTGCAAGACTAACCCTAAGCACAGCAAAAGCGAGAGCAAGCCTAACCAAACCCTAACCCTAACCCTAAGCACAGCAAGAGCAAGCCTAACCCTAAGCACAGCAAAAGCGAGAGCAAGCCTGACGCAAACCCTAACCCTAACCCTAAGCACAGCAAGAGCAAGCCTAACCCTAAGCACAGCAAAAGCGAGAGCAAGCCTGACACAAACCCAAACCCTAACCCTAACCCTAATCACAGCAAGAGCAAGCCTAACCCTAAGCACAGCAAAAGCGAGACCAAGCCTAACCAAACCCTAACCCTAACCCTAAGCACAGCAAGAGCAAGCCTAACCCTAAGCACAGCAAAAGCGAGAGCAAGCCTGACACAAACCCTAACCCTAACCCTAAGCACAGCAAGAGCAAGCCTAACCCTAAGCACAGCAAAAGCGAGAGCAAGCCTGACGCAAACCCTAACCCTAACCCTAAGCACAGCAAGAGCAAGCCTAACCCTAAGCACACCAAAAGCGAGAGCAAGCCTAAGCCTAACCCTAAGCACAGCAAGTGCAAGACTAACCCTAAGCACAGCAAAAGCGAGAGCAAGCCTAACCAAACCCTAACCCTAACCCTAAGCACAGCAAGAGCAAGCCTAACCCTAAGCACAGCAAAAGCGAGAGCAAGCCTGACGCAAACCCTAACCCTAACCCTAAGCACAGCAAGAGCAAGCCTAACCCTAAGCACAGCAAAAGCGAGAGCAAGCCTGACACAAACCCAAACCCTAACCCTAACCCTAATCACAGCAAGAGCAAGCCTAACCCTAAGCACAGCAAAAGCGAGACCAAGCCTAACCAAACCCTAACCCTAACCCTAAGCACAGCAAGATTAAGCCTAACCCTAAGCACACCAAAAGCGAGAGCAAGCCTAAGCCTAACCCTAAGCACAGCAAGTGCAAGACTAACCCTAAGCACAGCAAAAGCGAGAGCAAGCCTGACACAAACCCTAACCCTAACCCTAAGCACAGCAAGAGCAAGCCTAACCCTAAGCACAGCAAAAGCGAGAGCAAGCCTGACGCAAACCCTAACCCTAACCCTAAGCACAGCAAGAGCAAGCCTAACCCTAAGCACAGCAAAAGCGAGAGCAAGCCTGACACAAACCCTAACCCTAACCCTAAGCACAGCAAGAGCAAGCCTAACCCTAAGCACAGCAAAAGCGAGAGCAAGCCTGACACAAACCCAAACCCTAACCCTAACCCTAATCACAGCAAGAGCAAGCCTAACCCTAAGCACAGCAAAAGCGAGACCAAGCCTAACCAAACCCTAACCCTAACCCTAAGCACAGCAAGATTAAGCCTAACCCTAAGCACACCAAAAGCGAGAGCAAGCCTAAGCCTAACCCTAAGCACAGCAAGTGCAAGACTAACCCTAAGCACAGCAAAAGCGAGAGCAAGCCTAACCAAACCCTAACCCTAAGCACAGCAAGAGCAAGCCTAACCCTAAGCACAGCAAAAGCGAGAGCAAGCCTGACGCAAACCCTAACCCTAACCCTAAGCACAGCAAGAGCAAGCCTAACCCTAAGCACAGCAAAAGCGAGAGCAAGCCTGACACAAACCCAAACCCTAACCCCAACCCTAATCACAGCAAGAGCAAGCCTAACCCTAAGCACAGCAAAAGCGAGACCAAGCCTAACCTAACCCTAACCCTAACCCTAAGCACAGCAAGAGCAAGCCTAACCCTAAGCACAGCAAAAGCAAGCCTAACACAAACCCTAACCCTAACCCTAACCCTAAGCACAGCAAGAGCAAGCCTAACCCTAAGCACAGCAAAAGCGAGAGCAAGCCTAAGCCTAACCCTAAGCACAGCAAGTGCAAGACTAACCCTAAGCACAGCAAAAGCGAGACCAAGCCTAACCAAACCCTAACCCTAACCCTAAGCACAGCAAGAGCAAGCCTAACCCTAAGCACAGCAAAAGCGAGAGCAAGCCTGACGCAAACCCTAACCCTAACCCTAAGCACAGCAAGAGCAAGCCTAACACAAACCCTAACCCTAACCCTAAGCACAGCAAGAGCAAGCCTCACCCTAAGCACAGCAAAAGCGAGAGCAAGCCTAACAAAAACCCTAACCCTAAGCACAGCAAGAGCAAGCATAACCCTAAGCACAGCATAAGCTCGATCCCAGGTGCGAGGAAATGCTTTTGTTGTGCAATTAACCCTTTATTTATTTATTCTCTTTTTTTTTTCAACCTCGTGTAGTGTACCTACACATATTGTCATATAAAGCAGTTAACCAAATGTCTGATTTTTATGTTTTAATTGGCGAATATAAAAACAAGGAATAAGACGCCAGACAAGTTTTAACATAAATGTTTATTAAAAATAATCACATTAAAAGCAAATTTCAAACCAGCAATCTAATGTGAAATTGCAGTAGATATATTGGATGACAATATTTAGGCGTATATAGGTATACACCTTATTTAAAAACTACTATAAGTGTTATACTACAATACAAGTGTAAATAAAAAAGTGTAGCGAACGATTTGGTGAACGATTCTTTTGAACAAATATTTTGAGGGAACCAATTCTAAAGATTCAGTTCACTTGAGAACTGGAATGCACATCACTAGTGCAAAACAGTGCAAGCAATTGTAGGCTGCTGGTCAAAATAGCAGACTGGTTAGTGACTCGAGCTTTTGCTAGGTAAGAACTTGGTTCGATCCCAGGTGCGAGAAATTACCTTGATGTGCTTTATGTGCTTTATTTATTTATTCTTTTTTTTAAACCTTGTGTAGTGTACCTATTGAAGGTGTACCTTACACATATTGTCATATAAAGCATGATTAAGCTGATTTTTATGTTTTAATTGGCGAATAAAGAAACAAGGAATAAAACACCAGACAAGTTTTAACATAAATGTTTATTAAAAATAATAATATTAAAAGCAAATTTCAAACCAGCAATCTAATGTGAAATTGCAGTAGATATATTGGATAACAATATTTAGGCGTATATAGGTATACACCTTATTTAAAAACGACTACAAGTGTTATACTACAATACAAGTGTTTACCAGCTCAGTGGCCTAAGAGGAGAGTGTCCGCCCTGAGTTTGGGAGGTTGTGGGTTCAAACCCCTGCCGAGTCATACCAGTGACTATAACAATGATACCCATTTCTTCCCTGCTTGGCACTCAGTGTAAGGGGTTGAAATGGCCCCGCCCCCCCTGCTGCTCACTATCATTGGGACTTTTGGCACTCAGTGTAAGTAGGTGTTGTATTATAGAAAGAAATGTGAGTTACCCGAGCCAATTATTATTATATTTGTTTTGGGGGGGTAGTTGTATCGTTTGATGTATATGTTCCCACAGGATGTTGTAATATAGAGAAAAATGTGTGCGTTGCTGTTGACATTACCGTGTGTTTAATTGTTTTTTTTGTCTGGTGTATTGGTTAGTTCTGTTATTGAACTTAAAATATATAAACGGATCAGTGTATGTGTGTGTGTGTGTGTGTGGGGGGGGGGGGGGGGAAGGACGATTCGTTGAACAATTTGTTTGAACGAATATTTGAAGTGAGGAGAGTCTAAAGGTTCAGTTCACTTAAAGGAACTGGAATGCACATCACTAAGGCATAGTTCCTTGCCATCGTGCCATTGCCACTCTGTGATTGGCTGGATTAAGCCCGTTTCTTCTGAGTGTCAGAGACTTTGACCAAGGGAAAATTAACTCTTTCGAGGAGTGTGTGGCCCTGAAAAGGGCCGTTGGTTGATTAAAAGCGGGACAATTGATGAACCTAACCACCAAATCCGTACAGAGTACGTCCTTGCCTCTTCAGTGCGTACACTACGTCCATGGCGGTGACGGTCTTCCTTTTGGCATGTTCGGTGTAGGTAACTGCATCACGGATGACGTTCTCGAGGAAGACTTTGAGCACTCCACGGGTCTCCTCGTAGATCAGCCCAGAGATACGTTTGACGCCGCCTCGGCGAGCAAGACGGCGAATGGCTGGCTTTGTGATACCCTGGATGT
Source organism: Syngnathus floridae (assembly GCF_059516105.1). Taxonomy (NCBI): domain Eukaryota; kingdom Metazoa; phylum Chordata; class Actinopteri; order Syngnathiformes; family Syngnathidae; genus Syngnathus; species Syngnathus floridae. Next base: position 5,264,619 of record NC_142424.1, on the reverse strand, counting down.
TATCACGAAGGACTTTGCGGTGGCGCTTGGCGCCTCCTTTTCCCAAACCCTTTCCACCTTTGCCACGGCCAGACATTATGATGCTGTGATTTTAGGCTTTCTCAAGACTATGTGGGAGTTGTGACTTCTGGTGACTGGCAGACATTATTATACCAACATCGCGGACCTGAAAGAAGACCGGAAAAAGAGACGTCGCTCAGCAGCCCTTCCCCAACGAATTCACTAAGCACGTTACCATATGTGTCTACGTTTAAAAATGAAAAAAGACAGAATTCACACCGATTTAGTGCTAGTCACAGCAACATTACAACATTTATGTAGTATTGTACATGATTATAGACGTAATAAAGAGAAGACCCACATTTTAGTCTGTTATAAATTATTATAGAAGTCTTAATTTGGGCGAGCAGAGTAGTTATTCACACTCTTGCTTCTCATTGATTGGCTAGTCGAAGCGGGGAATCGGTTGTCCAATCAGTAAAGAGATAGTTTCCTGCCCTTTCAAGCAGCAGTCCATGTGCGAAAAAAACGGAAAATGTGAGTTTTTCAGTCTCTATGTTATGTATAATAATAATAATAATAATAAATGTGTGCTACAGTGGTTCGGCGCTAGATGACGCCATTGTAGTTAAAAGTTAAAGTCCCAATGATAGTCACACACCTGTGTGTGGTGAAATTTGTCCTCTGTCCTAACCCATCCCCGTGTGATTTTGATCCATGCCCTGGTGGAGAGGAGAGCAGTGAGCAGCAGCGGTGCCTCGCTTGGGAATCATTTGGTGATCTAAGGCCCCATTCCAACCCCTTATACTGAGTGCCAAGCAGGGAAGAAATGGGTCCCATTTTTACGGTCTTTGGAATGACCCGGCCGGGGTTTGAACCCAAAACCTTCCAGCTTCAGGGCGGACACTACCCTTAGGCCACTGAGCTGGTCCTGTGTTGTGCACCCAGTCTGAGTTTGGAAGATTGAATCACACTCATCACATGCACACGCACAGGCAGAGGAAATTGAGCAATAATGTTATTACGGACTAGCTTGTAGACCTTGGGTGGCCAATATGAATTGATTTTTAAAAACCAGTCCAATGTAGATTTAGTTACATCAAACAGCACTACTAACTCTAAATCTGATCGGGAAAAAAAAACATCTATTGTCCATGTACGGTGAAAGAAATTCAGCCAAAAGAAACACTTAATTGTCTACATCTCATGGAAAACATATCAAAATTTAGGTTGTCAATGGAGGGCAACCATACCCTCGTCGTGACGAAAGCAATTTGACAGTCTTGACTCGACTCACGTTGAATGGCAGCCATTTTAATCAAAGAGGCCTTTACCAGGGCAGACAGAGGCGACACTGTGCTGTGAACACATCTCAAAAAATACCGTAACTAAGTGTGTGCGTGTGTCTGTGTGTGTGTTGCATCAGTGTCGGCAATACGTGTGTGGACCTGAGGTGATGCTTAATTGGGCCTCGGAGGCATGAAACAGCCAGACTCCAATGTCTCCTTGTCTTCTTAATGACTAATTGCCAAGATGCTCAGCAAGTGGGGATCTTTATTAAGTTTGGGGGCTTTGGGAAGCTTTGTATGAAATATTCACATGCACTCAATTTAGGGCTTTATTATCTCACCAAGTGGAAAGTGAGGCTCTCAATAAAACATTACCTTGATCAACAATGGAGAAAATGAATTGCTTATTTTAGTATTAACGGATTGGAGAATCTCACTCGGAATGTTTTCAACTTTCCATAACAAATCAGATATTCAACATATATCAATTGACCTATTTTCAAAATACTTTTTAAAATGATAACCACCACACATGGTCAACTAAAAACGGTCAAGTGTACAGTATGCTCACTGCTATTTATCTGTACTTATTTTCAATTTCATACACGAGGTAACTCAACGTGCCCAGACGAATAAAAGCCAACATTTGAAAGAATTCCAAACCAAAGAGAGACATTATAAAACATCCTAAAGAAATAAGACACAATTTCTAATAAAATGTAGAGTTCAAGAGAGAAAAACAACTCATTGTCTTGGAATACATTTCCACATTCTTCTCGCATAGAAGATGCCATATTGCGATAAGTATTGGTGATTTTGGAAGCTTCCGAAGAAACGTCGGTCCAATAAAGAGTGGTTGTCCTTGTCGCTACATAATGGCATCTTGGACAGTACTGAACTTGTGTTAATGATTTACAAAAAGAGTAAGGAATTGTACACTTTTATGATCGGCCAATAAGGTCACGGAGAGGCTGTGCTCTAAACATTCACAGTGGCTCCTCTTAAAACTCAAGAGGACAATGCAGGTGACACCAGGAGCTAGTCAAATTTCGCTGGTGCAGTTATCTACAAAAAAATTATTGGGAGAGCGTTTGATGCAAAGGACAAGAAGTTCAGAGAGTCTCTAAAGTTAATGTCCAATCGGAGTGGCGTGGCGTTTCACAGGTGAGCTCAGTAGCCCGCGGCGTACGCCCACTTTCGAGGATCCGACTGAGCGTGGAGTCCATCCTTGTAGCGGACGATGGCTTGCACCACAGCTCCAGTGGATTTAAGGATTCCGATCTCATGGTTCTTCTTTGCCAGACCCTCTAAGATGTTCTACCAAGACAAGCAAGATGTCAGGAAAACAAGGAACTTGCTGCTCTCCATCATAAATGTTCATTTATGAAAACACAGTTGGCAGTTTGTTCCCCATAAGGGAGAACATTTGGAGTACTGGAAGACTTCCCCCACTTATATATTTTTTTCCACGAGCCTCACTTTGTCAAAGTCTGGCTCGGCCACAGTAGCGTTGGGACTCAGTTGGTTGTGAAGCCTCGGTTCGTTCACGGCTTTCTTCAAGTCGTAGTCAAAGAACAGTGCCTTCACGATTACCTAAGAGACACATAATCATTCATCACAACTATTTTCGGAGCAGCGTTCTCAATATTGATACCCTTTTAGAGCATTTGGCCAATCCAGGACATACTGGCTTCTTTAAGGGGTTACCTGAGCAATGGAGGTAGTGATCTTGGTACCACCCGAGCCGCCTACCACCATCTTCACTCGGCGTTCTTTGTCAAAGATGATGGTTGGACACATGGAAGACATTGGCCTTTTCCCTTTGAACAGTAGTGGAGTCAGTTATTATTGAACCCAGGTGTGTCCCGGTAGTTTGGTATAGACGGAACTATCGATGAGGATAAAGAATATATGCCTGCAATTAACCTGGCCGGATGAAGTTACTCGGTGACGGAGGCACCCCGAAACCGTTTGTGATTAACGGAGAGCTGAAGTCATCCATCTCGTTGTTGAGGAGGATCCCCGTTGACCTCGATAAGAATTTGGAGCCCAAACTGCAGGCCAGAAGTAACCAAGAGAACGTTAAAAGAACATTAAAAACATGCTCATGCTTCTGGTTAAAAGGTCCGCTGAGAGGTCATACTATTGGTTGATGGTACTCGTGGCCGCCACGGCGCTGCCGTCTTCCGCCACCACCGAGATGTGCGTGGTTCCGTGGTCGTCGGGGAGATAAAACTCTGGTTCATAGTAGCTGATGTTATGAGTCGTCCAGTCCGTGATCTTTCCACGGAGCTCGTCGGCGTAGGACTGAGAGGTGATGTTCTCGATGAGCTTTGCGAGGGGAGAAAAAGATACCAATATTTTGAAGTCGATATTTGCAAAGGTGATTGACAGGATTCTTACAGAGGTGATGTTGAGGAAAGCACGATCTCCGAGCAAGGTCCTCTTTGCATAGGCGAAACGAAAGGCCTCCGTGATACGATGGTACGTCAAGATCTTCTTCTCGGTGCTCGCCACGCTGCCAGATGTCAAGTTGTACCCTGTGGAAAATGCCGGGAGAGGAGCTAAACCTTTTTAAACACTGACCAGAACTTTAGAATCTCATTTTCGAACTTTACAAACTCTCCCATTCCGAGCAAGCGGCCGGGAAAAAGCGAAGGCTGCACACATGAAAGCGCATCCTCTCTCCCACACAAGGTACTTTTTTTGGACACAGAATCTGCGGTTTACCATTCAAGATGTTTAATATCAGCGAGAGCACGGGGCCGCTGGCGGGGGCGTTGGGAACAGCCATGGTGTACTCCCCCACCATCACGCTCAAAGGCTCCTCATCCAAGACTGGCACATAATCCCTCAGATCCTCCATTGTGATGATTCCGCCTATGCAAGCGAGAGACAAACAGCGTCAATGCACTTGGACTCAATCTGGGATACAAATCCGTCACGCGAGTAAAATTAGACGCCGCAGAGAGCGAAGATGTTTGCTGTGACGCTTTAGAATATTCACATCTTTGAATCAACAAAGATTTAAAAAAATCTTAAAAAGCCAGCTTTCACAAGATGGAGGACAGAATGTAGCATCAATCTTAATGCACACGTAAAAACGTTTTTTTTTAAAGAAATGACATTGTGAGAGGAAATATAAAAGAATAAATAATTAAAAGATTGGAAGTCATGTGAAATAAATGACCTGCAGCCTGGATATCTGTCACCAGATTGTGTGCAAGTTCTCCATGGTAGAAGGCGTCAGCGCCCTCTTGTGCTATTTTCCTGTAAGTGTTTGCAAGCTTGGGAAACTTAATGGTATCGTTTTCTTTCAAGACGTCGCCGCCGCCGCTACGGCAGAAAACCTCACTGCAAGACAAAAACTGTTTTTGTTTCAAATCCCATAAACATTTCTTGAAAATGAGCATCACGGCGGTTTTCACGTCTCACCACAAGGCTACATCTTTGATGATGGTTTTATTATGTCGGGCCAGAGCTTTGGCCAGCGCCCTGCCCAAAGGAAATCCTTTCTCTGCCAGATCAATGCTTGGCTGGAACAAATCCTTCCAAGGAAGTTTGCCATGACGCTTGTGAGCCAGCTCATAACCTCGAATCTCTCCCGGTACAGCGATGGATAAACCTCCTATCAAATAATAAAAGCAAGATGGAGATCATTTCATTACATAATTACTATGTGACGGGTGAAAGGTACGAGCAGCAACAAATGATAAATTCATAGTAACAGCATTTACCACTGTAATCAAGATCGAGTCTCTTTACAGCTGAAGTTAAGAGTTCTTAGAAAATCTCAAGTACCTTTCTGGGACAAATCAGTGCTGTTACCAAACATATTCTCCGTTGCGTTACGAGGCGCCGTCTCCCGAGCGTCGATAGTTTCCACCGCGTCTGCGTGTGTTGCAGGGGAGCGTCATTTTTATGGGCGCACAGCGTGTGCCAGTAAGTTATTAAGTCAAGCCGTTAAAGGTGAATTGGAAGTGTACCATTTGTTGCGTTGTAGATGGTGATGAAAAGTCCTCCCCCGATGCCCATACTGTGAGCGTTCATCAGGCCGACACAGAGCAAGGCGGCGATGCAGGCGTCTACTGCTGAGCCTCCTTTCTTCAATGTGTCACTATCAAAATACACACAAACATAATTTAATTTTATGAGTATAGTGACGCTGAGAGATGCTGTTGCACATTAGGAAAGCGAACCGCAGTATAATATGAAATACAGCAGAGAATATTTTGAAAAATATTCCAGCAAACGTGTGCCACTGTTCAGTCATCTGTGCTCATTTTGCAGCTGTTGTATGCTCAAGTCATTTCCATGTTCCCTCCGTCCAATGTTAAGCCCCCCGTACACGATTTCTATCCAAGTCATGGAAGCGTGACAAAGGGCTCTGTCATCCTCTTAGGGAAAGTCTTGTGTGTGACGCATATAATTAGATCTTCCACTATGGATCCACTGGATGTCATTAGATTATTGTGAGGAATGAGAGTGTATACAGTACAGTACCGTATATACTGCTTATGGTTTAGTTAAGCCTGAGCTAGCTTTCATTAACGTGCGTGAATAGAGTCACGTAAGAGTATTAAAAGAATCAGTGACGGTTTCTTCGCCTGATTTCTGTGTGTCTGTTTAATTATCACGCAGTGAATGTGAGCGTATAATTGACGGCCTTAAGATCCAAGGTGGCAGGGTAATAGTAGTTAGCGAATAATTGCTAATATGATACGCTAGATGTTCAATGAGATTAGCAGCAATAGTATTTGGTAGTTATGAGAGTAAATAATAGTATTCATTAGTTTTAGTATTAGTACTGATTAGTAGTTAACGTTGTTAATATATTTTTTTTTTACTTGACTTCCCCTTTAACAGTAAAGCTTGTCATACTAGCTTTAGCTCGGGGTCGGAAAATAAGCATGTGTGCATCCTTGCCTGCCAATCACTGAGCATGGCCCAGCGTCCGCCGCCACAGCCGCCTTCAAGTACACGTGCTCGCTTGGATGCGTATTGCTATCCACGCCGAAGTAGACGCCCACAAATATGGCCACCGTCACCATCACTAGCAGCGTTGCCGCCAGCATGATCCTCACCCGCACCATTTTGGTGCCTTTGGAATCGCTGAAATTTGAAAAGAATAGAATGTCAAGAATTCAAATGTTTTTTTAATTACATAGATGCATATAAAAATATATAAATACATAGAAAATATACAACCCCAAAAATATATATACTATATCCATAAAAAAGATTAGGGTATCCATATAGTCTTAATTAGGACCCCCCCAAAAAAAATTCTCATCCATCAATGGGGCAGTCAGCTTGGCCGAGCAGCAAGTGTAAGTTTGTTACAATTGTGTATCAGAAAAGTGAAGCACAAGGACAGAGCCAACATGAACTTGAACAAACAATTTTATATCAACAAGACAGGACAACGTCAGCAAGAGCTAAACAAAGAATGGAAAACTAGATAGACAAAAGGTTGAACAGTAAAACACCAAAAACTGAAAAAACAACATGAATGAATCATGAATGGAGCATGGCGCCAGACAGAAGTAGACAAAAAGACTAAGTGGAAGAATAAAAAAGATAGAAACAGACCCCACACACAGAAGACAATAAAACACCAACAGAAGAGACCAAATTTCAAAGTAAAGGCACCAATACCAGAAAAGCAACCAAAGAAACAATTTCAGATACAGGCAGAAAAATAATGCACAATACAAGTGAAGAATACAAGAATAAGCGAAAAGAATTTACCGACTTGAAGAAAGTAACATGGGTATAATGCAGAACTTTGTCAAGAAAAAAAGCCCACACGATTCCCACAGGCAAAAAACTGCTAGCAAAAAAAAAAAAATTCATTTGCAAGCTCTCATCTATCCACTGCTTAAAACTTGTGTGCATTGGAGACTCCACCCATCTATCTAACCAAAAACTGGAAAAGAACCATTCACCACAAAAACGGGCTCTTGACAGTATTAGATATCAAATCTTTTGGAGTCTGCTTCTCTTGCCAGCCAGCAGAAGGAAACTGTCAAAGCTCCCATCACCAAAATGGCACATGCCCCCCTGGGTCCAAAGTAAACCAACTTGGGCGAAATAGCTAACCCAGCGCTGGGTCCAAAAGTACCCGAGCCAATGCTGAGTTAAAGAAGGTCAAACTGCCCAGTGACGTAACCATGCCATTGGTTGGAAATCCCTTTCGGTACCCACCAATGAGTGTGAGTTGGCTTTTGTGATTGAACATAGTGGCCGACGTGGTGAATTAGGACAAAGCCCTTAACTTGTTTCTTAATTTGTTTGCCCAAAGAACCAGAAAACACTTAGAATTTGGGACATTAAAGTGCAACATCCAAATAAATGACTATGACAACAAAAAAGAATTTCATTAAAAGTCATTCATGGTTCAATGCCAGTGAGGTACAACACTGCTTATTGATTATGTTATGTAACGTGTTACATAACTAAACATTTTGTCTTTTTTTTTTTTGGTAACAGTTTAAGTCCACATACAGTAGCATTCAATTGTTTACATTCCAAAGGATGACAATCAACGAGCGTGATATGCTCTTACCTTGACTTGCGTCAGGGTCCTCTGCAACAAGAAACGTGCTCCTCGTCGTTATGTCGGCCGCATTCTGCAAATCAGGTGATATGCGACACTCACTCACTGTGGCTTTTCAATATGTAACTATCACTGGAGTCGTAAACCGTAAGCCGGCCCACCGTTAAACACCTTTATAAAATGCACATCACCAGACCCCTGACGCCGCCTTGAATGATGATGGCAAATTGAAATTAATTCATCATTTGGAACGTGAGCGGAAACCATATTCAATTGGATTTTTATTCCCAGCAGCGTTTGCAGTCGTCTCCTCGCTCCAATCGAAAAATAGTAATAGCAGAAATATTTACTTGTAGTATATTGAAATATTAGTCAAGTAGCAGTGTAGTTTTTGTATTTCTCAGTAAAATTAGTATTATTTGCAGTACTGGTCAAATTCGTAATAGTCTCCTGGTAGTAATGGTATTGAATTATTTACTAGTATTGGTATTTGAGAGTAGTAACAGTACTTATTTGTATTATTAGTATAGTACAGTATTCGAAATGCAAATTCTAAGATACAGATGTTTAAATCTTCGTGTCTGGAGAAAGGCAGACCACTAGCTGAACACACTGACCATGAATTAATCATTAAGAAGCAATTTAAATTCAGCGGTGTGACTTGTGCTTTATCTGCGCAGACGGTTTAACTTCTCTGTGACAAAGATTAACTCTTCGCCGCATGAGATGACGCATGTCACACATTGGCCTTTGGTATATATAACACAATGAAGCACCTCCTCACCAGGATCCACCAAGTACCAATCACCTCGAGAGGAGGAGAGAGGGTCAAAAATACAAATCAGAGGTGTTGGTCAAAAGTGGGATGGCAAGTGGGGATTATCTTTTTTTTGCACACCTTACAGCCTGGTATTCTTGCAAGGTCATTAAAAGAACAGCATCAAAATATTGTTCAACTTTGCCCACCGTTTAATGCAGTCGAGTGATTCTGGGGATGCTTTTGTTGTGAGAGGTCAGGCCAGCAGCTGTTTAGAAAGCGCTCTTCTGATTGGCTGAGAGCAAAATGCGCGTGCACGAGGGATGCAAGGGAAAGGAAGGGGCACGGTGGGGGGTTGTCGACTATACCCACAGACTGCTCTCACATTCACACACTCGCGATGTGCAGCGTTCAAACTTTCCTCAGCATGGATGCGTTTGTGCGCACTTGGTGTCATGATTCGTCTGCGTTCTCGTTTACGCGTAACAATAAGAAAAACAACAAGGCGCGCTCTCAGAAGTGATGGGCTCCAAGTTGAGTAGGCAGAGAAGTCTAGATTTGGAAAGTAAATGGAGCAAGAGACGGCGGCAGAGGAATGTCACGCCGGTGCAAAGCGAAAGAGGCGGCGGGGATCTGTTGTTTACCTCCTTGATGCTCAAATCCGACAAGCTGCCGTCGATGCTGCGCAAACGCGACCACAGCCCGTACGTCAAGCGGGTGGCTTGGATCCGCGACATCCAGCGACATCTCCGGGAGCATAGGTCTGAGCAAGCGGGCGAAGTGCTCAAACTGCTGAGAAAGGCAAGTTTATTTGTTTTGGGTTAGAAATGCCAGATTAACGACTTTCTCCTACTTTATTCTCACTTTCAAGTTTGTCATTGCGCGCATACGCACACAACATTGGATGCACACGGGGGCTTTATTTAACAACAGATGAGGTTACATTTGCTCTTCTGTCGTCTATCTGTCAGAGTGTGTCGAATATTTATTGTATTTATTTAATGTTCCTTAGCTTTGCTCAAATCTTGGTATTCACACAGGAAACTAAGGGCAGATATTTACCTGTACCTAATATTGTGGAAAATGCGTTCATCTTGACTTTTTGCGAGTCAGCATACTTGTATGAGTTTTGAGGCTCCGGTGGAATAAAGCATCTGAGACATGTTTATATTCAAAGAGCGGAAAGAAGTCCAATAAGGCTTTAAATTCAACAGATTAAAATGGAGACAACATAAAATGCTAAATACGTTTTGCATTACTTAAAATATCACTATCTGTAATGGTTTGGCATATATTTCTAGATATGAAAAAAATGCAAATGAGGATCACTGAATTAATGTGGAATATGTAAGTTATCCAAAAAAACGACTGACCATTACTCTTACCTTTCAGTTTTTCCTCAAAAGGCCATTAATTTAAAGGAGGCCCGTTTTTTTGTATTTATGAATATGTGGATTAAATCTCATAGCTTGATTGAACTGCTTCGCGTCTTTGCCACATGGTTGCCAATAATTGATTAGATATCAATAATTGCGTTCCTCCATCCACACTTTTAATCCGCACTCGAGGCGGGCGAGGCGGGGAAGGGGATTTACCCCATCTAGAGAGTGAGCGCCGTTTTTAGAGCTCAGCTTTAGCTTTCTACTTCCTCTTGGTAGCTTCACACTGATCAAAGACAGGGAACAGTCAGGATGCTCTGACGGGAGCACTTCTGATCAAGAGAACTCCCCCGTCGTTAGTCAGAAGGTGGAGAGAAAAAAAAAACCCAAAAAAACAACAACCTGAAAGTAACTTCCGGCCCATCTGTAGCTGATGTGGCATAAATCCACCGTACAGTGAAAGCATGGAACAATGAACAGATGTCTTAAAGTTGATATTTACATAAAGTTGAAAAAATGACTCATGCTATACTTCCTGTAAGACTTTTTGACCGATGTGTACGTCGGCGCACATTAGCAGCATTTACGCAGTGAGTCACTTAAGATGAAGGACCCTTTTATCCCAGGCTCTCCCTGTCTTTGTTTTTTAAATTTGTATGAGTAGAACACACTCTACCATGCCACCGGGTGGCGCCAAAGTCCCGTCTAATAGGAAAGTAGCTTCAGTAATCTTTGTCAGGCGAAGCAACATTTGTTTGCATTATTTTTCTAATTTGATTTGTGACTTTCTTAGGCCACATTTCGTGAAGTTATCACAGTGAACGCTTAAAAGACTGCAGGTCAAGGTGTTTAGTAAGTCATCAACTCCGATTGCTGTATATTAAATCACAATGACAATATTAAGAGGGGAAAAAATGCAATTAAGTTATTTTTGAAAATCATTCATCCTTAGTGTACCATACGAGGAGTCCATGAGAGGTTGGCTCCCGTAACACACTGTGTACTTTTATTACCACTATTCTACAGTTTAACCGATTGCACCACACTTATTTTCATAAATGAGTAATAGGGACACAAAAGGCGTCAAGAGGGTGTTGAATTAAATGCAACAATTGTTTGACAATGATTTACAAAGAACTTTATGGATGGCTCACATTTACAACTGTGGGCAATTTAGTCTCTAATTAACCCAAGATGACATTGTGAAAAGAGTGACGTTCTCCCTGAACTGGTTGCCAGTCAATCGCAATAAAACCTCGCTCACAACTTTTGTTTGAATTTCTCTCGAGGCATTATTATTGGATCTGGTTGTTCTTTTGATTTAAAACCCGAGGAAGATGTGGCATCGCCTAACACGTTGTCAAAGTAAACACCGGCCTGCATCGGTCGCGCTTGGCGCCGTATCTAACTGGATTCTAATGAAACCCACAAGTGGGAAGAGGCAATGTCAAATTACATGGCCAGCATTCAAAGGGGCGTTACCCAATCCGATTTGAGTCCATTACCAAAACAGAGATGTGGACAAATGGAAATGATTTGATGTTTTTCCAGTTGGGAATTAGCCAAATTCATCCTTGGAATTAGAGCCGTACGTTGTAGCTGCATCGACTTTGTCTCCACATGAAACAATGCAGGGCGAGCTGGCTTGGAGGATCGCCCAGCATCGGGGACTCCCATTGAGCTCCAGTGTAATAAATCAAGTCAGAAGCCGGAGGAGGAGAAAATGCTGATGGGAGTTTTCCTCCTCCAAGGGTTGGGTCTGTCAGAGCGTGCAGAGCATTACATAACCTCGACCCCCCCAGCTTGCATTACAGTCTACAGTACATTATTAGACTATTTACAAAGATGGTCTTCAAGGGTATACATTAAGTAAATAAAATAAAAAATCTTGACTATTAAATATTCTTAAGTAACAGACTGTGTTTTACGCAACGTCCTTTAAGACTTTTTTGTGAAAACTCAATTAATCAAGCGACAAGCCTTTCATGTTCCCCATTTCAACATACGTCAGCTTTTACAGATAACGCCGAGCTTTATTGATTCGTGTTAGAGGAAATTGAAGGCGTAGCGAGCTACTACCTTATCAGTCCTGATAATGATTATTACACTTACCAAGATTAGTCTTTCACTAGGAGCTACTTTTTGATGATTCTTTCCTTTCCAGGATTTGGGGCTCCAGGGAACGTCGCTCAATGACATTTTGTACAAGAATGCGGCTTTTCTCAACCTGGTGGACCCCATCTCACACGAGCTGCTGCTAAGTCTGGCTCGAGACTTGCAGTGTCCGAAGAGGGTGAGTATCCGGGACTTAAAGTTTTATTGTCAAATCGAGGCAGGATATTTCAAGGCAGTTTTTCAGATGATAAATTGTTTATGAGTCGATAGAAACTGTGTGTAAAAGGGCAAGTGGTAGCTTGTCTCGAAGAATTCTGAAGGTTACATCCATTAGGGGCCAATTAAATTAAAAGAATGAAAGGAACGGGGAGCGTCATTTGCATTATTGATCAAAACACTATCTTTTGTTTGGATGACGTATTTTGAAAATTGAAAACGGGACTCAAAGTGGATGTTTTTTTCTAACAATAGGCAGAACTAAATTTAGTTGTTAGTGGAGAGTTAACATCAGGATTATTTTACGATCAAATAAAGCCAATTATTTTTAAGGATGAGGTTATAAAATAAATTTGGAATGATATCAAAATCGTTTTGTGATATATTTACAGTTTCAACTTTTGGCAATTAGAAAACCTTTTTGGAGCATCACTTATCAATACTTGTTTACGATTTGGGCTTAGCCCTATCCACACCATCCAAAGTTTATCATGCAGCCTTAAAGTTTCAGTTCAAACCCTGAAGTGCTTACATTGTTTTTGTTCTCCCTCTGGGCAAAAAAAAAAATCTTGCTCTCAAAGAGAGATTAGTTTACCTGCTGCTCATGCGCTTTCCATTCACCGGTGAAAAAGGTCAATCGCGGGGGGTTCGGGGACCCTCAGGAGCGTGGGATTGTCTTCTATTTGATCGGCGTGGGCAGGCCGTTGGATCAAACTGGCGAACCTGGTGCTCAGGCTACACTTCTCTCGCTCTTTGTGGTGAGACAGTCTGAAAAACATAAGATCAATACAATTCGCCCATGTCTCCTTGTGGATGTATTTTGAAAATCCATAGATGGATGAAGTCTTGTGTGGCCACTCCCACAGTGACGCAGCCCTCCTTGCACTCATCTGCAAACATACCAAAATCAAAAACATGGAAAAGTGAACTTTAGAAAATCATTTATTCCCTCCTGGAAATCTAACTCTAAAATGGTATTTGTAATTCACTGTAGCTGTTCATGCATTATAACTCTTGATGAATTCCAGTCGCGGCACCCAAGCTCACCACTGGCATACAAATAAGAAACTTTCCTCTATAAAGCTGCTAAGAAGTGGAAGACACTAAATAAACTGAGTGGCAGTAACTCACAGAACAGACCTTGCAGCTTTTACTGTGAGTTTCAGAAAAGATAGCTAAAGATGAACTCGCCAGAAGCTCATTTTTACTCACCAAGTCCCCGCGAATAATGATGACCTGCAAGCAATTCTAATCTTATCACTGTTTACGTTGGGAGGCCCACAAGGAAAAGCGAGAAAGCTCGACGTTGGCAGCAGCCTTCTCTTCTTGACTGTCTGGACCCAGTCGTGGTGGACGTGACCGGCCTTAGGAAAGCTTGGCTACTCATTTGAGATAGGCAGCTGCTGCTATAGTAATCTGGCACTGACATGTTTGCAATGACGCACAGTGGTTCCTTTATTAAGCTTTATGAAAACAAAGGATAAGATAAAAAGATTAAAAAAAGTTAAACACTGTGTGAGAAGATATGCCTGGGACGATGGTACAACCAATTTACTTGTTATTCTATTGTTTGTGTTCAAACACAGGATTCCATAAATTAGTGCTAAATGTTAGTATGTCAATGGCTTTGCATGTTAGTAGACGAAGCAGACTTTGCCCAAAGCAAAACTACAGCAGTCGGTGTTTGTTAAGGAACAGTTTTATGTTTGACAATAAATATCATGTGGCATTAAACGATTTGAATCTTATTTTGAGCTATTTACCAAAGCCAAAGCGCTTCCCAATAACACTGCCAGCTCAGGTAAAATGAAGGCGCTTTGAATTCTATGACTGGCTAAATAATGTAGCATGTGTTTAGCATGTGCAGAACTGAATGTACTGTTACAAAGCATATATTTACATTAATCAGTTTAGTGAGGCTGAAAATGGTAGTGTTGACTGTTTTGAAGTGAAAGGCATGTTTGTTTGTCAGCCGAGAAACAAATTGGTAGCTGAAACGGTTCATCGCCCTAAGGTACTAAATTGCTTTGTCTTTTCTTACCCCTTCCTCACGCTCTCTTTCCCACACTGCTTCTTTCTTCTTGTTGTTGTTGTACCATTAATTAGATTTGCCCAACTCGGTGCAACCTATTCCATTTATAGTGACAGAGAAAGGGAAAAGACAAAGAAAGAGGAGGTGGCAGTGTCGGACCACTAGCTTTATGTTGCCGGGAGGAAAAAAGAGGAGAAGAGAGATGCTATCATAATAAGTAAACGAATCAATTTAAAAAAAAAAAAAAAATAGAGACAGTCTCAATGAGTTACCCAAACCAGAGGAAAGTGCTTCATCATATTTTCCCTTATGTAAAAGTTGGTTAGGTTTACAACAAGCATATTAGCTAGCCCTCATCCTTCAAACGTCCAACGTGTAATCATTCCCGAACGCTTCGTTTTACTGAGATTTCCTACTTGCTATTCAACACGTGTGTTGTACCGCTCGCTGCAGGAGACGGACTCCCTCAAGTCGACCAACAAGATCTGCCGCCAGCTGATTTACCACCTGACTCCTCACTCCAAGTGGACGAGACAAAGCGTTCCCAGGAGGAAGTCTCAGGCCTGGTAAGTGTGCCGCATTATCACTCTTCAGACGCAAGCGGGAACATCCTTGCCATAAACATCAATGCGACTCATACATAAATCCTCCTTAATGCCTCTCTAAAATACTAATCTGACTTAGGGTACGCAAGTTTGGAGAAATGCTCCTTACCTTCCTGTTTTGTCACTGCAAGCAATGTTTGCATTGCCAGTCAGTGTTAATATTGGCATTAGTGATTTAACCATGTTGATTATTAGTAGATTTTTAAAATCTGCAGGCACCATCTGGAGTCATTTCTGATCCAAGAGAAATTCCAGCGTCGCACACCTCTGATTGGCAATCATTAAGGATCACAGGATCCCTAGCGTTGGCTGACATGGTCTAATACCTAACAGGTTTTAAGAAAAAAAATAAAAAGGGTTTAAGTTAAAACATCACACACATACACTGTGAACATCAGCCAATTGTTTGCAGAAGAAAACAGATTGTTGCAAGTACCTTGAGGTGTTTCACGCCAGCCTTCATTTTGCCGCGTTTGCAAACGATGAGCTCATTAGCGAGCTCTGCTCCTCTCGCAGCGGTTCAAACAGGAAGACTCATTAAAAAAAAAAAAAAAAGACAGGAAGCGGTTTATATGATTTTGACCGTACTGAAATGCCATGTTATTTCTTAAGGGTTAGGGTGCACTATTGGACTGCCACCAGCAGAGGTGCTATTGAGCCTGCGTTAAAGAACATGTCAGCTAAATAAAACACATGGAAGTATATTTTTGATGGTTTGAATGTGATTTTTTGTTTTTTTAGATGAAGTTGAAATGTTTAAAGTAAAATGTATTTTACTGTCAATGTGTTAATAATTCAACATGTCAAAGGATGATGAATGAGTTTGAGGTTTGACTGCGTCTCCCTGACTACTTTTGTGCCATCTTGGTTGAAATTGAAATTCAGACTTTCAGGCTTTAGGATCACAGGATTGGCAGGATTCACAAGCACAGTGATTGAATACTCCTCCCAGCATCCTCCTGAATAATTTTCCGGGTTAGAAAACAAACCTCTCGGCAGATGGCTGGATGAAGCCTTCCACCATTGTACATGTTAAGTGGCGCAGCCACAGGGCTACGCTGCATTTGACATCCTAGATGAGTCACTTAATTCATGCAAAGTGAATAAATAAAATAAATCAGCAATGTTAATGTCACAGCAGTGAGAACAGTCAGCCCCAAAACAAACAAAACTCTTTCAGGATTGCATATTATTTTACTGCAGCTGAGTTGTAATGAGACAAGAAAGGACTAATGAGTGCAGTAAACCATTACCGGCGATGAGCTACTCTGTCACACGTCTCTCATGGGCTGCAACACTGCGTCATTAGGAGACATTTGTTTGTCATGCAAAACACACCTGTGACATAGAAAAGGAATAAAAGAAAAACAATATATCTCAAGCGCATGAAATTGCGTACGAAACTGTTACTATTCCAGTGACCTCTTTACGCAAAGTGTGCTATTATTACGAAGTGCTCGCCGGGCGAATCTACCAATCCACCGATGATTTGATTCCACGTGACAAAGTGGATGCTCGTGAGCAAGAAGCACTGCGACAGAGCGCACAGAAAACAGTTTGCCTTATGTAACTGTATATCTTGGAGGGGCTGTTTTACTATGTCAAGGAACTGTTATGAAACCAGCATTGAGATGCACAGCTCTAAATACAGTACAAAAGGGGCTACAGCGATCTTCATTATCTTTGCAGGGGTTCACAACATCAAGAAAAAGGTTATCTTTTGTTTCATTTGATACTCTTGAGGTAGGTGTAAGGCAGTGAATAATAATAATAATAATAATAATGATAATAATAAACAAAACTACAGCTCACCAATATGCTGAATTAATTTTTTTTGTACAGTCTCTCCGGGCGACTTGGTAGTTGGGGGGTGCGGTGTTGAGGAATACTCCTGGAGGAAGATCAAACATGTGACTTTGAACATATCTGCTTTGCAGCTCCGACGGAGTGTAACCCCGCTTCGGGTGCCGACCATACAGGCTTATCAAAAGTCGACGTGTTGACTCAGCGTACAGTTCGGATTCCTCAAATACTTTGCGCGCACACGTTACAAATTTGCCAGAAGGCCAGAAGAAAATAATAAACACCATCTCCGATGTTTAACTGGTGATTTCTGCTGTAAAGACTTCAGAGGAGTGAAGTGGCACGACAATATTGCTGCAGAGGGATTAAAGATCATGAACAAGGATGTAAGATTTCATTTAAGCTTGGAGTCAATGATCCTCCCCAGAGCTAAAGCAAATTGAGATCCTCACGATAAGAGAAATCCAAGGAGAATCAGGTTCAGGACTTCCCTCCAGGAGTGATGTCTACTGCAATGATGCTGAAATGTTCTCTAATGTCTGCTCGGGGATGATTCAGAATTCCTAAGCCTCCAAGCAAAGATGGATTTTAATGCAAACCATCACAGTGAAATAATCCGAGTCACGGCTTTGTGTGTAGAACTGGAAGTTATTTGTCTGGCAGTTAGTCAGAAAGCTGTCTGTACTTTTACAGCCTTGTACTACTTCTCTTTTAGTCCAAGCATCTGGGAACCCAGAGAGTTATGTCTTTGAGCTGCAAACCTTCCATGTTGCAGTTCTACATTTTCAGATAACCCTTGAATTCAAATCGAATCATCTTCAGAGCTCCCGCAATCATACTTCTTTCATGAAGTAACCTCTCAACGGAAAAAATATGCTTTTTTTTCCTCCAAAACAAAATGTGAGGAGAATACATATTTTCAAATGGAAATAAATTGTGTGTTGAAAAACGTCAAAGATCTGATTGAGTTACAATCGACTACAAAAAATCTTTTGTCGTTCCATCGCGAGCATGGAGTACCTCCACTTAGACTTCTACTCATTTTGCAAAGTGCAGGCCTTGAGAGGAAGCAGCTTGCGGGAACAATTCCGGCAGCTATCGCTCACCCACGCCGGGTGACACCTGCCCAAACATCTGTCACAACCGTGACTCTTCTCACTCTTATCATCAGAGCGCACAAAGCTCCAAGCTTGTTGCCGAAGCCCACCGGCTGAGTAATGCGTTCTGCTCCGAGACAAAAAAGGCAGCGTAATTGCCACACTTTTCTCCATTGCTCAGCTAAAACGCTGATTCGAGACAAATGAGGTTAAGTCGTCTTTGTGAAGCCACTCTAATTTCTCCAGCGGTGTCACAAATGTTTGTAGTCGCTGCTGTGAAGCGACGCCGTCAACGATGGCCCCCGCAGTCAAAACAAGGCGTGAAATTGTCTCTCCAATCAGAGTCCAATCTCAAAAAGTGCTCGAAGAGCAATAATATTTTAGAATGATTGGAATATGAGCTTGAGTCATGCAAAATTCTACACCTATTGCAAAAACATTAAACGTACCTCCAGGGAGGCAGCAATATCAGCAAATGTGAAATAGTGCAGTGGTGGAGAAAAATGAAATTACCTAGATGATACATTTTGAAAGTCACATTTGCTATGCAATTAATGCCACCAAAGCAAAAACTGGGCGAGTAAAAAAAATGTTGTTGGCTTTTAAGATTAGTTTCATTCAAAACAAGATGACGGCTTCAAATCGTATTTTTAGATAAATCTCTCATTTTAGCAAATGTGTTTTAATTTTTCTATAAATGGTGCATATTCTTCAGGGATTCTGAATGTGTTAAGAAAGAAAAAAAAAAACGCAGGGTGGGTGAGTGAATAGCTCTAATCAGCAACCTTGCAGTGATTCCGCCTCCTCTATCTTTGAGTTTGACAGCGCCTTTCCCCAGAGCTTAAGCTCCAACCGCAGCACTGCTCTGTGTGGCAACAGACGAACAAAATGGACTCTTTACACTAAGCGAGGGAAAAAGCCCCCCCAGTAAGGGAATAGAGGAAGACAATCAATGCAATAATACAAAGGAAAGCGGAGAAGTGAAATAAAATGAAAATAAATGCGCTTGATTGCTGGCAATGGATAACACTTTTTTTTTTTGCAATTTACTATAATGAGATTTCACTTATTGCGCAATCGAAGTGGGTTTACTGTAGACGAGTCCCTGAATGTGATTTACTGACTGTTTTTTTATTTTTTTAAATTGAGCCAAATAAGTTTTTATAACCTCGAAAATTATTATTTTGTAAAGCAGTAAACGGGTTTCGGTGCTCCGAGCTACAATTTCATAATATGAGTCGTTTTGACTCGTGTCCCTGAGCTTTGCTGCTTTTCAGGGTTCAACGCTATTTAAAGAATGATCTTCAGCTAATTGTGTTGCTTTGTCTTAAACTGCCTCCAGCTTTTGTAAAACAAGTTAACAGGGCCTCGGTTCCTAGAAGATCGCCAACTCCTCCCCTCCTTCTGCTAAATTATCTTGGAATATAATCGGAATATAAATTTCAACACACTTTTGTTGAAGCAAACTTGCCATAGGGCAAATAACACTCAGTAACATGCTCACCAACCCAACTAAATGTAAATAAATAAATAGTGTACCAAGATAGAAAACCAACGAGAGTTAGATTAAATGGACTAAAGGGTACACAAGTAAAAGCAGTGAAAGTAAGTGAGGAAATGTGCAAACAGTTGCTCTTGTCTCTCTTTCTATTACTCATTCATGAGAGTAAATGAAGGGGAACTTATAGTCTGCGTGGGAGGACATTCATTATAAGTTTCTTCGGCCGCACGCTTTCAACTGTCACCCTGGAGACGCAATGGACATGAGTTGCCTAATTCTTCAAGTTAAAAAAAAAAAAAAAAAATGGCGCCCTGGTGTGACAATTCTAGAATTGTTTTTTAATTGGTGAGGTGCACACCAGCACTAGCTGTTTCCTCGGTGGCATCGCTCGACTCGATACAAACGAGGGAAAAGAAAGCATGTGAATGGAAGAGTCAATCGATGGTGGCATTTAAAAACGAGACGCTTTTACCTTGTTAGGGGAAGGAATATGTGAACCGCATCCATCAAAGACGCACGTGCCAAGGAAAGGTAATGTGTCAATAGAAAATGTCAAACTTATCTGATTAACAATTTCAATCTCTCTGCAGCCTCGCCAATAGTAAAATTAAATGACAAAGATTCAGTGACAGAGATGGGGCTTGAGTTGACCTATTTTTTAGTTTTTTTGGTCCTTCTGAAAAAAAAAAAAGGTTTTTTTTTATACAACTTTCAATTTGCGCATTCCAAAAACACTTCTTAGCTTAATATATTTTTTAATATTTAAAAAAATACAAATAAATTGGGAGCCATCCCCTGTTAAGTAGAAAAAAATAGGAGGGGTATCCCTATTTTTTTTTTTTTTTTTCAAATCTTTTAAAAGTATTTACAACGGGCATCCATTAAATGAGAATTTTCACTATTTGTCAGCCAGCCCAGTCCTTATCCCCAGCAGTGAAGAAAATGATTAACTGGGCATTCCAGATATATCATTGTTCATTGTGACCTTTCAAGTTCAAAACAAATATACTGCTGATAAAGTGGCATCAAAGTATCGAGTATCACGCAATACATTTGCCATTATTTACCCATGAGAGCCTCGAAAGACAAAACAAGGCACTCCAGGATGGTCTGCGATAATGACGACGTGACTCTCTCCAGCAACTCAGCCCATAAAAACAAAGCTTCATTAGTCTCCACTCTGGCTTTTGCAGCATGCCCATT
Source organism: Syngnathus floridae (assembly GCF_059516105.1). Classification (NCBI taxonomy): domain Eukaryota; kingdom Metazoa; phylum Chordata; class Actinopteri; order Syngnathiformes; family Syngnathidae; genus Syngnathus; species Syngnathus floridae. Next base: position 5,244,063 of record NC_142424.1, on the reverse strand, counting down.
CCCTTTCTGCTTGCATTCTATTTCAATATCGCAAAAAAGCCCCAGACGCTTCCTTTGCCACCTCTGGCCTTTACATAAGCACACAACAGCGAGCACCCTTGCTCCGATACGTGAAAGTTAACAACATCCCCGAGGAAAGTCAGGCTATGAAAAGCAATTAGACTGTCTGCTCTAGCCATATGTAAGCAGACGATAGTTTGACACACGAGACTTGGTGCTTATTAGATTCCGGTACTGTTGTCAGTTCGCTGGCTGCCATGTCAATAAATGCACTTCCCTGGCTCCATGCGGCATACCTAATGTCTTTTTTTTTTTCATTTAGTTTACTGGTTGTGTTTGTGGGGGGGTGTAAACAAAGTACAAATTCTTAATTAGTGTGCTTCAGTATATTTTCTGCTATCGGTACTTAACTGTATTTTATTAATTTAATTGATTAATTAAATTAATTTGAAAAAAAATTGTCAAGCTAATAAATGATATTATATTCGGCATATTGGTTGTCTTGCCAAGCTCAAAACCACAAGCATTCAAAAATTCGAATTTGAATAAAAGATAGACAACGAAAAAAAAGCACCAATTTGGCATGTTTTTGTTCAGTGTTAGCAAAACTTTTGACACGTTTTGATGGCGTGTCTGCTTTTTTTCCCCTCATTAGTGTGATTACACAAGTGAATAAACAAAGATAATTATTTAATTCCCACATCATTTTTGGTTTTCATTTTGTCAACTTGCCGCCGCCTCTTTTTGCTGTTATCATAATAGACCATAGCGTACAAAAGCCTGTCGTCTGAAAATGCAAATCGTTGGCCAGGCGGGCTCGCGGCCAAATGAGCAGCTTGTGGGTTGGAACTGCGGCCACGCAGCCCTTAGGCAGTGGCGCTTGAAAGCTAAGTCTGGAGTCATCTTTTCTCTGTCTCATTAAAAACGCAGCCCAAGACACCCGAACCCCCGCCACCCACTCACTCACTCTCAGTCAATGTACAAACCTTGCCTGACTTTGTTGGTTGCGCAGGATATCAATTCCACAGACAAACAGGTGGGAGGGCCTCTCGCAGAGCAAACGCCCACTATAAATACATTGCTAACACTTGGAATTACTCATCAATACAAACATTTTCTAAACTGGACCTTTTCAATTTAACCAATTATACTTGATGCTCCTACTCAGTTGATCCACATTTAGGTACAGCCAAACTCCATCCATCTAGTTCCTATATTTCCTTTTTTTTTTCTTATTATTCCCTTTGCATGCTACGAATCAACAAATTGGAATATAATGCACCAGTCGAGCAAACACAGTCATTTATCATCGTCATTAACTGTAGCGCTCAAATGTTTGATGAATAGCTGAATGAACCACAGGCAGAAAAAGGCTCTTATGAATAAAGTAATCTATAAAAATTACTTAAGGGTTGGGAGGCCAAATGAGATTATTTTTTAATGTGCCATTCAAGAAAAACATTCGGGTGACAGACATATATTGCAAATTAGCGAGCGGGGAGATGTCCAGGGGGACATATGCGAGCTAATTAGCAAGAAACTTTAGCCGGTAGACAAAATATGTTTTTTTTTTCCTAAAGAGCCTTCGACAATCTGTGTTGTTGTTTTGTACTTGCTGTAAAAAGTCAAGGCCCCCGGCAAATCCCAGCGGATCTTTGACTCTCTTTGAATGTCAATTTTCAGAGACACGAGTCCCTGAGGTCAAACCGAAACCTCGACAAAACCAAATATAACATACATGTTAAGTACCTTGTTTATCTTGTAATCCATTCTGCAAGTCCATTTGGGTCATTTGTCCGTCTTTGATTTCACCTTTTTTTTTTTTATTCCTGCACAGAAATGACATCCACACCCAGCAGACTAAAGTCATTACTTGAGATTGAGACATATTCAAATGCTAATTCCTCTCATTACTTTATTGATCGCAGCGCTTGTTACACTCTAGCAGAGCTTGCGGGTACCTTGTGTTTTTTTTTTTTTCAGACTTTTCAATTCCTGCAGTCCAGTGTGGCAGGCCTTCTATAAAACCTTTGAAATAAACACAAGGTAGTTAAATTTGATTTTTCTCTCCTTATAGTCTGAAGACCACCCTGAAGAAAAAACTGTCCGGCGATGTGGTCAACCTCTCCGGCATCCCACTTTCGGGAAGAGACGTCCACCGCGTGGCCTTGTACCTGCAGGGTGCCAGTGACGCAGTGTCTGCTGTGGACTTGAGCTTCACTGGGCTTCAGGATGACAGCTTGCGACTGCTCCTGCCGGCCCTCAGCGGTCTTCCCAAGCTGACCACGCTCGCTGTCAACGGCAACCGTCTAACAGTAGCCGTCCTGAAAGACTTGATGGAGGCGGTTAAAGACCCTAAGAAGTTCCCCAGCCTGGCGTGGATCGACCTGGGTAACAACGTGGACATCTTCACCGTGCCGCAGCCGCTGCTGGTGGCCCTGCGCCGCCGTTTCGGTTTACGCAGCAGCCTGCCTACCATCTACGAGTACAACGAAGCAAAGACCTTAAGCGGCTACCTTCCCAACATGGAAACTTCCGTAGAGGAGACCAGCATGTACGAGGAGGGCGACGAAGGTGAGGACGAGCGGGACGAAGATGACGACAGGCTAGAGCTTCAAGCTTGGGGCTTTACGGAGGAGAGAACGTCCAAGAATGTGCAGGTGGCAAGCTGTGGGAGGTGTTCAAGAAAAGACTTGCCCGAGTTTCCTGGCTGTTAGTCTCGTCTCTTGAGCTAAAAATAAAGTGTAATGTTGTCTCTCTGGATGCTTCCAACACGACAATGTATTTATGGGCTAATTTATCTTCTTACATCCAGACAAAGTTCCACAGTGCTTATGGTAACTTATGGCGGGGAGCTCTGAAACTTAAATGTTTGTGTGATAAGGCACAATTAATTCAGGATATCTGACTGGCCCAAAGCTATGACACGTGGTTGTTAAAAATATTCCATCATTTATTGCCAAGAACTTTGACCCTTTATCCAAGGAGATCCCCGGGAATTCATTTTTTTGAAGGACCCCGAAATCATGATGGAGTCTCTTACTGACCAACGAAAAGGACGGGCAGTTAAGTGCCTTGCACAAAGGCACCTTAGTAGTCAATGAGGATATGTTTACACAGTCAGTATAGGAATCATTCCTTGTTCCTGACATTGCCAGTTGGGAAAGGATTTCTTTGCATCCCCCAAAAAACAAACTAGATCACGTAACTAACTGTTCTTCAATACCTTTAATAAGTTTACACAATCCATTCCTGACTAATAATTGGATATTGTGGGACCAAAATACTGCTTTTCATTCTCATATTTACTGCATATCACTTAAGTGGAGAGCTTTTAAAATAAAACAGGAAGTCAACACTATATTTAATTTTTTTTTTACGCTCAACCGTTTTGATGAAACGATACAGAACAGGGTAGAATAGTTGCACCTTTTCTAGATAGGAGGTGAGCAAAAAAACAGCATTGTCATTTTATTCGAGTTCAAACGGTATTAATGGCCCAAACAGTGGCAGCCAGATATTTGACGTAATCTGCCTCACAGTTTTGAACTTTAAACTTTAAAGATGTGTAGCCCATCTGATAACGACCCCAGATTAGTTTTGTTTTGGTTGAGGTTTAAAATAAATATGTCCCAATTACTAAATTTAGAAAACACATTATTTCTGTAACTTAGAGTAAATAGACAGACACTAAGAGGCATAAAAATAGTTTGAGTTTAAAAAAAAAAAATTGGGGTTTAACTGGCCGTCGGTCGATACTCGCGCTCTGCAGTCCGTGCTACTTAAAGTGTCACTTGGTTACTCCAAGAACATCCTTAACAAGCATTTGTCACGATTTATAATCACTTTTCCACTGAACATCCACTTTCTGGCTCTCGCTCCCTCTCTCTTTATTCTCCTTCTCTCTTTCTTATCCTTGACTCTGATTAACTCGCCGACGGCAAGTAAAAGAAGTGCAATGTAAAGACACTAAAAATATAAAAATAATGGGTAAATATGCATTCCTTTTAAATACAATAAACATACATATGTTTTTAAATACAACACAATCACCTACATATTGATGAGATACAATTATTAATAATTTGGTGAATTTGTTTTTCCCTCAAGCACACACATTTGTGTGCTGCCAATGAACTGATTACTGCCTGGTTGGGTTCCCTCAATCTATTTTTTCTCCTTAGTAAATAGGACGAGCCCCAGATTATTTGGATGATGGTTTATGATTGATTCTATTTATTTATGGGGATAAAAAGGATGCCATTTCTACTCATGTATACTATTTCTTTTCCCAACTGTATAATGTAGCATGTTTTTATGTACATGACTACAAATCTTTTTTTATCCTGCCTTTTGTTGTTGTATTGTTGTGTACTTCTTTCCGCGCTATTGTTTGTTTTTTGTGCTGGGGTATTAATTAGAAGGGTGCCTGCTGTGTGTGTTTGTATAATTATGGCGTGCACGCAGCGAAAAATTACTACCTTTTGATCGCAGAAATGAAATGTTTACTCATTTGCACTTTAAGGACGGCGAGGTTACAGAATGAACGGACTGTTTTAATGAGTCTTTATTGATATGAAAAGAAGAAATTAATGTGACACTATATCCTAAAATAATTATTTTGATCATTTTCTACAGATGATGTGTGCATCATTTCAAGTGTCCCCCCCCCCACAAGTTTTCTTAATGTGTTTCGCTTTTAGAATAAAAGTGATGTTTGCCTGCTGTTGCTTCCAAAATAAACTATTTGAATTTATTTTTATTTACTCTACTTTTGTTCTGTCAGCTTTGGGATATGATATATATTTGTTCTATTATTGCATAAAACCAAATTAGTTAAACTCAGTCAATTTATGAGTGGAATGAAAAGATAAAATCAACGTTTAACTAGCTTGCTTTAACAGTAGAGAGCGAGAGAGCTGGCAAAATGCTGACAGCCTCGTCTTGTTTTTATTTTTTTTCTCCTTCGGCGCGTTTGCATGTCAGCGTTTCATCTGTTCTGTGTGAAGGAGTGTCGCCCTGAGCCGACCTGTCACGGGAAGAATAATACTGCCATCTTGCCAGCGAGGCGTTTTCACCCAGTGAGTGCAGTCTGGAGCCATCAGTCTTCGTTCCGAATCCCGAATCCCTCTGAATGAAAAACGAGAGCGTCAGGTGGTAAATGTTTGGAGGCAGGAGGCCTTCAGGCTTATAATGTTTCATATAAATGCAGGAAAATACACAGAAGTCAACACATGAGTAAACACCTTCAATTCACAGCATGTCTAATACATGTGATTGACAAAAAAAATATTGAAAACTAAAATGTACACAAACCTTGAATGGAACTCACTTATTAAAATTAACTCATCTCTCTCATTTGATTAATGATTAACCTGTGAACCTGAGTGTTCATTTCGCCTGATTAAAAACAACAAATAAAAACACGAAACATTTAAATAATGTCAGTTTGTGTGACAATTTCTGCATTCACAATACTGGTTGGTGCCAGTTGCGAGTTGAACTCGAGGATCAGATTGTATCATTAAAAAAAGGGTAACTCTGACATCTAGTGGCAGAAAATGGCGTAACACGGCCCCCAGCAGATAGACACACACCTATGTCCTGTATATATGAGTATATTAATGAGTAAAATAGGTAATTGATTGCCTAATCTCACCCAAAAAAAACCTCTTAAGCAGTTTTTCAGTAATCTTGGACATTTGTATGCAACCAATCACGACAAATTAGAATCACTGGAACCAAGAAACAAGTCAAGAGGTGAGGCAAGTCAAGATTCAGTAAATATCGTTAATGAACTACGGGTGTACATTGAGTAAAATCCCTCCCTCATCATCTTCCATGTTTCCCACAGCATGAAGGAATAGCAGCGCTAAAGTATGTCAATGCTGGCTCGAGGGCCTTGGAACATATTTAGACCAAAATGGCTGTGAAATTAAATCAGCAGCGGGTCACTATTGATGTGATATGGCATAGAGAATTTCAAAGGGACATTTGCATCACTTCTGTGCTTGCCTGCAGTGATGCCGTTTCTGCATAAGAGAGAGTCTGGTACCCAAATATGACCCATTATCATCAAGTGTGAGCTGCTAGAATAATCTTTGTATCTGTAGGCACACTTGGCCCTGCATAGATCATGATGACGACCTCCAACATCAATTATTTTAGAGTTCAACCAAATTATGCCGAAAAATTGTCATTCTAAAAAGGATGCTACATCGCTTACTTTTCAATTCTTTGAATCTTAATCCTTGAGCGCTTCTTTATTGTCACCACAAGGGGGCGGAAATTCCCCATACAAACACTAGTGATGTAAACGTTAGATGCCAGGGGAAAACCATTTGACATGGAATTTTTTTTTTGATCCCGTTAAGCCGCACATATTTGATATTCAAGAGACCAACACTGCCTGCAGTGCATCACATACCATGAGAACAGTAAGTACACACTTTCCTAGACCGGAATACTGAATGTTTCTTTAAACATTGTCGTAAATATATATATATTTTTTAAATAACAAATGCAATAAATTATTTCGAGGAATATTGGTGATAATTTGGGGAAGGTGGTATTTAGAAGAACTTGCAGCGTCAAGGGACAATAGTGTTGGATTTTGTAAGGTTCTCTCTGCTGCCCTCTACGGGCTCCCACTAGGTACTGCCTATGAAATGGAAGGAAAACCCCTCTAATCTCTCTACTGCAGGTAGGCACAACTTAATCATCATAAATCCATTATTTGTCACAGAGTATGACCTAAATGATGCATTTATGTATTTTGCACCCGTGCATAAATTTATAACCCGTCAAAAACAGGCTCGAGGTTCACCTCATTTGACTGGTGGTGAGATGGCAATAAAAATGCCAACAGTGTGTGTGTGGAGGGGGGAGGGGGCGTGACGTGTGCGCCAAGGACTCGCACATGCGTTCTTACGTACGACGCTTCTGCGTATAGACGGATTGTCTGCTGAACACACGAGCCCCCTTGCGCGCATTCTGATTGGCTGGCCGGGCCTGTCTTTGGCAATGACGTTATGCCTCCACGCACACACACACACACATACAGAGTACACAATACAGACACATAGAGGTGGCAGGAGAGAGGGAAGACGTAATGGTTTGACTCTGTGTGCACTTGCGATGATCGTGGCATTAGTCTGCACATTCCTCTAACGGAAGGCGCAATGAAGGTAGGTGCAACCCCCCCCATGTCCTTTATAACGCATCTTGTTTATGGTGACATCGCGGTGACTTCTGTTTATGGAGCTTTACGCACGGTGCCGCAAGCTGCACACTAAGGTGATTGTGTTTACACGGGTCGTTATATAAGGAGACGGGCTTCATTGCAGTAGTGGTGGTTATTTTCGGAAGTTGTCATGGGTTATTTCGGGTCATTGTGTTTTTATGCGCGTGTGTATGGTCGGTGCAAACAAGAGAGGCTGCAATGTGAAAGAAGCCCCCCCCCCCGCACTTCTAGAGTTTAGTGGATGCAAAGCGGCTGCAGCCACCTTCCATTCATCGCTTTAATCCGCTCGAACGAGGTTGTGGAGGCGCGCTTTGGGCTGGACGAGTTGGTGGGGGGGCGTTTGTGTGTGTGTCGAGGATGTTTGGGGGGACGTCTCGGGGAGGACGCGAGGATCGCCCCTCAGCACCACACTGGGGTTCTCCCCTGGCTGCAGATAAGGATGGGGCGATGACGTCATATGATCACCACAATATATAGCTCCAATCTTCCCTTTAGATTTGTCTTAAATGTTAACGTGCATTCGTAGTCCATTGTGTTAATACGCATATTGATTTTTGCTTTAACTGAGATCCAATGCAAGAGCATTAAGCTCACGTTTGCTTGACACTCGGTTAAAAATAGCTTCACTTTTGTGGTTTTACATTGCGGTGGCGTGCAGTGTTGTCGATTCCTTCCCTTATATGTGCATGATGAAGAAATTGCCACTTCATCACTATACAAAATTAAGAATAATACTGTAATGCATCAGTTGCAACAAAGACCCTCATTACTACAGGAAATTATTTTCTAGTCCTCCCCACAAAATATGGAGTTAATGCATTAGGGGAGATTATTTTGAAATCAAATGGAACTTGCTGAAAGTTGTGTGTCACGCGACAACCCCTCGGCTGTGGATTTTGTTCTGTGCACTGGGGATGTTTTTCAGTTCTGCTGCTGCCATCAGGTCTCTGAAATATCCTTATTATGCAAGAACAAATCTTTAGCCCGTTTGGTCACAGCTTGAGTTTTATCTGCGTTCATTCCACGCGTCACACGAGATTTAACTTCTTCGGGGAGACGCTTTGACAACACTGTACATTTGAGTAACTGTTAGATAAATACAATTAGCCATGCATTTATGCATTTATCAAGCATGTAGTGTACTTTGTTTCCTAAATTAGATGCCAGAAGGAAACAAATCCAAACACTTCTCAAAATAGGGGTGGTGGGCTCCCTCTAGTGGTACGTTAAAGAATTACTGAATTAAATATAACTGTGATTAACTTTTTTTTTCACTCCAGCGCCATTCAATTGTATTTAACATAAAAGTACATTTAGGGGCATGTCTGTCATCAGAAAGTGTTTGAGTTCATGCAAAGACTTTTAGTCATAGCATCACACCAAGTGCATGCAAACAGCCTGTTATTTTTTTCTAATCAGTTTCATGGTCACATTCTATACATTCGGTGATGTTGATCTCCGCCTAAATGCAACGCATAATCGTATAAGCCCTGCTAACAAACAAGGGAACACCAAAGGTTCACCCACTGTTAAAGTCCACTCTCATTAGTAGACAGGCCTGCGGGGTTAGTTAAAGCTTCCCCTCGCCACATAGTGTGCCTTGTTCCCGGGATTACATAAACAGTCCCTAAGCAGACGACTGAGGTCACGTCACAGAGTGTTTGTAACAACTCGGAGCCGCCCGGAAACTAGAGGTGAATTCCTGTATTGTGTACTGCAAAGAGCTTCACAATGTGCTCTATGTGTGTGTGTGTCAGCTATCGATTGACACAGCCTGGTAGAGTAGAGGAAGACGTAGTCCCCCCTCCACCGTTCATTTGTATGCCGCTGAGCTGTTGTTTCATTTCTTCAACAGTCTTCATTTTTTCGTTAGCATAATGTGTGTTTGTTTTTGGCAGGCGGGGGCCTCGTCCATGTGGGCGTCATGCTGCGGGCTGCTAAACGAGGTGATGGGCACGGGTACGGTGCGGGCACAGCAGCCCGGCTTTGGGGCTGGTGCTGGGCCTTTCCGTTTCGCCCCCAGTGCAGGGTACTCCACATACCCGCCCGCCAGCTCGGGCAGCGCCGGGCAGCTGTGCAAGGCATGCGGACTGGCTTTCTCGGTCTTCAGACGCAAGGTGAGTTAATCTCTTTTTATCTTTGACGCTTTAAACTTAAGCCCACTTCGTAAACATATTTGAACTAAATGCAACTACAACCCTTTACTCAAAAGAAAGCTCCGATACTAAATGTCACGATACTGCTGGACATTTACGAGCCCTTTGTTGAGACCCCGCCTAGCAATTAAAAAGTAAATTTTCTACAATATGTCCTCTTAAATAGAGCGGAAATGAGTCGCAGCCTGGTGCCCGAGGCGATTGGATGAAAATAAACAGAACACCTGACCAGAAAAAGCAATCATCCTTCTTATGGGTGGCTGTGCCGTCTATGCAAACGAAACCCAAAATCACTAAAATCGTGTTCCGTCATGCTGATTTAGATATGGTCATGGTAGAATACATGTGTATGGCATGTGATGGTTTCCTCCGTGCTATCACTTCAAAACAGACTGCCTGCAATGGGCTCGTTTGCAAGTCAGTGTGATATCTCCAGTCCACCTTTTAAGAAGTGTCAGGAGGATTAGCAGCAAATGATAGCGAGGAAGGTGTGGACGATGGCGCGGAGGCGAGACATATTTGGCCGTGAGTGATGAGTAAATATTTACCAATTGGACTGACCTCCTTTCATAGCCATTTGAAGTGTCAAATCACTCAGCTGCTCGGTGTAAAAGTGGGCGGCTGAACGATTTTGAAAATCTAATTGTGATTTTTTTTTTGAGATTGTGATTTAATATGCAATTTTATTGCGTTACAATAAATATCAGATTTAGTGTAGATAAATTTGTTGGGAGCTAGACGTCATGCTTTTATTATACTTTGCTTTAAATGTAGAAAAAGTGAAGTGCTTTTCTGAAAATGAATATTCCTGGAGATAAATATGGCATAATTCATATCAGCCGTGGTTTTTCATAGATTGACCTGCATGATGATTGACACTTCTGGGTTAAATCCCATCAGTATGTCTGTTTACAACTACAAACAGCAGCTGCAATGAGCTCAGCACCTCCTTCGGAGGCCACTTTTGCGTATCAAAGTTTGCATAGAGTCGAGCTCATTTAGAAGGAAGCCGCGAGAGGCGCCGTAGGCCCTTTAAAATGCTGACAGGAGTCAGACATGGAGTTGTGCAATATTTAAGGGCAGTTTATTAAATGATGCTTAAATGGTAATAAAAAGAATGACTGATGGTATTCCTTTGGCGTGTGTGTGTGTGTGTGTGAAGAAATTGCCTGCGAATGCCGAGGAGTTGAGAAGAAAATTAAAATGTAGAATTCACTAAATTGTAGGATGTAAGAAATATATTTTTGTACATGATTTGCTGATAAAATTATTGATTAAATGGAATATAAATGATTTTGCATTATTAAAACAACAAAAATTTCAAATGTTTTACTCTTACCCAATCAGTGAATGAGTGGGCGTGGCTTTCTAGCTAGCATCAATGTCCCATCAACCAAGATGTTAGCTGCAAAGCTAACAATTCAAAGAAAGCCAGAATATGTGTCACACTGAAGGAAATAACTCCAAAAATGGACTTACTTGAACTTTGCTGTTCCAATGAGAGTTGGTATCAATCAGGGAAAGTGACAGATGTCCAGGTAATTCACAGTTGTGTTGCCCCAAATTGCTCAGTCGTCCTTAAAAAGTTTGCCACAAAATAACACACGTTTTGGTAGTTGTTTGGGCCTATTTGATGCAACAATAAAGTCCAACCACAAAGCTTTGTGTGACTCATGTTGGGAGAAGAAAGAGGCTGTTGTTCTCCAGCTGTGCCTGTGCAGGAGTTTTTACTGAACTTCAGCAGGGGTTGGGTTAAAAATTATGAGGGTGGAGTTGATGACATCACAAATTGAAAAAGGCGGGATTAGCGGCATCACAAACCAATCTGCAAAAGCAACCTATTTGAGATTGCTGTTTGAGCTGTTGAAAATGACAGGGCCCCTTTAAAATGGACAAATAACATTTAAACATGATTTTGGCCAATTTTGAGATCATGACATTCACCCACAGTGACTCATGGCATCCTTTCCTCGACAGCACGTATGCTGCGACTGCAAGAAGAGCTTCTGCGCGCTGTGCTCGGTGCTGCAGGAGAACCTGCGCTGTTGCGCCACCTGCCACCTCCTGCGCGGCACCGCCTTCCAAAGGCCACGCCTCATGCAGCTGCGCGTCAAAGACCTGCGGCAGTACCTGCTCCTGCGTAACATCCCCACAGACACCTGCAGGGAGAAGGAGGACCTGGTGGACCTGGTTCTGTGCCACCGGGGCACCAGGGAACCTCCTCGACCCGCAATAGTGGTGGAGGAGGAGGAGGAAGAAGAAGACGAGGATGATGGAGACACACCTGAGGAACAGGAGGAGGGAGATGATGAAGATGATACAGACAGCCTTCGCTCCCGTGCCGCCTCTCTACCCTCCCCTGCTGGCTCGGCTTCTGAACAGTCGCTGGGATCCGCCTCTCAGGGAGTCGTGCTCAGCCCAAGTGACAGCTCAGGGACCCCAAGCCAGGTGACACATACGCACACACAAAATGCCTGCAGTCCAAAATTCATTTATTTTTATTTATAATTAAATTGGGGGGGCATCATCCAACTGGTTTTATTATTTAAACTTTACAAATGCCCCATCCCTCTCTTTTAATAATGTGATGCGGCCCTCGAGAACAAAAGTTTCCTCAGCCCGATGTAGTTGCTCGTTAAGCCTAATTCAACAACGATTATGCCGATTTTCTCTCCACTGACTATGAAGAGTCTCCACAGCATGGATTCGGCATTCATGTGACAGCTGCAAGCAGCAGCGTTGACTCTCTGACTGTCAATGTGACGCGCGCGTGTGCACATGAGGACCAGCGAGCAAGGCGGCTTAAGCCCTTTGCCTTTTTTTAGGTCGCTTACATGGGCTGGCTGAGTCAGTTATGTAACGAGCACGCAGGTTGACAACTCCCCGCGGCAACGCCGCTGACACCAAACGCTACACTAAACATTACATTAACACACTATTAAAACGCTAAAGACACACACGCAACTTCCTGACATCTCTGTTTGAGAAACCCAAGAGA